>NW_027361691.1:7405000-8147500 GCF_039654945.1 Dendrobates tinctorius
ACACAATACAACTAGAAAATACTTACGTTCGGGAGGCAAGGACCGGTCTTAAAAATGCCAAGGCACGATGGTATCGGTACTTCGTGCCGGTCCTTGCCGCAGCACCACTGCGAACCTTATTCTCCTGACGGATATCCCTGTTGAAGCGGTCCTTCATCGAGCGCCAACGGGTTCTGACTTTGTTCACTGTGATGGAAAAAAAAAAAAAAAGAAAAAAAGTAAGACTATGCACTGGAGGCTGAGATCATCCAACTGTGTGTGATGATAGAAACTCCATGGAGTTAATAGCATCACACACAGTTGGGTGATCCCGGCCAAGATCACTGCTGCATCACACTGCATTTAAATACTTACGAAAATCCTTGCGGACCCGGGGAGAGGCATTGTCCCAGCCATCCATCAGCGATGCGGCCACCTCGTTCCAGAGCCGCCGGATCACCACGTTGTCCGAGTGCAGTTGGTGACGGGTGTCCCACAACGGGACTCGCTCCTGGACTAGACGGATGAGCTCGTCGTTGTCCAGGGCGAGGTCCTCCTCCCGCTGTGGAGCCTAGAAAAGAAAGACAAACATTAATCTTTGAAAGATTTAAAAAAAAAAAAATATCGATAACTAGCTGAAGAGCCCGGCGCTGCCCGGGCATAGTAACTAACTGTGGTTAGTTATATAAATTTAAAATTATCCTCCATCCCATAGTCCCGTGCCCATATTCCATCATACATATCCTCCATCCCATAGTCCAGTGCCCATATACCCATCACACATCCTCCATCCCATAGTCCCATGCTCATATACCCATCATACATATTCGCCATCCCATAGTCCCGTGCCCATATACCATCATACATATCCTCCATCCCATGCCCATATACCCATCATATATATCCTCCATCCCATAGTCCCGTGCCCATATTCCATCATACATATCCTCCATCCCATAGTCCTGTGCCCATATACCCATCATACATATTCGCCATCTCATATGCCTGTGCCCATATACACATGATACATGTTCGCCATCCCATAGTCCCGTGCCCATATACCATCATACATATCCTCTATCCCATGCCCATATACCCATCATATATATCCTCCATCCCATAGTCCCGTGCCCATATACCCAAACAAACAAACATACACACACACACACACAAACACACACACACACATACACACTTTGAGCCCTAGATATTGATAAACAATCCATGAAAAAATTATTTGTTTTAAATGGAAATAAATGGAAAAAAAACAACAAACATCGAAAAAAACAACCATGAAAATTTAAAAAAAATAAAATTAAAAAATACCAAAAAAAAAAAAAAAAAAAAACCAGACTAGAAAATAAGTAAAAAAAAAAAAAAAAACAGTCCGTCTGTACTTACATCACGTCTACCCGCCCGCACTTGGCCTTGCTGCTCCTGCCGTTCCTCCGGTGGTGGTGGCGTGATGGAGGATGAGCTCTGAAAATTAAACCAAAAAAATTAATCACATGTGTTTATTTTTTCAAATCCATACGGAAGCATAGTACTCACTTCTTCTGCCTCTTGCCCTGTCCCGGGGACATATTCTTCACCAGATGAAGACATGCTGCAATAAAAAAAAAAAGAGACATAAGTACATAGAAATGTATTGAAATTTCAGCCAGACATTAGGTTTTTCATACTTACATTGGTGCAGCTTGTGCTGTGTGTCCACTAGTGAGCAATCCTTAAAGTATTGTGGAATCCCAGTGCCCACACCATTTTATCACCTTGGTTCAATTTTGTTTTTTTACTGTCTAGACCAAATTTCAGTCATGTTTATGTAAAAAACGCATGCGCATAAAAACGCAAGACCATGCGCAAGTATTGCGCTCCCATAGGCTCCAATGTGGTGTTTTTGCGCATTCCGTGCGCATTCCGTGCGCATGCGTTGTTTTAACGAGACAGGGCGGAACCAAAAATGCAACATGTTGCGTCTGACGCGCCTGGCGCAAAAGACAAAAAAACGCATGCGCACGAAAGCGCAAATATGCGCAAGACCATGCGCACATCATGTAAAATATAGGTGCGCAGTGCGCATGCGCACTGGTGCGCCCGATGCGCTGCGCACAAAAGCGCTAATGTGAAACCAGCCTTAGTTAGTCAATATTTAAAAAAATAACACTTGGGAAAAGCTCCTCAGTGAATGAAGCATTGTTGCAGATGCATGGGATGTCTTTGGCTGGGCGCAAAGGTCAGGATAAGCCACGCAGGTAAAAATTGTGCATGCCATTTCAGATGATGTTTCAGAATAAGATGTTTTGTGTAATATAGTAACTTAGCTAGTAAGGCCGAAAAAAGCCATTTGTCCATCCAGTTCAACCTATATTCCGACAGAATTAAATCCCCAGATCTACGTCCTCCTAAAGAACCTAATAACTGTAAGAAACAATATTGTTACGCTCCAGGAAGACATCCAGGCCTCTCTTGAACCCCTTGACTGAGTTCACCATCACCACCTCCTCAGGCAGGGAATTCCAGATTCTCACTGCCCTAACAGTAAAGAATCCTCTTCTATGTTGGTGGAAAAACCTGCTCTCCTCCAGACGCAGAGAATGCCCCCTTGTGACCGTCACCTTCCTTGGTATAAACAGATCCTCGGAGAGATATTTGTATTGTCCCCTTATATACTTATACATAGTTATTAGATCGCCCCTCAGTCGTCTTTTTTCTACAATAAATAATCCCAATTTTGCTAATCTCTCTGGATATTGTAGTTCCTCCATCCCCTTTATTAATTTTGTTAACCTCCTTTGTACCCGCTCTAGTTCCATTATATCCTTACTGAGCACCGGTGCCCAAAACTGTACACAGTACTCCATGTGCGGTCTAACCAGAGATTTGTACAGAGGCAGTATAATGTTCTCATCATGTGTATCCAGACCTCTTTTAATGCACCTCATGAAGATTATTTGCCTTGGCAGCCGCTGCCTGGCACTGGCTGCTCCAGGTAAGTTTATCATTAACTAGGATCCCCAAGTCCTTCTCCATGTCAGATTTACCCAGTGGTTTACTGTTCAGTGTGTAATGGTGATATTGATTCCTTCTTCCCATGTATATAACCTTACATTTATCATTGCTAAACTGCATCTGCCACCTTTCGGCCCAAGTTTCCAACTTATCCAGATCCATGAGTAGCAGAATATTATCTTCTCTTGTATTGACTGCTTTACATAGTTTTGTATCATCTGCAAAATGCAAATATCAATATTTTACTGTGTAAACCTTCTACCAGATCATTAATAAATATGTTGAAGAGAATAGGTCCCAACACCGACCCCTGCGGTCCCCACTGGTCACAGCGACCCAGTTAGAGAATATACCATTTATAACCACCCTCTGCTTTCTATCACTAAGCCAGTTACTTATCCATTTACACACATTTTCCCCCAGACACAGCATTCTCATTTTGTGTACCAACCTCTTGTGTGACATGGTATCAAACGCTTAGGAAAAATCAAGATATACCACATCCAATGACTCACATTGGTCCAGTTTATAGCTTACCTCTTCATAAAAACTGATTAGATTGGTTTGACAGGAGCGATTCCTCATAAACTGAGCTGTGTGTATCTGAATCCAACACTGGGGTAAGATACAACATGCTTACTAAAAACAGCATTGAGGACATTATACAGCATTATTGAGCAGCGTAGCTGAGAATCCAGCACTGTGGATGAAATAAACAGTAGAAAGCAGTAGTCAGCAGCAGTGTGTCTTTATGCCTTTTTCTCTCTCTGCAGTTACTTTCTTCTCCACTCTCCATAGAATTTTATAGACAGCTATAATGTAATCACTCAGTGAGCTAAATGTTCTACTTCTTTTTTTAATATAGATATAACTATTATTTCAGACTGATTCAGCATTTCATGAGATCCTGCACTGATCCTGAGTTACATCCTGTAACTCCAGAGCTTACATCCTGTGCTCCAGAGCTGCACTCACTATTCTGCTGGCACAGACAATTATTGCAATTACACGTTTTGTTATACTTATTTCCTATGTGTGCATAGGAACAATACAAAAACAACAGAGAAAAAAAGACAAATTGGACATAATTTCACTCAAAACCCCCAAAAATGGCTGGACAAAACTGTTGCTACCTTTACCTGGGTAAATAACTTTGTTTCGAGCATGTGATGCTCATTCAAACTCACCTGTGGCAAGTAATGTGTGGGCAATATGAAAATCACATCTGAAACCAGATAAAAAGTGGAGAAGGTGACTGAATTTTTGTATTGTTTGTCTGTGTGTGCCAAACTAAGCATGAAGAACAGAGGAGAAGAGAATTGTTTGAGGACTTGAGAACCAAAATTGTTGAAAAATATCAACAATATCAAGGTTACAGGTCCATCTCCAGAGATCTTTGTCCACAGTGTGAAATATAATCAAGAAGTTTACAACTCATGGCATTGTAGCTAATCGGCATTGTAGCTAATCACCCTGGATGTGGATGGCAGAAAAAAATGATGAAAGGTTGAAACACAGAATAGTATGGATGGTGGATAAGCAGCCCCAATCAAGTTCCAAAGAAATTCAAGCTGTCCTTCAGGCTCAGGGTGCATCATTATTTGCGAGAAATATTGGTTGACATTTCAATCAAATGAAATGCTATAGCAGGAGACCCAGGATGACCCCATTGCTGACACAGAGACATAAAAAGCTAGATTGCAATTTACCAAAATGTATGTGAGTAACCCAAAATCCTTCTGGGAAAGCGTCTTGTGGACAGATGAGACCACGATAGAGCTTTTTGGTAAAGCACATCGTTCTACTGTTTACCAAAAACAGAATTAGGATTACAAAGAAAAAAAACATAGTACCTACAGTCAAATATGATGGAGGTTCCAAGATGTTTGGGGTTGTTTTGCTGCCTCTGGCATTGGGTGCCATCATTATATCTGAAAATTACCAGTGTCAGAAAGCTGGGTTTGGGTCCTAGGTCATGGGTCTTCCAGCAGCAAAATGATTCAAAACATTCTTCAAAAAGCCCTTGGAGAGTTCTGAAATGGCTAGCAATGAATCCAGATCTAAATCTCATTGATCATCTGTGGAGAGAGCTTAAAGTTGCTGTTGGGAGACGGCGCCTTCACGAATGAGAGACCTGGAGCACTTTGTGAAAGAAAAGTCCTCCAAAACTCCAATTGAGAGGTGTAAGAAGCTTGTTGATGGTTGGAGTGGTTCAATTGGTTGCAGTTATTTATTCCAAAGGGTGTGCAACAAAATATTAATTTGAGGGTGCTAACAATTTTATATGGCCCGTTTTGGGGGGGTTTGTGTGAAATTATGTCCAATTAGCTTTTCTCCTCTTTTTTTGTGTTGTTCCAGTAACCACAAAGGAAATATACATGTGTAATTGCAATAATTTTCTGGGAGAAATACAATTTCAAGGGTTCCAACACTTTCAGCCATGACTGTACATTACATTACTTATCCTGTACTGTTTGAAACTATAAAACTATACTCTTTTCTGGAATTTTTTAAACATGAAGTGTCTTTTTTTAACGTTTTTGGGGTGTCATTTAATGGGCACTTTTTCTACATTTTTGACCATGAGCATTTTTTGAGTTTGTTTTTTTTTCAGAATTTTAGTGACAACTTTTTACTGGAGTTTTTCGAACGTTTTTTTTTTTTCAATGCCATTCAACAATAAAGAAACATCAAGCAGATTTTCAAGCAAAAACACTGAGAAAACACAAAGACACCCTGATGTTTTTCGATCCTTCGCATTGATTTCTATTATAAAACATAGAGCGTCTTCAGAGCTGAAAACACCTGAAGAATGTTCCCCTTACTCTTTTCACTTACTTGGTACCTTTGAAAAATTGAAATGGTTAAAAGATGCTCCAAAGACTGAACATATGAGCAGTGTAGCAAAGCCAGATAGGCTAGAGTTAACTCTTTGCACTGCAGGTCTTGATTAGATGCACCTGACTAGTTTTGACTGAGAACTAGTAAATGGGTTCACCTTGGTGTGTCAGTCTGCTGAATAAGGCAGAGTCGAGTATGCTGAAGCTGGAGAGTGACCAGCCAAAATGTGAGCTGCAGCTGAGAGACATAAACACTCTTTCTCTGAATAGAGACTACATGGGTCAGATAGGAAAGTTGAGCAGCCTGTGTGTTGGAGCTACAGAGAAATGTGTAGAAGCTGCGGACTAATCAGTGTGAACTGACCACAGAGTTGAACACTTCTGTCTGGCATTAGAAGCTACTGGAGCTCAGGCAGAAGAGGATACCGAGACTGGTGGGATCAGGCCTCTTTTGTTTATGACGTTTGCTCCAGGAGAAAGGACTAATCTGTCATATATGTGCCTGCTAAATGAACTATTTATTTGCTGTGATACCTTTGTGCCCAGAAGAGGCTGTTTTTGGTTTTGAATCCATTGGAGTTTTACGAAAGCAATAAAACTGCACCTGTTTGGAGCAAACCGCATTGCCTGTGTGAACGCTACCTAATGCCTACCTGAAAGCGTGAATCCCTACAATAGCGAGTCGAAGAAATGTGTATGTTCATTGTTTAAAACATTAAGGTACCGGTTTTTCAGGCACATTTTGGGACAAACTCTCCTAAAAGAAACATTGCGTGCACATACCATTACTAAGGATGTTAGAAAGCAATACTATGCTGTTATCCTCCACCGGCAAGGGTCATAAATAGAGGCAACAGGGAGTTCAAGAAAGCTTCTTTGCCTTCGTTAACTGAACACATTTGCCTCAGGTAAAGGTATGCCTACCTATCAAGATGGGACCCAAAGGACCCTGTGTCCAAAAAGACATCCATACTCTAAATGGCACATGATAGTGTAAGGAAGTGGACAAGAGTGAAGATGAATATAGTTGGTGCCATGCAAACACCGCCGTCTGCTGGTCAAAGGTGAAAGTAAAGGAAGAATTACAGTAGTAAGAACCTAATAGTGGAAACCTATTTTCAGACAGGAAGAGTTGTGAAGACGACACCAGGTCAGGTGACATCTGTGTCACAGTTACTAATTATAAAAGTCCTGGCAGGGCTAAGAAGAGGTAGTTGGCGCCATAACCTGTACTAGGATAGGTCACGTGGCTGCTAGGTGGGCTTACAGCCACCATCGCCACAGAAGGGTCCAAGATCGGTCACGTGCCAGAGAAGGCCTGAGCTATGAGGAAGATTTGTTTTTCGCACCAATAGAAGATCCATAAGCAGCGCTAGTAGAAAACTATTACCCGATCCAAACTCCGGCTGTAACAGAGGACCATTTCTGTGGGAATTTACTTCCCGCATAGACATATGGTGCAGGGTGTGGGCTGGGGCTGTGCTTCAGGGAATGCAGGTGGCAAGTGTGACAAGCACGCTGCATACCCAGTGACTAACATATGTAGGACTTGCGGCCTAGCGGGAAACAATAGGGACCGCTGCTGGGGCCAGCGTATCAATCAGAGGCGTTTATAGACACTACGACGGGGACGGGCCAATGCTGAGAATGTCGGCCGTGAATTTGAGACGTAAAGGCATTAACAGTCACTTAACTGCTAGATAACTACTACGGTGAATGTAATATAACATTACGTAGGTATTGTGTTTACTCGTATTGCGGTGTCATAATATACTATATTGACTCTGTTACCGGCAATATAGTGCTTACTTGTACATACATATACTTTATAAATAGATTTTCCTTTTTGTGTTAGTTGAATAAACAGTGTTGGTTAAGTTCCACTGTTTCCACATTGTCTGCGCTGGTGCACCCAAGTAACCTGCTTACAATAGGAGAATTACAGATTCTGAGTTTTACATTGGGGCCAAGAAGGGTTATGTTACACCTCCAGCTTCATATATTTGTAGGCAGTAACCAACTTCCACTGCTGTAGCATCACAAGATTTTTTATGTCTCACATTTGTGTTGGAAACTGTTTGCATGACTTTGCTCCATATGTTGTCTCTTTACCTGCAGTGTTTGCTGGGGCTAATTTTTGGACACAGCCCCATCTCTGTGTGCTCTCTCGGTACTTGAGTCAGCAGATCAATTTTTGCAGAGATGAAAGGAGGTAACTTGGAAGTGTAGGAAGTTTTCTGAAGAAACAAGTTCGTTGACTCATCGGGAATTTCCTGTTTCCTTCTAGCGGCTATTATAGGCCAGTAGGATTGTCATATGTGGCACAGTGATATGGCCCTGGCATGGATAAAAATATTGTCTAGTGGTTCTTACATAAGCCATAGGCAGTTGGACTCGCTAAGTTTTGTGTATATCTTATGTCCCATTAATCATAATGTTTCACCTCTTGATATTCCAAAAAGTAACTAAGGGTGGGCAATCTGATGAGCCACCACCAAAGTTCCAGTCAACCGCAGGTTGTCCACAGCACAATACCATCCCTAACTTATCATCATGTATACTTTGTGCTGCCATAGCTTATAGTGCAAACTTTGGTGGTCACCTAAGAGAACATGATAGCAGCCAAAACAAAGCTCATTTGCATTTTTTTCAAGATTTGTTTGGTTGTTTTTGCTAACTTCTTTTGTGGGATGTTAATACTGGTGACAGTTTTTATTCCAGTCTGTTTGTGGTAGGCAATGTGACCGATTGGGCATAAGATAATTTCCATCTTTACAGATGATCTATGGAGATACAACAAGGGATGTTAATTACAAAAATTAGGAAGTATCAGAAAAGGAGTTTGTATCATAGCTATAGAGGTTTTTGTTACTCTATATGAAAGTCAGCCATGATCAAGGAGCTTTTTACTAATCAAACTGGTCAAAATGTAGTCTGGGGAGATTTTTGGTATGTGAATCGCTTCCTTCAGGCTTTATGTTAGCACTCCACCTTTTACGTCCTTCCATGCCACAACTGCATGTCAATTATCATTCTTCAGATGACAGCACTGTTAGGATTCACCGCACAAAAACTTACTTTAGATATAAAACTATTCGAAATATTTTGCAGGTTTTTTAAAATTTATCAGAAATTTAGCATTTGGCTTGTAGAAAGATTCAGCTCACTGACGTGTATCTAAGTAATATGGCAAGGGCAGAGTGGCTTGTTAGCCTGACACTTGTCCCTTTTACCTAGACCTATAAGTTGAAAGATATTTTCAATCAAGTATATATACACAAAGTTAAAATTAATAATCTGTCATTTTACAACAGAACCGTTACAAAGTTTTTGAAAAGTTTTTTATTTCATGAACTTTTTAGCTTTTGTGATGTTTTTAGGACGAAGCCATTTTTGAGGTTCAATATCACGTGAAATGTTAAAATATTTATTTCAACACTTAGAAATTATAATTTTTGCATAGATGCATGAGATCTTTTTGTGGGACAAGTTGAGAATGCAAGTAGATATAAACCCATTCTACATTTTGTGTCCTGTAACAGGACTACATTGTTTTTTTCTATTATATACTGAAATACTTATGTGCGTTATTGTATTCTGCCACTGTCTCATAAGCACATGCATCCGCTAGGCCGTACAACTTACCTCTGTGCTGGCCTCCTTTTCTTGACATTATGGGCACTGAGTAGTGGTGTAAATAGAGTCCGATGGACCCTCGTGCAAAATTTGAACTTGGTCCCTGTCACGCCTCCGGAGGGAGAGCTACCAGGAGTGGACCCTATGACCTGTGGAACTGGCCTACCCCTAGGCGCGGTGAACTGGTGAGGACCAACCTTTATACAAGGATCGTTAGGGACAAGCCCCGAGCTCGCAGAAACCTCAGGAGCTGATACCAAGAGGGGCGGCTCAGGAAGCAAACGGTAACGGAGGGAGGAAGGGACTGTGGGAGGTCAGGAGAAGATGTGGGAACCAGGGACAAGGATTAAGGCAGGCAGAGTAGACTGGAAACTGGACGGACGAGGAACAGGGAGAAGACTCGTAGTGAACTGGCAGGACAGGGCTCTGGATGGAAACGGAGGAACACCAGGATAGAACTCCGGACAGCAGGAAGCAGGAGGAACTATGGAGAGAAACAGGGTTAGACACATGCTATCTTGCTAGCAGCGCAGCACACAGTAAAACAAGGGGCCTAGGATGTATTTAGATAGATTATCTAAAGCTGACAATGAATTGAGGCTTGCAAGAGATGTCAAAAGCAATAATAAAGGATTTTGGGGATATGTCAAAAGTAAAAGAAAAGTCAAAGCTGCTATAGGATTTTTACAGGATGAAAATGATGAAATGGTAAGACAGGATGTTGAGAAGGCCGAACTTTTAAATTCCTATTTTGCATCTGTTTTCTCTCAGAAAGGAAATGTAACATCAACTGTTCTTCACTGTCCTATTAAGGAAATAGAAGAATCCAGGATATCTATAAACAGAAAGATAGTGAGGAAACACTTAGCTAAATTAAATGAATTCAAGTCTCCAGGTCCAGATGAATTACACCCCAGAGTACTGAAGGAGATAGCAGAAGAAATTTTTGAACCCCTCTCCATAATCTTTGAAAATTCTTGGAGAACAGGAGAAGTCCCAGAAGACTGGAGAAGAGCAAATGTTGTTCCTATCTTCAAAAAGGGGAAGAAGGTGGACCCAGGCAACTATAGGCCGGTGAGTCTGACTTCTATACCAGGAAAGATCTTTGAACAAATTATTAAACAACATGTATGTCAGTACCTGGATAAGAATGAAGTGATTAAACAGAGTCAGCATGGGTTTGTAACTAATAAGTCATGTCAGACTAACTTAATTTCCTTCTATGACGGAATCACTGATTGGGTGGATCAAGGAAATGCTGTAGATATAGTATATCTTGACTTCAGCAAAGCATATGACAAAGTATTTCATACAATCCTTATTGAAAAAATGACTAAGTATGGGATGGACAAGGCAACTGTTAGGTGGATTCATAACTGGCTTAGTGATCGGACCCAAAGAGTGGTCGTAAATGGCTGCACATCCAGTTGGAAGAATGTCTCAAGTGGGGTACCACAGGGCTCTGTCCTGGGCCCTGTATTGTTCAACATCTTTATTAATGACTTAGATGAAGGAATTGAGGGTAAACTGATTAAATTTGCTGATGACACAAAGCTAGGAGGGATAGCTAACACTAGAGAAGAGAGAGCGAGGATTCAAAAAGATATAAATAAACTGGAGAAGTGGGCAGCAAATAACAGAATGGTTTTTAACAGGGAAAAATGCACAGTACTACATCTGGGCAATAAAAATGAAAAAAACATATACAGAATGGGAGGAATAGGGCTAAGCAACAGCACATGTGAAAAAGACTTGGGTACCCAGCTCACGTACAAGTTGCTGCTGTGTCTTCGAAACTTTGGTGGGAATAAAGTGGTCACAACTTCTATTCCTCCGGTTTCTGCTGTAGGATCATTGGTATCACACACAGCCTCAGATACCGGCGCCCAGCCTTAGTGCAGTAAACTTAGGGAAGGGTTCTGCACTAGCCCTAATCCCCAGTCTCTCTCCTCCTCATGTTACGTTCTTACCTTCTGAACAACTGATCCTTCTTTCTTCCTCTTTCCTTGTCAACAGCCCCAGCTCACAGGGAGCTGCTGCAAACACGTCCTCTCCCCATCCCCCGTAGGGGAACTGACCTAACTTCCTGTCAGCTTTCCCCTCTAGTGTTTCTAAGCTCCACCCACCACCCAGCACCCTTCATGAACCAAAGCTGCTGCCATAAAGGGTGCTCTGCTGTTCTAAGGTGTCTATGCTGGATGTAGGTGTTGGAGTCTGGTCAGGTGTTAGCATCTTACCTGGGGAGTGGAATACTACACCTCAGGAGGAGGTGCAGTACCTCTGTGGTGACTGAATCATCAGGGGCACCACACTAGTGTGATGTCAGAGCGTGTTTTCAGTGCCGCTGGGGCAATCATTACAGATACACGCACACGGTTGACTACAGAGAATGCAGACAGGCTGACTCTGATAAAATTTAACAAGGACTGGATTTCACAACAGTATTTAAGCCCTCCAGATGACAGTATCCCAACCTAAAGTCACCCAACACGTTATTTTTTTTTGCAATTGGTGATCACGTCCATCCCTTCCCATGCAAGCCCCTTTTCTTCTTCTTACTCGTTTTCAAATCCGGCTTCTGCCACATGTATCTCATGGTCAATAAGGTAAAAACAATGTTCCGTTAATTCGTATTTACCATCGGAGGCACTTGTGATGAGAGTGAGACCCTTCTTCCTTCATCATCCATGGTATCATGCCCCTTGGGCTAATTTTTGCAGACACTATGGCTATGCTTGGACACTGTCCACTGCAACCTCTATGCTAGTAGTCCTAGCTTCATCATAATTGTTTGGCCCTTCAGACCTGCCTTGCTTCCTTCATCAACTATGATACAGCCCCTTGGCTAATTGTTGGAGACACTATGTCTATGCCTGCACATTGGTCACTGAAACAACCATGCTAGTAGTCTACTTTCATAATTGTCTGGCTCTTGAGGCCTTCTTCCTGCGTCAACCATGAGACAGCCCCTTGGGCTAATTTTTGGAGACACCATGTCTATGCCGAAACATTGGGCAGTGGCAGTGGAACAACAAGGACAGTAGTCCAAGATTTATAATTGTGAATCCCTTGTGGTGATGATGATAGGTGGCTTCTTCCTGCGTTAACCATCACACAGCCCCTAGGGCAGATCGCTCTCCTAACACCACTTACACACATATCTGTCAGAAGATCGCCTCCATCATCACTTGCCCTTACGGCACTTCTGATATATCACTGGCACTGCGTAAGGGGCGTACGAGTCCCGCTCTGCTGGCAAAAAATGACAGAACTTCAAATAGTGTTTGTACATTCTGGTGAAGCAGTGGTGTAAAACCACTCGTGCAGCCCCTGACCAGGTGCCCCCATGTTATATACATTTGTTTACAACATACATTTTTTTACCATTTTCACATTTTTTAACCTTTTCCTCAGCCCCCAGACCGCTTTGTAGGGTCCAGCAGACAATTACTCGCATTTTCCATTGACTATCATTGGACTCGCTACTCGTACCGAATACCTGAGTATTATGGTATACTCGGTACGAGTATAGCGAGTCCAAATACTTCAGTACTCGCTCATCCCTAGCCAGAAGGATTTCCGGGTTAGGGCACCTATAAAATACTGGAAGCTGCGTGCACCCACACCCTAAGGGACCCAGGAAGCACGCGCAGGTGCCGGTAGCTCAGCACAGAGCGCGCGTCCAGAAGCCGATGAGAAGTGCGGCGGGGCTGCGCAGGGACAGAGCGCCAGGACACAGCAGCGGCAGAAAGACGGACAGCAGAGGTGCCGGCAGCAGCAGGGACCCGGGCAGCAGCGGTGACAGGGGAGGTAACAGTCCCCCACCTGCATGTTGGTCAGGTCAGACGTGTATTGGCCTTTGTAGTGTTCTAGTTCCTATAAGACATGCGTGTTCGCTCTCACGTAATAATGTCCCCATGCTGCAATAATATCTCTCATCTTTGGCCCCTTCCTAGTATAATGTCCCCTCTCCTATGCCCCTTCCTGTTGTAATATCCACTTTCCTGGACCTCTTCCTGTTATAATGTTCCTCATACTGGAACCTTCCGGTATAATGTCCCCCATGCTATAATAAAGTCCCTCATCCTTGGACCATCCTGGTGTAATGTCCCTCATCCATTAACAATGTCCTCCCTTCTGGTATACTATCCCCCATCTTGGGCCCTTTCATGATATAATGACCCTCATCCTACGCCTCATTTTAGTATAATGACTTCCATCCTGTGCCCCATCCTGGTGTAATGTCCTCCATCCTGGGCCACTTCCTGGTATAATGACTTCTATCCCGGGTCCCTTCCTTATATAATGCACCCATACTGTGCCCCTTCTTGGTGTAATGTTCTCCAACACTTTAAGAAAAAATGATTTTTCTTACCTTCTTTTGCTTCTATGATGTATGATGTCCTCTTCTGTAGCTGGCAGCTGACTTTAGAATGCAAACACTGGCAGCGCATGATGTCACTGCCATGTACCGCTCATGACTGGTACGCAGACATCAGCTGCCGGCCAATGATTGGCCATTAGCGTGTTTTGACGTGCAGGGAACCAGCGGATCCCTGCGCAGTAATGCAATTCAGCTGAATGTGCGTCCTTGGACGAACATTCAGCTGAAATAGGCACTGGAGTCGCACGGGCAAGGTCGCTCTATTTACTTACTGTATAATTAGAGGATGTCATGTTTACCGGGCCATTTTTATTTAGAATCACACAGTGCTCTGGAATTTTTATGATCTACAAACAGAGTCTTACATGAAAAATATGAAAACCAGTAGTCAGGGTGGGGAGCTTATCACATGTGTTGGACACAATGCATGGGAAATACATGTCATCAAAACTGGTGGCCTGTCTCTTCGGGACCAAAAAACTGTTGGGATCTTGAGTAAAGAGGTTTGCATGATTTTAAAATACAATTTGGGAATTAGGAATTAAGGAAGAGTGACTTTCTTTTATTAATAAGAAAGGGGAACAGCTAAAATGTCTCTGGAGGACACATTACGTCACTGCGCTATGTAGACAGTTACTGATTTAATTAGGCACCATGTAGTACATTAATTCACCACTAGTTTTGCTGTTGAGTAAATAAAAAATTGCTGCTAGAGTCGCTAACAGAGTTCACCACCCTATACTCAGCAAAATGGAGCTGATATTAGATAGCTATTGGCCAAAAAATCATCCAGCCAACACCTATCTATCGCGACTCCTATGTATGTAGGAATGCTCTGCTCGGATGAGCTCTCCTGTGTCCTCTCTGAGAGAGTCGCTGTCAGACTTCTCTGGCAGCGACTTATCTCTGCACCAAACTAAAAAGACCACCCGTTGAAATTGATTAGGTTGGCTCCTTCTCTCCCCAAATTCATTCGTCAGGGTGAGTTGACAGACCCCCGTACATATTAGATGGTCATGCGGTCAGCCGACTCTTATATAATGTGAATGGGGTCCTTTTGTCTGGCTCAGGAATGACCCTTTTGGATGTGGTTTACATAAACTGATGAATTTTGTCCAAAACAAACCTGATTTTGCCAAAATTGTATCTGAAAAGACAGGATGTTCCTGGCATACTTCAGACTATTGACAATAAAGTGACTCCAGTAGTTGGACAGTAGATGACATATTTTGTAGGGTCCTTCAATTCACATAGTTGTTTAAATAAGGGATTGTTACACCAAATAATGTTATAATTAATTGGAAAACTACATGTAGAACTTTTTGCCTCTCTCCAGTACTTGTCATCTCCTTTATGACGAGTCCGGCAACCCACGCAGAGGCGGTGATGCCACTAATCTCTCAGCCGATCTTCATTCTCTTCCTTTTTAAACAGGAGGGTGGATATTAACTTACGCTCAATATTTGCATTGAGGGAGGGAGCGTTAGGAGAATGCAGCATTGCCCGATGAAATGTTAGACTCTTTCTCTTGAAACATATAAATTATTTGTTATTTTTCATTTTGTGGTTGTTTTTTTTTATACCAGTTAGTAGACGTAACCAATGTCAGCAGGAAGTTCTTTCCCACGTGAGATGTGACATTCTTAGCGCTCACGCTCCATGTATACAGTCCTTTATCTGTTACGTCATAAACCAGGGCTGGGAGTAGATGAGGGGTTAGGCAGTGTAGGCAGCAGTCTAGGGAACCATGTTGAAGAGGGGCACAATTATTAAATTCCTGCATTTTACAGATATTGGGGTAAACACCAGACTTTAAGTAGCAAAAATACATTGGGTGAAGAGTACAACGGTAGAGGCCGAACTTAGGCTCTATTCATTAGAGCATCAACCAGCTTTATAAAAGGCACAAAGTAAAGTGACAAGGAGGGATAAATGTACAGTAAATACTTTTGAAAAAAGAAAAAAGTATCACATCATTTTTTATTGTACATCAAGGGATAATAAATAATTGGCCCTCCAACAGCTTTCAAGGTGTCGGACCCCCATTAAACTGATTTTAATGACATATCTGTGAGATAGGTCACCAAAATTATAGCAGAGGACAACCCCTTTAAGATACAAAGGTGATAAACAACAAATCAGAGTGGAAAATATGATATGTATATTGGACAATCTAACGGCTTCATCTAGATGTATGTGATCATCGTGACTGGTGGTCTTCGCTAGAACTTCTTTGTATTTGGATCCTATTCAAATTCCTCCTAAGGGTCTGGAATTAATAAAAGGGGCCTCCCATTAAAGGGAATCTGTCACCATCTGCATTCTGTTTGCGGCTATTCAGAGACCCAGACACTAGAGATGTGTCACTTATTGGGCTACTTGCTGTAGTTTTGATAAAATAACTTTTTTTTATCATCAAGAGGGGACTACTAACTCTGCTGTCAGGTAACCAAGTCTATGAATGAGCTCTGTATAACTCGCCCCCCACCACTGATTGGCAGCTTTCTGCCTATGCATGGTGTACACAGAAAGCAGCCAATCAGTGGTGTGGGTGGAGTTGTGCAGTACTCAGTATTCAGAGAACTGGTAAATATGCAGCAGAGAAATTGGGGACTTTATGAAAAATCTAACAAGCAGCCCAGTAAGTAACTCAGATGGGAGAGGAAAAACCTGGTTTGGGGACAGAGAGATGATTGGGTAAACTTTAGACCCCCTCAAAAATCAGGATTTGGCTTTGATCTCAACTTCTGCCCTTTCATCTCTATTCTCCTGACCTAATGATAGCAATATGGGTTCTTCTCACCTAAAAACATACTTCAGAGCTGCACTCACTGTTCTGCTTGTGGAATCTCTAAAATGTGACATCTTTATGCCATGAATTTGTAGAGCATACAAAGCACTGCCGGCAGTAAAACAAAATTCACAAATGTTTTGGAAGATTGATTCCCTTTAAGATGTGAAAAATTATATTTTGTACACAAATTCTTTAGGTGAACACACAAAATATCACATGCTGGGCCTTGTTATCACCAGACTTCCCTGCATCCCCAGGAGCCGAACACAACAAAGTATGGTATTGTGAGGTGGGTAAAAAGATGGAAACATTTGTACAATGGAGATGTTGTGTTCCCAGCTCCTGACCAGTTCATCCCAGTAATGTCCGTTGAACACCATTGTTTTCAGGAGGGATCCATAGCCGACATCTGACTCTTTGAAGAGGCCCACGCTGTTCATTCAGGTATTGTTCCTCATACCTCAAGCTGATCTTATTTCTCTTCTAACAGCTGTAGAAATAAATGAAGGGTCCCAAGATGGCGGCTACAAAACACGAAGCTGACGGCATAACCACATCATAATGATTTTGCCATAGATTTTAACGTATCGATTCCTAGGAGCAGTTTTATAGTAGTTATATTCTTGTACATAGGAGCAGTATTATTGTAGTTATATTCTTGTACATAGGGGACAGTATTATAGTAGTTATATTCTTGTACATAGGAGCAGTATTATAGTAGTTATATTCTTGTACATAGGAGCAGTATTATAGTAGTTATATTCTTGTACATAGGGGCAGTATTATAGTAGTTATATTCTTGTACATAGGAGCAGTATTATAGTAGTTATATTCTTGTACATAGGAGCAGTATTATAGTAGTTATATTCTTGTACATAGGAGCAGTATTATAGTAGTTATATTCTTGTACATAGGAGCAGTTTATATAGTAGTTATATTCTTGTACATAGGAGCAGTATTATAGTAGCTATATTCTTGTACATAGGGGCAGTATTATAGTAGTTATATTCTTGTACATAGGAGCAGTATTATAGTAGTTATATTCTTGTACATAGGAGCAGTATTATAGTAGTTATATTCTTGTACATAGGGGCAGTATTATAGTAGTTATATTCTTGTACATAGGAGCAGTATTATAGTAGTTATATTCTTGTACATAGGAGCAGTATTATAGTAGTTATATTCTTGTACATAGGGGCAGTATTATAGTAGTTATATTCTTGTACATAGGAGCAGTATTATAGTAGCTGTATTCTTGTACATAGGAGCAGTTTATATAGTAGTTATATTCTTGTACATAGGAGCAGTATTATAGTAGCTATATTCTTGTACATAGGAGCAGTATAATAGTAGTTACATTCTTGTACATAGGAGCAGTATTATAGTAGTTATATTCTTGTACATAGGAGCAGTATTATAGTAGTTACCGGTATATTCTTGTACATATGGGGCAGTATTATAGTAGTTATATTCTTGTACATAGGAGCAGTATTATAGTAGCGACAGTATAATACTGCTCCTATGTACAAGAATATAACTACTATAATACTGCTCCTATGTACAAGAATATAACTACTATTATAGCAGTATTATAGTAGTTATGTTCTTGTACATAGGGAGCAGTATTATAGTAGTTATATTGTTGCACATAGGGGCAGTATTATAGTAGTTATATTCTTGTACATAGGAACAGTATTATAATAGTTATATTCTTGTACATAGGGGGCAATTTTTATTATAAAACCAAACATAAATACAATTATAATAAAACAAAAATCATCCAGCATTACAAAACACAAATCACTTAGGTAATATATACACAAGCACTAAATAATCAAATCATATTCATAAATAAAGTGTCCACACCTGGAGATGGTAAAAGAAAGTTATAGAGAAAAAAAAACCAAAACAAAAAAAAAAGCACATTTCATAACTGAAGTTTACGTTTCTCCATAACGTTATGTATCTCGGACTCCTTCCAACTTCTAGTGATTTTATCCACCGGAGTTCTGACATAACCTGATTGGCGGCAGCGGTGTGATCGAACAGCTCATTGTGCAGTGACACCCGGGTTCTCATGTGCCAGTGATAGTATTTGATGACACTGATTATAATGTACATCGTCTCTCTGTTGATGTCACTAACAGTGGAGGGGACACCATAGATTATGTCAGGGTACTTTAGGGTCCGCAGTCTGGGGATTTTTAGATTAGCTGACACTTCCTCTCAGATCTTCCTCCCTCCCCAGCAATCACATATAAAGTGCTCCATAGTCTCCTCCTGCTGACAACCAAGGGGACAATTCCGATCAGAGACACACAGATGTTTCAGGTTCCCCCTGACAAAGAGCCGACTATGCAGTGAAAGCCAAGTGACATCAAACAGTTTAGGAGGAAGTCGTTTCACGTTTAGGAACCTAAGGCTTTCCTGCAGGGTGGTGGTGACACAATCTCTCAGGGCCAGTGGAGAGTAGAAGAAAGTCCCACATACATGAGCATACAGGTCTCTTCTGGTACTGCTATCAATGTAAGACTTCTCCAGTCCCCACCTCCTAACACATTTCAGACCGTAGTCCAGATACTGGGGGAGGTGGTCACCTGTCCATCTCCTCCGCTTGAGACTGCCGCCTCGCACCCAAGATTCTGCAAAAGGCAATATCCAGTACCTGATACTATTTACCCACAGGGAGCTACTGTTTGAGTCCATGTTCCCAAAATTTACCTTTAGAAACAAGGAGTCAAAGAAAACCCTTGGATTCAACATATCCAGCCCACCCTCTCTCCGCCGTAGGTACGTTATTCCCCTCTTTATTAGGTTCAACCTATTCCCCCAAAAGAGCTGAAAGAACAGGCTGAAGAGCCTCACTGAGAAAGATTCTGGCAAAGGGAAAATGACAGAGACATACAAGAAAACAGGGACCAGGTAAGTCTTCAACATTGTGACCCTTTCTCTGTAGGTCAGCCTCCAGTTCTTCCATCGCTGAACCTTTGCATTTCCGGTTTCCAATTTCTCCTCCCAATTTAGCATGGCATTATCATCCCTCCCAAATTTAACCCCTAGGATCTTAATATGGGTGGAGGCTTTGGAAAACTGCGGCAGATCAAAGCTGGGCTCAGTATCTAATGTCCACAAAGCTTGACTCTTTTCAAGGTTAACCAGAGACCCGGAGGCCTCTGAGTAGCTTCTGATGGACACAGATAACATCTGCACCTCTTGAGGATTGGAGATCACCAACGTCACATCATCCGCATAGGCAACAATATTCAGAGGCGGGCAGTGGGGGACCGGCACCCCCTGAAAATCGCACTCCTGCAGTGACCTCAGAAACGGGTCTAGGGCAAAAACATACAGGAGCGGACTCAGTGGGCAGCCCTGCCTCACCACCGCCCCAACTCCAAAAGTGTCACCCTGCCAACCATTAATCAGAGGAAAGCTCACCGCCTCTCTGTACAACGTCTTCAGCCAATCCACAAATTTTCCCGAAATACCGTACTTTGACAAAGTGGACCACAGATAATCATGATCAACCCTGTCAAAGGCTTTAGCCTGGTCCAGACTAACAACATATCTCCCACACCGCAGAGCTTTACATCTCTCAAACATCTCCCGTATCGAGATGACTGCTCCAGAGATGTTCCGCCCTTTTACTGTGCCAAACTGAGAGCCTGCCAACATTGCCGGGGACAAACAAACTAATCTAGAAAATAGGATCTTTGCCAGAATCTTCCTGTCCACATTCAAGAGGGCAATCGGCCTCCAGTTTTTGATGTCGCTCGGCTCTTTACCTTTAGACAGCAGAATTAACGAGGACACTCTCATGGATGAAGGCATCAGGTGATTTTCTAGACAATTTCTATACACATCCACGAGAATTGGAGCCAGGAGGTCTCTGAATTTCTTATAAAATTCTGCCGTTATACCATCTGGACCTGGTGCCTTCTTCAGATATAATTTATCAATAGCCTCCTTAACTTCCTCCACCGTTAATTCTGCTGTCAAAGGAGAGAAGTCCAGATCATTAGTATCAGGCACTGGAGTTGCCTCCAACAATTGAGCCAACTTATCTTTATCCAAAACTTTCCTCTGAAACAAGTCAGCATAGTAAGATCTCACCACCTCCAGGATACCCTCCCGTGAATCCTGAAATACACCCTGGGAGTCAATGAAACCTGTGACCATTTTTTTGGCCACCCTCTCCCTGCAATTCTCAAAGGGATCAGGGGCCCCTAAGGACCCATAATCCCGTTCAAGAACCAGGGAGGTATACCTGCTATACTGATACTGCCTTATCTCAGATTTCAGCCGGTCGATCTTCACTTTGTCATCCCCGCCCGCCGAACACAGTGACTCCAATTCTTTGCACAGCTTTAGGTACTGGCTGTACTTATTCCTCCCTTTATTAACCGACAGTCTCTTTAAGAGGGATCTGATATCCTCCTTGACGTCCTCCCACCAGTCGGTCATGTTGTCATAGAAGTCAACCCTGTCTAGATGAAGCTGGATAAGGGACTGAACACGGCTCTGAACATAGGCATCATCCAGGAGACTGGAATTGAGCTTCCACAACCCTCTACCAATGTCCGGACGGTTAGAGGTCCACAAAGAGAAGCACAAGGTGAGGTGATCATAGTAAGGGACGACCTTCTCACCCAGGGCGCTCACAGCCTCAGTAGGACTGACAAAAGCAAAATCTATCCTACTGCTCCTGTTGGAACATGAATATGTGAATTTTGGCTGTCGCCCACCCTGTGTGAAAACGTCAGTCAGTCCTGCCTGCATTATGACGTTATGTAGGACCTTACCGTCCCTGGTCACTGTCTTGCCTGAGGAGCTGTCACCTGATGTCTGTATGACATTAAAGTCCCCCGCCATCACCACTGGAAGAGAAGTGAAGAGGTAAGGCTTGACGTCATTAAACAGCTGGATCCTGTCAGTCACCATCTGTGGCCCATAGACGTTAATAAGCCGGAGTCGCCTCCCATGGATAATGACTTCTAGGACCAGACATCTTCCCATGGCCACCTCCGTCATCCTATGCACACTCACATCATTGGTGTTAAACAGGACAGCGACCCCGGCATAAGGCTCCACAGCCAGTGACCAGAAAGAAGGACCGGAACGCCATTCCCTCTCAGCCTCTCTCATAAGCCCCAGAGATGTCAGTCGTGTCTCCTGCAGGAAGATGACATCTGTGTCCAGATATTTGAGATGCTCATACACTGCGTGTCTAGTTCTCCTCAGCTTAATGTTATTCACATTACTCGAGGTCACTGTCAATGAGAACCCCGCCATCACAACACAATATAGAAGGAGCAGAGTAATAGCCATCATCATGAGTCAGAGATGTTCTGTCCACCACTGGTGTCCATGTCAGACTCTACCTGAGGGTCTACAGATAAGGTCTTCCGCTTTGGCGGGGGATGGTCCTCTATGTCCCTGTCACACTCAGCATCTACTTTCCTCAACTCTTCCTCATAATCATCATCATTAGACTCAGATAAAACTCCATACTTGTTGGACACGACCATCACTCCTGCAGAATTCTGAACCTTCTTACTAGCAGTCTGACCAGTGTCATATTCTGCCTCAGGTTTACGGGAGGATGTGTTCTTTTTCTTCCTTTTGTTTTGATTAATGCTCCAGTCATCAGATACAGACAGCGATGCTGAAGGGGGGGAGCTATCTGAGGCTGCTGGACCTGATGGACGACCTCCATGTTCCCCTCTGCACCCTGCTTCTCTGGTGCTACATGAGTGGACTCCTGGTGGGCATCTGAGCTGGTCAGCATCTCTCCTGACATTAACTCCTCCTCCCCATGTGTCCCTGCCACCACATCCTCCTGAGCCTCTGCCCCTGCCATCACAAACTCATCAGGGAAGACTCTGCAGATGTTGTGCCAGGCGTCTGGACAGTCCCTGTGAGGGTGGCCCATCTTACCACAGAGGTTGCACCTGACGCCACGGCAGTCTGCAGCGACATGGCCGATTGCCCCACACAGACTGCACTTCACCACAGTACAGGCGTTAGCGAGATGACCTTTCCCACCACATTTAAAGCACTTTCTGGGTTGCCCGGGATAATAACATCTTCCCTTCTCTCTCCCAATGAAGAAGGAGTTGGGTAAGTGGTCAGTGATGTTATCACATTGCCGCAGATTCACCAAGACCCGCCACCCCATTGTCCAGATACCATCCTCATCTCTGACCTTGGTGAGTCCAGATGTAGGGTCGGTGGTGGGGTGCCGAGCTGGGGGGTGATAGGGGGTGGTCCCACTTCTTACCGCGCAGAGATGATAACAGAGACACGATGAGGCAGATTCTGGGTGCAACAGGTCCAAGTTTATTGTTCACCGTCCGACTGACGGTCCTCGCGGTACACCGCGATATCTCTCTCTCTGCCCTCCGTGTCCAGGGCCGCTTCAACACCGTACGTTACACTAGGGACGTATTTATACGTACCGTCCCGTCTCACACTGTGACAATCCTGACAGCTCAGTTACTGTGGCCGCCTTAGGCCCGTACACCATCAGCACTTTACTGGCCAGTTTCGTCGTTACACATACGGTGTCCTCCACCCAGAGCCTTGTCTCTGCTGCGGTCCTTTCCTGTCAGGACCACCCCCCTGACGTTTCCTCTCCTCAGTCCCCTTGGTCGGATTCTCCTCAGGGCACACAGACTGGCGTAGTCCTCCTGTCACCTGAGCTCCCCCTGGGGACTGGAATCTTCTGGAACCCTCCCTCAGAATTTATAGCTCACCCGGTTCCTTGAAACTGTCACTCCAACTGTCACCACGCCCCCCATGACCAACGGTTTCTAAAGCCCTAAGCTGCTGTAAAGTCCTTTGCTCACACTCCACCCTGCCATCTAATGGTCATCCCAAGGTACTGCACGTCCACTACACTTTCCTAGTTGTTTCCCCACTGTAATCACTGACTCCTACCTACACTGTGCAAACCTATCTTTCTTCACTCTGACTAGTCCGTCCGTCCGTCAGGTCACCTTCCCTACACTCCCCCTTCCTTTGTCCATTGTCGTCCTCGACAATCGTCATCCCTGCCTTCGTCGTTCTGAATCTACACCTACATTCTGTTGTCGGACCAGAAGTTGAGCCAAACCCACTATCTGCGGGGGCCGAACCATACTGGGAGCACTATGCTCTGAGCAGCCTACTGCTACTCACCAGCGCGCACGCCACATGACAACGTCTTTAAAATTGGGTAAGGTACACCCGTATTCTCTCTACGGCGTGTATCTTTCCCCTACTCTCCCCTACTGTTACCTTTCACTATCCGGTACGCCATGATCGAGGCCAATCACCTACCAGATCATTGCCGGCGCCCGCCTTTCCTTCTTCAGGGGTGTCCGTGGTGTTGGGGACCTGACCTAGGACGGCTGTCTTTCTCACGTCTTCCCACTCATTTTCCTTCTTTCAATTACATGTCATGGTCGGCGTCCCGGTCTCCCAGACCTCAACTCTTAGATCCCTACCGGATCTCACACTTTCCTTTGGTCCCGCAGACCTTCCCTTAACCCGGACCTGTTGCATTTTACTTTGGCATATCATACAATAAACAACTTTATAATAGCACAAGTACCCATTTTTATATTATTTTTTTTTTTCATTTTCTTTTGCTTTAAAACTCAACGTTCAACAATAAACATCGCCAGTACTCCTTTTCCCTCCCCCTTCCTTGGACATGAACACTCCCTCTTGTCTTCGTATCCCCGTTCTGTCAAGTTTCCAAATCAGTAAAATAACATCCTGTAAGAGGAACATTCTAAAAAAAAACAGCTTAATCACATAAAACATTTTTTTTTTTTTTTAAAACTAGAACTGTTCTTTCAGACTCTGACAGTCCAGGCCATCTCCTGATGGCCGGTAGCAAGGGGCCCACAGCCGTGGAACTCCTGGGGTGAAGGGAGTGTCCAATACAGTCCTCTTTACGGGGGTTCGCGTTCCTCAGGTACCGCCAGTACTGCCACCGCATAATACCCGCGGGGGCAGTATTCTTTATAATAAGAGACAAAGTCCCCTATTTCCAGGGCACGGCCATGGCGTATGGAGGCTACGTTCACGTATACCTTCTGACCAGTCTGATCACATATGAAGCCATACCCCCGGGCCACATTGGTGTACACCAGCCGCCCCCAGGATCTTTCCACCGCCATGCCAGCCTCCCCTTTTGAATGAAGCAGGCTCCATACCTCCTGCTCTCGAACCTTCTTTTGTTTTACCACCTCCGCAACCCAAACGGAGGGTACCGCGCCAGTCCCAGAGTCCGGTGGGCGGGACCTTGCCGAGAAGGGGCGCGGGGCAGAGGCGGTCGATGATATCTGTGGCCCAGCAGCCGCCGGGGCCAGGTGGCAAATGGGGACAACCGGGTCCTTGGAGGCTGGAATCACAAGGCCCACTAAGCCGGCCGCAGTCGACTTCAGCAGTGGCATAACCGCGGCCTCAGGACAGGCCGCATCCACTACTTCCAATGGAGCCGGAGTAACGGCCGGTTCCAACGACGCAGCTGCTATCAGCAGGGGGAACGCAGCAGCGTCTTCTTTGGATGACTTCCGCACTGGCGGCTCCAGGCGGGGTACCTCAGGGACTTGAGCAGGGGCCTCGCACAACTCTGCATACACCACTGGGCCCGATGTACCCAGGCCTTCCGGTGCGCAGGGGGCAGCGTGCTGCGGCGGAATGATGAGGGCCGCTGGCGGAGGCACTGGTGGTGCCGGGGGTACTCTCACCTTCCCCGGCGCTGCGGCCTCCATCACATCAATACGCGGCTTCACCCGCAGCCTCCGTCCCTCGCTCCACTGTCCCGCGGGTCTTTCCCCCAAACTCGGGGGCTCCGCTGAGAAGTCCTCTGCTGGTATTGGTGGCGGCCGTTCTCGCTGACTCCGCTCAGGCTCTGCTCCCCAGCTCAGCATCCCGCTGCTCTCCCGTGGCTCTGAGGGCGACTTCTGGCACAGCTCCATCCCCTGCCGCCACTGCCACTCTAGGCAGCCGATGCCCCGACACCTGCAGAGTCTCATACCGTCTGTTGGGCAGCACTCGAATGGCATCAGACAGCCGCAGCCAAGTTTTTCTTCTGTGCCACTCCCTCTGTGAGGTGAGGTGTCGGCAGGCCTCTCCACCCTCCTGTCAGGGTCCAATATATGGAAGCGTCGATCTCCAGGCACATACTGTTTCCTTTTGGGATACGTTGGAGGGGGTCCCAGTCTATTCAACATGACTGCAAACACCCGGACCTCTCCTCTGCGCTGAAGCAACACCGCCATACTGCACAGTACCTGGTACCGCCCCGGATCCTCTGCTGGCCACACAGATCCGCCACAGCGCTTCCCATTTGTATTCCACTGGTAAGCCAATCGTAATCCACCGGTAATTGTAATCCAAACTGAGTAGTCCGAGTCCTTTTCCATTCTTTGAGGCAGGTCTGCCGCAGAAGATGAGGTATTAGCGGCGGCGATCCTGCCGACTACGCCAAATGTAGGGTCGGTGGTGGGGTGCCGAGCTGGGGGGTGATAGGGGGTGGTCCCACTTCTTACCGCGCAGAGATGATAACAGAGACACGATGAGGCAGATTCTGGGTGCAACAGGTCCAAGTTTATTGTTCACCGTCCGACTGACGGTCCTCGCGGTACACCGCGATATCTCTCTCTCTGCCCTCCGTGTCCAGGGCCGCTTCAACACCGTACGTTACACTAGGGACGTATTTATACGTACCGTCCCGTCTCACACTGTGACAATCCTGACAGCTCAGTTACTGTGGCCGCCTTAGGCCCGTACACCATCAGCACTTTACTGGCCAGTTTCGTCGTTACACATACGGTGTCCTCCACCCAGAGCCTTGTCTCTGCTGCGGTCCTTTCCTGTCAGGACCACCCCCCTGACGTTTCCTCTCCTCAGTCCCCTTGGTCGGATTCTCCTCAGGGCACACAGACTGGCGCAGTCCTCCTGTCACCTGAGCTCCCCCTGGGGACTGGAATCTTCTGGAACCCTCCCTCAGAATTTATAGCTCACCCGGTTCCTTGAAACTGTCACTCCAACTGTCACCACGCCCCCCATGACCAATGGTTTCTAAAGCCCTAAGCTGCTGTAAAGTCCTTTGCTCACACTCCACCCTGCCATCTAATGGTCATCCCAAGGTACTGCACGTCCACTACACTTTCCTAGTTGTTTCCCCACTGTAATCACTGACTCCTACCTACACTGTGCAAACCTATCTTTCTTCACTCTGACTAGTCCGTCCGTCCGTCAGGTCACCTTCCCTACACAGAGACGAGGTCACAGTGTCTCCGGAGCCACACCTCGATGTCCTGTGGAGGAACGGCCTCATTCCAGAAGGTGATATTCACTGTGACAGTGTCCGGCCTGGAGATAGGAACCAACACAAACTTATTCCAGCCCTCAGCATCTCTGAACTTGGGGTAATTAGCCCAGAATCTATCCAGGTCAGACATGAGCTTGAAGCTGACCTCGTAGCCCTGCCTGTCCTGAAGATTAGACACCGCCAGTATCTCATTTGCCACAAACCCCATCTGGCCGCAGAGCAGCTCTCTCACCACATACCTGCGTTGTGGCAGATCCTCCTTGGCACCTCTTTAAACCGCACCACATTAATGCGTTTGAATGTCTGGCCGGTATACCTGGCGCTGAAAGTGAAGGATGGGGCGCCGCGGCTCCAGGCATTCCTGGGGGTCACCTGCCGGGTCACACTGGGCTGACTGACAGGGAGAGGGCCTGCAGCAGGGGGGGCTGTCACACCTTGTGGACTAGATGGCAAAGGGGGATAATCACACATATCATGCACATTATCATGAGCAGCATCATTATCGTCAGACAGTGCGACGTCCATTACAGAATGTGAAACCCCTCCCACCCCCGACCCCATGGGCACAGCATCACCAGCCACAGTCTGTGCTTCAGCCTCGGCCTCATCAGCACAAACAGTCTCACATATACTGTCCTGCTCCTGTGTGGGGCACTCTGGGACCTGTGGGGCCTCTGCTGGAGTCTGCAGTGTGTGCTCCTGTTCACACTCAGCTGCCTCATCAGCACAAACAGTCTCACATACACTGTCCTGCTCCTGTGTGGGGCATTCTGGGACCTGTGGTGCCTCTGCTGCAGTCTGAAGTGTATGCTCCTGTTCACACTCGGCTGCCTCGGCCTCATCAGCACAAACAGTCTCACAAATGCTGTCCTGCTCCTGTGTGGGGCATTCTGGGACCTGTGGTGCCTCTGTTGGAGTCTGAAGTGTATGCTCCTGTTCATACTGAGCTGCCTGCTGCTGCAGTTGTTTTCCCTCCTGGAAGCAGAAGCGGGCAGCCTGTAACACTGGCCGTGTCCGCTGCTGGGGGGTCCCGTCCTGAACATCAGGGGTCCTGGCCTCTACAGCACAGTCCTGCTTATAGGAGGCGAACCGCTCGCGGTTCCTGTAGGTCTCTGCCAGGGGCCCCATGCTCTCCAGCACAGATTCAGTGTCCTGCACAACACTCGCCAGCTGTACTCCCAGTGTGTTCAGTCTCAGGTCATACGCCTCATTACTGGCAGGATTAGTGGTCTTTATGTTATAGATGAAGTCTACCTCCATTTGCAGCGCTTTTTTTTGCTGCTGTAACTCACCCAGTTTTCGGACAAGTCCCGGTATCTCATCCGCTAGCTGCAGCTCGGGTGCACGCGCCGGCTCCACAGGTTTAGTCTTGACCACAGGTACAGGGGTTTTGAAGACAGTCTTGTGCGGGTCCAGCACGGATGGTTTTGTAGCTCCTTAGCTGGATGCAGGCTCCGCAGCAGGTTTATCGCTGCCACCTGACTGTGACCGTGTGCGTCCTGACCGCGCCATACTGCCATGCTGCTGTAGGTTCTCCTGCATTGTCTGCCTTTCCAAAGACGTTCGTCTCTGCCTGGGAGCAGGAGAGCTGGTCTGCACAGCTGGGGCCGATCTCACCTGTGCACCTGGCAGGAGCTGCTTACTGACTGGGGAGCTACAAGGCTTCACATTCAGCTGGTTTCCATCACTCACTGACACTTTTCCTTCTTGCTTCTTTGCTGGAACTGGCGAAGGTTTTCCTCCCAAAACTTTACTCACAGCTTTTTCCTCCTTTACCAAACTGATGCAGCTTTGACTCGCTGCATTCACTGGTCTCACAGTGGCTTTGGGATTAACATTCCCATTGGTAGAAACCTGGGAGGCTTGTCCCAGTGTAGGCCGGGAAGCCTGGGCCTTGCCTGGGGAGCTTCCCGCCCAGGGTGGCCACTCCCCGGGCTTGCTCCAGACATGAGGAGATCCACACAACACAACCTCACAGCTAGGAGGCAGTATTATAGTAGTTATATTCTTGTACATAAGAGCAGTATTATAGTAGTTATATTCTTGTACATAGGGGCAGTATTATAGTAGTTATATTCTTGTACATAGGGGCAGTATTAAAGTAGCTATATTCTTGTACATAGGAGCAGTATTATAGTAGTTATATTCTTGTACATAGGAGCAGTATTATAGTAGTTATATTCTTGTACATAGGAGAAGTATTATAGTAGATATATTCTTGTTCATAGGAGCAGTATTATAGTAGTTATATTCTTGTACATAGGGGCAGTATTATAGTAGTTATATTCTTGTACATAGGAGCAGTATTATAGTAGTTATATTCTTGTACATAGGGGAAGTATTATAGTAGTTATATTCTTGTACATATGGGCAATATTATAGTAGTTATATTCTTGTACATAGGGGCAGTATTATAGTAGTTTTATTCCTGTACATAGGAGCTGTATTGTAGTAGTTATATTCTTGTACATAGGGGCAGTATTATAATAGTTATATTCTTGTACATAGGGAGCAGTATTATAGTAGTTATATTCTTGTACATAGGGAGCAGTATTATAGTAATTATATTCTTGTACATAGGGGCAGTATTATAGTAGTTATATTCTTGTACATAGGAGCAGTATTATAGCAGATATATTCTAGTACATAGGGGCAATATTATAGTAGTTATATTCTTGTACATAGGGGCAGTATTATAGTAGTTATATTCCTGTACATAGGAGCTGTATTATAGTAGTTATATTCTTGTACATAGGGGCAGTATTATAGTAGTTATATTCTTGTACATAGGGGCAGTATTATAGTAGTTATATTCTTGTACATAGGGGCAGTATTATAGTAGCTATATTCTTGTACATAGGGGCAGTATTATAGTAGTTATATTCTTGTACATAGGAGCAGTATTATAGTAGTTATATTCTTGTACATAGGGAGCAGTATTATAGTAGTTATATTCTTGTGCATAGGAGTAGTATTATAGTAGTTATATTCTTGTACATATGGGGCAGTATTATAGTAGTTATATTCTTGTACATAGGGGGCAGTATTATAGTATCATAGAATCATAGAATCGCAGAGTTGGAAGGGACCTCCTGGGCCATCTGGTCCAACTCCCTGCTCAAAGCAGGATTCGCTAAATCATCCCAGTCAGATGTCTGTCCAGCCTCTGTTTGAAGACATCCATTGAAGGAGAACTCACCACTTCTCGTGGCAGCTTGTTCCACTCATTGATCACTCTAACTGTCAAAAAGTTTTTTCTAATATCTAATCTGTGTCTCCTCCCATTCAGTTTCATCCCATTGCTTCTAGTCTTTCCTTGTGCAAATGAGAATAAAGTTGATCCTTCTACAATGTGACAGCCCTTTAGATATTTGTAGACAGCTATTAAGTCTCCTCTCAGTCTTCCCTTTTGCAAACTAAACATTCCGAAATCCTGCAACCTTTCCTCATAAGACAGGGTTTGCAGACCGGTCACCATTCTGGTCGCTCTTTTCTGAACTTGCTCCAGTTTGTTGATGTCTTTTTTAAAATGTGGTGCCCAAAACTGGACACAATATTCCAGATGAGGTCTGACCAAAGAGGAGTAGAGGGAAATAATGACTTCACGTGATCTAGACTGTATGCTTCTGTTAATACATCCTAGAATTGCATTTGCCGTTTGTGCTGCTGCATCACACTGTTGACTCATATTCAGTCTGTGATCTATTAGTATACCCAAGTCTTTTTCACATGTGCTGTTGCTTAGCCCTATTCCTCCCATTCTGTATATGCTTTTTTCATTTTTATTGCCCAGATGTAGTACTTTGCATTTTTCCCTGTTAAAAACCATTCTGTTATTTGCTGCCCACTTCTCCAGTTTATTTATATCTTTTTGAATCCTCGCTCTCTCTTCTCTAGTGTTAGCTATCCCTCCTAGCTTTGTGTCATCAGCAAATTTAATCAGTTTACCCTCAATTCCTTCATCTAAATCGTTGATACAAATGTTGAACAATACAGGGCCCAGGACAGAGCCCTGTGGTACCCCACTTGAGACATTCTTCCAGCTGGATGTGCAGCCATTTACGACCACTCTTTGGGTCCGATCGCTAAGCCAGTTATGAATCCACCTAACAGTTGCCTTGTCCATCCCATACTTAGTCATTTTTTCAATAAGGATTGTATGAGATACTTTGTCAAATGCTTTGCTGAAGTCAAGATATACTATATCTACAGCATTTCCTTGATCCACCCAATCAGTGATTCCGTCATAGAAGGAAATTAAGTTAGTCTGACATGACTTATTAGTTACAAACCCATGCTGACTCTGCTTAATCACTTCATTCTTATCCAGGTACTGACATACATGTTGTTTAATAATTTGCTCAAAGATCTTTCCTGGTATAGAAGTCAGACTCACTGGCCTATAGTTGCCTGGGTCCACCTTCTTCCCCTTTTTGAAGATAGGAACAACATTTGCTCTTCTCCAGTCTTCTGGGACTTCTCCTGTTCTCCAAGAATTTTCAAAGATTATGGAGAGGGGTTCAAAAATTTCTTCTGCTATCTCCTTCATTACTCTGGGGTGTAATTCATCTGGACCTGGAGACTTGAATTCATTTAGGTTAGCTAAGTGTTTCCTCACTATATTTCTGTTTATAGATATCCTGGATTCTTCTATTCCCTTAATAGGACAGTGAAGAACAGTTGATGTTACATTTCCTTTCTGAGAGAAAACAGATGCAAAATAGGAATTTAAAAGTTCGGCCTTCTCAACATCCTGTCTTACCATTTCATCGTTTTCATCCTGTAAAAATCCTATAGCATCTTTGACTTTTCTTTTACTTTTGACATATCCCCAAAATCATTTATTATTGCTTTTGACATCTCTTGCAAGCGTCAATTCATTGTCAGCTTTAATAATCTGATTTGTGCCCTGCAGGTTCTGCAGGCAGCATTATATTCTTCTTTAGATATGCCTCCCTCTTTCCATTTTATAAACATTTTTTTCTTCCTTTTTAGCATGTGCTTAAGTTCTGTGTTCATCCATCCTGGCTTCCTTTAATGCTTCCTATTCTTCCCTCTTTTCGGAATTGTTAACAATTGTGCTTTGAGAATTTCATTTTTCAAGATTTCCCATCCTTCCTGGACATTTTTGTCTTTAAGGATATCCAGCCATTGGATCCCTCCAATTCTCTTTCTGAATCCCTTAAAATCTGCCTTTCTGAAATCTAACCTTGACGTCTGAGTCTTCACAGGTCTTCCTCCTCTTGTTATCCAAAATTCTAAAATAGCATGGTCGCTACCTCCTAGGGTCCCAGCCACTTTTACCTCCTCAACCATTTCCTCCCTGTTTATAAGGATTAGATCCAAGGTAGCAGTTCCCCTTGTTTTCTCCTCTACCTTTTGGAAGATAAAGTTGTCAGCAAGAGAGGATAAGAATTTCCTTGACCTGTTAGTTTTGCCTGAGAGAGATTCCCAACAAATGTCTGGATAGTTGAAATCTCCCATGACAACTATGTCATATCGTTTGCAGAACTTGTCCATTTGATGCATAAAGAGTTCATCCATATCTTCAGCTTGCACAGGCGGCCTGTAGTAAATGCCTACAATGGTGTCCTTTCCATTGTTCTGTCCTTGTATTCTTACCTAAACAGTTTCCACAGAACTCCCAGTCTCTGAAGCTTCAAGCTCTGTGCAGATATACGCGTTTCTAACATACAATGCGACACCTCCTCTCGTTTATCAAGTCTGTTTCTTGCAAATAAGTTGTATCCTTCTAGTCTTGTATTCCAATCATGTGTATTGTCCCACCAAGTTTCAGTGATTCCAATGACATCATATTTCTTTTCCTGTGTTAGTAGTTCCAATTCTCCTTGTTTGTTGCTCATGCTTTGTGCATTAGTATAGAAACATTTTAGTTTGTGATTGGTTTCTCTTTCTCCAATATTTGTATTAATTAGATTCTTTTGTCTTTGTTCTTCCTTTCCACTTCTAATAGCAAAGTTCTCAATAGCATTTGTCAGGTGTTTGGCTTTTTCTGGTCTTTTGCTTCCCTTCCCATGTAGTTCTAGTTTAAAGCTCTCCTTACAAGTGTAGCAAGGCGACTTCCAAATACATGCTTTCCAGTCTTCGTAAGGTGCACCCCATCTCTAGCATAGTAGTTATATTCTTGTACATAGGAGCAGTATTATAGTAGTTATACTCTTGTATATAGGGGCAGTATTATAGTAGTTATATTCTTGTACATAGGGGCAGTATTATAGTAGTTATATTCTTGTATATAGGGGCAGTATTATAGTAGCTATATTCTTGTACATAGGAGCAGTATTATAATAGTTATATTCCTGTACATAGGGGCAGTATTATAGTAGTTATATTCTTGTACATAGGAGCAGTATTATAATAGTTATATTCCTGTACATAGGGGGCAGTATTATTGTAGTTATATTCATTGCTTTTGCATCGTAGTTTGTGAGGCTCGTTACACAATGGTCCTAATAACCGTGGGCCCATGACTGATCTTAGCTGATAATTTGTGTGGTTGGGTATAAATGTGCTGTCGGAGTAATCCAGTAAGGCGCTTACAAGGTTACGAGCAGTTCACATTCTTTTTAGTTTTTCTCTATTATTGGAATTCTTTGCTCACGTAGGGATTTCAGGAATAGGTGTAGATCGAGGAATTGACATTTATGCCATTTTATTCTATATTAGTGAAGATTTGCCAAAGTTGACCCTGTGCTTTGATGAATTGTACGGTGTCTGTGTGCAATAGGTGTACATGTGAAGAACATTATCTAATGTACATATTTGTGTATCAGCTTTTCTTCTTAGGGCCTATTAATACTCAAAAGTGACTCAGCTCTGCGGGGAGGAGAATATTAAATATTGGTAGAGTACACAACTAGTGAGTGACATGTTATAGATAATAGGTGATATGATGACACCACGTGGAAGATTGTCACTGTATACAGGGGTCTGAATATTACTGTAGATTTACCAGTATTTCGGTTTACTTCATACCATAGCAATACGGAGCCAATAGACGTGTGATAGCCTGAAATACACAAGCTAGTAATCTCTAGATGAAAGTGGTCCATCTCTGGGGCTAAATCTTTAGAATGGGGCTGGTTTTGTGATATACTTACTGATAAGTACAATGTAGTGTCCTGTCAATGGGCTACTACTAGCCTCAATGTGAACCGACATCTTGAATTGCTTATTGTACTGATTATAGCTCAGTCTGCAGTAAGCTCCCCCAGAATTTTATCTTTTAACTCTGTGGTCAAGTAAAAGGGAGCACTTACTCACTGCTTATGAAGATTTGTTATACTGCTCTCAAAGTTATATGCCTCACAAACTACTCCAAATCAGGATGGCAAGTGCCTTGGCTCTCTTTATTAAACTCTCCCCAGTCCCCATTCTATAATCTACAATGTTATTCTTTGCTGTTTTATGGAGCCCCCAGGAGGTTTGCGGATGGTTCATTGATGAACGCCAGAGCATTCGCCTGGTTTTGACACTCTAGCGAGGTAGTTTCTCACACCAATTCAGAACGCCCATCTGTTCAGGCACTTGTTGCAACCCAGTCCTAATTTAGAATGACCACTTTTATCAATGATCATATTTAAGACATGACCATAGTTGTGATGACTCTGTCTTCTCAACTCTATGGCCTCTCAGTGCTCTCTATACCAATATATTATGCCATCCCATAGATCATCTTTCCTTTAACCCCTTCACCCCCAAGGGTGGTTTGCACGTTCATGACCGGGCCAATTTTTACAATTCTGACCACTGTACCTTTATGAGGTCATAACTCTGGAACGCTTCCATGGATCCCGGTGATTCTGACATTGTTTTCTCGTGACATATTGTACTTCATGTTAGTGGTAAAATTTCATTCAAATAACTTGCGTTTATTTGTGAGAAAAACAAATTTGGTGAAAATTTTGAAAATTTCGCAATTTTTCCCTTAAATCACAAAGATACAGCACACAAAAAACTTGATAACTAACATTTCCCACATGTTTACTTTACATCAGCACAATTTTGGAACCAAAATTTTTTTTTGTTAGGAAGTTATAAGGGTTAAAAGTTGACCAGCGATTTCTCATTTTTACTACACCATTTTATTTTTAGGACCACATCACATTTGAAGCCACTTTGAGGGGTCTATATGATAGAAAATACCCAAAAGTGACACCATTCTAAAAACTGCACCCCTTAAGGTGCTCAAAACCACATTCAAGAAGTTTATTAACCCTTTAGGTGCGGCACAGGAATTTTTTTGAATATTTAAAAAAAAATGAACATCTAACTTTTTTTCACAAAAAAAATACTTCAGGTTCAATTTTTTTTATTTTACCAAGGGTAACAGGAGAAATTGGACTGCAAAAGTTATTGTGCAATTTGTCCTGAGTACGCTGATACCTGATATGTGGGGGGAACGACTGTTTAGGCGCATGGCAGAGCTCAGAATGGAAGGAGCACTGTTTGACTTTTTCAATGTAAAATTGGCTGGAATTCAGATCGGACGCCATGTCACGTTTGGAGAGTCCCTGATGTACCTAAACAGTGGAAACCCCCTACAAGTGACCCCATTTTGGAAACTAGACCCCCAAAGGAACTTACCTAGATATGTGGTGAGAACTTTGAACCCACAAGGGCTTTACAGAAGTTTATAACGTACAGCGGTACAATTAAAAAATCATATTTTTTCCACAAAAATGATCTTTTCACCCTCAATTCTTATTTTTCCAAGGGTAACAGGACCCTAAAAGTTATTGTGCAATTTGTCCTGAGTACGCTGATACCCCACATGTGGGGGTAAACCACTATTTGGGCGCATGGCAGAGCTCGGAAGGGAAGCAGCGCCAATTGACGTTTTTGGCTGGAATTGAGATCGGACACCATGTCGCGATTGGAAAACCCCTGATGTACCAAAACAGTGGAAACCCCCCACAAATGACACCATTTTGGAAACTAGACCCCCTAAGGAACTTATCTAGATGTGTGGTGAGAACTTTGAACCCCCAAGGGCTTCACAGAAGTTTATAACATAAAGCAGTACAATTAAAAAATCATATTTTTTCCACAAAAATGATCTTTTCACCCTCAATTCTTATTTTTCCAAGGGTAACAGGACCCTAAAAGTTATTGTGCAATTTGTCCTGAGTACGCTGATACCCCACATGTGGGGGTAAACCACTATTTGGGCGCATGGCAGAGCTTGGAAGGGAAGCAGCGCCATTTGACGTTTTTTGCTGGAATTGAGATCGGACGAGAAAACTACTGTATGGGCACACATCGGGGCTCGAAAGGAAGTAGTGATGTTTTGGAATGCAGACTTTGATGGAATGGTCTGCGGGTGTCATGTTGCCTTTGGAGAGCCCCTAATGTACCTAAACAGTGGAAACCCCCCACAAATGACCCCATTTTGAAAACTAGACCCCCTAAGGAACTTATCTAGAGGTGAGGTGAGCACTTTGAACCCCCAAAGGCTTCACAGAAGTTTAAAATGCCAGGGCATGAAAATAAAAAAAATCGTATTTTTTCCACAAGCATGATCAATTAGTCCCCAATTTTTTTATTTTCCCAAGGGTAACAGGAGAAATTGAACGCCAAAAGTTGTTGTCCAATTTGTCCTGAGTACGCTGACACCCCACATGTGGGAAAAAACTACTGTATGAACACACGTCAGGGCTCGGAAGGGGAATTGTTGTGAGTTCATTTTCCCCTTCATTACTGAGGCCCGAGGAACTCCCTCTTCTGGTAAAGAAAGGTAGTGAGCCTGATTGTCAAACACCTGAGGCTGATGATTGTGACTGGCTGAGTGGAGTTACGGACTGGATATAATGCTGCCGACGCCCTTCTGCCCTGCGGGTGATTTCTCTGTGGGATCCTTGGAGACCAGTCTGAATTCCTGCTCCTCCAAAGCTAAGTTTGCTGCTCGGCCTTTTGCTTTTGCGTTTTGTCTTTGTTTTTGCTTTGTTTTTCTGGATTTCTGCCATTCCCTGCTGGGGTGTGCTGAATTCATTTAGCTCTGTCTTCTGAAAATACCTGAGTGCTGATTCAGTTTTTGAAGCCTAGCTGCTTCAGGGCCTTTTTCATATCAGCTGGTTGGCTTATGTCTTTGATAGGGTTTTGGCAGATTGCAGACAGCAGCCTTCCTGTCCTTTCCTATCTAGGTAGTTTTGGGGCCCTGTCTTTGCTCAGTCTATCTTTCTGTCTGTGTTAGTATTTTCACCTTGCTTCACCGTCATTATATGTTGGGGGCTGCCTATTGCTTTGGGGTCTGCTCTGGTGCAGTTTAGATTTCCCCTTTCTTTCTTTAGGCCTATGTATTTCTCCGGCTGTGATCGAGGGGTCTAAGGCATCGTAGGAACCCCCCACGGCTACTGCTAGTTGTGTTGATAGGTTCAGGGGTCTGCAATCTGATAGTTGCCAACTTCTCTGGTTTTCTGGACTTAGCTTGTATTTCTTCTTTTGCCTCCTACGGTGACTCATTCATAACAGAATCACCCGCCTTACTGCAGATTCTAGGGTACTCAATAGCAGGAAAGAATTGTAAAAAAAAAAAAAAAAAAAAAAGGTGTGTATATTTTTTCCTCTATATCTCTGAGGCCGTAGGGGGAATTTTTTTTTTTTTCTCTCAACGGAGATAAAGCAATTGTCTGATCGTGTGGAGCAGCTCGCTGCGGAAGTGCGGGGAATTTCCGCCTACCTTGCTCATTCACATGCTGCTGAACCAAAGATTCCTATACCTGATGTATGTTTTGGGGATCGGTCTAAATTTTTGAATTTCAAAAATAATTGTAAATTATTTTTTGCCTTGAAGCCTAACTCGTCAGGGAGCTCCGCGCAGCAGGTTAAAATTGTCATCTCTTTGCTGCATGGCGATCCCCAGGATTGGGCGTTTTCTTTGAAACCAGATGATCCTATTCTGACTAATGTGAACGCATTCTTTCAAGCTTTGGGGTTGTTGTATGACGAACCTAATGCCATTGATCAGGCTGAAAAGACCCTGCTGGCATTGAGCCAGGGTCGTGATTCTGCAGAATTGTACTGTCAAAAATTCTGAAAGTGGGCGGTACTTACTACCTGGAATGATAATGCCTTGGCTGCTCTCTTTCGGAAGGGGTTGTCAGAAGCCGTAAAAGATACTATGGTGGGATTTCCTGTTCCCTCTGGTCTTGACGATTCTATGTCATTAGCCATTCAGGTTGATCGGCGTTTGCGCGAACGCAAAGCTGCACGAGAGGTGTTGCCACCTGTTGAACAAATGTCTGAACCTATGCAATGTGATAGAGTTTTTTCCAGAGAGCAGCGACAGGAGTTCAGAAGGCGTAATAAGTTGTGTTTTTTCTGTGGAGATGGCTCGCATATTATTTCTGTCTGTCCCAAACGAGAGAAACGCTTTGCACACACGTTTTCTGTTGGGGGTGTTCAACCTAAGTTTCTTCTGGCTATTACTCTGATCTGCTCCCTGTCCACATTTTCCGCCAAGGCGTTTGTGGATTCGGGAGCAGCCCTAAACCTAATGGACTTGGATTTTGCTAAACGTTGTGGATTTCCGATGACACCTCTGCAGACGCCTATTCCTTTGAGGGGAATTGATGCTACTCCTTTGGCTAAAAATAAACCCCAGTTTTGGACCCAGGTGGTAATGCGGGTCGCCCCAGACCATCAAGAAAATTGCAGATTTCTGGTGTTGCATAATCTGCATGATACTGTTGTTCTGGGGTTTCCCTGGTTACAGATTCATAATCCAGTTTTGGATTGGAAATCTGTGTCTGTGATGAGTTGGGGTTGTCGGTGTGCCTTTAGTGAGGCTCCGGTGTTTTCCACCTCTCCTCAGTCGCATGATGTTCCTGATTATTTGGCGGACTTTTATGTATTTAGTGAGAATGAGTCTGCGTCTCTGCCTCCTCATAGGAGTTATGACTGTGCAATTGAACTGAGCCCGGGGTGTAAATTTCCCAAGGGTCGGCTCTTCAATTTATCTGTACCCGAGCACGAGGCTATGCGATCCTATATTAAGGAGGCGTTGGAGAAGGGTCATATTAGACCATCCTCGTCACACTTGGGTGCCGGTTTTTTTTTTTTGTAGCCAAAAAGGATGGATCATTAAGACCTTGTATTGATTATCGTGCCCTCAACAAAATTACTGTTAAATATCAGTATCCGTTACCCCTGATTTCTGATCTATTCTCCAGAGTTAATGGTGCTTGCTGGTTTACCAAGCTTGACCTCAGGGGGCGTATAATCTTATTCGCATTAAGCATGGGGATGAATGGAAGACGGCGTTTAATACTCCGGAGGGACATTTTGAGTACCTGGTGATGCCTTTTGGGCTCACTAATGCCCCTTCTGTCTTCCAGTGCTTCATGAACGATATTTTCCGAGATTTTGTCGATAAATTTTTGATTATCTATCTGGATGATATTTTGATCTTCTCCAAGGATTGGGATTCTCATGTGGAACATATTCGGACTGTGTTCCGGATCTTGAGGGAGAATTCCCTGTATGTCAAGGGATCTAAATGCCTTTTTGGAGTACAGAGGATTTCTTTTTTGGGATTTATTTTGTCCCCGTCAACTATTGAAATGGACCCGGCCAAGGTACAGGCCATTCACGATTGGGTTCAGCCCACTTCATTGAAGGCCCTCCAGAAGTTTTTGGGTTTTGCTAATTTTTATCGGAAATTTATAGCAAAATTTTCTAGTATTGCCAAGCCATTGACTGATTTGACTAAAAAGGGTGCTGATGTGTTAAATTGGTCTCCGGAGGCTGTTTCTTCCTTTCAGGAGTTGAAGCGAAGATTCACCTCCGCCCCGGTTTTGCGGCAACCTGATGTCTTACTTCCATTCCAGGTGGAGGTGGATGCTTCTGAGATTGGTGCAGGAGCTGTTTTGTCCCAAAAGGATCCTGTAACATCTAAAATGAATCCCTGTGCTTTCTTTTCCCGAAAGTTCTCTCCATCTGAACGTAACTATGATGTGGGGAATAGGGAACTGTTGGCCATGAAATGGGCATTTGAGTAGTGGAGACATTGGTTGGAGGGAGCTAAGCATCAAGTCGTGGTCCTCACTGACCACAAGAATTTGATTTACCTAGAGTCGGCTAAGCGCTTGAACCCTAGACAGGCTAGGTGGGCCTTGTTTTTTACACGTTTTGATTTTGTGGTTTCTTTTCTTCCTGGAACAAAGAATGTCAAGGCAGACGCCCTCTCTAGGAGCTTCCTTGCTGATTCTCCTGTGGTGACCAAGCCTGCTACCATCTTAGGCGAAGGGGTAGTTCTTTCTGCTATCTCGCCCGATTTGAGACGTGCTCTGGAAGAGTTCCAGGAGGACAAACCTGAGCGTTGTCCCAGTGGAAAGTTGTATGTTCCTGATCAGTGGAAGAAGAGAGTGATGTCTGAAGTTCATTGCTCTGCTTTGGCTGGTCATCCAGGTATTTTTGGTACTAGAGATCTGGTGAGTCGGTTTCTTTGGTGGCCCTCCTTGTCTCGTGATGTCAGGAATTTTGTGCAGTCCTGTGGGACGTGCTCCCGGTCTAAATCGTGTTCTCGCTCCAGTGGGTTGTTGATGCCTTTGCCTGTCCCCAAGAGGCTATGGACCCATATTTCAATGGATTTCATCTCTGATATGCCTGTCTCTCAGAGGATGACTGTTATTTGGGTGATTAATTTAAGAATTAAAACCAGAAGGATGTATACAGACTGTGCCCTGCTACCTGCCACCATCGCACTCTAACAAGCATCTCTATTCTTCCGACAGGTATGTCCATCCACCCAGCTCTCCTGCTCTCCTGCTGTCTGTCTATGAAGGACACACAGTGCGTCACCCAGCTTTGCACATAGACTTGCCTCTGCACCTAGCATTCACATGGTATGTCCATCCACCCAGCTCTCCTGCTCTCCTGCTGTCTGTCTATGAAGGACACACAGTGCGTCACCCAGCTTTGCACATAGACTTGCCTCTGCACCTAGCATTCACATGGTATGTCCATCCACCCAGCTCTCCTGCTCTCCTGCTGTCTGTCTATGAAGGACACACAGTGCGTCACCCAGCTTTGCACATAGACTTGCCTCTGCACCTAGCATTCACATGGTATGTCCATCCACCCAGCTCTCCTGCTCTCCTGCTGTCTGTCTATGAAGGACACACAGTGCGTCACCCAGCTTTGCACATAGACTTGCCTCTGCACCTAGCATTCACATGGTATGTCCATCCACCCAGCTCTCCTGCTCTCCTGCTGTCTGTCTATGAAGGACACACAGTGCGTCACCCAGCTTTGCACATAGACTTGCCTCTGCACCTAGCATTCACATGGTATGTCCATCCACCCAGCTCTCCTGCTCTCCTGCTGTCTGTCTATGAAGGACACACAGTGCGTCACCCAGCTTTGCACATAGACTTGCCTCTGCACCTAGCAATCACATGGTATGTCCATCCACCCAGCTCTCCTGCTCTCCTGCTGTCTGTCTATGAAGGACACACAGTGCGTCACCCAGCTTTGCACATAGACTTGCCTCTGCACCTAGCATTCACATGGTATGCCTTTCAGCTAACCCCAGCTTACCCCAGTGTTATTTATGACCTTGTTTACTCTGGCTTGATCATATACATCTGGTCCACTCTTAATTGTCTGGCCAAGATGAGCAGAGACCACTCCTCTCTGCTTCACACCTGACTGCACTTAGTTGTACATATATTGCAGAGTACAAGTCTGCATAGACTTCAGTCTGCATTGTGATTGCTATAAGTGTGTGCTAGAAGTGTGAAGATTAATTTAAGAATTAAAACCAGAATTGAACCAGAAGGGAACTGAAGGTAACTGGACACAGTCACTGTAAACAATGTTTCTGTTTGTTTTCACTTTCACCCCAATAATCCTTCACTTTCTGCTAATTCCCCTAATCCCTACTCCTAGTAAGGAACTGTTCATCTCTTCTTCAATCCTCCCCATCCACCTCACCTCCGCCTCAAAACTGTTCCTTAACATACAATCCTCTGTCTCCAAACACAGACAGCCCCCTCATGCCCTCTCCTGCTCCCACCTGCTAACACTTTCTCTGCTCCTTCTCACTGCTGGTGATATCTCTCCAAATCCTGGTCCTCCTCACCACATTCCCACAGTCATTTCTACCTCCCATCCACGCTCTATCACAACCTTCCGTAACCTCTCCAACCTTATACCCATTCACCCAGCCCCCGCTTCCCCAGTCCCACTAACAGGAGCTCTGTGGAACGCTCGCTCTGTCTGCAACAAGCTTTCCTACATCCATGATCTTTTCGTTACTACCAAACTCTCCTTCCTCGCCATCACCGAAACCTGGCTCACCCCTTCTGACACAGCCTCTCCTGCTGCACTTTCGTATGGCGGCTTCCACCTTTCTCACACCCCCCGCCCCAGCAGCAAACATGGTGGAGGAGTTGGTTTTCTCCTGTCAGATACCTGCTCCTTCACCCCAATCCCACTGCCACCCTCTGTTACCCTCCCTTCCTTTGAGGTGCACTCTGTGCGCATCTACTCCCCCTCCAACCTCCAACTGGCTGTCATCTACCGCCCCCCAGGGCCAGCCACCACCTTCTTTGACCACTTCACCACCTGGTTACTTCATTTCCTTTCCGCGGACATCCCTACTATCATCATGGGCGACTTCAACATCCCCATTGACACTTCCCTCTCAGCTGCCACTAAACTTCTATCTCTCACTTCCTCCTTCGGCCTCACTCAATGGTCTTCTACAGCCACCCACAAAGATGGCCACACACTGGACCTCATCTTCACCCGCCTCTGCTCCCTATCTAACCTCTCTAACTCACCTCTTCCTCTCTCTGACCACAACCTGCTCACATTCTCCTCCCTCTTCACTCCATGTCTACTCCATCCCCACCCCACAAACTTTCACACCCTCGCAGGAATCTTAAACACCTTGACCTACACTCATTCTCCGAATCCCTCCTCCCTCTTACAGATATAAGTTCCTTACACAATGCGGATGACGCTGCCGCTCTATATAACACCACAATAGCTGTAGCTTTGGAATCCGCTGCCCCACTTACACATACCAAAACTCGCAAAATCAACAGACAGCCCTGGCACACCAGCCTGACCAAAGAGCTGAGGCGAGCTTCCAGGGCTGCTGAGCGCAGATGGAAAAGATCCCACTCCAACGAGCATTTCATCGCATTCAAACAGTCCCTCACTACTTTCAAGACCACACTCGCCACAGCTAAACAAACCTACTTCTCATCTCTCATATCCTCCCTGTCTCACAACCCTAAACAGTTATTCAACACCTTCAATTCTCTCCTCCGCCCCCCAGCACCTCCTCCCTCCCCACTCATCTCAGCTGAAGACTTTGCCTCATTTTTCAAGCAGAAAATTGATAACATCAGGGACAGTTTTGGTCAACAACCCCCAGAGCCCTTCCTCCCGACTTCCCAGCCCTCCACCTTCAAAACCAACTTCTCCACCATTACAGAAGATCGACTCTCCATTCTACTCTCAAGATCACATCTCACCACCTGTGCACTCGACCCGATCCCATCCCACTTCATCCCAAACCTCACCACAGTCTTCATCCCAACCCTAACCCATCTCTTCAACCTATCACTAACAACTGGTGTTTTCCCCTCAAGCTTTAAACATGCCTCCATCACACCTATCCTCAAAAAGCCCTCTCTTGACCCATCCTCTGTATCTAGCTATCGCCCTATATCACTTCTCCCATACGCCTCCAAGCTACTGGAACAACACGTCTACCTTGAACTGTCCTCCCATCTCTCTTCTTGCTCCCTCTTCGACCGCTTACAATCTGGCTTCCGGTCACACCACTCCACTGAAACTGCCCTTACTAAGGTCACCAATGACCTCTTAACTGCCAAGAGCAAGCGACACTACTCTGTCCTCCTCCTCCTGGACCTGTCGGCTGCCTTTGACACAGTGGACCATTCCCTATTATTACAGACCCTCTCATCCCTCGGCATCACAGACTTGGCCCTCTCCTGGATCTCATCATACCTAACAGACCGGACATTCAGCGTCTCCCACTCACACACCACCTCCTCACCTCGCCCCCTATCTGTCGGAGTCCCACAAGGTTCAGTCCTAGGGCCCCTGCTGTTCTCTATTTACACCTTTGGCCTGGGACAGCTCATAGAATCTCATGGCTTTCAGTATCATCTTTATGCTGATGACACACAGATCTACATCTCTGGACCAGATATCACCTCCCTACTAACCAGAATCCCTCAATGTCTGTCCACTATTTCATCCTTCTTCTCCACTAGATATCTGAAACTCAACATGGACAAAACAGAATTTATCATCTTTCCCCCATCTCACGTGACCCCCCCTACGAACCTATCAATTACAGTAAATGACTGCCCACTCTCCCCAGTCCCACAAGCTCGCTGCCTCGGAGTAATCCTTGATGCTGATCTCTCCTTCAAACCACATATCCAAACCCTTTCCACTTCCTGCCGACTTCAACTCAAAAATATTTCACGCATCCGTTCATTCCTCACCCAAGAATCTGCAAAAACCCTAGTCCATGCCCTCATCATCTCTCGCCTTGACTACTGCAACCTCATGCTCTGCGGCCTCCCCTCAAACACTCTCGCACCCCTCCAATCTATTCTAAACTCTGCTGCCCGACTAATCCACCTGTCCCCCCGCTATTCCCCAGCTTCTCCCCTCTGTCAATCCCTTCACTGGCTCCCAATTGCCCAGAGACTCCATTACAAAACCCTAACCATGACATACAAAGCCATCCACAACTTGTCTCCTCCATACATCTGTGACCTCGTCTCCCGGTACTTTCCTGCACGCAACCTCCGATCCTCACAAGATCTCCTTCTCTACTCCCCTCTTATCTCCTCTTCCCACAATCGCATACAAGATTTCTCTCGCGCATCTCCCCTACTCTGGAACTCTCTACCACAACATATCAGACTCTCACCTACCATCGAAACCTTCAAAAAGAGCCTGAAGACCCACCTCTTCCGACAAGCCTATAACCTGCAGTAACCACCGATCGACCAAACCGCTGCACGACCAGCTCTACCCTCGCCTACTGTATTATCACCCATCCCTTGAAGATTGTGAGCCCTCGCGGGCAGGGTCCTCTCTCCTCCTGTACCAGTTATGACTTGTATTGTTTAAGACTATTGTACTTGTTTTTATGTATACCCCCCTCACATGTAAAGCGCCATGGAATAAATGGCGCTATAACAATAAATAATAATAATAATAATAATAATAATAAATTTGTGATAGGTTCTCTAAGATGGTTCATCTTGTACCACTCCCTAAGTTGCCGTCTTCCTCTGAGTTGGTGCCCCTGTTTTTACAACAGGTGGTTCGTTTGCACGGGATTCCTGAGAACATTGTATCTGACAGAGGAGTGCAGTTTGTGTCTAGATTTTGGAGAACTTTCTGTTCCAGGCTGGGAATTCAGTTGTCCTTCTCCTCTGCTTTTCACCCTCAGACCAATGGGCAGACAGAGAGAACAAACCAGACCTTGGAGTCATATTTGAGATGTTTTATTTCTGCTGATCAGGATGATTGGGTTTCATTTTTGCCCTTGGCCGAATTTGCTTTGAATAATAGAGCTAGTTCTGCCACTTTGATGTCACCTTTTTTTTGTAACTTTGGGTTTCATCCTCGATTTTCTTCAGGGCAGGTGGAGCCCTCTGCCTGCCCAGGTGTTGACACTGTGGTGGAGAGAATGCACCAGATCTGGGACCAAGTGGTGGATAAGTTATCTCTCTCCCAGGAGAAGGCCCAGCGGTTTTCCAACCGACATAGGACCATTGGTCCCCAGTTTAAGGTTGGTGATATGGTGTGGTTATCATCAAAAAATATTGCTATGAAGGTGGCTTCTCCTAAGTTTAAGCCTAGATTTATTGGACCTTACAAGATTGTAAAGATTATTAATCCGGTCTCTTTTCGTTTGGCTCTTCCTGTCACATTTAAAATCCATAATGTGTTCCATAAATCTTTGTTGAAGAGGTTTGTTGAACCTGTTGTTCCGGGGGTGGCACCTCCAGACCCTGTATTGGTTGAAGGTAACATGGAGTATGAGGTAGAGAAAGTACTGGATTCCCGTCTGGCTAGACGGAGACTCCAGTATTTGGTTAAGTGGAAGGGTTATGGTCAGGAGGATAATTCCTGGGTCTCTGCCTCTGATATTCATGCCAAAAGATTGGTGCGTGCCTTTCATCGGGCTCACCCTGATCGCCCTGGTGGCGTAGTTGAGGGTTCGGTGACCCCTCCTCAAGGGGGAGGTACTGTTGTGAGTTCATTTTCCCCTTCATTACTGACGCCCGAGGAACTCCCTCTTCTGGTAAAGAAAGGTAGTGAGCCTGATTGTCAAACACCTGAGGCTGATGATTGTGACTGGCTGAGTGGAGTTACGGACTGGATATAATGCTGCCGACGCCCTTCTGCCCTGCGGGTGATTTCTCTGTGGGATCCTTGGAGACCAGTCTGAATTCCTGCTCATCCAAAGCTAAGTTTGCTGCTCGGCCTTTTGCTTTTGCGCTTTGTCTTTGTTTTTGCTTTGTTTTTCTGGATTTCTGCCATTCCCTGCTGGGGTGTGCTGAATTCATTTAGCTCTGTCTTCTGAAAATACCTGAGTGCTGATTCAGTTTTTGAAGCCTAGCTGCTTCAGGGCCTTTTTCATATCAGCTGGTTGGCTTATGTCTTTGATAGGGTTTTGGCAGATTGCAGACAGCAGCTTTCCTGTCCTTTCCTATCTAGGTAGTTTTGGGGCCCTGTCTTTGCTCAGTCTATCTTTCTGTCTGTGTTAGTATTTTCACCTTGCTTCACCGTCATTATATGTTGGGGGCTGCCTATTGCTTTGGGGTCTGCTCTGGGGCAGTTTAGATTTCCCCTTTCTTTCTTTAGGCCTATGTATTTCTCCGGCTGTGATCGAGGGGTCTTGGGCATCGTAGGAACCCCCCACGGCTACTGCTAGTTGTGTTGATAGGTTCAGGGGTCTGCAATCTGATAGTTGCTAACTTCTCTGGTTTTCTGGACTTAGCTTGTATTTCTGCTTTTGCCTCCTACGGTGACTCATTCATAACAGGGAGTAGTTTTGGAATTCAGACTTTGATGGAATGGTCTGCGGGTGTCATGTTGCCTTTGGAGAGCCCCTAATGTACCTAAACAGTGGAAACCCCCCACAAATGACCCCATTTTGAAAACTAGACCCCCTAAGGAACTTATCTAGATGTGAGGTGAGCACTTTGAACCCCCAAGGGCTTCACAGAAGTTTATAATGCCCGGGCATGAAAATAAAAAAATCTTATTTTTTCCACAAACATGATCAATTAGTCCCCAATTTTTTTATTTTCCCAAGGGTAACAGGAGAAATTGAACCCCAAAGTTGTTGTCCAATTTGTCCTGAGTACGCTGACACCCCATATGTGGGAAAAAACTACTGTATGGACACACGTCAGGGCTCGGAAGGGAAGTAGTGACGTTTTGGAATGCAGACTTTGATGGAATGGTCTGCGGGTGTCATGTTGCCTTTGGAGAGCCCCTAATGTACCTAAACAGTGGAAACCCCCACAAATGACCCCATTTTGAAAACTAGACCCCCTAAGGAACTTATATAGATGTGAGGTGAGCACTTTGAACCCCCAAAGGCTTCACAGAAGTTTATAATGCCAGGGCATGAAAATAAAAAAATCGTATTTTTTCCACAAGCATGATCAATTAGTCCCCAATTTTTTTCATTTTCCCAAGGGTAACAGGAGAAATTGGACCCCAAAAGTTGTTGTCCAATTTGTCATGAGTACGCTGACACCCCATATGTGGGAGAAAACTACTGTATGGACACACGTTGGGGCTCGGAAGGGAAGCAGTGACGTTTTGGAATGCAGACTTTGATGGAATGGTCTGCGGGTGTCATGTGCGTTTGGAGAGCCCCTGATGTACCTAAACTATTGAAACTCCCCACAAGTGACCCCATTTTGGACACTAGACCCCCCAGGAACTTATCTAGATGTGTGGTGAGCACTTTGAACCCCCAAGTGCTTCACAGAAGTTTATAACGCTCGGATGTGAAAATAAAAAAATCATTTTTTTCCACAAAAATGATATTTTTGCCCCCAATTTTTTATTTTCCTAAGGGTAACAGGAGAAATTGGACCCCAAAAATGGTTTTGTAATTTGACCTGAGTAGGCTGATACCCTACATGTGGGGGTAAAACACTGTTTGGGTGCATGGCAGAGCTTGGAAGGGAAGGAGCACCATTTGACTTTTTCAACTCAGAATTGGCTGGAATTGAGATCAGACGCCATGTGGCATTTGGAGAGCCCCTGATGTGCCGAAACAGTGGAAACCCCCAATTCTAACTCCAACCCGAACCCCAACTCACCCCTAACCCTAATCTCAGCCCTAACCCTAGCCCTAACCCTAACCCTAGCCCTAACCCTAACCCTACCCTAACCCTAACCCTAGCCCTAACCCTAACCCTAGCCCTAACCCTAACCCTAATGGAAAAATGGAAATAAATAAATTTTTTTAATTTTATTATTTTTCCCTAACTAAGGGGGTGATAACGGGGGGTTTGATTTACTATTTATGGCGGTTTTTATATTTGGCAGCTGTCGCACGCTAAAAGATGCTTTTTATTGTAAAAATAGTTTTTGCATCACCACATATTGAGAGCTATAATTTTTCCGTATTTTGACCCACCGAGTCATGTGAGGTCTTATTTTTTGCGGGACGAGTTGACGTTTTTATTGGTACCATTTTCGGGCACGTGACATTTTTTGATCGCTTTTTATTCCGATTTTTGTGACGCAGAATGAACAAAAACCAGCGTTTCATGAATTTCTTTTGGGGGGGTGCGTTTACACCGTTCTGCGTGCAGTAAAATTGATAAAGCGGTTTTATTCTTCGGGTCAGTACGGTTATAGCGATACCTCATTTAGGTCGTTTTTTTATCGGTTTTATGCAATGAAAACTATTTTATATAAAAAATAATTATTTTTGCATCGCTTTATTGTGCGAGCTATAACTTTTTTATTTTTTCGCTGATGATGCTGTGTGGTGGCTCGTTATTTGCGGGACAAGATGACGTTTTCAGCGGCACCATGGATATTTATATGCGTCTTTTTGATCGCGCGTTATTACACTTTTTGTTTGGCGGTATGATAATAAATCATTATTTTTTGCTTTGTTTTTTATTTTTATTTTTTAAGGGGTTCGCTAAAGCGGTTAACTAATGGGACAGTTTTATAGGGCGGGTTGTTACGGACGCGGCGATACCTAATATGTGTAATATGTGTACTTTTATTGTTTTTTTTTTTTATTATTTCCAAAAAATGGATTTATTGGGGGAATATTTTTTTTTTTCTAATTTATTTGGCGATTTTTTTAAATTTATTTTAACACTTTTTTTTATTTTTTTTTTAACTTTATTAAATAGTCCCAGGTGGGACATAACTGTCATGTGACAGATCGCTGATCTGTCACATCACAGATCACTGTGACAGATCAGCGATCTGTCACAGGCAGTGCAAAAGGCTTCCTCATGCCTGCGCTTTGCAGGCACTGAGGAAGCCAGCTTCCTGCAGGCCCCCGAAGGCCCCCGTCGCCATCTTGGATTCGGGGGCCTGCAGGAAAGGAGCCCCCCGCAGCAGCGCTGCACATTGCGCTGCCGTGGGGGGCTCAGGGAAGCACGGAGGGAGCCCCCTCCCTGCCGATGCTTCCCTTTAACCCCAGGTACACCGCGATCATGTTTGATCGCGGTGTGCAAGGGGATAACGTGTCGGGGGCGGTCCTCACCACGTGGGCGCCGCTGATCGCGGTAGACGTACTATCCCGTCCATGGGCATAGGGGCCCGGGTCCCATGGACGGGATAGTACGTCTGATGTCAGAAAGGGGTTAAAGGGGTGATCTGGTATTATTTTTTTTTACTGTGGGCTTAAGAACTAATAGGCAGGTAGTTGCTACTTACCTTCCTGTTGTGCCTGGCGCCGATCTCTGCTGGCACCGAGTGGTGACAGACCGCTCCTGCCGGCGACTCAGCCGCTTCAACTGATGACTCGTCGACAGAGCAGCCGCTTCTCTTCTGCTCTGCACTATTAACAGTCATTCACTGCGGATGTCATGCTCATTGCCTAAATGCTGGGAGCCGACTGTCAATCAGCATGACGTCGGCATTCAAGCCCTTCAACAGAGCAGCCCAGAAGAGAACAAGCTTCTCTATTGATGTGGAGTCGCTGAATCACCAGCAGTGGCCGGCAGTAACCGCTCTGGGCCAGTGCCGGGTACAATATGCAGGTAGTTAGCAGCTACCTGTCTATTAGTTTTTAGGCCTATAGTAAAAAAAAAGGCCTCGACAACCTCTAATGTCACCTAGAAATTTTTGTTTATGCTTCTTACAAGTTAGTTTAAAGTTGGCCAAACCCAATGATTTTGATAGTATCAACCATCTATTTAATACGTATGGGAGCCTCTCAACTCTCCTCCAATAGATGATCTCGAGGGAGAAAAAAATTGGACATGTTAAGTCACGGCACCTGATCAATTTGTTTCCTCAGGAGAAACCACCACCAGGATAATTATTATTATTATTATGCATTTATATAGCGACATTTATTCCATGGCGCTTTACATGTGAAAAGGGGAAATATAGACAAGTATAGTAAACATGTGTAAGGCAAGGGACACACATGTACAGAAGGAGAGGGGACCCTGCCCGCGAGGGCTCACAGTCTACAGGGATGGGTGAGGATACAGTAGGAGAGGGTAGAGCAGGTCATGCTGTGGTTCAGTAGACCAAGGATCATTGCAGGCTGTAGGCTTGTCGGAACAGGTTGGTCTTCAGGCTCTTCTTGAAGGTTTCCGTTGATGGTGAGAGTCTGATGTGTTGTGGCAGGGAGTTCCAGAGTATGGGGGAAGCACGGGAGAAGTCTTGTATGCGGTTGTGGGAAGAAGAGATAAGGGGGGAGTAGAGAAGGCGATCTTGAGATGATCGAAGGTTGCGTGCGGGTAGGTATCTAGAGACCATGTCACAGATGTATGTGTCATGTCGGACGCTATTCACACCACAGCGTCCGGCAGGCAGCGGTAGTTCCATCTCCATCCACTATAGCCTCAGTGGCGCCGGCTTGATTTTACTCAGGTTATTGGGGGTTAATCTAGCTGGAAATCAGGTGGGATGTTTGGTCACGCCCACGGTCTTTAAATAGTCGTGCTGGCCTATGGGCGTCGCCGATTATAGCTTGTGTTTTATGCCAAGTGGTTCCGGTCTGGAGAGGAGGTGTTGGAGAGAGAAATTCGTAGCTGGTGGCGTATGTTACCTTTTCGACTTCCTATATTTGTGTTTTGTTTTGCCCTGTTCACATTACGGTATTGTCCTGTGTGTATGCGGCGCGGTGCGGTTTAAGTTCTCCCTGTCTGTCATTACTGTGTGGGCTTTGGTGGTTTGACGACTCACTGGGTGGAGGGTGGAGGGTTCAGCTTAGGGCTGAGCAGGAGATAAGGAAAGGTTGGAGGCTCAGGCATTTACACCATTAGCAAAAACCCTGGGTTGAGGGTCAGACATGGTTTTCCCTAGTTGGAGGGACTCCGCAGGGGCCCCGGGTATTTCAGCCTTCTTTGACCTAAGCCCCGCGTAACATTATAATCGGCCCACAATATTTTGGTAGTCCATGGATTCCATGACTTCCATAAACCGCCAGTTGGCGGCGCTGTCCTTACAGGTCACCGAGTTGAAGGGGGCAGTTCAGCAGCAGGGCCTGGTTGTAGCTAATGTGCAAGCGGCTTCTGCAGGTGCAGGTGCAGAGCCAAAGATTCCGATGCCTGAATGATTTGCTGGGGAACGCAGCAAATTTGTCATCTTTCGGGAGGCCTGCAAGTTATACTTTCGCATGCGCCCTGTCTCCTCAGGTAATGAGGCTCAGCGGGTGGGTCTGGTGTTATCCTTACTGAGTGGGGACCCCCAAGCATGGGCGTTTTCCTTACCAGCTGACTCTGCTACGTTTCATTCGGTTGAGAATGTTTTTTCAGCACTCGGGCTCATTTATGATGATCCCGACAGATTGGCTCTAGCGGAATCTAAAATCCGCGCCCTCTGTCAGGGGGAACGTATGGCGGAAGACTATTGTTCAAAATTTCGCCGTTGGGCAGTAGACACACAATGGAATGACCCAGCGCTGCGGAGTCAGTTTATTCATGGGGTTTCAGGAAGAGTTAAACAGGCCCTCCTGATGTATGAGACTCCTGCATCGTTAGAGTCTGCCATGAGTTTGGTTATTCGTATTGATCGCCGTTTGCGTCAGGGGGCGCAGGAGACGCTGCCCCTAGGGGAAAGCAGGGTGCAAGTGTGGTTGCTGCAGGTGAGCCCACGGAACCTATGCAAATCGCTGGCGCTGGGGTATCACATGTTAAGTGTCGCGTTCCTGGGTTCAGGAAGCAAGGAGCATGTTTTTACTGTGGTAAAAGAGATCTTTTATGTAAATGCTTGTCCTGTGCTACCTAAGAAAGTCGCACCGGCGGGAAACTGGTAAGCTCAGAGGGTATGGAGGAGGCCCAACTGAGCGTATGCATATCCTCCATGATGGTATCTCAATGTATGCTCCCTGCCAGGGTTATTATTGCGGGCAGAGAGCTACCAATATCAGTGTTTGTGGATAGCGGTTCCACCACCAATCTCATGGATGAGGAGTTTGCACGCACGGCCGGTTTTAAGATCGAAAAACTCCCTCATCCTATTCGCGTGGTTACCATTAATGCCGCTCCCCTCCCACAGGAGGAGATTACTGAGTTTGTAGCTGAGGTTAAACTCCACATTGGGGTCCTACATTCTGAGTGGGTTACATGTAGGGTACTCAATAATCTCCCAGCACAAATGGTCCTGGGTTTCCCATGGTTGTCCAAGCACAACCCGGTGATTGACTGGAGAACCCAGGACATAGTCCAGTGGAGTGGTTTCTGCCAGGAAAATTGCTTGGCCACTTGTGTGTCCGTCGTGAAGTCCAGCCTTCCGGAGGCATTGCTGGATTTTGCGGACGTATTCTCTGAGAGGGGTTGCTCAGAACTACCTCCACATCGAACCTATGACTGTGTGATTAGGTTAAAACCCGGGGCCAAATTGCCAAAGGCTAGGATGTTTAGTATTTCTGGTCCAGAGAGACAAGCTCTTAAAGACTACATCGCGGAGAGTCTAAGTAAAGGGCACATCCGGCCTTCATCCTCGCCTGTAGCAGCGGGGTTTTTCTTCATTAAGAAGAAAGATGGGGGTTACGCCCGTGTCTGGATTTCCGGGAGTTAAACCAGATTACGGTCCGTGATCCCTACCCGATGCCTCTGATCCCTGATTTGTCCAACCAGGTGGCTGGTGCGAAGTGGTTTTCCAAACTTGACCTCAGGGGGGCGTACAACCTCATAAGGGTCCGTCAGGGGGATGAGTGGAAGACGGCGTTTAATACCCCTGAGGGTCATTTTGAAAGCCTAGTTATGCCATTTGGGTTGACAACCGCGCCTGCTGTTTTCCAACATTTCATAAATGATGTATTCGCTCATGTGCTGGGGAAATTTGTGATTGTGTACCTGGATGATATCCTCATTTATTCGAGCGACCGGGACACTCATTTAGAGCATGTCAGGCAGGTGTTACAGTTGCTCCGTGAAAATAAGCTGTATGCTAAGCTTGAAAAATGCGTATTTTTTGTTCAGGAGTTGCCTTTTTTGGGATATATTGTGTCCGCCGCAGGGTTTAAAATGGACGCCGCGAAGGTGCAAGCGGTGCTGCGATGGGAACGGCCTGATAATCTAAAAGCGCTCCAGCGGTTCCTTGGGTTTGCTAACTATTATAGGAAGTTTATTAAGAATTTTTCTACCATAGCCAAACCGCTCACGGACATGACGAGAAAAGGTACCAATCTCGCTATCTGGTCTGAGGTGGCGGTGCGTGCATTTGAGCTTCTGAAAAACCGTTTTGCTTCAGCCCCCATTCTGGTGCAACCGGACGTATCTAAACCTTTTACTGTGGAGGTCGATGCGTCTGATGTTGGAGTGGGGGCAGTACTGTCACAGTGCTCGTCCTTGAGCAATATGCGTCCATGCGCCTACTTCTCCAAGAAGCTGTCGCCTGCCGAACGGAATTACAATATCGGCAACAGGGAGTTGTTGGCCATCAAATTGGCTTTTGAGGAATGGTGACACTTCTTGGAGGGGGCGGTCCACCAGGTCACAGTCATCACCGACCATAAAAACCTGCTCTATCTGGAGTCGGCCAAGCGTCTGTCTCCCAGGCAGGCTCGCTGGGCATTGTTTTTTACTCGATTTAACTTTCTGGTGACTTACCGTCCTGGGGCTAAAAACACCAAGGCGGATGCCTTGTCCAGGTGTTTTCCGGGGGGAGAACCTCGGGAAGATCCGGTACCCATCCTCCAGGAAGGTGTAGTGGTTTCAGCTCTCACGACTGAGATAGAGGCGGAGATTGCCGAGGCCCAGGAGGAGGTACCGCCAGGACTTCCCGCTAACAAGTCATTCGTACCCCTTCATCTTCGTCTTAAGGTGTTGGGGGAACACCACGACTCTGTCCTGGCCGGTCATCCAGGGGTTAGGGGCACCTTGGAGCTGGTATCGCGCTGCTTCTGGTGGCCAAAGATCCGGCAGGACGTGGTCTCGTACGTGGCAGCTTGCATCACGTGCGCCAGGGCCAAGTCGCCCAGATCCCGTCCTGCTGGCACTCTACAGCCTCTGGGGGTACCTAGTAGGCCATGGACAGAAATCTCCATGGACTTTATCACGGACTTGCCTGCCTCGGCGGGGAACACGGTCATCCTGGTGGTGGTTGATCGATTTTCGAAGATGGCTCATTTTGTGTCGTTGCCTTCCTTGCCCAACGCGAAGACGTTGGCTCAGGTTTTTGTGCAGGAGGTGGTCAGACTACACGGAGTTCCGTCGGACATAGTGTCTGATAGGGGTACTCAGTTTGTGGCGAAGTTTAGGAAAGCTTTTTGCTCACGATTGGGGATCACGATGTCTCATTCGTCGCGTTTCATCCGCAGTCAAATGGTCAAACTGAGCGCATGAACCAAAATCTGGAGCAGTATTTGCGATGTTTTGTGTCTGACAACCAAGAGGAGTGGTCGACATTCCTTCCCTTGGCCGAGTTTGCGTTAAATAATCACCGCCAAGAATCATCGGGAGAGTCTCCGTTCTTTTGTGTTTACGGGCACCATCCTCAATTTTGTACCTTGCGTCAGGGTGGCTCTGGGGGCGTCCCGGAGGAGGACCAGCTAGGAGTTCAACTATCATCGGTCTGGAGGAGTGTGAAACAGCGATTGCTGAGCATGAGTGGTACAAATGAGTGGCTGACGCTAGACGCGTGCCAGGTCCGGACCTGTGTGTGGGTGATTGGGTGTGGTTAGCTACTAAAAACATAAAACTCAAAATTCCATCATTGAAATTGGGTCCAAGGTTTATTGGCCCTTTTAAGATTGCTGCCATCATTAACCCGGTTGCTTATCGGTTGGAACTTCCTGCGGTATACAAGATACACAACGTGTTTCACAGGGCTTTATTAAAAAAGGTGGTAGGCTCTGTGGACACGACGCCGATGCCACCTCCAGTCATGGTGGAAGGCGATTTAGAGTTTGAAGTCTCCAAGGTGGTGGACTCTCGAGTACTGCGCTGTACTCTTCAGTATTTGGTACACTGGCGGGGGTATGGTCCGGAGGAGAGGTCTTGGGTACCAGCCACAGACATACATGCGGATCGGCTGGTCAGTTCGTTTCACCGCCGTCATCCGGACAAGCCGGGTCCTATGAGTCTTGAGGGCCCTGGGGTCCCTCGTAGAAGACGGGGTACTGTCATGTCGGACGCTATTCACACCACAGCGTCCGGCAGGCAGCGGTAGTTCCATCTCCGTCCACTAAAGCCTCAGTGGCGCCGGCTTGATTTTACTCAGGTTATTGGGGGTTAATCTAGCTGGAAATCAGGTGGGATGTTTGGTCACGCCCACGGTCTTTAAATAGTCGTGCTGGCCTATGGGCGTCGCCGATTATAGCTTGTGTTTTATGCCAAGTGGTTCCGGTCTAGAGAGGAGGTGTTGGAGAGAGAAATTCGCAGCTGGTGGCGTATGATCCGTTGTTACCTTTTCGCCTTCCTATATTTGTGTTTTGTTTTGCCCTGTTCACATTACGGTATTGTCCTGTGTGTATGCGGCGCGGTGCGGTTTAAGTTCTCCTTGTCTGTCATTACTGTGTGGGCTTTGGTGGTTTGACGACTCACTGGGTGGAGGGTGGAGGGTTCAGCTTAGGGCTGAGCAGGAGATAAGGAAAGGTTGGAGGCTCAGGCATTTGCACCATTAGCAAAAACCCTGAGTTGAGGTTCAGACAGGGTTTTCCCTAGTTGGAGGGACTCCGCAGGGGCCCCGGGTATTTCTGCCTTCTTTGACCTAAGCCCCGCATAACAGTATGGAGGAGACAGGTTGTGGATGGCTTTGTATGTCATGGTTAGGGTTTTGAATTGGAGCCACTGGGCGATAGGAAGCCAGTGAAGGGCCTGGCATAGGGAGGAGGCTGGGGAATAGCGGGGAGACAGGTGGATTAGTCGGGCAGCAGAGTGTAGGATGGACTGGAGCGGAGCCAGAGTGCTAGAGGGGTGGCCAGAGAGTAGGAGGTTGCAGTAGTCGAGGCGGGAGATGATAAGAGCATGATAAGAGCATGCACTAGTGTTTTTGTGGTTTCGAGGTTGGGGAATGAGTGGATCAGGGAAATATTTTTGAGTTTGAGGTGGCAGGAGGAGGCGAGGGCTTGGATATGTGGTTTGAAAGAGAGCGCAGAGTCGAGGATCACCCCAAGGCACCGAGCGTACGGGACTGGGGAAAGAGAGCAGCCGTTGACATTGATGGATAGGTCTGGTGGAGGGGTAGAGTGAGATGGGGGAAAGATGATGAATTCTGCTTTGTCCATGTTCAGTTTGAGAAAGCGAGCAGAGAAGAAGGCTGAGATAGCAGACAGACATTGTGGGATTTCAGTCAGAAAGGAGGTGAGGTCGGGTCCAGATAGGTAGATCTGCGTGTCATCGGCATAGAGGTGATACTGCAAACCGTGAGATTCTATGGGCTGTCCCAAGCCGAAGGTATAGAGAATAGTAGGCGTCGTAGGACAGAGCCTTGGGGAACACCGACGGACAGGGGGCGAGGTGAGGAGGTGGTGTGTGAGAGGGAGACACTTAGGCTGCGTGCACACGCTGCGGAATCCGCTGCGGATTAATCCGCACGGATTTTGCAAAAACCGCAGATAATCCGCAGGTCCAAAGACCTGCGGATTATCTGCGGTTTTGCCTGCGGTTTGGTCCTGCGGATTCACTATCTCCACAATGGTGGAGATAGGAACCCGCAGCGGTTTCCGCAGAAAGAATTGACATGCAATTCTTTCTGCGGATTCAAAACCGCAGCAAATCCACACGGTTTTTTCCGCAGCGTCGGCACAGCGTTTTTTTTTTTCCCATTCAAATGAATGGTACTGTACACCGCAGCTAAAACTGCTGCGTGTCCGCAGCGGCCAAAACCGCTGCGGAAACGCAGCGGAATCCGCAGCGTGTGCACACAGCCTAAATGTTCTGTCTGAAAGATTGTTTGCTCAGCAGTTGACTATCTTAAAACTTCATTGGTTTCATTGTTGTCAGCATGTCATATTGATTATTGAAGTGAACATTGTCCCCTTCAGAACACTCTGGCATCAGTTTTTATTTTTCCCCATGAAACAAAGTATCAGACATTTACATTTAAACTTCAGATTCCTTCTCTTCTTTTACATCCACTATTGGTGGAAGTCCGGAGGCCGTCATAGACATTGTTATCAGCTGTGAAAAGCACTAAAGGATGTATCTATTTATCTAATCTATCATTTATCTATCTATGTACAGTTTTGTGAAAAAAAAGTGTTAGCCCCCTTCCTGATTACCTATTCTTTTGCATGTTTGTCTCACTTATATGTTTCACCAAACAAATGTAAATATTAGACAATAATAATACAAGTAATCACAAAATGCAATTTTAAAGTGAAGGTCTTTATTGCTAAGGAAAAAAGAAATCCAAACCTACAGGACCCAATGTGAAAAGGTGATTGCCCACCCCTCTTAAAACATAAATTAGGCTGGTTTCACATTAGCGCTTTTTAAGCGCACGCACGGCCGGGGGTAGCTCCGCTCCCGAGCCGGCTCTCTGCCCGGCGTGCCCGCCCCTTGCTTGTAGCGCCGCCTCCTAGCGGACAGCGGCGCCTGCGATCGGCGCACCCTATCTTTAGCATAGGGTGCGCAGATCGTGCGCAGGCCGTGCGCTAGTTGCGCTTTGACCTGCGCTGCACACTTTTGACGGTGCGCCGTGCGCGCCAAAATCCGAAAAGCTGCGGTCTTTCCTGCTGGCTGGCCGCTGCCAGGACTCCCCTACCACTGGATCTGCCGCCGCTGAACCCCCCCACCACCGCCTGTACTCACATACACACGTACTCACAAACACACACACGTATTCACATACACACACACATACATACACACACACGTACTCACACACACGTACTCACACACACACACATACATACACACACACACGTACTCACACACACTCACACACACGTACTCACACACACGTACTCACATACACACACACATACACACACACACGTACTCACATACACACACACACGTACTCACATACACACACGCATACTCACATACACACACACGTACTCACATATACACACACACACGTACTCACATACACACATGTACTCACATACACACACACGTACTCACATACATACACACACATACACACACGTACTCATATACATATACGTACTCACATACACACACCCTCACATACACACACGTACTCATATACACACACACACATATACTCACACACACACGTACTCACATACACACACGTACTCACATACACACATACGTACTCACATACACACACACACGTACTCACATACACACACACACGTACTCACATACACACACGTACTCACATACACACACACGTACTCACATACACACACGTACTCACACACACACACAGTACTCACATACACACACACGTACTCACATACACACACACGTACTCACATACACACGCACATACTCACATACACACACACACGTACTCAGATACTCACATACACACACACATACTCACACACACGTACTCACACACACACACACGTACTCACATACACACACATGTATTCACATACACACACACATACATACACACACACTTACTCACACACACGTACTCACATACACACACACTTACATACACACACACACGTACTCACATACACACACGTACTCACATACACACACACGTACTCACATACACACACGTACTCACATACACACACACACGTACTCACACACACACACGTACTCACACACACACTCTCACATACACACACACGTACTCACATACACACACACTCACATACACACACACGTACTCACATACACACACACTCACATACACACACACACGTACTCACATACACACACGTACTCACATACACACACACGTACTCACACACACACGTACTCACACACACACTCTCACATACACACACACACGTACTCACATGCACACACACTCACATACACACACGTACTCACATACACACACTCACATACACACACACATATACTCACACACACACACACACGTACTCACATACACACACGTACTCACATACACACATACGTACTCACATTCACACATACGTACTCACATACACACACACGTACTCACATACACACACACACGTACTCACATACACACACACGTACTCACATACACACACACGTACTCACACACACATACGTACTCACACACACACTCTCACATACACACACACGTACTCACATACACACACACTCACATAAACACACACGTACTCACATACACACACACACACTCACATACACACACACATATACTCACACACACGTACTCACATACACACACGTACTCACATACACACACACGTACTCACACACACAAACGTACTCACACACACACTCTCACATACACACACACGTACTCACATACACACACACTCACATACACAAACACGTACTCACATACACACACACACTCACATACACACACACATATACTCACACACACACGTACTCACATACACACACACACGTACTCACATACACACACACGTACTCACATACACACACACACGTACTCACATACACACACACGTACTCACATACACACACACACGTACTCACATACACACACGTACTCACACACACACACAGTACTCACATACACACACACGTACTCACATACACACACACACGTTCTCACATACACACACACACGTACTCACATACACACATACTCACATACACACACATGTACTCACATACACACACACACACACGTACTCACATACACCTACTCACACACACGTACTCACATACACACACACTTACATACACACACACACGTACTCACATACACACACACGTACTCACATACACACACACGTACTCCCATACACACACGTACTCACATACACACACGTACTCACATACACACACACGTACTCACACACACACACACACACGTACTCACACACACACTCTCACATACACACACGTACTCACACGCACACACACGTACTCACATACACACACACGTACTCACACACACACGTACTCACATACACACACACGTCTCACATACACACACACGTACTCACATGCACACACACGTACTCACATACACACGTACTCACATACACACATGTACTCACATACACACACACGTACTCACATACACACACATACACACACACGTACTCACACACACACTCATATACACACACATACTCACATACACACACACGTACTCATACACACACGTACTCACATACACACACACTCACATACACACACACGTACTCACATACACACACTCACATACACACACACATATACTCACACACACACGTACTCACATACACACACACGTACTCACATACACACATACGTACTCACATACACACACATGTACTCACATACACACACACGTACTCACATACACACACACACGTACTCACATACACACACGTACTCACACACACACACAGTACTCACATACACACACACGTACTCACATACACACACACACGTTCTCACATACATACACACGTACTCACATACACACACACGTACTCACATACACACATGTACTCACATACACACACACACACGTACTCACATACACACACACACACGTACTCACATGCACACACACGTACTCACATACACACGTACTCACATACACACACACGTACTCACATACACACACATACACACACACGTACTCACACACACACTCATATACACACACATACTCACATACACACATGTACTCACATACACACACACGTACTCACATACACACACACTCACATACACACACACGTACTCACATACACACACTCACATACACACACACATATACTCACACACACACACATACTCACACACACACACACGTACTCACATACATACACACACATACACACACGTACTCATATACATATACGTACTCACATACACACACTCACATACACACACACATATACTCACACACACACACATACTCACACACACACACACGTACTCACATACATACACACACATACACACACGTACTCACATACACACTCACATACACACACACATATACTCACACACACACGTACTCACATACACACACGTACTCACATACACACATACGTACTCACATACACACACACACGTACTCACATACACACACACACGTACTCACATACACACACGTGCTCACATACACACACACGTACTCACATACACACACGTACTCACACACACACACAGTACTCACATACACACACACGTACTCACATACACACACACGTACTCACATACACACGCACATACTCACATACACACACACACGTACTCAGATACTCACATACACACACACGTACTCACACACACGTACTCACACACACACACACGTACTCACATACACACACATGTATTCACATACACACACACATACATACACACACACTTACTCACACACACGTACTCACATACACACACACTTACATACACACACACACGTACTCACATACACACACGTACTCACATACACACACACGTACTCACATACACACACGTACTCACATACACACACACACGTACTCACACACACACTCATATACACACACATACTCACATACACACACACGTACTCATACACACACGTACTCACATACACACACACTCACATACACACACACGTACTCACATACACACACTCACATACACACACACATATACTCACACACACACGTACTCACATACACACACACGTACTCACATACACACATACGTACTCACATACACACACATGTACTCACATACACACACACGTACTCACATACACACACACACGTACTCACATACACACACGTACTCACACACACAGTACTCACATACACACACACGTACTCACATACACACACACACGTTCTCACATACATACACACGTACTCACATACACACACACGTACTCACATACACACATGTACTCACATACACACACACGTACTCACATACACACACACACACGTACTCACATGCACACACACGTACTCACATACACACGTACTCACATACACACATGTACTCACATACACACACACGTACTCACATACACACACATACACACACACATACTCACACACACACTCATATACACACACATACTCACATACACACATGTACTCACATACACACACACGTACTCACATACACACACACTCACATACACACACACGTACTCACATACACACACTCACATACACACACACATATACTCACACACACACACATACTCACACACACACACACGTACTCACATACATACACACACATACACACACGTACTCATATACATATACGTACTCACATACACACACCCTCACATACACACACGTACTCACATACACACTCACATACACACACACATATACTCACACACACACGTACTCACATACACACACGTACTCACATACACACATACGTACTCACATACACACACACACGTACTCACATACACACACACACGTACTCACATACACACACGTACTCACATACACACACACGTACTCACATACACACACGTACTCACACACACAGTACTCACATACACACACACGTACTCACATACACACACACGTACTCACATACACACGCACATACTCACATACACACACACACGTACTCAGATACTCACATACACACACACGTACTCACACACACGTACTCACACACACACACACGTACTCACATACACACACATGTATTCACATACACACACACATACATACACACACACTTACTCACACACACGTACTCACATACACACACACTTACATACACACACACGTACTCACATACACACACGTACTCACATACACACACACGTACTCACATACACACACGTACTCACATACACACACACACGTACTCACACACACACACGTACTCACACACACACTCTCACATACACACACACGTACTCACATACACACACACTCACATACACACACACGTACTCACATACACACACACTCACATACACACACACACGTACTCACATACACACACGTACTCACATACACACACACGTACTCTCACACACACGTACTCACACACACACTCTCACATACACACACACACGTACTCACATGCACACACACTCACATACACACACACGTACTCACATACACACACACACTCACATACACACACACATATACTCACACACACACACACACGTACTCACATACACACACGTACTCACATACACACATACGTACTCACATTCACACATACGTACTCACATACACACACACGTACTCACATACACACACACGTACTCACATACACACACACGTACTCACACACACACACACGTACTCACACACACACTCTCACATACACACACACGTACTCACATACACACACACATACACACACACGTACTCACATACACACACACACACTCACATACACACACACATATACTCACACACACGTACTCACATACACACACGTACTCACATACACACACACGTACTCACACACACAAACGTACTCACACACACACTCTCACATACACACACACGTACTCACATACACACACACTCACATACACACACACGTACTCACATACACACACACACTCACATACACACACACATATACTCACACACACACGTACTCACATACACACACGTACTCACATACACACATACGTACTCACATTCACACATACGTACTCACATACACACACACGTACTCACATACACACACACGTACTCACATACACACACACGTACTCACACACACACACACGTACTCACACACACACTCTCACATACACACACACGTACTCACATACACACACACATACACACACACGTACTCACATACACACACACACACTCACATACACACACACATATACTCACACACACGTACTCACATACACACACGTACTCACATACACACACACGTACTCACACACACAAACGTACTCACACACACACTCTCACATACACACACACGTACTCACATACACACACACTCACATACACACACACGTACTCACATACACACACACACTCACATACACACACACATATACTCACACACACACGTACTCACATACACACACACGTACTCACATACACACACACACGTACTCACATACACATACACACACGTACTCACACACACACAGTACTCACATACACACACACGTACTCACATACACACACACACGTTCTCACATACACACACACACGTACTCACATACACACATACTCACATACACACACATGTACTCACATACACACACACACACACGTACTCACATACACCTACTCACACACACGTACTCACATACACACACACTTACATACACACACACACGTACTCACATACACACACACGTACTCACATACACACACACGTACTCCCATACACACACGTACTCACATACACACACGTACTCACATACACACACACGTACTCACACACACACACACACGTACTCACACACACACTCTCACATACACACACGTACTCACACGCACACACACGTACTCACATACACACACACGTACTCACACACACACGTACTCACATACACACACACGTCTCACATACACACACACGTACTCACATGCACACACACGTACTCACATACACACGTACTCACATACACACATGTACTCACATACACACACACGTACTCACATACACACACATACACACACACGTACTCACACACACACTCATATACACACACATACTCACATACACACACACGTACTCATACACACACGTACTCACATACACACACACTCACATACACACACGTACTCACATACACACACTCACATACACACACACATATACTCACACACACACGTACTCACATACACACACACGTACTCACATACACACATACGTACTCACATACACACACATGTACTCACATACACACACACGTACTCACATACACACGTACTCACATACACACACGTACTCACACACACACACAGTACTCACATACACACACACGTACTCACATACACACACACACGTTCTCACATACATACACACGTACTCACATACACACACACGTACTCACATACACACATGTACTCACATACACACACACACACGTACTCACATACACACACACACGTACTCACATGCACACACACGTACTCACATACACACGTACTCACATACACACATGTACTCACATACACACACACGTACTCACATACACACACATACACACACACGTACTCACACACTCATATACACACACATACTCACATACGCACACACACGTACTCATACACACACACGTACTCACATACACACACACTCACATACACACACACGTACTCACATACACACACTCACATACACACACACACATATACTCACACACACACACATACTCACATACACACACACGTACTCACATACACACATACATACTCACATACACACACATACTCACATACACAGACACGTACTCACATACACACACACACGTACTCACATACACACACGTACTCACACACACACAGTACTCACATACACACACACGTACTCACATACACACACACACGTTCTCACATACATACACACGTACTCACATACACACACACACGTACTCACATACACACATGTACTCACATACACACACACACGTACTCACATACACACACACACGTACTCACATACACACACACACACACGTACTCACATACACACACACGTGTACTCACATACACACACACGTACTCACATGCACACACGTACTCATGTACAGACACACACAAGTACTCACGTACACACACACGTACTCACACACACGTACTCACACACACACGTACTAACGTACACACACATGTACTCACGTACACACACGTACTCACACACACACGTACTCACGTACACACATGTACTCGCATACACACACACACGTACTCACACACACACGTACTCACATACACACACACGTACTCACATACACACACACGTACTCAGACACACACACACATATACTCACATGAGCTGGGACAGCTCATAGAATCTCATGGCTTTCAGTATCATCTTTATGCTGATGACACACAGATCTACATCTCTGGACCAGATATCACCTCCCTACTAACCAGAATCCCTCAATGTCTGTCCACTATTTCATCCTTCTTCTCCACTAGATATCTGAAACTCAACATGGACAAAACAGAATTCATCATCTTTCCCCCATCTCACGTGACCCCCCCTACGAACCTATCAATTACAGTAAATGACTGCCCACTCTCCCCAGTCCCACAAGCTCGCTGCCTCGGAGTAATCCTTGATGCTGATCTCTCCTTCAAACCACATATCCAAACCCTTTCCACTTCCTGCCGACTTCAACTCAAAAATATTTCACGCATCCGTTCATTCCTCACCCAAGAATCTGCAAAAACCCTAGTCCATGCCCTCATCATCTCTCGCCTTGACTACTGCAACCTCATGCTCTGCGGCCTCCCCTCAAACACTCTCGCACCCCTCCAATCTATTCTAAACTCTGCTGCCCGACTAATCCACCTGTCCCCCCGCTATTCCCCAGCTTCTCCCCTCTGTCAATCCCTTCACTGGCTCCCAATTGCCCAGAGACTCCATTACAAAACCCTAACCATGACATACAAAGCCATCCACAACTTGTCTCCTCCATACATCTGTGACCTCGTCTCCCGGTACTTTCCTGCACGCAACCTCCGATCCTCACAAGATCTCCTTCTCTACTCCCCTCTTATCTCCTCTTCCCACAATCGCATACAAGATTTCTCTCGCGCATCACCCCTACTCTGGAACTCTCTACCACAACATATCAGACTCTCACCTACCATCGAAACCTTCAAAAAGAGCCTGAAGACCCACCTCTTCCGACAAGCCTATAACCTGCAGTAACCACCGATCGACCAAACCGCTGCACGACCAGCTCTACCCTCGCCTACTGTATTATCACCCATCCCTTGAAGATTGTGAGCCCTCGCGGGCAGGGTCCTCTCTCCTCCTGTACCAGTTATGACTTGTATTGTTTAAGATTATTGTACTTGTTTTTATGTATACCCCCCTCACATGTAAAGCGCCATGGAATAAATGGCGCTATAACAATAAATAAATAATAATAATAATAATACACACACACGTACTCACACACACGTACTCACACACACAATTATTCACATACACACATGTATTCACACAAACACACGTATTCACATACAGACACATGTATTCACATACACATGTACTCACATACACACACTGTGAGAATCATGTGGGAATAGTGGATGAGGGCAGGTATATCTCGCCCAGATTCCTTTCCTATGTGGCCTAGTCTGGTCAGTATCGCACCTGCTTGCTAATGAATAATGGGAGGTGGATATAAAAGGATGCCAGGTGGTTGTGTGAGTGTCTCAGCCTGGGAACACAGAGAGCCTGTCTGTGTGAGAGACACACACGTGAGTGGAAGCAGTGCCCACTGCAACTGTGGTTTGGCTGGACGGGAGAAGCCCGCCAGTTGGTAATTAGGTTGTCCATTGTTTAGTTAGTGCCGGACAGGCAAGGATTTGTTTTATGTTTTATTTCCTTTTGCATTGCTTTCACCGTTAATAAACCTGACCCAGGGTCAGTTATACACGAATCCCAGCTCTGCGCCTGAGTTTCATGCTGAATGCACGTGACCTTTGACCCCAGCAAAGGCGATCCCGGAGTGTTTTATCACATTGTGGTGGAGAATGCGGGCAACACGTTGCAAGCATGAGCATGGAGGACGTGGTGAAAGCGCTGGTACAGTCCACCGCCGTCCAGCAAGAAGCTAATCGGGTGATGATGGCCCAGCTGAAGGAGTTGGTGGACATGACAGTTACCGATCGTTCGCTTCTCCAGCAGGTGGCGCAGCGCTTGGCAAGCTTACCTGAGGTTAACCTGGAAGCCGAGTCGAGAGTGATTCACGTGAGTCGGTACTGGCAGAAGATGACGACAGAAGATGACGTCGAGGCATACCTGACTACGTTTGAACGGACGGCGTTGCGAGAAAAATGGCCGAAGGCAAGATGGGCCGGCCTGATTGCCCCGTTTCTTTCCGGTGAGGCCCAAAAGGCTTATTATGACTTAGAGCCTGAAGCTGCGCAGGACTTTGACAAACTGAAAGCCGAGATCTTGGCCCGGCTGGGAGTGACGACCGCTGTCCGTGCACAGAGAGTGCATCAATGGACTTATCAGCCGGATAAACCACCGCGGTCACAGATGTTCGACCTGATCCACGTGACGAAGAAGTGGCTACAACCCGACGTGCTGACAGCGCCAGAGATAGTCCAGAGAGTCGTCATGGACAAGTACCTGAGAGCTCTACCGCCAGCCCTGAGGAAGTGGGTAAGCCATGGAAATCCTATGACGGCAGATCAACTGGTGGATCTGGTTGAACGTTACTCCGTGGCGGAAGGACTCCGAGACGACGCTACCCCACCTCGTTCTTTATCATCTCCACGTGGAACCGGTAAGACTGTTCCAGGGAGTAGGGGAGATGGAAAAATCCCTAAGACAGTGGGGGAGGAAAACGGGACTGCCCACACTGCGAGGCCGAGAGTAACGAACTATGGTCTAAGCAAGGGGCCCGTTAGGTGTTTCCGCTGCCAAGAGATGGGACATATTGCTGCGAACTGTCCAGTCACTACTGAACCCATGCAGTGCGACGTCACAGACTCTAAAAACCGCATGTCTATGGTTGCACGGGTAGTGAGTGTGAATGCCGGTCAAAAGGATGTGGAAAAACACTTGTGTGATTTAACTGTTGATGGCAAAAATGTGGTGGCATTGTTAGACTCGGGAAGTGTGGTGACTCTGGTGAAGGCCAGTCTGGTGTCAGCCCCGACTGGACCATCAGACAAATTTTCTGTAACGTGTGTGCATGGAGACACCTGTTCGTACCTCACCACGGTCATATGCATTACAACTTCCTATGGGTCTGTGCAACATAAAGTGGGACTCGTCCCGGCGTTATTGCATGATGTTATCCTGGGCCGAGATTTTCCCCACTTCTGGCAATTGTGGGAGAATCAGTTGATGCCTTTGGGTAATAGTGTACATGATTCTTCTCCCAGGGCGCGTGTGGGTCCCGAACCCCGGGAAGAGGTCTCCCCGGAAGACTCGGGGGAAGAGTCTGCGGGAAATGACCTGCAGTTCCCTTTTTCAGTCATGGCGGGTGATACGGAGGAGACCGGGGAAGAGGAGGACGCTGACAGCCGTCCACCTCCCCGTTTGCCGGATTTAGAAGTTCAGAAAGATGACTTCCAAAGCGAGAAAATAAAGGATCCTACCCTTTCTCAGGCTAGGACAAATGTAAAAGTGATAAATGGGGTACCCGTAGAACCTGGCTCTAGGCTGGCATATCCTTACATGGTTCTGGAGAATGATTTACTCTATCAGATAGAGAAAAAGGGGGAAGATACAGTGCAACTATTAGTCGTGCCAAAACCCTACCGGCGGCAGGTGCTGGACCTGGCCCACGGACATGTGATGGGAGGTCACCTGGGAGTCCAGAAAACCACCGAAAGGATATTACACTGTTTTGTTTGGCCAGGCATGCATCACGATATCAGTGTATATTGTGAGTCTTGTCCTGACTGCCAAGCCTCTGCACCTAAGCCCCGGTTCTGTAGCCCTTTGGTACCCCTACCTATTATTGAAGTCCCGTTTGAGAGGATTGGGATGGATTTAGTTGGGCCCCTTCCACGGTCTGCACGTGGACACCAACATATCCTGGTCATCTTGGATTATGCCACTCGTTACCCGGAGGCCATCCCTTTGCGTAACACGGCCACCAAGATGATTGCCAAGGAGCTGGTGCATGTGTTTAGTCGGGTCGGTATACCAAAACAGATACTCACCGACCAGGGGACCCCCTTTATGTCCAGGGTAATGAAGGAGCTCTGCCGATTGTTACAAATCGAACCGTTACGCACATCCGTGTATCACCCTCAAACAGACGGGTTGGTCGAACGGTTCAATAAAACTCTGAAGCAGATGCTGAGAAAGGTGATAGACAAGGATGGGAAGAACTGGGACTATTTACTTCCGTATTTGCTTTTTGCCATCAGGGAAGTACCCCAGTCTTCCACGGGATTCTCGCCTTTCGAGTTATTGTACGCCCGACGTCCTCGCGGACTGTTAGACGTTGCAAAAGAAACCTGGGAGGGTCAGGTCACTCCGTTTAAAACAGTGATAGATCACGTCACACAAATGCAGGACCGTATTGCGGCTGTTATGCCTATCGTCAAAGAACACATGATACAGGCTCAAGGAGCCCAAAAAAGAATCTATGATAGGGGCGCCAAGATCCGTACGTTTGCACCCGGAGATAGGGTGTTGATCCTGGTCCCCACGGTGGACAGTAAGTTCCTGGCAAAGTGGCAGGGCCCCTTTGAGATCAAGGAAAGAGTTGGTGAAGTAAACTACAAAGTATACCAGGCAGGTAAACGGAAACCTGAACAGATTTATCATGTAAATCTGATAAAGCCCTGGAAGGATCGGTCTGCCTTGTCAGCGGAGCTGGCCCGTCTTGTCTGCTCGCATACCGTACCGGAGGTACTGGTTGCAGAGACTCTCTCGGAGCGGCAAAAGACTGAGGTCAGGCAGTTTCTACTTCACAACCAAAAGTTTTTCTCAGAAAAACCCGGGCAGACTACGCTAATAAAACATGACATCGTAACGGAACCTGGTGTCACAGTTCACGTAAAGCCCTACCGAATCCCGGAAGCGCGCCGTGAAGCCGTTTCCCGAGAAGTGAAGGCAATGTTAGAGTTAGGTGTCATTGAGGAATCGCACAGTGCTTGGTCCAGCCCGATTGTGCTAATTCCTAAACCGGACGGCACCATCCGGTTCTGCAATGACTTCAGGAAACTGAATGCGGTCTCAAAATTTGATGCCTACCCCATGCCCCGGGTCGACGAGTTGATAGATCGGTTAGGAAAAGCCTGGTATATTACGACCCTAGACCTAGCAAAGGGGTATTGGCAGATCCCTCTGGCCGAGGCTGCCAGAGAAAAGACGGAATTTGCTACCCCAGAAGGTTTATTTCAGTATGTGTATATGCCGTTTGGTCTGCACGGAGCACCGGCGACCTTCCAGAGACTGATGGATCGAGTCCTGAGGCCACATAGGCAGTACGCTTCGGCCTATTTGGACGACATTGTCATTTACAGCTTGGACTGGGAGACTCATCTCCAGAAAGTACAAGCTGTGATTGACGACCTGTGGGAGGCAGGTCTGACCGCGAACCCCAAGAAATGTCACATCGGGCTAGAAGAAGCCCGGTATTTGGGGTATGTAATTGGGAGGGGTGTTGTTAAACCCCAGGTTGATAAGATTCAGGCGGTTCAGGACTGGCCACAACCTGTCAACAAGAAGCAGGTGCAAGCCTTCCTGGGGATCGCCGGTTATTATCGCCGGTTCATACCCAATTTTGCAGCCATCGCTACCCCCCTGACGGATCTTACAAAAGGGAAAGACTCCGTCATGATTAAATGGAGTTTAGCGGCTGAAGAAGCCTTCCATAGCCTAAAACGGGCACTTTGCTCTCAGCCCGTACTGGTGACTCCGGACTTCCGCAGTGAGTTTGTGGTACAAACAGATGCGTCTGATACCGGTATCGGGGCCGTACTCTCACAAGTGAGGGACGGAGTGGAACACCCAGTCCTCTATCTCAGCAGGAAGCTGAATAAACACGAGCAAAGGTATGCAGTCGTAGAAAAAGAGTGCCTCGCCATTAAGTGGGCTCTAGAGGCCCTCAAATATTACCTGGTGGGCCGAAAGTTCAGGCTGATCACTGACCATGCCCCTCTCAAGTGGATGCACTTGAACAAGGAACGGAATAGCCGGGTGACCCGGTGGTTCCTTGCCCTGCAGGCCTACACTTTTACGGTGGAGCACCGCCCAGGGGTACAGATGGGAAATGCAGATGCCCTGTCCCGAGTGCACTGTTTGGTGGGTGTCATTGCTCGACCGGAGTGGTCTGAGCAGAAGGGGGGGATATATGAGAATCATGTGGGAATAGTGGATGAGGGCAGGTATATCTCGCCCAGATTCCTTTGCTATGTGGCCTAGTCTGGTCAGTATCGCACCTGCTTGCTAATGAATAATGGGAGGTGGATATAAAAGGATGCCAGGTGGTTGTGTGAGTGTCTCAGCCTGGGAACACAGAGAGCCTGTCTGTGTGAGAGACACACGTGAGTGGAAGCAGTGCCCACTGCAACTGTGGTTTGGCTGGACGGGAGAAGCCCGCCAGTTGGTAGTTAGGTTGTCCATTGTTTAGTTAGTGCCGGACAGGCAAGGATTTGTTTTATGTTTTATTTCCTTTTGCATTGCTTTCACCGTTAATAAACCTGACCCAGGGTCAGTTATACACAAATCCCAGCTCTGCGCCTGAGTTTCATGCTGAATGCACGTGACCTTTGACCCCAGCAAAGGCGATCCCGGAGTGTTTTATCACAACACACACACACACGTACTCACACACACATACTCACACACACACATACTCACTCACACTCACACACACACGTACTCACACACACGTACTCACATACACACACACGTACTCACATACACACACACATACTCACATACACACACACACATACTCACACACGTACTGACACACACATACTCACATACACACACACACATGTACTCACACACACGTACTCACCTACACACTGTGATAAAACACTCCGGGATCGCCTTTGCTGGGGTCAAAGGTCACGTGCATTCAGCATAACTCAGGCGCAGAGCTGGGATTCGTGTATAACTGACCCTGGGTCAGGTTTATTAACGGTGAAAGCAATGCAAAAGGAAATAAAACATAAAACAAATCCTTGCCTGTCCGGCACTAACTAAACAATGGACAACCTAACTACCAACTGGCGGGCTTCTCCCGTCCAGCCAAACCACAGTTGCAGTGGGCACTGCTTCCACTCACGTGTGTCTCTCACACAGACAGGCTCTCTGTGTTCCCAGGCTGAGACACTCACACAACCACCTTGCATCCTTTTATATCCACCTCCCATTATCCATTAGTAAGCAGGTGCGATACTGACCAGACTAGGCCACATAGGAAAGGAATCTGGGCGAGATATACCTGCCCTCATCCACTATTCCCACATGATTCTCACATATCCCCCCCTTCTGCTGAGACCACTCCGGTCGAGCAATGACACCCGCCAAACAGTGCACTCGGGACAGGGCATCTGCATTTCCCATCTGTACCCCTGGGCGGTGCTCCACCGTAAAAGTGTAGGCCTGCAGGGCAAGGAACCACCGGGTCACCCGGCTATTCCGTTCCTTGTTCAAGTGCATCCACTTGAGAGGGGCATGGTCAGTGATCAGCCTGAACTTTCGGACCACCAGGTAATATTTGAGGGCCTCTAGAGCCCACTTAATGGCGAGGCACTCTTTTTCTACGACTGCATACCTTTGCTCGTGTTTATTCAGCTTCCTGCTGAGATAGAGGACTGGGTGTTCCACTCCGTCCCTCACTTGTGAGAGTACGGCCCCGATACCGGTATCAGAGGCATCCGTTTGTACCACAAACTCACTGCGGAAGTCCGGAGTCACCAGTACGGGCTGAGAGCAAAGTGCCCGTTTTAGGCTATGGAAGGCTTCTTCAGCCGCTAAGCTCCATTTAATCATGACGGAGTTTTTCCCTTTTGTAAGATCCGTCAGGGGGGTAGCGATGGCTGCAAAATTGGGTATGAACCGGCGATAATAACCGGCGATCCCCAGGAAGGCTTGCACCTGCTTCTTGTTGACAGGTTGTGGCCAGTCCTGAACCGCCTGAATCTTATCAACCTGGGGTTTAACAACACCCCTCCCAATTACATACCCCAAATACCGGGCTTCTTCTAGCCCGATGTGACATTTCTTGGGGTTCGCGGTTAGACCTGCCTCCCACAGGTCGTCAATCACAGCTTGTACTTTCTGGAGATGAGTCTCCCAGTCCAAGCTGTAAATGACAATGTCATCCAAATAGGCCGAAGCATACCGCCTATGTGGCCTCAAGACTCGATCCATCAGTCTCTGGAAGGTCGCCGGTGCCCCGTGCAGTCCAAACGGCATATACACATACTGAAATAAACCTTCCGGCGTAGCAAATGCCGTCTTTTCTCTGGCAGCCTCCACCAGAGGGATCTGCCAATACCCCTTTGTTAGGTCTAGGGTCGTAATATACCGGGCTTTTCCTAACCGATCTATTAACTCGTCGACCCGGGGCATGGGGTAGGCATCAAATTTTGAGACCGCATTCAGTTTCCTGAAGTCATTGCAGAACCGGATGGTGCCGTCCGGTTTAGGAATTAGCACAATCGGGCTGGACCACGCACTGTGCGATTCCTCAATGACTCCTAACTCTAACATTGCCTTCACTTCTCAGGAAACGGCTTCACGGCGCGCTTCCGGGATTCGGTAGGGCTTTACGTGAACTGTGACACCAGGTTCCGTTACGATGCCATGTTTCATTAGCATAGTCTGCACGGGTTTTTCTGAGAAAAACTTTTGGTTGTGAAGTAGAAACTGCCTGACCTCAGTCTTTTGCCGCTCCGAGAGAGTCTCTGCAACCCGTACCTCCGGTACGGTATGCGAGCAGACAGGACGGGCCAGCTCCGCTGACAAGGCAGACCGATCCTTCCAGGGCTTTATCAGATTTACATGATAAATCTGTTCAGGTTTCCGTTTACCTGCCTGGTATACTTTGTAGTTTACTTCACCAACTCTTTCCTTGATCTCAAAGGGGCCCTGCCACTTTGCCAGGAACTTACTGTCCACCGTGGGGACCAGGATCAACACCCTATCTCCGGGTGCAAACGTACGGATCTTGGCGCCCCTATCATAGATTCTTTTTTGGGCTCCTTGAGCCTGTATCATGTGTTCTTTGACGATAGGCATAACAGCCGCAATATGGTCCTGCATTTGTGTGACGTGATCTATCACTGTTTTAAATGTGGTGTACTTAATTATTTGTACTAAATGTCCAACTGGGGGTCTGTATGTGGGGGAGACAGGGCAAAAGCTTAGAACAAGGATGAATGCTCATCGTCACACTATAAGAGAAAAAAGAATGGATCTACCTGTGGCAAAACATTTCTGTATCCCTGATCACAGCAGCATGGATATGAAATTACTGGTATTGAAAGGTAACTTCACATCTCAGAGAGAGAGACGAGTTTGGGAGTACAAATTTATGACGAACTTTGACACTCTCAGTGCTGGAATGAATGTGTCGCATGGATTTATGTCTTTTTACATCAATTAAGGAATTTCCTTTTAAAACCTTGCGGGGCAACACAGAACTAGACCCCAATCAGAGGACCATAAAACATCCAGACTCCTTATCTATGAACTGGTCCAATGTTTATATTTATGTTTCTCCCTCTCCCATATTGATAGTTCTGCTTCACGTCACTTGTCTTATCTATTGCATTTTTTCTAGGCTGTATTGTGCATAAATATGTGACTTCAGATTTTGTATTAGTCTAGCCTGATGAAGAGACCTGAGTAGTCTCGAAAGCTTGCAATGTATTACCATCTTTTCAGTTAGCCATTAAAAGGTATCAACTACTGAGGACTCTCAATCCTGAATATTTTTCTATCTACTGGCTAACACGGTACAAAGATATACATCTTTCCTGTTTTAAATGGAGAGACCTGACCCTCCCAGGTTTCTTTTGCAACGTCTAACAGTCCGCGAGGACGTCGGGCGTACAATAACTCGAAAGGCGAGAATCCCGTGGAAGACTGGGGTACTTCCCTGATGGCAAAAAGCAAATACGGAAGTAAATAGTCCCAGTTCTTCCCATCCTTGTCTATCACCTTTCTCAGCATCTGCTTCAGAGTTTTATTGGACCGTTCAACCAACCCGTCTGTTTGAGGGTGATACACGGATGTGCGTAACGGTTCGATTTGTAACAATCGGCAGAGCTCCTTCATTATCCTGGACATAAAGGGGGTCCCCTGGTCGGTGAGTATCTGTTTTGGTATACCGACCCGACTAAACACATGCACCAGCTCCTTGGCAATCGTCTTGGTGGCCGTGTTACGCAAAGGGATGGCCTCCGGGTAACGAGTGGCATAATCCAAGATGACCAGGATATGTTGGTGTCCACGTGCAGACCGTGGAAGGGGCCCAACTAAATCCATCCCAATCCTCTCAAACGGGACTTCAATAATAGGTAGGGGTACCAAAGGGCTACAGAACCGGGGCTTAGGTGCAGAGGCTTGGCAGTCAGGACAAGACTCGCAATATACACGAATATCGTGATGCATGCCTGGCCAAACAAAACAGTGTAATATCCTTTCGGTGGTTTTCTGGACTCCCAGGTGACCTCCCATCACATGTCCGTGGGCCAGGTCCAGCACCTGCCGCCGGTTGGGTTTTGGCACGACTAATAGTTGCACTGTATCTTCCCCCTTTTTCTCTATCTGATAGAGTAAATCATTCTCCAGAACCATGTAAGGATATGCCAGCCTAGAGCCAGGTTCTACGGGTACCCCATTTATCACTTTTACATTTGTCCTAGCCTGAGAAAGGGTAGGATCCTTTATTTGCTCGCTTTGGAAGTCATCTTTCTGAACTTCTAAATCCGGCAAACGGGGAGGTGGACGGCTGTCGGCCTCCTCCTCTTCCCCGGTCTCCTCATTATCACCCGCCATGACTGAAAACGGGAACTGCAGGTCATTTCCCGCAGACTCTTCCCCCGAGTCTTCCGGGGAGACCTCTTCCAGGGGTTCGGGACCCACACGCTCCCTGGGAGAAGAATCATGTACACTATTACCCGAGGGCATCAACTGATTCTCCAACAATTGCCAGAAGTGGGGAAAATCCCGGCCCAGGATAACATCATGCAATAACGCCGGGACGAGTCCCACTTTATGTTGCACAGACCCATAGGAAGTAGTAATGCATATGACCGTGGTGAGGTACGAACAGGTGTCTCCATGCACACACGTTACAGAAAATTTGTCTGATGGTCCAGTCGGGGCTGACACCAGACTGGCCTTCACCAGAGTCATCACACTTCCCGAGTCTAACAATGCCACCACATTTTTGCCATCAACAGATAAATCACACAAGTGTTTTTCCACATCCTTTTGACCGGCATTCACACTCACTACCTGTGCAACCATAGACATGCGGTTTTTAGAGTCTGTGACGTCGCACTGCATGGGTTCAGTAGTGACCGGACAGTTCGCAGCAATATGTCCCATCTCTTGGCAGCGGAAACACCTAACGGGCCCCTTGCTTAGACCATAGTTCGTTACTCTCGGCCTCGCAGTGCGGGCAGTCCCGTTTTCCTCCCCCACTGTCTTAGGGATTTTTCCATCTCCCCTACTCCCTGGAACAGTCTTACCGGTTCCACGTGGAGATGATGAAGAACGAGGTGGGGTAGCGTCGTCTCGGAGTCCTTCCGCCACGGAGTAACGTTCAACCAGATCCACCAGTTGATCTGCCGTCGTAGGATTTCCATGGCTTACCCACTTCCTCAGGGCTGGCGGTAGAGCTCTCAGGTACTTGTCCATGACGACTCTCTGGATTATCTCTGGCGCTGTCAATACCTCGGGTTGTAGCCACTTCTTCGTCACGTGGATCAGGTCGAACATCTGGGACCGCGGTGGTTTATCCGGCTGATAAGTCCATTGATGCACTCTCTGTGCACGGACAGCGGTCGTCACTCCCAGCCGGGCCAAGATCTCGGCTTTCAGTTTGTCAAAGTCCAGCGTGGCTTCAGGCTCTAAGTCATAATAAGCCTTTTGGGCCTCACCGGAAAGAAACGGGGCAATCAGGCCGGCCCATCGTGCCTTCGGCCATTTTTCTCTCACCGCCGTCCGTTCAAACGTGGTCAGGTATGCCTCGACGTCATCTTCGGTCGTCATTTTCTGCCAGTACCGACTCACGTGAATCACTCTCGACTCGGCTTCCAGGTTAAGCTCAGGTAAGCTTGCCAAGCGCTGCGCCACCTGCTGGAGAAGCGAACGATCGGTAACTGTCATGTCCACCAACTCCTTCAGCTGGGCCATCATCACCCGATTAGCTTCTTGCTGGACGGCGGTGGACTGTACCAGCGCTTTCACAACCACATCCTCCATGCTCATGCTTGCAACGTGATGCCCGCGTTCTCCACCACAATGTGATAAAACACTCCAGGATCGGCTTTGCTGGGGTCAAAGGTCACGTGCATTCAGCATGAAACTCAGGCGCAGAGCTGGGATTCGTGTATAACTGACCCTGGGTCAGGTTTATTAACGGTGAAAGCAATGCAAAAGGAAATAAAACATAAAACAAATCCTTGCCTGTCCGGCACTAACTAAACAATGGACAACCTAACTACCAACTGGCGGGCTTCTCCCGTCCAGCCAAACCACAGTTGCAGTGGGCACTGCTTCCACTCACGTGTGTCTCTCACACAGACAGACTCTCTGTGTTCCCAGGCTGAGACCCTCACACAACCACCTTGCATCCTTTTATATCCACCTCCCATTATCCATTAGTAAGCAGGTGCGATACTGACCAGACTAGGCCACATAGGAAAGGAATCTGGGCGAGATATACCTGCCCTCATCCACTATTCCCACATGATTCTCACAACACACACACACACGTACTCACCTACACACACGTACTCACATACACACACACGTACTCACCTACACACACGTACTCACATACACACACGTACTCACATACACACACACGTACTCACACACACGTACTCACCTACACACACACACACACACACGTACTCACCTACACACACGTACTCACACACACATGTACTCACATACACACGCACGTACTCACATACACACACACACATACTCACATACACACGTACACACACACACACACACATGTACTCACACACACGTACTCACATACACACGCACGTACTCACATACACACACACGTACTCACATACACACGTAACTCACATACACACACACGTACTCACATACACACACGTACTCACACACACACATGTACTCACACACACGTACTCACATACACACACACGTATTCACATACACACACGTATTCACATACACACACACGTACTCACACACGTATTCACATACACACACATGTATTCACACAAACACACACGTATTCACATGTACTCACATACATACATACACACACACACACATACACACACTTCCCTCCCGATGCGATAGCATCGGGCACACCTCTAGTAAGAACATAAAGGCTCATCTATGTTTTGCCAAAATACATCTTTTTGATCACCAAGACTTTTGGGAGAATTCTCTGTGGACTGACGAGACAAAAGTTGAACTTTTTGTAGGTGTATGTCCCATTGCATTTGTGGTAGAAGTAACACAACATTTCAGAAAAGGAATACCATACCAACAGTAAAATATGGTTGTGGTAGTGTGAATGGTTTGGGGCTGTGTTGCTGCTCCAGGACCTGGAAGACTTTCTGTGGTAAATGGAGCCATGAATTCTGCTGTCTGCCAAAAAATCCTGAAGGAGAAGGTCCAGCCATCTGTTGATGACCTCAAGCTGAAGCGCACTTGGGTTATGCAGCAGGACAATGATCTAAAACACACCAGCAAGTCCACCTCTGGATGGCTTAAAAAAATTAAGACTATGGAGTGGCCTAGTCAAAGTCCTGACTTTAATTCAGGGGAAGATCCTGAGGAGAGAATTTGCATATTCCCAGGGCCTTCTGGGATAAGTGAAGAGTCTCCGCGAGCTCAACGATTACTGGATTTTGGCTGTTGCAGCTGAAAATAGGAAATCGGTAAACCAGGGGAAGAGTCCTGAGGAGAGAATTTGCATATTCCCAGTGCATTCTGGGATAAGTGAAGAGTCTCCGCGAGCTCAACGATCACTGGATTTTGGCTGTTGCAGCTGAAAAGAGGAAATCGGTAAACCTCTTTTTTTTGGCTCATTTTTCATCACTTTGAAATCTCTTTGAGAATATGGAAGAGGCCAGGAGCCATTTGGTGAGCTGCATTTCTTGCTACATGTTCAGAGACTTACCAGTGGAAAAGCCAAACTTCACATGCCAAAAATGCAAGCTTGTGTCCCTGTTGGAGGAAAAGTTGCAAAATCTCGAAGAGAGGTTAGCTACATTGAGGATCATTAAGGAAGGTGAAGAGTTCTTAGACATAGCAGAATTATCTCTTCATGTTACAGAAAGAGAAGAAATTGGAAGTGCACCTGAAGAAACAGAGGAATGGAAACATGTGACCCAGAGAAGCAGGAGGATCGGGAGGCAGTCAGCACCCATACTTCTCAGGAACCAGTACCAGGCTCTTACACAGGAAAATTATGAAGAATACATCAGGATAAGACTCTGCCCACAAACAGCAACCTTGTACACCTTCAGAATCCTCCTGGATGGAGAAAGAAAAATTTTGTGAAGAAAAAAAGGAGAGTGGTGGTCATGGGGGATTCCCTGTTGAGAGGAACAGAGGCAGACCGGATATAACCTCAAGAGAAATGTGCTGTCTTCCAGGTGCAAAAATTAAAGATGTGTCTGACAGGATATCAGGACTCTTTAGACCTACAGATGACTACCCATTTCTGCTAATACATGTGGGGACAAATGACACAGCAAGAAACGACCTGGAAACCATCTGCAGTGACTTTGAAAACTTAGGTAAGAAAGTGAAAGAACTGGGAGCGCAGGTGGTCTTCTCTTCCATCCTCCAGTGGATGGCGATGGAACAAGGAGGTAGAATAAGATTCTGCAGGTGAACAACTGGCTATGTCGATGGTGCCGTCAGCAAGGTTTTGGATTTCTGGATCACGGAGTGAATTACCAATACGATGGACTAATTGCTAGAGATGGGGTGCACCTTACGAAGACTGGAAAACATGTATTTGGAAGTCGCCTTGCTACACTCATCAGGAGAGCTTTAAACTAGAACAATGTGGGAAGGGAAGCAAAAGGCCAGAAACATGGATTTTTGTGAGTACTCACTGTAAAATCCTTTTCTCCGAGACTCTCATTGGGGGACAGGTACTGTGGGTGTATGCTACTGCCGCCTGGAGGCTGACACTAATTGAACAAAAAAAGTTAGCTCCTCCTCCGCCACATACACCCTTGCCCCGATTGCGGGCGGAACTCTGTTTAGTGCAACAGCAGTAGGAGAACACAAAGCAAATCAGCCTTAATGCAGAATACAATCTGTCTGGAAAAGGTCCACCCTAATCTCAACAAAAAATACATTAATTAAATAAGCAAGAGCCAACTTGGCTAACAGGGTAGGTGCTGTGTCCCCCAATGAGCGTCTCGGAGAAAAGGATTTTACGGTGAGTACTCACAAAAATCCATGTTTCTCCTTCGTCTCATTGGGGGACACAGGTACTGTGGGACGTCCTAAAGCAGTCCCTGGGTGGGAGATTGACTCACCGATCCAAGGCACATGCACCTCTTGTCTAAAGGTGCGCCACTGCTGCTTGGAGAACTCTTCTACCCAGGCTCGCATCTGCCGAAGCCTGAGTATGCACATTGTAATGTTTAGAAAATGTGTGCAGGCTGGACCAGGTCGCTGCCTTGCATACCTGCTCTGCCGACGCCTGGTGCCCAAGAGGCGCCCACTGCCCGAGAAGAATGCGCCCCGATCCCCGCTGGAATCGGAGTGCATCTAATAAGGTAGGACTCTTGAATAGTTAGATGGATGCATCTGGCTATGGTCGACCTTGAGGCTGCGAGTCCCTTCCTGCGCCCTTCGGGGAGCACGAACAGTGTATCCGCCTGGCGAAAAGGTGCCGTCCGCGACACGTACCTTCTGAGTGCTCTCACTAGGTCTAATGTGTGAAGCGCTTTTTCCACATGATGTACCAGCACTGGACAAAATGAAGGCAAGAAGATATCCTCATTAATGTGAAATGAGGACACGACCTTCTCCAGAAAGGGGGAAGCTAGCCTTAGAACCACTTTATCCTTGAAAAAAAAACGAGAAACGGAGCTCGGCATGACAGGCCCGCCAACTCCGAGACCCGCCTAATGGAAGTTATGGCTACCAAGAATACCACCTTCCTGGAAAGGTATGACAACGAAATATTTTGTAATGGCTCAAACGGAGCTTCCTGCAAGACACTCAGGACCAGGTTCAGTTCCCAGGAGTCTAGCGGCGCTCTACAGGGGGGTACCAAATGTGAGACCCCCTGGATAAAGGTCTTCACCTGCATATTAGTAGCGATTTTGCACTGGAAGAGGACAGATAAGGCCGATATCTGTCTCCTAAGGGAGCTCGGGGCCAACCCTGAATCTAGGCCTGACTGAAGAAAAGCCAAGATGTTGGGAACAGAAAAAATTAGTGGAGCAACCCCGCAATTTCAACACCAACTAAAGAAGACCTTCCAAGTGTGATGGTAAATCTTTGCCGAGGTAGGCTTCCGGGCGCTAACCATCGTAGTGACCACTTCCCGCCCAAACCCTGCCTGGGTCAGAATCCAAGATTCAACGGCCATGCCGTCAAACACAGGGCCCCTGAGTTCGGGTGGCAGATCGGCCCCTGCGACAGTAAGTCTGGTCGTTCTGGCAGACGCCATGGAACGTCTGCAAGGAGCTGCACTAGATCCACGTACCATGCCCGACGGGGCCAGTCTGGGGCCAGCAGAATTGCTGGTACCCCCTCTGTTTTGATTTTCTTGATGACCCTCAGAAGTAGTGGTAGCTGGGGAAACAAGTATGGAAGGCGAAACTGGTTCCATGGTAGAACCAACGCATCCTCGGCGATCGCTCGTGGGTCCCGAGACCGAGCGACAAACGTGGGCACCTTGGCGTTCACCCTGGAGGCCATCAGATCCACATCCGGTGTTCTCCACCGTTGGCAAATCTGCTGGAAGACCTCGGGGTGCAGAGCCCATTCCCCGGACACGACACCCTGCCGGCTGAGGAAGTCCTCTGCCCAATTTTCCACGCCCGGTATGTGGACTGCTGAAATTACCGAATGGTTCCTCTCGGCCCAGCGAAGTACGTGTTCTACTTCGTGCATGGTTGCCCTGCTGCGGGTGCCCCCTTGATGATTCACGTAAGCCACCGCCGTGGCGTTGTCCGATTGAATCCGGACAGGACGTCCTGCTAGAAAGTGCTGGAAATGTTGCAGCGCCAGCCGCAGTGTTCGTATCTCCAACAAGTTGATCTGGAGGCGTGCCTCCTGTTGTGACCATTGCCCCTGAGCTGTGTGGTGACGAAAAACCGCTCCCCAGACGAGGAGGCTCGTGTCGGTTGTGACCACCAACCATTGACCAGGGGGGAAAGGCTTCCCCTGAAGAAGGGAGGAACCGCTCGTCCACCACTGTAGTGAGTGTCTGACTTGAGAGGACAACCGGCACCGATGATTGAGCGTGAATGGGCTCTTGTCCCAGACTGTCAAGAGAGTGTGCTGCAGGGGACAAAGATGAAATTGGGCAAATGGAATTGCTTCCATTGCCGCCACCATCTTCCCTAGTACCCTAATCCCAAACCGAATGGTGCGAGGGACTGGCTACTGCAGTTTCCGGACTCCCTGCCGGAGTGCTAGAGCCTTGTCCTGAGGGAGAATTACCAACCCTCGGGAGGTGTTGAAAATCATTCCTAAGAAAGAGGATCTTTGGGTTCTGGCTCCCCTTGACCTGGGCTGGCGAGCCCGCATCCTGCCCAGCGGGTTGGCTCTATATGTGACCTGTTGATCCTTGTCTTGGTTGTAGCGAACTGGAGCAGCGGAACTGGCTGCTGCCATCCATCCGGGGTTACGAAAAGCCCGAAACCGCGCCTGAGGCTGATGAAATGGCGGCTTGATTTTCTGCTGTGGGAGAAATCTGCTTTTTCCCCCTGTAGCATCAGAGATGAGTTGGTCTAATTTTTCCCCAAATAGGCGGCTACCTTGATAAGGCAAGGAAGTCAAGGATTTTTTGGAAATCGAATCGGCCCGCCACATCCTTAACCATAGAGCCCTCCTAATGGTGATTGCAATAGCTGCCGCTAGTGCCGCGCAATTAGCAGCATCTAAGGAAGCATTGATCAGGTAATCACCTGCCATCGCGATCTGACTCGCTACCTCTGATACCTCTGTCGGCAGGTCCCTATCCTGCAAGACTTTATTTAATGATTCTGACCATGACATCATGGCCTTGGCTACCCATGTTACTGCGAATGAGGGAGAGAGCACTGAACCTGACGCCTCATACACTGAGCTGGCCAAACTCTCTATAAGCCGATCCGTGGGGTCTTTAATGGAAGAAACACTAGGTACCGATAACAAAGATTTCGAAGCCAAGCGTGACACTGGCGGATCCACCACCGGGGATTCCGCCCATTTCTTACAGAGCTCCGGTGCAAACGGATACCTTGCTTCCAGTGTTTTCTGGCCCGAGAAACGCCTGTCCGGCCACTCCCTGTGACACTGTACTATGTCCTCGAACTCTGGGTGAGTGCCAAATACTCTATGCGGTCGCTTGGCCCTCTTAAAGGACACCTTATGACCTGAGGCCAGAGAGACGTCATCCTCGATACCCAAAGTCTGATTGACAGCTTCAATGAGACTGTCAACCGTCTCCCGACACCCTGGCACATCTAGGTCGAGGGGCTTATCTGCGTCATAATCTGAACTCTGCTCGCTCCCGGATAGTGGTGACGGTCAACGAGACGCTGCACTCACGGATGCCGAAGCACCGGATGGGCCCGGAGACACCGTATGGGTTCTCTTCCTATGTGCCTGTCTAGAATAACTGTGACCCCTGCAGGCTGGAGGCTATTGTGAGGCGGATGATCCCTCCCAGACAGGCGAGCCGCCATCTCTGCCCCTATCTGGGGCCTTAAGGGTCTCGATCGCCCTTGTCAGAGAAGCCATAGACCGGGAAAGCGACAAGGCCCATTCCTGGGGATCCGGACCCCTGGGCTCTGTCGCAGGGGAGGGCTCCTGGGCGCGTTCGGAGTCATAGGCTTCACATAGCTTTTGGCCCTGCGCTCGTGGAAGCCTAACCCCACAAGAAATGCATGCGGCATAAAGGAGCGTGTGCAATTTACCTTTTCCGGACATATTGCTGCCAGGTCTCATTTATATGAGGGTTGAGGGGAAGGGAGGAGGATAAAAAACCACCTTTAATCGCCCGTAGTGCGACTCTAGGGTTGGGGTCACACTTACCCCGTCCTGAGTCCCCACGTGCTCCTGCCGCTGCCTCTGCGCTGCCCTGCGTTCCTTTCCTCTGGGCAGGCCGGGACATTCCTCTCCCGGTCACGGCCTACCCTGCAATGACGCCGGGGGCTCAATTGTTCGGCGTCCGACCTAGCCCGGGGGGCGGTGCCGGAAATGACGTCACGCCGGGGGCGGGCCTTCCACCCGCGGCCTAGCACGGCCGAAGCCGCAGGCTAAATTTGGCTTCATGCCCGCCCACCTGCCCGCCCCGCGGGAAGGGGGGGCGCACGCGCAGCCTCCCCTGTCGCCGGAACCTGGCGTCCACATCTGGCGAAAGGAGGGAGGAGAGAGAAGGAGGATTGCCCTACACTTCCTAAGACGCCTGGAGCTTCAGTGGACCGGAATGCTGCCACAGGACCCTCCCCAGCCCTCCATACCTGACTCCGGATCCAGCACCCAGGTAGAGGGGATGGGAATAATTTCTAGACGGTGCAGGCACCCTAACTCCGTCAAACCACTTCAGGGGGGTGAGGAGAGGAACCGTCCGCCGCCTTGCAGCACCGCCGTCTAGCGTTGGTGGAGCAGTGGGGGCCACACAGACTAGTCTTGTGCCTCTGTGCAAGCCCATGGTTTCAATACTTAGGGGTGAACAGAGCTATGTCCGACATCGTGTCCCACGTCGCGGGAGAGGATACGTGGAGGGACACTCGCACGTGCTCGCCCGTTGTTGGTTTGGGGAAATCAGACCCTTTCAATAGGATCCGTTGCCCCTGTCTTATCTTCATAAAAATAAAAGACAAAAATAGAAGTCTGGGGAAAAAAACCCAGATATGTCCCTCGGTGCGGGAAAGGATAAATGGAGACGATACTCAACACGTGCTCGCCCGTTGATGGTTTCGGGAGATCGGACCCTTTCAATAGGATTCGTCGCCCCTGTCTTATCTTCATGGAAAAAAGAAGTCTGGAGAAAACCAGACACATGTGCCTCCAGAGACACTAAGCAAAAAACTGAGTTCCGCCCGCAATCGAGGCGAGGGTGTATGTGGCGGAGGAGGAGCTAACCTTTATTTGTTCACTTAGTGTCAGCTTCCAGGCGGCAGTACCATACACCCACAGTACCTGTGTCCCCCAATGAGACGAAGGAGAAAAAGCCATACACATGACAAATGCTATGGAGAACTCTGCTATTAGAAGTGGAAAGGAAGAACAAAGACAAAAGAATCTAAATAATAAAAATATTGGAGAAAGAGAAACCAATCGCAAACTAAAATGTTTCTATACTAATGCACAAAGCATGGGCAATGAACAGAGAATTGGAACTACTAACGCAGAAAAAGAAATATGATGTCATTGGAATCACTGAAACTTGGTGGGACGATACACATGATTGGAATACAAGACTAGAAGGATACAACTTATTTGCTAGAAACAGACTTGATAAACGAGGAGGAGGTGTCGCATTGTACGTTAGAAACGCGTATATCTGCACAGAGATTGAAGCTTCAGAGACTGGGAGTTCTGTGGAAACTGTTTGGGTAAGAATACAAGAACAGAACAATGGAAAGGACACTATTGTAGGCATTTACTACAGGCCGCCTGTGCAAGCTGAAGATATGGATGAACTCTTTTTGCATCAAATGGCCAAGTTCTCCAAAAAATATGACATAGTTGTCATGGGAGATTTCAACTATCCTGACATTTGTTGGGAATCTGTCAGGAATAGAGCCCAGTACCTCCTTGTCCACAACCCAGCAGCTCTACCTCCTGAGCTATACAAGTCGGCTGGACAGCTTCTTGCTAAAACCCAGATACCAGTGACTGATGTTCCTGATCGGCTCCACCCTGTGTTCTCTAATTGGCCCTCTGATTGCTAATTACACGCCCTATATAAACCTGGCCTTGTGATTGCTGCAGTGCGAGATTATTGTGCTTCCAGCCTCTAGTCAAGCTCTTCCTTCTGCTGATCCTCTACTACCGAACTGCCTCTCCAGTGTACCGACACCCGGCTGTCATCTGACTACGTTATCTGCTTGATCCTCTGCTACCGAACTGCCTCTCCAGTGTACCGACCCCCGGCTGTCATCTGACTACGCTATCTGCTTAATCCTCTGCTACCGAACTGCCTCTCCAGTGTACCGACCCCCGGCTGTCATCTGACTACGTTATCTGCCTCTGTGCCCCCTTGTGGTTGCAATAATATAGACTCCAATTCAGTACAGACCGTGACAGAATAATCTCACGCCAAAATGGAGTCTGTTGTAACAACTTTGAGGCAGCAAGTTGCTGAACTTCAAAACTTTGGTACCACCTACCAAGAAAAATTTTCTAAGTTACAAACCGTGATATTGAGTCAACAGCAGGAAATAATTGAGTTACAAAGGCAACTCCTGGATGTGCGCAATTCAAGCTCAGACTCAAACACACGGATGCCGCTGCCTGCCAAGTTCTGTGGGAATCGTGAGCATTGTCGAGGATTCCTCAACCAATGCCGGATTTACTTCCAGATGCAACCTGCTCCTTTTACCAGTGACAAGAAAAAAGTGCTGTTCATGATTAACCTCCTGACTGATGAAGCACTTGCATGGGCCTCACCATATGTGGAAAAGAACTTTGACTTCCTCAATAACTTAGATTCCTTCATCACAGCTATGGATCAAGTTTTTGATGACCTAAATCGCTGTGCCACAGCGGAAACCAGATTGCATAATTTACGTCAAGGACGACGTTCGGTTGCTGAATACACAACAGAATTCCGCCGCTGGGTGGCCGACACCACATGGAATCCAGCAGCCCAGAGGAGTCAATTTTCTCGAGGATTATCAGAGCTAGTGAAGGACGAGCTTTCCAGGGTCGAAACCCCAGATCATTTGGAGGACTTTATTCAATTATGCATCCGAATTGATCAGAGACTTACTGAACGCAGAAAGGAAAGACTGCAGGGCCTTGAAAATAATCCGGCCTACTCCTTTTCAGCAGCAAACCAGCAACAAGGAACGGAAAATGCGTCTGAACCCATGCAAATTGATGTCATCCGAAAACCTATCCCAGCCCAAGAGAAGGAGAGGCGACATGCAGAGAACCTATGCCTCTATTGTGGGGGCTCTGGACATTTTTCCATTAATTGTCCTAACAAGAGGACTATAGCCTTCACAAACACCAGGTCTGAAAGCAATTTGGACCTTTTTCAACAGCCAGATCCAGTTATGCAGACCATCTCATCAGTAACACAAAATAAAGACAAAATACCTTCGTCATCTTCTCATTTTGTCATCCCCATTCAGATCATAATGGGCACCCAAAAAATACAATGTTCTGCCTTGTTAGATTCCGGAGCAGGAGGAAATTTTATGGACTTAAAATTCACACTTGACAATAATATTTCAAGTAGGACCAAATCCATGCCTATTGAAATGGAAACAGTGGACGGTTCACCCTTATCTTCTGGACCTTTTACACATGAGACAATTGAACTTGAGATTCTATTGAACCTAACCATCGTGAAGCTGTCAGTTTTCACCTTATTTCGTCTCTGAAATTTCCAGTGATTCTAGGAATCCCCTGGTTTTCTGTTCATAATCCTTCTATCAATTGGGCATCAAGGACCATTTGTTTTCCATCTGAGTAGTGTAAGAACAATTGCCATAGTAATCCACCTGTTTTCAAACAAACCACAGTCTCAGAAATTTCTCATAGGAATGAAGATAAACTGCCACCTCAGTATCAACAGTTCTCTGATGTTTGCAGTAAGAGAAAAGCAGATCAATTGCCTCCTCATCGTCCTTATGACTGCCCCATTGAATTGCTTCCTGGAACAAACATTCCATTTGGGCGGATTTATAACCTTTCTGAACCAGAATTAAAAGTACTAAGGGAATACCTTGATGAAAATTTGGAGAAGGGCTTCATTCGACCTTCCACATCTCCAGCTGGGGCACCTCTGTTCTTTGTAGAAAAGAAAGACTCCACTCTGCGGCCATGCATCGATTACAGAGAATTAAATAAAATTACAGTCAAAAACCGCTACCCACTTCCCTTAATTCCTGAGTTATTTGAAAGACTCCGTTCTGCGAAGATCTTTACCAAGCAGGATCTAAGAGGGGCTTACAATCTCATACGGATTCGCCCAGGGGATGAGTGGAAAACCGCTTTCAGAACAAGATATGGACATTTTGAGTATCTGGTCATGCCCTTTGGCCTTACCAACGCCCCAGCCACCTTTCAGCATTTCATCAACGATGTTTTTCGAGATTTCTTGGACCAATTTGTTGTTGCTTATCTGGATGACATTCTTATATTTTCAGATACCTTGGATGAACATCGCAGGCAGGTCCAATTAGTCTTGGAACGTCTACAGGAGAACCATCTATGCATCAAACTCGAAAAGTGTGAGTTTGAACAATCCAAGATTCAATTTTTAGGATATATCATCTCCCCAGAAGGTCTGAGCATGGATTCCAGCAAAATCAATGCGATAGTTAACTGGCCTACTCCAAGAAATTTAAAGGACGTTCAGCGCTTTATAGGTTTTGCTAATTTCTACAGGAGATTTATAAAAAAAACTTCTCAAGGATCATCTTACCAATCACCTTACTTACAAAAAAAACCAAGGCTTTTTTTGGTCTTCTGAGGCACAGGAGGCTTTTGACAAATTAAAAACTCTTTTTACTTCTGCACCCATACTTGTCCATCCAAATTCGCTCCTCAGACGCTGCGGTAGGAGCCGTGTTATCTCAGCGAGTTGGAGACAAGATGCAACTTCACCCATGTGCATTTCTTTCTTACACCATGACATCTGCAGAAAGGAACTATGATATCGGAAATAACGAACTGTTAGCCATTAAAGCTGCCTTCTCCGAAAGGAGACACCTTTTGGAAGGTGCCAATCATCCAGTGACTGTCCTCACTGACCACAAGAATCTGGAGTTCATCCGTGCAGCTAAAAGATTGTCTGCAAGACAAGCACAATGGGCCTTGTTTTTCTCCAGATTTAATTTTATAATTTCCTATCGGCCTGGATCAAAAAATGACAAGGCTGATGCACTGTCCAGGATTTTTTCTGAGCCTCTGGAGGGGGTCAAACTCTGACGGTACCATTTTATATCCTAAAAATTTTTGGGAATACTGGACTCTAAAGTTTTTTAGACTAAAATTAAAGACGGATGCCAAGATGACCCTTTTCTTGACCATCCCCCGAAGGATGTCAATCTCTCTTTTAAGGATGGGTTTTGGATGCTGAACCACAGAATATATGTTCCTGGGGCTGTACGGCTGGAAGTTCTCAAACTAGTCCATGATTCTAAACTCGCAGGACACCCTGGAGTTAAGAAGACCCAAGAACTACTGCTTCGTTCATTTTGGTGGCCTAGTTGTATGAACGATGTGAAGAAGTATGTTTCCTCCTGCTTAAAATGCACACGAAACAAGACAAAACGATCTTCTCCGTTAGGACTTCTTCAACCCCTTCCAATTCTATCCAGGCCTTGGGGATCAATCTCAATGGATTTTATCGTGGATCTACCTCCTTCTAAAGAGATGACTGTGATCCTTGTTGTGGTGGATCGACTCACAAAAATGGCCCACTTCATCCCAACTAAAGGGATTCCTACAGCGGAACAAACTGCAGAATAAGGCCGGTTTCACATTAGCGCATTTTCAGCGCGCGCACGGCCGGGGGTAGCTCCGCCCCCGAGCCGGCTCTCTGCCCGGCGTGCCCGCCCCTTCCTTGTAGCGCCGCCTCCTAGCGGACAGCGGCGCCTGCGATCGGCGCACCCTATCTTTAGCATAGGGTGCGCCGATCGTGCGCAGGCCGTGCGCTAGTTGCGCTTTGACCTGCGCTGCGCACTTTTGACGGTGCGCCGTGCGCGCCAAAATCAAACTTTTCGGATTTTGGCGCGCACGGCGCACCGTCAAAAGTGCGCAGCGCAGGTCAAAGCGCAACTAGCGCACGGCCTGCGCACGATCGGCGCACCCTATGCTAAAGATAGGGTGCGCCGATCGCAGGCGCCGCTGTCCGCTAGGAGGCGGCGCTACAAGGAAGGGGCGGGCACGCCGGGCAGAGAGCCGGCTCGGGGGCGGAGCTACCCCCGGCCGTGCGCGCGCTGAAAATGCGCTAATGTGAAACCGGCCTTAATGCTTACAGAAGTATTTAGGCTGCATGGAATTCCTGACAATGTAGTCTCTGACAGAGGGGTGCAATTCACATCGAGGTTTTGGAAGAGCTTCTGTACAGTTCTGGGAGTGACTGTTAATTTGTCTACTGCATTCCACCCTCAATCCAACGGTCAGCCGAAAAGGACTAACCAGACTCTCGAACAATACCTCCGCTGCTTTATTTCATACCTTCAAGATAACTGGGTGGACTATTTAGCGACAGCTGAATTTGCTTATAACAATTCGAAACACAGTTCTACATCCCAAAGTCCATTTTATGCTAACTATGGCTTACATCCAGTGATGATTCCTAACCTTCCAGTTAACACTTCCATCCCTGCTGTTACCGACAGACTTGCAAACTTGCAGGAGAGTCAGAAGAAATTAATTGAGATGTTGCAGAAGGCCCAGATGGACTATAAAAAAACAGCAAATAGAAATCGGAGAGCCCCGCCTACTTTTGAGGTGGGTGACAAGGTTTGGCTGTCCACTAAAAATGTAAAAACTCACGTACCATCTGCTAAATTGGGTCAAAGATTCATTGGACCTTTTCAAATCTCGGCACAAATTAACCAAGTTGCTTTCTGTTTGAAACTTCCTAACAATCTGAGAATTCACCCAGTATTCCACGTATCCTTGCTCAAACCATTCTGTGAGAATCCATTTCCAGGAAGAACTCAGCCACCTCCTCCACCAGAAAAGGTTCATGGTGAAGAAGAATATATCATGGACAGGATTCTGGACTCTAGGAGAATTAAAGGTAATTTACATTATCTGGTGCAATGGAAAGGTTATGGACCGGAAGAAAATTCTTGGGAACCAGAGGACAACGTTCATGCTTCTAGACTTACAAGAGCCTTTCACCAGAGATATCCAGATAAACCAGGCCCTGAGATGTCCAGAGGCCATCCTGGAAGGAGGGGAGTACTGAGTATTGTCAGAAATCAAACCCAGTACCTCCTGTCCACGACCCAGCAACTCTACCTCCTGAGCTATTCAAGTCAGTTGGACAGCTCCTTGCTAAAACCCAGATACCAGTGACTGTTGTTCCTGATCGGCTCCACCCTGTGTTTTCTAATTGGCCCTCTGATTGCTAATTACATGCCCTATATAAACCTGGCCTTGTGATTGCTGCAGTGCGAGATTATTGTGCTTCCAGCCTCTAGTCAAGCTCTTCCTTCTGCTGATCCTCTGCTACCGAACTGCCTCTCCAGTGTCTCGACCCCCGGCTGTCATCTGACTACGTTATCTTCTTGATCCTCTGCTACCAAACTGCCTCTCCAGTGTACCGACCCCTGGCTGTCATCTGACTACGTTATCTGCCTCTGTGCCCCCTAGTGGTTGCAATAATATAGACTCCAATTCAGTACAGACCATGACAGAATCTCTCTCAGGCAAAACTAACAGGTCAAGGAAATTCTTATCCTCTCTTGCTGACAACTTTATCTTCCAAAAGGTAGGGGAGAAAACAAGGGAATCGGCTACCTTGAATCTAATCCTTATAAACAGGGAGGAAATGGTTGAGGAGGTAAAAGTGGCTGGGACCCTAGGAGGTAGCGACCATGCTATTTTAGAATTTTGGATAACTAGAGGAGGAAGACCTGTGAAGACTCAGACGTCAAGGTTAGATTTCAGAAATGTAGATTTTAAGGGATTCAGAAAGAGAATTGGAGGGATCCAATGGCTGGATATCCTTAAGGACAAAAATGTATGGTAAGGATGGGAAATCTTGAAAAATGAAATTCTAAAAGCACAATTGTTAATAATTCCAAAAAGAGGGAAGAATAGGAAGCATTTAAGGAAACCAGGATGGATGAACACAGAACTTAAGCACATGCTAAAAGGGAAGAAAGAAATGTTTATATAATGGAAAGAGGGAGGCATATCTAAAGAAGAATATAATGCTGTCTGCAGAACCTGCAGGGCACGAATCAGATTATCTAAAGCTGACAATGAATTGAGGCTTGTAAGAGTCGTCAAAAGCAATAAAAAAGGATTTTGGGGATATGTCAAAAGTAAAAGAAAAGTCAAAGCTGCTATAGGATTTTTACAGGATGAAAATGATGAAATGGTAAGACAGGATTTTGAGAAGGCTGAACTTTTAAATTCCTATTTTGCATCTGTTTTCTCTCAGAAAGGAAATGTAACATCAACTGTTCTTCACTGTCCTATTAAGGGAATAGAAGAATCCAGGATATCTATAAACAGAAAGATAGTTTGGAAACACTTAGCTAACCTAAATGAATTCAAGTCTCCAGGTCCAGATGAATTACACCCCAGAGTACTGAAGGAGATAGCAGAAGAAATTTTTGAACCCCTCTCCATAATCTTTGAAAATTCGTGGAGAACAGGACAAGTCCCAGAAGACTGGAGAAGAGCAAATGTTGTTCCTATCTTCAAAAAGGGGAAGAAGGTGGACCCAGGTAACTATAGGCCGGTGAGTCTGACTTCTATACCAGGAAAGATCTTTGAACAAATTATTAAACAACATGTATGTAAGTACCTGGATAAGAATGAAGTGATTAAACAGAGTCAGCATGGGTTTGTAACTAATAAGTCATGTCAGACTAACTTAATTTCCTTCTTTGACAGAATCACTGATTGGGTGGATCAGGGAAATGCTGTAGATATAGTATATCTTGACTTCAGCAAAGCATTTGACAAAGTATCTCACACAATCCTTATTGAAAAAATGACTAAGTATGGAATGGACAAGGCAACTGTTAGGTGGATTCATAACTGGCTTAGTGATCGGACCCAAAGAGTGGTCGTAAATGGCTGCACATCCAGTTGGAAGAATGTCTCAAGTGGGGTACCACAGAGATCTGTCCTGTGCCCTGTATGGTTCAACATCTTTATCAATGATTTAGATGAAGGAATTGAGGGTAAACTGATTAAATTTGCTGATGACACAAAGCTTGGAGGGATAGCTAATACTAGAGAAGAGAGAGGATTCAAAAAGATATAAATAAACTCGAGCAGTGGGCAGCAACTAACAGAATGGTTTTTAACAGGGAGAAATGCAAAGTACTACATCTGGGCAATAAAAATGAAAAAAGCATATACAGAATGGGAGGAATAGGGCTAAGCAACAGCACATGTGAAAAAGACTTGGGTATACTAATAGATCACAGACTGAATATGAGTCAACAGTGTGATGCAGCAGCAAAAAAGGCAAATGCAATTCTAGGATGTATTAACAAAAGTATACAGTCTAGATCATGTGAAGTCATTATTGCCCTCTACTCCTCTTTGGTCAGACCTCATCTGGAATACTGTGTACAGTTTTGGGCACCACATTTTAAAAAAGACATCAACAAACTGGAGCAAGTTCAGAAAAGAGCGACCAGAATGGTGACCGGTCTGCAAACCCTGTTTTATGAGGAAAGGTTGCAGGATTTGGAAATGTTTAGCTTGCAGAAGAGAAGACTGAGAGGAGACTTAATAGCTGTCTATAAATATCTCAAGGGCTGTCACATTGCAGAAGGATCATCTTTATTCTCATTTGCACAAGGAAAGACTAGAAGCAATGGGATGAAACTGAATGGGAGGAGACACAGATTAGATATTAGAAAAAACTTTTTGACAGTGAGGGTGATCAATGAGTGGAACAGGCTGCCACGAGAGGTGGTGAGTTCTACTTCAATAGAAGTCTTCAAACAGAGGCTGGACAGACATCTGTCTGGGATGATTTAGCGAATCCTGCTTTGAGCAGGGGGTTGGACCAGATGGCCCAGGAGGTCCCTTCCAACTCTACGATTCTATGATTCTATGAATCCAATGGAGATGCTGTGGCTTTAAAAAGGTGGTTCATGCTCGGAACCCTGCAATGTGACTGTATTACAACAATTCTGCAACGATAAGTGTGAAACAAATTCCTGCAAAGCATTGTAAAAGACATACTGCCAGTTATATCAAATGCTTGATTGCAGTTGTTGCTGCTAAGGGTGGCCCAACCAGTTATTAGGTTCAGAGAGCAATCCCTTGTTCACACAGGTCCCTGTAGGTTTGGATTTCTTTTTCACTTAAAAATAAAGACCTTCATTTAAAAACTGCATTTTGTGTTTACTTGTGTTATCTTTGTCTAATATTTAAATTTGTTTAGTCAACTGAAATATTTAAGTGTGACAAACATGCAAAAGAATAGGAAATCAGGAAGGGGGCAAATGCTTTTTCACACAACTGTGTCAGTCTACAGTGGGGAAAAAAGTATTTAGTCAGCCACCAATTATGCAAGTTCTGCCACTTAAAAAGAAGAGACAGGCCTGTAACTATGAGAGTCAAAATGAGAAAACAAATCCAGAAAATCACCTTGACAAAGACAGTAAGAGGCGCTAGTACTCACTGGAGTAGATTTAAGCTGCAAAATTTAGACAGTGACCACCCTGCTGTCAATATAACACATAGAAAATAGGTATTAACCAATATTTGCGCTAGAAATCTTACCCAGGAGGAAGACAGGGTGAACTAGGCTGTAAGCAAGAGGTATGGCAGGCGGGCGTACCTAAAAATGAATGTAAAATATTACTAAAAATGCTGACACAAAAGGGTTAAAATATGTAATAATAATGATATCTGTTCATACTTAAACAGGGTACTCCACACGGTGTGAGGGAGAAAACATGATTCAGCAGAGCGTCCCATTGAAGAAGTGGGGAGGACACATACAGGTCTGATCGGATAGAGGACCTGGTTGGTCATGGTTACTCTGTATGTTGCTCCACTAGAATATAGTCAATATGCAGTAAATAATAAAAGAGTTTGAGTAAGACTGCCGAAGGAGGCGTTAGCTGGTAGCCATAATATAAATTGGTAGTAGTAATTACCTTGTCTTCTGTGGGAGAAGTAGTCACATACCGATATAGTGGCGACTGACTAAAAAACCCGGACGGTGACTTTGCATGGGTCTCCAGGCGTTGCGGTCGGATCTTGTGTTACGAGTGTGACCAGCGTTGTAGGACCTGCGTTATGTCAACAGTCAGGTGACTTCAGCTGGTACGAGGCACTATGAGGCCCAATCTTCCTACGCGTTTTGGAAATCTGCGGTTTCCTTCATCAGGGATGGTCCTCCTCCTGGCGTGGATCCTTTAAATCCCCTATTATGTATTAGATAAAGTTGAGAAAGTCTATGCGCTTCACTAAGAGAGAGTTGAGGAACCCATTCCAATATCTCTATCCATTGACCTTCCATTGGGCAGATCTCTGCCTCCCATCTCCATTTGCTATGAATTGGGTGTTTGCTTAGCACTAATGTTAATAAAGATCTATATAGCCACAATATTATCCCAGATGAACTATTTGATCTACTAATTAACTGTATAACAGTTTTTGGTACATAGACTTTCAAACCACTCTCCGTAAAGTCCGCATTGAACGCAGGATGTAGCTGGAGGTATTTATAAAAGTCCTTTGGATTGAGATCAAACTGCTCCTGTAATTGTGCTTAAGATTTGAGTACATTATCTAATAGCAGCTGGGATACCCTGATCCACTTCCCAAAACACACCAAACTTCTCAGATTAACTAACCATGGGGTGTCCCATATTGATGTAAATTGTGAGCAACTCTATTTGTTGCAGATCTCTTATTTTATGCATTAATAATAGTGTGGGAAGTTTTTTTGGAGAAGATTTGAATTTGTTACCCTCTAGTGCTTCATATAAAGATCGGCTATCTTCCCCCCCACTGCAAGAGATCCTTTAACAAATATTTACCTGTTTCCTCCCATCCTCTAAAATATTGAGCCTGGGCTGCCGAGAAATAGATCCACGGGTTGGGAACTGCTACCCCCCCCCCGTCTGATTTGTCCCTCTGCAGAGGTTCCAATTTAATATGAGTCATTCCATCCCTTCAAAGCAGAGATCTAAACACCCCTTCAATAGCCTGAAAGAACCTAAAAGGGATCCATATCGGTGAATTGTGAAGAAGATACAGCAGCTGGGGCATCCATATCATTTTAATTAAATTGGCTCTCCCCACAACTGATAAAGGAAGTTTTGACCATGCATCCCTTTTCCGTGTAAACTTAGTGAGGATTGTGACTAAATTTAGTTTCTCGTTATCTATCAGGCTGGGTGAGACCATCACTCCCAAATATTTAAATATTAATACCTGTTGCAGTCCAGAGCAACGTGGATTGACAACCTGACCCCCCCTCATCTAATGGCATCAGCACCGATTTAGATCAGTTAATCACCAGCCCAGAGTAGGTCCCAAAAGACTGGATCACCTCCATTGCTGTCGGCAGAGACTTAGACGCATTAGCTAAAAAGAGTAAAATGTCATCCGAAATTTTATCTTCCGACCTCCCACTTCTAAACCCCTCTATCCCAGAATACACATGCTGTTGCTTAGTTCTATTCCTCCCATTCTATAGATGTAATTTTCATTTTTCTTGCCCAGATGTAGAATCTTGCATTTCTCCCTGTTAAAAACCATTCTATTAGTCACTGCTCATTGTTCAAGCTTATATAGATCCTTTTGAATCCTTTCTCTATCTTCTTTAGTGTTAGCTATCCCTCCTAGCTTTGCATCTATTGCAAATTTGATTTGTTTACCTTCAGTTCCCTTATCTAGACCATTTATAAAAATGCTGAACAACACTGGGACCAGGACAGAGCCTTGTGGTACCCCACTTGAAACACTCTTCCATCTGTATGTGCAAGCATTTATTACTACTCTTTGAGTACAATCAGTAAGCCAGTCATGAATCCACCTGTCCGTAGCCTTGTAAATCCTATACTTAGTCATTTTTTCAATAAGGATAGTATGAGATATATTATCAAATGCTTTGCTGAAGTCGATATATAGTATATCTACCGCATTTTAATGATCCACCCAGTCAGTGATTCCACCATAGAAGGAAATTAGATTAGTCTGGCATGACTTGTTTGCTACAAACCCATGTTAGCTCTGGTTAATTACTATATTGTTATCCAAGTACTTACATACAGTGCATTCTGTTTAATAATTTGTTCAAGGATCTTTCCTGGTGTACAAGTAAGGCTCACTGGCCTGTAAATTCCTGACTCCATTTTCTTTCCTTTTTTGAAGATAGGGACAACATTTGCCCTTCTCCAATCTTCTAAGACTTTCCTGTTCTTTCCGGATTTTTCAAAGATTCTGGGAAGTGGTTCTACAATTTCCTCTACTACCTCTTTTAGTACCCTAGGATGTAATTAATCTTAACCAGGATATTTAAATTCATGTAAATTAGCTAAGTGTTCCCTCACCATCTCATCATCTCCATCTACTGTATCTACAGTATTATATTTATTATCTATTATACAGTATATCTAATATCTATCTATTAATCTATATATAGAAATACAAAAATGGAGGCAGCACACCATGCTCAGTGGAAAAAGAGCTACTTTTATTAGCGCATCTCAGCTGAATGTAGCACTGCTCTATTAGTTTGTAAACTTGCTTTAAGTTACATAGAGCATTATGTAAAAAATGATGTTAAAAATGCATTCCATACCGATGCTAGGTGAGGAAAAAAAGGCTGGCTTGCATAGCACCCGCATGACATACGGAATGACATACTGTACGCCTGACACTCGTTCAACTTTTTGAGATGACCAACAGTGTGATTTTTATACACAGATTTGAGCGCACCCTTACAATTAGACATCATTGTGCCCTCTGATTCTCACCTCATAAACACCTTAATGCTCAATTTAAGAACTAGGAATTTATAAAAGGTACATGGTTTTTAAAAGTATAAAGCCTGTGGGAAAACATGTAAGTAAAAAAACATAAGTGGAGATTACGGAATCTTTTGCAATTCGAATTCAACAGCTTCATCGATTTTGCCCTGAAAATCTATTTGAGACACAGTGACTCTCCTATCTCTCACACCCTATCTATTAAGTCATTATAGTTCTTTTTTTCCCATGCACTAACCTTCTTCCCTTCTGTGTTGTAACACTCTTTGTGTACATTTTCTTCATTGCTCTATGGCTTTCTCTTCCTATCTCTATGTTGAAGCTGTGAATGGTATTCTCACTATCCATATTCACCACAAAGTGGCAGCTGCATTCCCTGCTTCTGCTTTTATACAGGCTATGATAGTCCCTCCTATCTCTACTATGGCATGTAATGTGATAATTGCAAATTATTATGGGAAAGCCAGATCCATCTCTGGCTGAAGCCATCTAAAATGTGTAAAATACCATCTGCAATTTTACATGATTTGCACAAATTTTCAAATTGAACAAAGCAAATTGCAAATTCCCCCCAAAAATTGGCACAAATTCGATTCACGTCGATTCACTTTGCTCATTTCTAATAATCCAATAAGATTCATTAACCGCAAATAACCTATTACTGATGGTTTTTAGAAAGCAAAATTATGTTTTTATATTACACAAACATAAAAGTAACGTGAAAACAGAAAAGAAACCTAATAAACACATATTATGAAGATGCTGATATTTTATATTTGTGGACTATATGGCTAGTCCTAATTGATAGCGGAATGTCATTTTAAATGCCATCTATTATTTCTCTTTTCAATAAGAGGGACTCAGTCGCAGCTTCAAAAACTTACTGAGGCGTCACGATTCTTGCAGCAAGGCGGGGCGGACAGGAAGGAATTTCACCTTTTACATATTCTGCATTTATAGGTACAGAAGTCGATAAAAGGAATGAAAAATGGTATTTCTGACAACCGTGTCCTGATTATACATAAAAGATAGCTTAGCCTGCATTGACCAAGTTCTTAGAAATCCTGAACGAGACTTGATAGATGACAAGTGCATGAAAGTAACTGTGAGGTATATAGATTTATGTATATAGATTTACTAAAGGCAAGGAGAAAGAATTGGAACTGTACTAAACTATTATAGACACCCTCTCAAACTTTTTTACACTTTGTATTTTTATCAACTCCTGCTGACATCACTGCGGTAAGAAGAGGACAAAAGGAAAGAATACCTTACAGGATTTCAAGAGATTGTGCCTTTAAGTACTGTAGCCTAAAAACTGTCAATCATTCAGGAAGACCGCCCACTGGACTCTGAGGGAGCAGAGATTTAAAGGGCAAGTATCGTTGCTTTTGACTACTTGATATTCATTTTCCCTATTTTTTTTTTTATTCTGTTGGCTTTCCATAATTATGGGGACAGTTATCTTATCTAGTCAGTATTTTTGCTATCTGGATGTAAGAAAACTAAGGCAGAAAGCAACTTTTACTTAAACAACTTTTAACGACTTATCAACTTTTGACTTTCATGAGCGAGTGTTGTGGGCAAACTCTCGGACAAGAGCATAAATCAAAGGGAAACTAACAGGAGATTCAAGCCCTCCATACACATTAGATAGCTGTCGTCCACTTGATTGTATGGCCAGCAGGTACACAAGAAATGCTTCCTCTTCCAAGCTCCTTGGGCAGCAGCTTATGTCTCCGAGAACACAAGAGTTCCCAGTCCAAACTCAGACATGCAGAATCCTTCTGTCCCTCAATGTCGTCTATCTGGGGTCAGTCGGGGGGACCCCATACACATTAGGCCATTGGGCAATCTTACCGATATATCATCATGTTCAGCCCTTTGCCGTGCAAAGAGAGGGAGAAGGAGCTGTTCCCAGTACAAGTGGTCTGATTAGCAGAGGTCTCAGAGGTCATCAAACCATAAAACAGTATAGAACTTTTACATTACTTTCCTGATTCTTTCCAGTGGTGCAAAGTGTTCTTTCACTTCACCGACCATCTGGACAATCCCATATCCCACCCTCTTGGCCATTTATCTTCACTTCTCTCACATTGAGCTACATTAGAAATCTCATCTAGTACAATATCAAGGTCAGATTAAAATCTGCATTTTGCTCAATAACTGGTTAATTTCACCATAAAAAGAAATGGCGGATAATGCCGGAGGCTCAACCGGAGGACATGAAAGAGAATTTCAGTAGAACGGGTTTAGACAATACTGAGAAGAGAATCTCACCCAGTGACCTGTAAGTAAATATGTTGCACAAACTTTAGATACAGTACATGTGTTTGTTTGCATATTATTAAAGAAAACTTTCAGGGGGAAAAATATGGCCGCCATAGTCACCATCCAATTATCCTAAACTTCTGAACAGGGATCTAGAATAGGCTTCGATATTGGGTATCCAATCACTATTTCTGTGCATAAAGAGACATAAAACTGCACAGTATTCCAGGTGCGGGCTGAGCAAACGATTGTTCCTTTCCATGCACCACGTGATTTTATTTGCCTTGGCAGCAGCTGTCTGGCATCGGTTCAGTACTTATACTGTTCTATAGACCTTTTCATGCCATTCTAACCCAAGTGTATCTGTTTAAGCCGTAGGCAGCACATTTGTTGATGCTGCCTGAGTGTATAGCCTTACAACTATCCCTGTTTTCTGCTCATGTTTTCAATTTCCATATATTCTTTATTATTTCAAGCCTCAAAAGTGAAATTGCAGAACTAAGACGGAAACGTCATGGGTTTATGGAAATCACAAAATGGACATACATGTGACTGATTTGCAAGTGATGAAAAAATGGAAACAAATGTCAAAATATCTGGATTTATTCAGTATGGGGGATGAGCGCCACGTGCAGAAATGCTGGTACTTTCAGCATCAGCTATTATTGTTATTGGTTGTTGGTTATTGGTATTATTATTGGTTGTCTGAGGAGTGTTCTTCTGGATGCGCTTGGGAAAATCATCAGGATCTGCTGCTGGCAGCTTGCTTTACAGTTACTGACCAATAACGTCCCAAATGTCATTAATGGGAGACAAGTCAGGAGACGCGGCAGATCATTGTAGCCTGATTAGGCCATGCAAGCTGATCACTGTACAACCAGTAACATGCAAGCTGATGTTGTCGTGTTGAAAAACGGCTGTTGGACACTTTGGAGAAACGGCAGAACCCAGAGGTGTAGCTAGGGGTTCAGGTCAGATGGGCCAAACATCTGAGTGGGCCCCTAACTGGAGAACCTATACAGAGACCAATAGTGATATCACTGCCATATGGTGACCATATATTGGTAGATACCAGTCCTGCAGAACATATAGGAAATCACAGTACAGTTATAGATGGTGACTTAGAGCTGACATTCTTTCTGATGGAAACTTTTCCCGTCTTTTCCATCTGGCCCAGACCGACATGACATCTTCTCCAGCCAGGACTCGTCTGCAGAGATTACAACAAAGACACATTTGTTCACATTTCCTGCACCGTCCCCATCTATCCCCAACCTACACAAACTCCTCATCCTGCTGATACCCCAATACTGAGCCGCTGCTGCCGTAGTACCTTTTCCCGTAGATCCGTTGACAATTCTTTTGCTTTCCCCATGACTCACAATCCAGAAATGTCAGTGGCTGGATGAAAGATGCAAGAGACAGTCTGGATCTCAGAAACTCACTCAGCTTTTATGCACACACACTGATTACAAGCAAACAGGTCACAGGTGAGGATGCTACCTTTAGTAGTCATTCAAACCCATATGTGTCAACTTCTGTGCATGTTATCGGGCAAAAATCACCAGGGTATGTGAACTTTTGAACAGGGGCATTTGGATGTTTTGGGTTGTTATGATGATTTAAAAAGAGAAAACACAGTAGTTTGACAATAAATGGCTTCACCCAACCACTAACCATGAGTGGAGAATAAGTTTTGGTGTTATCATTCTTATTCTCTGGAAAAGGCCAAGAAATAAAAAGTTCTGCCGGGGTATGTAAACTTTTGAGCACAACTATATAATGCTCCATACAGTATATGATGGGCCCCATATAATGCTCCATACATAATGGGCCGCATCTAATGCTCCATACAGAATGGGCCCCATATATTGCTCCAGTATATGATGGGCCTCATATATTGCTTCATATATAATGGGCCCCATATAATGCTCCATTAAAGTGTCATTTGGAGGTAATAGCCTTGCTTCAATATCCACTATGAACTACAAGAACTGTAAAGATTTTACAGTTATATCTATAACACTGATGATTGTTCTAATGCTATATTCCTGTACTGATGGTGGTTCTACTGCTATATTCTTGTACTAATAGCGGTTCTGGTGCTTTTTGATGTACTAATGGTGGTTCTGGTACTGTATCTATGTACTAATGGTGGTTTTGGTACTGTATTCATGTATTAATGATGGTTCTGGTGCTGCATTCCTTCATCGGCGACAGTGATTTGTCCTATATTGTATTATATAGAATAAGCATTCAGGCGATCGCAGGTTCAAGTCCCTTAAAGGGAGTAAATAAAAATGAGTCAAAACTGTTACAGCAAACCCCCAAAAAACAATGATGGAAATGTATTTATTAACTGCAAGCTTATATTGCATTGTGGATAGATGCACCATTTCAGTTCGTGCCTCAGGCAACAGAAAAGCTACAATCGGCCCTTAATACAAACCCCTTCCGTTCTTCCTCCTGTTTGCTAGTAATAAGGTTCCACATGGGAGGGGACTTCTGCATACACTCTTGCTACTCCCTAGGGATAAAACAGCAAGGATTGGATATGCTTCTTCCAGGGAAACCATGGTCATGACTATACCCATCAATTCAGTAGAGGTGGTACCAGCAGCATAATTTGTGTTGATATAGCCAGTTGTAGACTTGGCGGGCTCTCATGTGCCCACTCCATACATGAGGGCACAGAAATATAATGTTAATGCTTAGCATAAACTTTTCCCCTTTTTCCAGCTGCAGTGGTTCTCTCGCTTTAGTGCATGGATAGATGTTTTTTTCTTGACACCCTTTAACCCTAAGAAGTTATGTTGTGAGTAACTGGACTCTGCATAGTGATTGAATGTTATCCTGTGACATCAGCTATCACACCTATATTGTACATATAACTGGTGATAGCACGTTCCTGACTCCCTGGTGGGACCTGTTTTCTGACTTCATACCTAAAGGCACAATGGGGGAGGACTTGAGTGTCAGAGACACAGGACGTGCACAGGAATGATGTAGCAGAGTCCGGCGGCATAACAGAGTTGAGTATGTCAAGTAATTTAGTGGCACAAGGTAGTAGAATCCCACAGTGTAACATAGTTGATTCACTGGAACGATGCAGCAGAGCCCAGCAGTGTATCAGAGTTGAGTATTTGAAGTCAATCACCGAAGCAATGAAGAAGAGCAGCAGACTGGTTATGTTAGAAGACTCACTGTAATGTAGGAACGTATCAGGGTTGAGTATGTCAGAAGACACAAAGGAACAATATAGAAAAGTGTGGCAATGTAGCAGAGTTACACGTCACTTTCTGAAAAAATATAGCAGAGCCACAATGTGTAGCAAAGTTGAGTATGCCAAGTTACTTGATAGAACGATGTCGCAAAGCCTAGCAGTGTAGAAGAGATGGGTACATCAGAAGACACACTCGCAGTCAGGAATAGTAGAGCATTGAAGTAAAAAATAGTAGCTTCCAAGCCAATTACCTGAATACTCAGGCAGCAAGGCACCTGAGCTGGCCTATAAGGTCTAGAAACGTGTCCTCGGTGACTCCAATACGCTGACAAATAGAGACTCCAGTGTGAGTGCTGCGCAGGAGTATAATGCAAAATGGAATTCAGGATCAGTAATGTAATGTCTGTACACAGTGACTGCACCAGCAGAATAGTGAGTGCAGCTCTGGAGTATAATACAGGATGTAACTCAGGATCAGTAATGTATGTACACAGTGACTGCACCAGCAGAATAGTGAGTGCAGCTCTGGGGTATAATACAGGAGGTAACTCAGGATCAGTAATGTAATGCATGTACACAGTGACTGCACCAGCAGAATAGTGAGTGCAGCTCTGGAGTATAATACAGGAGGTAACTCAGGATCAGTAATGTAATGCATGTACACAGTGACTGCACCAGCAGAATAGTGAGTGCAGCTCTGGAGTATAATACAGGAGGTAACTCAGGATCAGTAATGTAATGCATGTACACAGTGACTGCACCAGCAGAATAGTGATTGCAGCTCTGGGGTATAATACAGGATGTAACTCAGGATCAGTAATGTAATGTATGTACACAGTGACTGCACCAGCAGAATAGTGAGTGCAGCTCTGGTGTATAATACAGGATGTAACTCAGGATCAGTAATGTAATGCATGTACACAGTGACTGCACCAGCAGAATAGTGAGTGCAGCTCTGGAGTATAATACAGGATGTAACTCAGGATCAGTAATGTATGTACACAGTGACTGCACCAGCAGAATAGTGAGTGCAGCTCTGGAGTATAATACAGGATGTAACTCAGGATCAGTAATGTAATGTATATACACAGTGACTGCACCAGCAGAATAGTGCATGCAGCTCTGGAGTATAATACAGGAGGTAACTCAGGATCAGTAATGTAATGCATGTACACAGTGACTGCACCAGCAGAATAGTGAGTGCAGCTCTGGGGTATAATACAGGATGTAACTCAGGATCAGTAATGTAATGTATGTACACAGTGACTGCACCAGCAGAATAGTGAGTGCAGCTCTGGTGTATAATACAGGATGTAACTCAGGATCAGTAATGTAATGCATGTACACAGTGACTGCACCAGCAGAATAGTGAGTGCTGCACAGGAGTATAATGCAAGATGGAATTCAGGATCAGTAATGTAATGTATGTACACAGTGACTGCACCAGCAGAATAGTGAGTGCAGCTCTGGAGTATAATACTGGAGGTAACTCAGGATCAGTAATGTAATGCATGTACACTGTGACTGCACCAGCAGAATAGTGAGTGCAGCTCTGGAGTATAATACAGGATGTAACTCAGGATCAGTAATGTAATGTATGTACACAGTGACTGCACCAGCAGAATAGTGAGTGCAGCTCTGGAGTATAATACAGGAGGTAACTCAGGATCAGTAATGTAATGTATGTACACAGTGACTGCACCAGCAGAATAGTGAGTGCAGCTCTGGAGTATAATACAGGATGTAACTCAGGATCAGTAATGTAATGTATGTACACAGTGACTGCACCAGCAGAATAGTGAGTGCAGCTCTGGAGTATAATACAGGATGTAACTCAGGATCAGTAATGTAATGCATGTACACAGTGACTGCACCAGCAGAATAGTGAGTGCAGCTCTGGAGTATAATACAGGATGTAACTCAGGATAAGTAATGTAATGTATGTACACAGTGACTGCACCAGCAGAATAGTGAGTGCAGCTCTGGAGTATAATACAGGATGTAACTCAGGATCAGTAATGTAATGTATGTGCACAGTGACTGCACCAGCAGAATAGTGAGTGCAGCTCTGGGGTATAATACAGGATGCAACTCAGGATCAGTAATGTAATGTATGTACACAGTGACTGTACCAGCAGGATAGTGAGTGCAGCTCTGGAGTATAATACAGGAGGTAACTCAGGATCAGTAATGTAATGTATGTACACAGTGACTGCACCAGCAGAATAGTGAATGCAGCTCTGGAGTATAATGCAGGATGTAACTCAGGATCAGTAATGTAATGTATGTACACAGTGACTGCACCAGCAGAATAGTGAGTGCAGCTCTGGGGTATAATACAGGATGTAACTCAGGATCAGTAATGTATGTACACAGTGACTGCACCAGCAGAATAGTGAGTGCAGCTCTGGAGTATAATACAGGATGTAACTCAGGATCAGTAATGTAATGTATGTACACAGTGACTGCACCAGCAGAATAGTGAGTGCAGCTCTGGGGTATAATACAGGATGTAACTCAGGATCAGTAATGTATGTACACAGTGACTGCACCAGCAGAATAGTGAGCGCAGCTCTGGAGTATAATACAGGATGTAACTCAGGATCAGTAATCATAGAATCATAGAATCGTAGAGTTGGAAGGGACCTCCTGGGTCATCTGGTCCAACCCCCTGCTCAAAGCAGGATTCGCTAAATCATCCCAGTCAGATGTCTGTCCAGCCTCTGTTTGAAGGCTTCCATTGAAGGAGAACTCACCACTTCTCGTGGCAGCCTGTTCCACTCATTGATCACTCTAACTGTCAAAAAGTTTTTTCTAATATCTAATCTGTGTCTCCTCCCATTCAGTTTCATCCCATTGCTTCTAGTCTTTCCTTGTGCAAATGAGAATAAAGTTGATCCTTCTACAATGTGACAGCCCTTTAGATATTTGTAGACAGCTATTAAGTCTCCTCTCAGTCTTCTCTTTTGCAAACTAAACATTCCCAAATCCTGCAACCTTTCCTCATAAGACAGGGTTTGCAGACCGGTCACCATTCTGGTCGCTCTTTTCTGAACTTGCTCCAGTTTGTTGATGTCTTTTTTAAAATGTGGTGCCCAAAACTGGACACAATATTCCAGATGAGGTCTGACCAAAGAGGAGTAGAGGGAAATAATGACTTCACGTGATCTAGACTGTATACTTCTGTTAATACATCCTAGAATTGCATTTGCCTTTTTTGCTGCTGCATCACACTGTTGACTCATATTCAGTCTGTGATCTATTAGTATACCCAAGTCTTTTTCACATGTGCTGTGACTTAGCCCTATTCCTCCCATTCTGTATATGCTTTTTTCATTTTTATTGCCCAGATGTAGTACTTTGCATTTCTCCCTGTTAAAAACCATTCTGTTAGTTGCTGCCCACTTCTCCAGTTTATTTAAATCTTTTTGAATCCTCTCTCTCTCTTCTCTAGTATTAGCTATCCCTCCTAGCTTTGTGTCATCAGCAAATTTAATCAGTTTACCCTCAATTCCTTCATCTAAATCGTTGATAAAGATGTTGAACAATACAGGGCCCAGGACAGAGCCCTGTGGTACCCCACTTGAGATATTCTTCCAACTGGATGTGCAGCCATTTACGACCACTCTTTGGGTCCGATCACTAAGCCAGTTATGAATCCACCTAACAGTTGCCTTGTCCATTCCATACTTAGTCATTTTTTCAATAAGGATTGTATGAGAGACTTTGTCAAATGCTTTGCTGAAATCAAGATATACTATATCTACAGCATTTCCTTGATCCACCCAATCAGTGATACCGTCATAGAAGGAAATTAAGTTAGTCTGACATGACTTATTAGGTACAAACCCATGCTGACTCTGTTTAATTACTTCATTCTTATCCAGGTATTGACATACATGTTGTTTAATAATTTGTTCAAAGATCTTTCCTGGTATAGAAGTCAGACTCACCGGCCTATAGTTGCCTGGGTCCACCTTCTTCCCCTTTTTGAAGATAGGAACAACATTTGCTCTTCTCCAGTCTTCTGGGACTTCTCCTGTTCTCCAAGAATTTTCAAAGATTATGGAGAGGGGTTCAAAAATTTCTTCTGCTATCTCCTTCAGTACTCTGGGGTGTAATTCATCTGGACCTGGAGACTTGAATTCATTTAGGTTAGCTAAGTGTTTCCTCACTATCTTTCTGTTTATAGATATCCTGGATTCTTCTATTCCCTTAATAGGACAGTGAAGAACAGTTGATGTTACCTTTCCTTTCTGAGAGAAAACAGATGCAAAATAGGAATTTAAAAGTTCAGCCTTCTCAACATCCTGTCTTAACATTTCATCATTTTCATCCTGTAAAAATCCTATAGCATCTTTGACTTTTCTTTTACTTTTGACATATCCCCAAAATCCTTTATTATTGCTTTTGACATCTCTTGCAAGCCTCAATTCATTTTCAGCTTTAGCTAATCTGATTTGTGCCCTGCAGGTTCTGCAGACAGCATTATATTCTTCTTTAGATATGCCTCCCTCTTTCCATTTTATAAACATTTTTTTCTTCCTTTTTAGCATGTGCTTAAGTTCTGTGTTCATCCATCCTGGTTTCCTTAAATGCTTCCTATTCTTCCCTCTTTTCGGAATTGTTAACAACTGTGCTTTGAGAATTTCATTTTTCAAGATTTCCCATCCTTCCTGGACATTTTTGTCTTTAAGGATATCCAGCCATTGGATCCCTCCAATTCTCTTTCTGAATCCCTTAAAATCTGCCTTTCTGAAATCTAACCTTGACGTCTGAGTCTTCACAGGTCTTCCGCCTCTAGTTATCCAAAATTCTAAAATAGCATGGTCGCTACCTCCTAGGGTCCCAGCCACTTTTACCTCCTCAACCATTTCCTCCCTGTTTATAAGGATTAGATCCAAGGTAGCAGTTCCCCTTGTTTTCTCCCCTACCTTTTGGAAGATAAAGTTGTCAGCAAGAGAGGATAAGAATTTCCTTGACCTGTTAGTTTTGCCTGAGAGAGATTCCCAACATGTAATGTATGTACACAGTGACTGCACCAGCAGAATAGTGAGTGCAGCTCTGGGGTATAATACAGGATGTAACTCAGGATCAGTAATGTAATGTATGTACACAGTGACTGCACCAGCAGAATAGTGAGTGTAGCTCTGGGGTATAATACAGGATGTAACTCAGGATCAGTAATGTAATGTATGTACACAGTGACTGCACCATCAGAATAGTGAGTGCAGCTCTGGAGTATAATACAGGATGTAACTCAGGATCAGTAATGTAATGTATGTACACAGTGACTACATCCGCAGAATAGTGAGTGCAGCTCTGGAGTATAATACAGGATATAACTCAGGATCAGTAATGTAATGTATGTACACAGTGATTCCACCAGCAGAATAGAGATTGCAGCTCTGGAGAATATACAGAATATAACTCAGAACCGGTGCAAGATAAATAGTATGAGCCTCTGGATGGAATATTCCCAAGCATAGATTATACAAAAGGTGAGAAATTAAACCAACAGAAATTGTAATGACACAAACTGCATTAACAGAAAAGGATTTACTTGATTTATATGGCTTAATGGAATTATTTAAATTCTTTACATTTGTAGATTATGGATATTTGATACACTTGGAGGTAGTAATAGTGTTGACATTAGAGGATGTATTGATAAATGCCTCCTTTTGAGAAGAGATATTTAATGTTTCTGGTGAGTCACAATCAAAACTATCAAAGCCTAAAGCCAACCAAAATTTACAAACAGATGTGAATAATTTTTATTAAGTTAGAATAATTTAACTGTTCCTTTCCTGAATCAATGTCAGTCTTCAGCATTAGCAGAGTCTGATATTACAGCTCCATCACATCCAAGCCTCAATATCAGATGGTGGCTGTACACAAGAGTGGCATTTGTTGTTTGGGAGTAAGCAGACTTGTGTTTTCATGTTATATGAACAATCTAAGTGTATTTGGAAGGCAATTAGAACACTATTTGCTTCAGCTGTCAAATAAAAAAAAACTTCTGAACATGATCACTATAAGCTATGCCAACCTGGAGCCCAAGGAACAAGATCAGATGCCTCCTTGGCCCCATGTACAGCCTGGCTGATCTGCATTTGGTATTTGGTTATAGACCAAGTGTGACCATGTGATCACCAGGGATGGAACATAAACTACTGGGTTACCAGGAATAAAAACTAAGTCACTGGATCAACAGTGATGGAGGATTAGCCACTGGATAATCATGAATGGAGGCTAAATTATTGGAGGCTAGAGCACTGGATCACCAGGGATACTAAACCACTAGATCAACCAGGCATGGAGAATATACTACTGGATCACCAGGAATGAAGACTTAACCAACTGAATCTCCATGAATGAAGGCTAAACTATAGGATCACCAAGAATGGAGGCTAAACCAGTGGATCATCATGGATGGAGGGTAAATGACTGGATCACTAGGGATGGAAGATAAACCACCGGATCACTAGGGTTGGAGGATAAACTATTGAGTTATCAGGAATAGGCATCAAACCACAAATAATACACAGTCATCGTCTATGGAAACTAAACCACTGGATCATTATGACCACATCACTGAACCAATGAGAAGGGATGGAGGCTAAACTATTGCATCACCAGGGATGGAGGATCTACTGGATTTTCATGGATGTTGAGTAAACCAGTGGTTCATCAGAGATGGAGACTAAACTCCTGGATCACCAAGATTGAAGATTTAACCATTGGATAACTAGTGATGGAGACTAAACTGCTCACCAGGGAAGTAGGCTTAACCAGTAGCTCAACAGGGATGGAAACTAAACAACTGGATCACCAAGAATAAATATTTACCCACTTGATCACCAGGGATGGAAACTAAACCACTGGATCACTAGGGATGGATAATAAACCAGGAATGAAGATTAAACCAGGGATGGAGGCTAAAGAACTGGATCACAATAGATGGAAAATAAACTACTGGAAAAACAATAATGAAGGCTAAGCCACTGGATAATCATGAATGGAGGATTAACTATTGAATCAGCAGGAATTGATCCTAAATTATTGCATCAGGCAAATTTTCAAAATTAGTCCAGCATTGGGGATAAAAGAATAACGCTTGCTTTACTGAGTATCTCATGCTACAATCTAAGGTGCGTCACACAGGAACAGACATTATAGGTTACATGTATGGAACGTCTCATGTGTTCTTAGTCATAGCGTGGATTGGAGAATAAATTATTGAATCGTCAGAAAGGGAGACTAAAACAGGATCACCAGAGATTGGATGGAGAATAAACCACTGGATCACCGTGAATGAATACTAAAACTCTGCATCAACTGTAATTAGATCACCAATGCTGAAGACTAAAGTAATGGGTCACCATGGATGGAAACTAAACTGCTGGATCACCAGGAATAGAAGCTAAACTGCTGGATCACCAGGAATGGAAGCTAAACTGCTGGATCACCAGGAATGGAAGCTAAACTGCTGGATCACCAGGAATGGGAGCTAAACTGCTGGATCACCAGGAATTGAAGCTAAACTGCTGGATCACCAGGAATGGAAGCTAAACTGCTGGGTTACCAGGAATGGAAGCTAAACCACTAAATCAGAAGGGATGGAGAATAAACTGCTGGATCACCAGGAATGAAGAATAAACCACTGGGTTCAATTGTGATGAGGGCTTTGCCACTGGATATTCAAGAATGGAGGTAAAACGACTGGATCACAAGAGATGGAGGCTAAAGCGCTGGATCATCAGGGATAGTGACTAAATCACTGGAACACTAGAGCTGAAGAGTAAACAACTGGATCATCAGGAATAAAAATTAAACCACTGCATAAGCAGTAATGAACGTTTAGCCACTGGATCACCATAAGTCAAGACTAAATTATAGGGTGACCAGGGGTGGAGAATAAACCAGTAGATTAAAATTTATGGAGGTTAAACTACTTCATCACCATGGATAGAGACTAAACTACTGGATCACCAGGAATGAAGATTAAACCACTGGTTTATCAGGGATGTTAGCTAAATTACTGTAACAACAGTGATGGAGGCCTAGCCATTGGATAATCAGGAATAGATGCTATGCTACTGGGCCACCAGGACTGGAAGCTAGACAACTTGATCAGCAGAGATGGAGGCTAAACTATTGTATCACCAGGGATTTAAACTAAATTACTGTAATTTAGCATCTATTCATGGTGATTCAGTGGCTAAGCACCCATTACTGTTAATCCAGGAGTTTAGTTTTCATTCTCTGGAGATCCAAAGACAGACATTTAACCATTAGATAATCAGTGATGGAGGCTAAACTAATGGATCACTAGGGATGTGGGTTCACTCAGGATGGAGGCTAAACTATTGAGTCACCAGGAATAGGCAAGAAACCACAAATAATACACAGTTAACATCTAGAAGGTGTGCAAAACTAAACCACTGGATCATTATGAACTCATCACTGAACCAATGAGAACCAAGTTTCTTGACTTGTACTGCTGCATGCGACCAAAGCTTTGACTATTACTGTCAGATGAACTCAGCTCCCATCTTTGGCTAATATGGACACTGAACTCTTATGATTTAGGGTGTATGTAAAGTGGCTTCCTTAGATTTAACCCCTTTACCCCCGAGAGTGGTTTGCATGTTAATGATCAGGCCAATTTTTACAATTCTGACCACTGTCCCTTTATGAGATAATATCTCTGGAGCTTCCATGGATCCCGGTGATTCTGACAATGTTTTCTCGTGACATATTGTACTTCATGTTAGTGGTTTGATATAACTTGCATTTATTTGTGAAAAAAAACAGAAATTTGGCGAAAATTTTGCAATTTTCCAACTTTGAATTTTCATGTCCTTAAAACAGAGAAATTTGTCACACAAAATAGTTAATAAATAACATTTCCCACAAGTCTAATTTGCTTAGGAAATTTGCTTAATTTTGTTAGGAAGTTATAAGGGTTAAAAGTTGACCAGCGATTTCTTATTTTTACAACACCATTTCTTTTTAGGGACCACATCACATTTGAAGTCACTTTGAGGGGTCTAAATGATAGAAAATACCCAAAAGTGACACCATTCTAAAAACTGCACCCCTGAAGGTGCTCAAAACCACATTCAAGAAGTTTATTAACCCTTCAGGTGCTTCACAGGAATTTTTGGAATGATTAAAAAAAATGAACATTTATCTTTTTTTCACAAAAAATCTACTTCAGATCCAATTTGTTTTATTTTACCAAGAGTAACAGGAGAAGTTGGATCCCAAACGTTGTACAATTTGTCCTGAGTACGCTGATACCCCATATATGCAGGTAAGCCACTGTTTGGGCGCATGGCAGAGCTCGGAAGGGAAGGAACGTCCTTTGACTTTTCAATGCAAAATTGGCTGGAATTGAGATCGGACACCATGTCACATTTGGAGAGCCCCTGATGTGCCTAAACAGTGGAAACCCCCCACTAGTGACACCATTTTGGTAAGTAGATTTCCTAAGGAACTTATCTAGATGTGTGGTGAGCACTTTGAATCCCCAAGTGCTTCACAGACGTTTATAATGTAGAGCCGTAAAAATAAAAATCTTATTTTTATCACAAAAATGATCTTTTCGCCCCCAATTTTTTATTTTGTCAAGGGTAACAGGCGAAATTGGACCCCAAAAGTTGTTGCGCAATTTGTCCTGAGTATGCTGATACCCCATATTTGGGGGTAAACCACTGTTTGGGCGCATGACAGAGTTCGGAAGGGAAGGAGCACCGTTTGACTTTTTCAACGCAGAATTGGCTGGAATTGAGATCAGACGCATGTTGCGTTTGGAGAGCCCCTGATGTGCCCAAACAGTGGACACCCCCCAATTCTAACTCGAACCCTAACCCCAACACACCCCTAACCCTAATCCCAACAGTAACGATAACCCTAACCACAAACCTAACCCTAACACACCCCTAACCCAAATCCCAGCCCTAATCCCAATCCTAACCCTAATTTTAGCCCCAACCCTAACCCTAACTTTAGCTCCAACCCTAACCCTAATGGGAAAATGGAAAGAAATACATTTTTTCTATTTTATTATTTTTCCCTAACTAGGGATGATAAAGGGGGGTTTGATTTACTATTTATAGCGGGTTTTTATAGCGGATTTTTATGTTTGGCAGCTGTCACACACTAAAAGACACTTTTTATTGCAAAAATTAGTTTTTGCATCACCACATTTTGAGAGCTATAATTTTTCCATATTTTGGCCCACAGAGTCATGTGAGGTGTTGTTTTTTGCAGGACGAGTTGACGTTTTTATTGGTACCATTTTCGGGCACATGACATTTTTTGATCGCTTTTTATTTAGATTTTTGGGACGCAGAATGAACAAAAACCAGCAATTCATGAATTTCTTTTGGGGGGGTGTTTATACTGTTCCACGTGTGGTAAAATTGATAAAGCGGTTTTATTCTACGAGTCAGTACGATTAAACCTCATTTATATATTTTTATGGTTTGGCTCTTTTATACAATAAAAACTATTTTATAGAAAAGATAATCATTTTTGCATCGCTTTATTATGAGAGCTATAACTTTTTTACTTTTCCGGTGATGGAGCTATATGGAGGCTTGTTTTTTTGCGGGACAAGATGACATTTTCAGCGGTACCATGGTTATTTATATCCATCTTTTTGATTGCGTGTTATTCCACTTTTTGTTTGGCGGCATGATGATAAAGCATTGTTTTTTGCCTTTTTTAATGATTTTCACTAAAGGAGTTAACTAGTGGGACAGTTTTATAGGTCGAGTCATTACGGACGCGACGATACTAAATATGTGTACTTTTATTTTGATTTTTTTTTATTCAAATATAGATATAGAATAAATATTGATTTTTTAAATTATTTTTTTAATATTTTTACAATTATTTAAAAAACATTTTTTTAAATTTCATTCTATGTTTTACACCTTGTCCCACTATGTGACACTCATTTTGTGCAGGCTGATCGCTTATATGGCATGCAGATCTGCATGCCATATACAGTTGTGGCCAAAAGTATTGACACCCCTTCAAGTCTGTCAGATAATACTCAGTTTCTTCCTGAAAATGATTGCAAACACAAATTCTTTGGTATTATTATCTTCATTTAATTTGTCTTAAATGAAAAAACACAAAAAGAATTGTCCTAAAGCCAAATTGGATATAATTCCACACCAAACATAAAAAAGAGGGTGGACAAAAGTATTGGCACTGTTCGAAAAATCATGTGATGCTTCTCTAATTTGTGTAATTAACAGCACCTGTAACTTACCTGTGGCACCTAACAGGTGTTGGCAATAACTAAATCACACTTGCAGCCAGTTGACATGGATTAAAGTTGACTCAACCTCTGTCCTGTGTCCTTGTGTGTACCACATTGAGCATGGAGAAAAGAAAGAAGACCAAAGAACTGTCTGAGGACTTGAGAAACCAAATTGTGAGGAAGCATGAGCAATCTCAAGGCTACAAGTCCATCTCCAAAGACCTGAATTTTCCTGTGTCTACCGTGCGCAGTGTCATCAAGAAGTTTAAAGCCCATGGCACTGTGGCTAACCTCCCCAGATGTGGAAGGAAAAGAAAAATTGACAAGAGATTTCAACGCAAGATTGTGCGGATGTTGGATAAAGAACCTTGACTAACATCCAAACAAGTTCAAGCTGCCCTGCAGTCCGAGGGTACAACAGTGTCAACCCGTACTATCCGTCGGCGTCTGAATGAAAAGGGACTGTATGGTAGGAGACCCAGGAAGACCCCACTTCTTACCCCGAGGCATAAAAAAGCCAGGCTGGAGTTTGCCAAAACTTACCTGAAAAAGCCTAAAACGTTTTGGAAGAATGTTCTCTGGTCAGATGAGACAAAAGTAGAGCTTTTTGGGCAAAGGCATCAACATAGAGTTTACAGGAGAAAAAAAGAGGCATTCAAAGAAAAAAAAAGGTCCCTACAGTCAAATATGGCGGAGGTTCCCTGATGTTTTGGGGTTGCTTTGCTGCCTCTGGCACTGGACTGCTTGACCGTGTGCATGGCATTATGAAGCCTGAAGACTACCAACAAATTTTGCAGCATAATGTAGGGCCCAGTGTGAGAAAGCTGGGTCTCCCTCAGAGGTCATGGGTCTTCCAGCAGGACAATGACCCAAAACACACTTCAAAAAGCACTAGAAAATGGTTTGAGAGAAAGCACTGGAGACTTCTAAGATGGCCAGCAATGAGTCCAGACCTGAATCCCATAGAACACCTGTGGAGAGATCTAAAAATTGCAGTTTGGAGAAGGCACCCTTCAAATATCAGGGACCTGGAGCAGTTTGCCAAAGAAGAATGGTCTAAAATTCCAGCAGAGCATTGTAAGAAACTCATTGATGGTTACCGGAAGCGGTTGGTCGCAGTTATTTTGGCTAAAGGTTGTGCAACCAAGTATTAGGCTGAGGGTGCAAATACTTTTGTCTGGCCCATTTTTGGAGTTTTGTGTGAAATGATGAAACTGAGTATTATCTGACAGAATTGCAGGGGTGTCAATATTTTTGGCCACAACTGTAAGCTGTCAGCGCTGCATGTAATTTCTCACTGATCTCAGAGACTTCTTGACATGCACTGCACACGACAGGAAGTCTCTGAGCTCTGGTAACCCGGATGTCGTCATGACGACATCAGGTTACCATGGGAGCGATCGGGACCCCATGTCATGCCGTGGGGTCTCTGATCCAAAGACAGAGGGACTGTCAATGCTGACAGCCCCTTTACCTGCTCCTGGAACGCTGCTATCATGTTTGATCGCAGTGCGCCGGGGGTTAAAGTGCCAGGAGCTGTCCATGACGGCTCCAGGTGTTAGCTGTGAAAATCAGCTGACACCTGGCCACGATCAGCTGCGCTCCCCCCATGAGCGCGTCTGAGCGCGTATGACGTACTATTCCGTCCATGGGCATTAAGGCCCAGGGCACATGGACGGAATAGTACGTCAAAGGTCAGAAAGGGGTTAAGGATGGTCTTAGGTTGGCTGTCTCATGGCTGTTACTCACATTCTTCCTCATTGCCGCCCTATTCACCGTGGTCACCCTGTGGCCTTTCCTTGTGTTGGGCTGTCTTACTGAGTTTGGCCCTAGCAGCACTCCCAAGCACTGTTTCCATTTGGCTTTAGGGATGTGTGGCCAGTCTCTACAGGACTTGCACCCTGCTGCTGAGTGCTGTGTTCCCTAGCCTATCCCGTGCCAGCAGGTATATATTAGTCAGCTCCTCGCACCACTCCTTTCCTGCACATTGGTTCCTAACCAGCTAGTACCAGGTTCATGCGCATATCTTTATTCTGTCTTCTGTCCATGACCCGGCCAGTTTACACGCTGTGACACAGCGTTTATTTTTAATTATGCCAGAAGTATTGTTCAGTAGGTCAAAGGATATGAGCCATTGTTCATATGAGCCTGAACTGTTGTATGTTAGTCTGTGAAATGCCTGCTGTTAGGTATTGTATCAGCCCCCTGCGGTTTACTAGTTTACACAACTTAGAAGACAAATATGCAGGTTAATTGAACAATAAAACAATGAGGGCTTACCCACTTCCCCAATCCTGTGGGAGAATGCCCTGGATGAGAGCTGTGAGTAGAAGAGGTGCCTGTCTCCCTCTCTAGCGAGACTCTACAGGACAGCAGTCAAGGAACCATGGCTCCAACTGGTGGAATATAGATCTGCTCCTCTGCTCATCACCGAGCCAATAAAGACGTTTGGAGAAAGCAGGTTGGGACATTCAGGTCACCTGGCTACATACCTCACTGTACACGATAAGCTTCCTGCCGCTATCTCCTCTTTGTGGGTGCCCACCAAAGGCTGGGTGCTACTGGTTGGGGGTAAATGGCCCTGGATGCCCCAAAGTCGCATATGCTCTAGTCCCCGGCAAGCCAGTGGAAGGGTGAGACTCTCATTTGCAACATCGTGTGTACTTGCTAGGACTGCACTATATGATATTTACTTTTGGTGACCCAATAAAGTCTTACCAGAGTGTGGTACCTCACCCTGTGTTGTCTGAGTATTCTTCCCATGGGAAAGGAGTGCGGGCGTTCAGCGAGATGAGCCCTGGTCCGTGTGGTCTTTCTAAAGACTGCCAGACTGGCGGACGACAGCACCCACTGACCCTTGTGTCTCCACACCCATTCTGTTTGACATCTCCATTCTTGAGTCCGACTTTGAAAAGTGAACTTGTGCTGTAGGCACCGTTCTCGGACCATCTGACTATGCTTTTGTCTCGCCCTCCTGTACCCCGTACCCGCACCTCTGACCTTGCTGTCAGTTGCTGCAGACCCTGGTTATCCTCACCATCACAGACCCTAGTGAAGACCCGGTAGTCACTTAGATACACACCTCCAGGGTAAGCCCAGTCAGTGGCACAGTGGGTCCACACCCGCCAGCGTTACAGGCTGGTGTTCTCTGTAGGACCTTCTGTTGATGCCACCTATTCTGCATTGAGCAGCGGGTTGGACACAATGACGCTTGAGGTCCGTTCCAACTGTAACATTCTATGATTCTATTCTGTGTTATATACTGCCCAAATAACTGTTATACAGTGAGGCTGTAAGCACTGGGGTAATTAGGCTATGAGGGCCAGTAGAGTCCTTCGTCAGGAGCCATGTGCCAGCCATGGACAGAGCTAAGAATGCCTGTGCAATACTAAGCAACTAATACAGTTACTACTTTTACTTATTCCAAAACTTTATAGAAAAGTCGGCTCCTGATCCCCTCTACCCAACCCCCAACCGATCAACTTCAATTACTTTGTAGTGGCCACTACAGGTGTAATATGCTGGCCATTCAGATGAATTGCTGACCATACAGAGAGTCCTCCAGAGCGTGAACCATTATTTGAGTCATCTTTATGATGGTAAGTATATCGTTGTTACATGTATTATGGCAGTATTGCTGTTTGCCTATTATATTGGTTTTCCCATCAGACTGTGACTCAGTCGTGTGAATTTTAGAATCAAGTGTTTTTTTAAGATTTTGAAGCTAAACCTGTTTGTGAGACATCTCAACCATGACAAGTATTTGGCACGGGAAAGTTCTTACCATGCTTGACTAGTTGCAAAGATACCTTGAAGGGATTAATAAAGGTCTCTGCATCTACAGCAAAATGGTAAAACAAAAACAGAAGATGCAGCAGCGCCCTCAGCTGGTTCCTTGGAGAATTACATCTGAGGCTAGAGACATTCTTCTCTAATAACCTGACAATATGAATTTACACTGTCGAAGATTTATATATTGATGCAAATTGATTCACACGACCAGGCACATTAGCCACGACAGAAATCTCTGGCCACTGGATGTGAGCCGTGATAACCCACTTCTCATCTGATGACATCCACAACTCTTCTTTTGATTAGCTGGACTGGCGTGAAACCATCGTTGCGGCATGCCACATATATAATGTCACACCAAGCCGGCTAAGTAGCTTTTTGTATAGTTCTTAATACCAATTTAAAAAAACTAAGTTATATTGAAAAGAAGATTGAGAATGTATTCTGTTGTGGATTTGCCTTTGCATTAACACAGTTGCTTAGACTGAGAAAAAAATATGTCCACCATGTACCAGTTTTATCCAGCATCTTCACCATCCAGCCCTGACTACTATGACGACTTCTCCAGTTATGACTTATCTCTACAATTTGCTGCCCGTACATCCATCTTTAGATCCCCATAGTGCCTGCTAAAATTATGCCACAGTACTGTACACTCAATGCCCCCCAAAGTAGTAAACCCAGAGTCACTACTGTAAATTATACCATACTTTTAATGACCCCCAATGTACCCCACAATAAAAGGAGTCATACAGGAAGTGCTGCCTACAATAATACCAAATAGTTGGTAATGATCATCATAAAGTGGCATTTAACGGGAAGAAATGCAAGATTCTATATCTGGGCAAGAAAGGTGAAAATTACATCAACAGCACAAGTGAAAAAGACTTGGGTATACTAATAGATCACAGACTGCACATAAGTCAACAGTGAGATGCAGCAGCAAAAAAAGGCAAACACAGTTCTAGGATGTATTAAGAGAAGCATAGTCTAGATCGCGTGAAGTAACTATCCCCCTCTACTCCTCCTTGGTCAGGCCTCATCTGGAATACTGTGTCCAGTTCAGGGTGCCACATTATAAAAAAAACATCAACAAACTGGAGCAAGTGCAGAGAAGAGCTACCAGGATGGTGAGCGGATTGCGAAGTATGTCCTATGAGGAACAGTTGCAGGATTTGGGAATGTTCAGCTGCAAAAAAGAAGACTGAGAGGAGACTTAATAGCTGTCTACAAATATCTCAAGGGCTGTCACATTGTAGAAGGATCATCTGTGAAGTACAGTATTCAGATGTACTGGACATCTTGTTCTTCAGACTCCATTTTTGTGCTTGCGATGCCATCTTGTTGTTTATGAGTTAAATTTTGTAACTTAACTAGATGAAAGTTCACGGCTGTTATGAAACCAGACTGTTCCAGCTTGTACAAGATATGAGATATGAGATGAGACCCTAAAAGAATGCGCTATTGTTCTATATTCTACGTCACACAGCTGGGGACATATTCCGATTTTCTTGCAATACTATTGGCTTAAATGTATTACGATTCTATTGGTAGCTGTATACTTTGCATAATTAAGTAGAATGCTATGTAATGTGAGATTCAGTAAAGGGGCTCAGTGATCTGCCTCGATCCTCCCGTACAGAGACCCCCGTCTCCGTGTGGTCATTCCCAGTTGCTAGCAACGCTCTGTAAATTAATTTGGAAATCACTGGCTCAACCGTGAAGGGTTAATTTAGCCCTACCTCAACAGTCTTGGCGCCCAAACGTGGGGCCCCCGAGTAGGGACGCCTCTGCCCCCGGAGGACAACAAGACAAAGGACCCTCGGAGCGGACACAGGTGTTGGAAAATTGGGACTGATCACCCCCCACAGCCGCGGTAAGTTGGCAGTTATACTGTTCAGACTGACCGTTGGTGTGGTTTTCCTGTGCTTGTTGCTGCAAAGAGGATCTGAGGTTTGTCCCCTGGTGGGGTGATTCATGGGTGGAATCATATAGAGGTGTAGTCCCGTTGGGGGCCCAGTGCTCGAACCGTACCTCATAAGGGACGGACACCCCGGATTGACCAGTGATTGTGACTCTCTTTATAGTCAAAATATCCTGAATTCCTGATCATTGTTAGTTATCAGGGTGGTCATGTGATCGAAGATGGGTAGGATACGTAACTCAGGTATATATAGATATATATATATATAACCAGAGGTGTCCGGAGGGATAGTCTGAGACGCCCTCCTCCTTTCACTGAGTACCACGAATTTTGGGCAATCCCAGAGGGGGATTATTGACCCTGTGGAACAGACTGAGACGGCCGCTCCAGTATTGTGCACAATTGAAGTAAGGGTATTTAGCTGTAAATGAGAGAATCTGTGGAAGGAAAAGAAGAATTTTGTGGCTTGGCACATGTATAATACAAAATAAAATTGTGGTACCGTGTTAGCCAGAAAAATAAATGTAATGATTCAAGGTGTGATACCTTTATTGGCTAACCAGAGAAATTATATTTGCAAGCAAGCTTTCAGGGCTCAGGCGGCCCCTTCATTAGGCTAGATCACAAGTGAATCACTGAGAAAAGATGGCAACATTTAAATAGGAATTACAACAGGACATGAGATGATGCTAGCTATAGACAGGCCAAGGAAATCAAATTAAGGTTTTTGTTACACATGCAGATGAGGACCAAGTGTTCTATTAGAGATCTGAAGACCTTCTTGTAGAGGTGTGAACTGTGTCCATGTAATGAGTCATGAACCCAGGTGTCAAATTCAGTCCTATTGTTAGCGATTGGAACATATTTATAAATTTAAACTCCCAAATCTTCCTTTCTCTGTCACTATTAAAATGACCTTTCAATATTAGGACTTTTAGATCTGCCAAGCTGTGTCCAGGTCTAGAGAAGTGTATCCCTACAGGTGTGTCCAGCTCAGTCTTTATCGTATGTCTATGCAGATTCATCCTTTTTTGTAGCTTTTACTTAGTTTCCCCGTTGTATGTCCCTGCATTGCACCTTGTACACTGTATCATGTATACGACATTGGAGGATGTACATGAAGAAGAGTCCATGATCTTCTAGTCCTGATTTGTGTTGGGTATGGGGACTTCATCTGTTGGTGATATGTGGGTGCAGGTCTTGCATTTCTTACTGTTACAGGGGACTGTGCCTGTCTCTGAAGGTGATGCGAGGGCACTTCTGACAAGGATATTCCTTAGGTTGGGAGGCTGTTTGTAGGAGAGCAGTGGCGGTTCCGGGAATATTGCTTTCAGTCTGTGGTCTCTGTGGAATATGGGTTGGAGGTCAGCGATGTTTTTCTGAGTGATAGTAGTTGTAGTTTTCTATTCTCATTGTCTGAACAGATCCGAATGTACCTTAGAGCTTGACTGTAGATTCCAGAAAATGGATTTGGGATTTTGAAGAGTTGAGGGTGAGTTTGATGGTTGGGTGGAACTGACGAAGGTGTTAGGAAGAACAGAGGAAGTGAATTCTGATTTTTTCTCTTACTGCTATGTTGAAGATGGAAAATTGTCTATTATGGAAAAGACGGATTGTTTGTGGTTCAAGCAAGTGGCTGTGGTGTGAGGAAGTGATTAAAAGAAGGAACTGAAATTAATGATACTGTGTCAGGCAGACGAATAGTTAAAAGTAATGATTTGAAAGAAGAGGTCTCCCTGATGACAATTGTACAAGGAGACCGAGAGTCGCAGCCCCCACCTTTTCTTTGTTAAACGCTCACAGTATCTCTTATGAGCCACCGCTGCCAGCCTCAGTCCCCACTAAAAAAAAAAAAAGAAAAAAAAGTTTTCAGAAGTATTTAACCCTTCTGTTCAGCGTACAGAGAAAAAAAAAAAAAAAAGCAGAAGCAAACAGCAGCCTCCAGTCCCCACCGCAGCTGCGAGCACACAGTGTGCCCTTCAGCCCACACAGCAAACTCTGCCCCCCCCAGTCTTCAGCTACTGAGAACCTTACTCCTCAGCCCCTCCCTGCTAATTATGGCGCTGTGCCAGACTCGAACATTTTCAGAGATTGTCATTCCCCTGCTATTTTAATCGGAGTAGATGGTAGACCCAATTAATATACTTTTATAAACCCTATTTCTGTGGGACCTTTTCCCAAGGTTACTGTTCAGTTTGTAATCTCCCCCACATGTCGAGTAAATTTACTAGGGGCAGATTTATTATCACAGTTCCGCTCCGGAATACAATTCCAAGATGATGGTCAGATGGCTCTTACGTTATGAGGACAGTGAGGAAATCTGTATTTTGCATGCCCTTCCTACAGTTATGATAGCCCTGATAGGCTCAGATCCACCCCCAATATTGCCTGAGGATCAATGACTCACCCCATACCTCTCAGAGATACTATCTAAACTCTGGTCAAATGATATAGGGAAAATGCCTGTAGAACCAGTAAAAGTGTTTCTAAAACCTGGTGCCTAATCCTCATACTCTTTTGTCCCAAATACCCCAGGATGCTGCTTGGTTTACAGTTATTGATCTTACCAATTCCTTCTTTAGCATTCCGTTTTACCCAGATTGCCAGTTTCTATTTGTATTCACTTTTCAGGGACGACAGTTAATATGGACAGTTATGCCACAAGGGGCCCAAAACAGTCCCAACCAGTTTGCAAAAAAAAAAAAAAATATATATGAGCAGGTGTCTTTAGCCATTTCTGCCACTGTTAGCCTCCTTAAGTATCTGGCAGCACTGAACTGTCGGGTTTCGGCCTCGGGACTTCAGTTCTGCCTTGGTCAAGTGATGTTCTTGGGTCACTGTCTCCTTCAGGGTGCCAGACACCTCGCAGAAGAAAGAAAAATAGCTGTCATCTCCCTTCCTTTCCCAAAAGATGAAACTGAACTCCAGTGTTTTCCTATGCACTTATTTTTGTCAGTGGATACCGGATGCATCCCGCATAATGCAACCCCTTTACAACGCCTTGAAAGACGACATAATGAACTATAAGGGAAGATGGCAGTGATGAGGATTATCTCCAACATGATTGTTCCCAACTTCTGATTGAAGAAACAGCTACTCCACCAAATGTCAGTGAGAATCCACTCTCAAATCCTGATCTGGTGTTATACACGGATGGTTCAAGATATGCTGACGAGTTTGGTAGATTCCACACGGGATACGCTGTTACCACAGAGGACACTGTAGTGCACGCAGCTGCGCTCCCGCCCTCACAGTCAGCACAAGAAGCAGAACTCCAGGCTCTGTCTACTGCATGTACTTTGGCCAAGAACAGACGGGCTAATATATACACGGACTCACGGTATGCATTTGGTATTGCTCATGATTTTGGGGCTCTATGGGCCAATCGAGGGTTTATTACTACTGCCGGAACCCCAGTGAAAAATGCTGAAGCTGATAAAACCCTCATGGACTCAATCAAATTACCTACTCAGGTGGCCATTATCAAAGTTAAGGCGCACGGTCCTAGGAACAGCCCACAGACTGTTGGCAACACATTTGCGGATATGCAAGCAAAAGCCGCCGCTCTTTTACCCGTTGAACCAACCATACCAACTATGGTGACCACACGCTCTCAGTGTAAACAGTTACAAGAAGCATTAACCCTACAAGAACCTGATGATCTACAACAGACTGAAGTTTTCTGTCGGACCCCGCGAGACCGCTTAATGACGATGCAGAGAATGTCTCCAAAGGAAGAGGTGAAGCAATGGAAGACTGATGGGGCATGAATGGATAATGGTCTCTGGAAAAGGACCAACTCGTGTGTCTCCCTAAGCGGATGTACCCTGCTATTGCCACATGGGCATATGGACCTACACATCGAGGAAAGAATCAGGCCCTCGCACTGGTGCAAAAATTCTACTGGGCCCCGGTTCTCCAGTTGGCTGGAAGCATTCCCTGTTACCAACATGACTGCAAAACCCACAGCAAAGAAACTGGTGATGGAAGTTATATGCAGATATTGGGTTCCAGAAGTTGTTGAAAGTGATCAAGGTCCGACCTTTTCTTCTCATGTGTACCAAGAAGTTCTGACAATGCTTGGATCCACTGTAGCCCTCCATACTCCGTACCACCCACAATCCAGTGGGGAAGTTGAGAGGATGAACGGCACACTGAGGGACAATTGACCAAAATGATGCAGGAGACTACGGCTCCATGGCCAGAGCTCCTACCCACTGTACTATACCACATTCGTACTACCCCTATTGTAAAAATATGGCCTGTCCCCATATGAGATATTGTTTGGTACTAGGCCCCCAGTTGCAAATTTCCAGCCTCAGCAGTTATCAGAAGAAACTGACCGTGTTGTTCAATATGTTATTCTGCTTAGTAAAAATCTTGCTAACACCCATGCTCTAGTTTTCTCTTCTTTTCCAGATTCAGCAGAAACCAATACCTGTTATAACCTGAAGCCTGGTGATTTGGTTGTTGTGAAAAGGCATGTCAGGAAGCATGGACTAGAACCCTTGTATGACGGTCTCTATCAAGTTCTCCTCATCACCCAACAAGCCAATAGCAAATGAAGGGGACATAATGTTTTGGTTTTTCGCATTTTCCATATTATTATTGGTAGAAGTTAAAAGTTAAAGTTAGAAGATATTCAAAGACTCAGAGATCAATACGATAAAAACAATGATCGTACTAAGGACAGTTGGTGGTCAGACACCTTCTCCTTTCTCAATCCAGCCAATTGATTTAAGGGAATTGGGGGTTGGATAGCTGGGATCTTACAGAGCTTGTTACATGTTGCTGCCTGTATCGTTGTTGTATATGTCATACTAAAACTTGTTTGTTGGTGTATTTCTGTATGTATTAGGAAATTCTACACTAAGACAGCTAATGATGATACCAAAGGCGTCGTTGCCCCTGCTCTTCTCTGCACCGATCTCAAAAGGCTATCTGATGAAGATGTTGAAGCCAAGCACATGGCTACCTACAAAAGATCCCCACCACCGTCATCAAAAATTGTTATTCGTAAATTGCAGTATACAGGGGGGACGGGTGCGCTGCGACAGCCATGACTGATAACACGGCATCAGTCATGTGAAGACCAGTACCCCTCGAGCTGTTAGCTTGGGATAGCACCTCTGATGCTGCATATGTGTTATCAAAATTTATCTAGGGGGGAATTGTGAAGTACAGTATTCAGATGTACTGGACATCTTGTTCTTCAGACTCCATTTTTGTGCTTGCGATGCCATCTTGTTGTTTATGAGTTAAATTTTGTAACTTAACTAGATGAAAGTTCACGGCTGTTATGAAACCAGACTGTTCCAGCTTGTACAAGATATGAGATATGAGATGAGACCCTAAAAGAATGCGCTATTGTTCTATATTCTACGTCACACAGCTGGGGACATATTCCGATTTTCTTGCAATACTATTGGCTTAAATGTATTACGATTCTATTGGTAGCTGTATACTTTGCATAATTAAGTAGAATGCTATGTAATGTGAGATTCAGTAAAGGGGCTCAGTGATCTGCCTCGATCCTCCCGTACAGAGACCCCCGTCTCCGTGTGGTCATTCCCAGTTGCTAGCAACGCCCTGTAAATTAATTTGGAAATCACTGGCTCAACCGTGAAGGGTTAATTTAGCCCTACCTCAACACATCCTTATTCTCATTTGCACATGGAAACACGAGAAGCAATGGGATGAAACTGAAAGGGAGGAGACACAGATTAGATATTAGAAAAAACTTGTTGACAGGGTGATCAATGAGTGGAACAGGCTGCCACGAGAGGTGGGGAGTTCTCCTTTTATGGAAGTCTTTAAACAGAGGCTCAAGATTATCCAGTCTGTCTGGGGTCACATGAAGATACAGAAGGATTTACGCAAGCGACGTCTGCACACCTGCCAGTCCTCCAAGATGTTTGGAACAAACTCTCTGCAAGTATCTAGAAGAATTGATGTTAGTTTGAAATCAAAGAGTGGTCACCAAATATTCAAGGGTTTTAGATTTGTCTTTAGTTCATTCACGTTCCATTTTGTTACTTACCGTAATAAAAATAAACTATTAACACTTCTATTTCTGAAAGCTTCTTACTCTGCAGCACTTTTTCCACACCTGACTAAAACTTTTACACTGTATTTGTTAATATTACTAGTGTCCTTGAATAAATATATGATAAACATTTATATACCTTGGCCAAAGGGACCCATGGTAGCGATCACCGTATAGTTAGCGTCTGGGAGAAGACTATTTAAAAGGGCAGTTCAGCCCTGTATGCTATGGTATCCTTTGTCTCATAGCCTGGGCAGTTTGTACCCCCATGCTTACCAGGATGATGGCGTCTGACAATAGAAGGTGCTATTCCTATGGATAGCTGTAAGAGGTCTTCACCGAAGATGGCAGAATAAGCCAACCATCCTCCTGTACCCGCCATCACTTGAGATGCAGATTTTTCTCTCTCACTGGGAACACATAATATGGAAATGAGTCCAGGCCCTCACCCTCATAATTCCATCTTAGGGTGGTTTCACATTAGCGCTTTTTAAGCGCACGCACGGCCGGGGGTAGCTCCGCCCCCGAGCCGGCTCTCTGCCCGGCGTGCCCGCCCCTTGCTTGTAGCGCCGCCTCCTAGAGCACAGCGGCGCCTGCGATCGGCGCACCCTATCTTTAGCATAGGGTGCGCAGATCGTGCGCAGGACGTGCGCTAGTTGCGCTTTGACCTGCGCTGCGCACTTTTGACGGTGCGCCGTGCGCGCCAAAATCCGAAAAGTTTGATTTTGGCGCGCACGGCGCACCGTCAAAAGTGCGCAGCGCAGGTCAAAGCGCAACTAGCGCACGGCCTGCGCACGATCTGCGCACCCTATGCTAAAGATAGGGTGCGCCGATCGCAGGCGCCGCTGTGCGCTAGGAGGCGGCGCTACAAGCAAGGGGCGGGCACGCCGGGCAGAGAGCCGGCTCGGGGGCGGAGCTACCCCCGGCAGTGCGTGCGCTTAAAAAGCGCTAATGTGAAACAACCCTTAGGCACTGGACCTCGAGGATCAAAGATCTGCACAGGTTTTTATTCAGTTCCCCACATAGCTGTGCCAGGGCATCACAGATTTGCAGTGTGGATGCAACTTGTGTATTTCTGCCTTAAAAGGAATTGGCAGAAAATAACCTATCATTTTCATCAATATACAGTTAGGTCCATATATATTTGGACAGAGACAACATTTTTCTAATTTTGGTTCTACACATTATCACAATGAATTTTAAACAAAACAATTCAGATGCAGTTGAAGTTCAGACTTTCAGCTTTCATTTGAGGGTATCCACATTAAAATTGGATGAAGGGTTTAGGAGTTTCAGCTCCTTAACATGTGCCACCCTGTTTTTAAAGGGACCAAAAGTAATTGGACAATTGACTCCAAGGCTATTTCATGGACAGGTGTGGGCAATCCCTTCATTATGTCATTCTCAATTAAGCAGATAAAAGGCCTGGAGTTGATTTGAGGTGTGGTGCTTGCATTTGGAAGGTTTTGCTGTGAAGGAAACATGCGGTCAAAGGAGCACTCCATGCAGGTGAAACAAGCCATCCTTAAGCTGCAAAAACAGAAAAAACCCATCCGAGAAATTGCTACAACATTAGGAGTGGCAAAATCTACAGTTTGGTACATCCTGAGAAAGAAAGAAAGCACTGGTGAACTCATCAATGCAAAAAGACCTGGGCGCCCACGGAAGACAACAGTGGTGGATGATCGCAGAATAGTCTCCATGGTGAAGAGAAACCCCTTCACAACAGCCAACCAAGTGACCAACACTCTCCAGGAGGTAGGCGTATCAATATCCAAATCTACCATAAAGAGAAGACTGCATGAAAGTAAATACAGAGGGTTCACTGCACGATGCAAGCCACTCATAAGCATCAAGAATCAAAAGGCTAGACTGGACTGTGCTAAAAAACATCTAAAAAAGCCAGCACAGTTCTGGAAGAACATTCTTTGGACAGATGAAACCAAGATCAACCTCTACCAGAATGATGGAAAGAGAAAAGTATGGCGAAGGCGTGGTACAGCTCATGGTCCAAAGCATACCACATCATCTGTAAAACACGGTGGAGGCAGGGTGATGGCTTGGGCATGCATGGCTGCCAGTGGCACTGGGTCACTAGTGTTTATTGATGATGTGACACAGGACAGAAGCAGCCAATGAATTCTGAGGTATTCAGAGCCATACTGTGTGCTCAGATCCAGCCAAATGCAGCCAAACTGATTGGTCGTCGTTTCATACTACAGATGGACAATGACCCAAAACATAAAGCCAAAGCAACCCAGGAGTTTATTAAAGCAAAGAAGTGGAATATTCTTGAATGGCCAAGTCAGTCACCTGATCTCCACCCAATTGAGCATGCATTTCACTTGTTAAAGACTAAACTTCAGACAGAAAGGCCCACAAACAAACAGCAACTGAAAACCACCGCAGTGAAGGCCTGGCAGAGCATCAAAAAGGAGGAAACACAGCGTCTGGTGATGTCCATGAGTTCAAGACTTCAGGCAGTCATTGCCAACAAAGGGTTCTCAACCAAGTACTAGAAATGAACATTTTATTTACAATTATTTAATTTGTCCAATTACTTTTGGTCCCTTTAAAAACAGGGTGGCACATGTTAAGGAGCTGAAACTCCTAAACCCTTCATCCAATTTTAATGTGAATACCCTCAAATGAAAGCTGAAAGTCTGAACTTCAACTGCATCTGAATTGTTTTGTTTAAAATTCATTGTGGTAATGTCTAGAACCAAAATTAGAAAAATGTTGTCTCTGTCCAAATATATATGGACCTAACTGTATGTTAAGCATTTTTTTCAGCGTCATGGTTTGTAAGGTTGAAGACAGACATAAGTCCATCGAGTTCGACCTATAACCTAATGAGTTGATCCAGAGGAACTCACAAAACCCCATGGAGCAGACACTAATTGCTCCATATTAGGGGAGAAATCCCTTCCCAAATCCACATACAGTGGGTACGGAAAGTATTCAGACCCCTTTAAATTTTTCACTCTTTGTTTCATTGCAGCCATTTGGTAAATTCAAAAAAGTCAATTTTTTCTCATAAATGTACACCCTGCACTCCAACTTGACTGAAAAAAACTGAAATGTAGAAATTTTTGCAAATTTATTAAAAAAGAAAAACTGAAATATCACATGGTCATAAGTATTCAGACCTTTTGCTCAGACACTCATATTTAATTCACATGCTGTCCATTCCTTGTGATCCTCCTTGAGATGGTTCTACTCCTTCATTGAAGTCCAGCTGTGTTTAATTAAACTGATAGGACTTTATTTGTAAAGGCGCACACCTGTCTATATAAAGGTACTGTCACACTTAGCGATGCACCAGCGATCCCGACCAGCGATATGACGCGGTCAGGATCGCTGGTGCATCGCTAAGTGGTCACTAGGGAGCTGCCACACAGGCAGATCTCACCAGCGACATAGCAGGGGTCGGGGGTCGCTACTTACCTGTCAGACGAGGCGATCCTGACGTCCTCCCACCCACGTCCACGCGTCGATCGTTGGCGCCACAGGAAGCCCAGCAGGAAGCGCCCGACGAGAAACGGCCCAGGACGTTCTCGCGCGATAGCCAGCGGGGGAGCCATTCGGAGGTAAGTATCAGACATAGCGATATCGCTAGCAATATCACTATAACGTCACAAAAACCAGCGACGTTATAGCGATATTGCTAGCGATATCACTTAGTGTGACAGGCCCTTTAGACCTCACAGCTCACAGTGCATGTCAGACCAAATGAGAATCATGAGGTCAAAGGGACTGGCCAAGGAGCTCAGAGACAGAATTGTGGCAAGGCACAGATCTGGCCAAGGTTACAAAAGAATCTCTGCAGTACTCAAGGTTCCTAAGAGCACAGTGGCCTCCATAATCCTTAAATGGAAGAAGTTTGGGACCACCCGAAGTCTTCCTAGACCTGTCCGTCCAGCCAAACTGAGCAATCCTGAGAGAAGAGCCTTCATGAGAGAAGTAAAGAAGAAACCCAAGATCACTGCGGCTGAGCTCCATAGATGCAGTAGGGAGATGGGAGAAATTTCCACAAAGTTAACTATCACTGCAGCCCTCCACCAGTAGGGCCTTTATGGCAGAGTGGTCCGACGGAAGCCTCTCCTCAGTGCCAGACATATGAAAACCCGCACAGAGTTTGCTAAAAAAAACACATAAAGGACTTCCAGACTATGAGAAATAAGATTCTCTAGTCTGATGAGACGAAGATAGAACTTTTTGGTGATAATTCTAAGCAGTATGTGTGGAGAAAACCAGGAACTGCTCATCACCTGCCCAATACAATCCCAACAGTGAAACGTGGTGGCAGCATTATGCTATGGGGGTGTTTTTCAGCTGCAGGGACAGGATGACTGGTTGCAATTGAAGGAAACATGAATGCGGCCAACTACAGAGATATCCTGGATGAAAACCTCTTCCAGAGTGCCCTGGACCTCAGACTTGGCCGAAGGTTCACCTTCCAACAAGACAATGACCCTAAGCACACAGCTAAAATAACAAAGGAGTGGCTTCAGAACAACTCTGTGACCATTCTTGTCTCGCCCAGCCTTAGCCTTAACCTAAACCCAATTGAGCATCTCTGGAGAGACCTGAAAATGGCTGTCCATCAACATTCACCATCCAACCTGACGGAACTGGAGAGGATCTGCAAGGAAGAATGGCAGAGGATCCCCAAATCCAGGGGTGAAAAACTTGTTGCATCATTCCCAAGAAGACTCATGGCTGTACTAGCTCAAAAGGTGCATCTATTCAATACTGAGCAAAGGGTCTGAATACTTATGACCATGTGATATGTCAGCTTTTCTTTTTTTAATAAATTTGAAAAAAATTCTACATTTCAATTTTTTTCAGTGAAGATGGGGTGCAGAGTGTACATTAATGAGAAAAAAAACTTTTTTGAATTTACCAAATGGCTGCAATGAAACAAAGAGTGAAAAATTTAAAGGGGTCTGAATACTTTCCATACCCACTGTACAGCAATCAGTCTAGTTCCTTGGATCAACGCCCCATCTAGTGCCCATAACCTATAATATTTAGTTTGTTAAGAAAGCCCTGGCCCTCCTTGTAGTTTTGTAGTGAATCGACCACTATCACATCATGTGGCAACTGCTCTTACAGAAAAGAATCCATATTCTCATGCTCATATAGTAAAGAATCTCCTTCTGTGATGATGATTACATTTTCTTTCATTTAGACATAGAGGATGCCTCCTTGTCATCATTGCAGGCCAGGGTGTAAAAAGATCATTAGAAAGATGTCAGTACTGTCCCTTCCTATATTTCTCATATCCTTATTATATAGTAAAAAAAAGGACAAAACACTAAAACCAGTGAAATTTTCACAATGACCACAAAGTTCTAACCTTAGGGTAACAACTCTTGTCACTATAAAAAATATTTTACCTCTAACATAGGACAGAGGTTGGTGTGTAACATTTTAAGTGTCCAGCAGGTGTCACTAGACCACTGCAGGCAGCATAGCATGCAACACAGATTCAATGTAGCCAGTCAGTTGTTGCTATGGTAATAGAATGTTGTGAACATTACAGGCTGCTGTGTGGTGTGGGGAGAGCCAGGAACAGGCTTCCTCTTATGCTGGACACAGGTGGGTGATGAGTCCACACTCCAGTGTTAATATTTGTGTACTCAAGAGCTGACACTCGATGCCTGTACTGGGCAGGGTGTAGAACTATCATGTATTTCTAGTGGGTATAGTCTGTTTTCAGGGTCATTTTTCAGTGGGTGCTAGTGGCTACTTGCACAAGGTCCCTGTTGTCTTCAGCGCATCAGAGGACCCCGAAGTAAACGACAACTTCTCAGTGATATTTATCTGTGTATGGTGATAATATTTGGACATTGAATTGCAATGTACCGTATAAATTTATGACTCTACAATGTAGGATGTACAGTGGGGAAAATAAGTATTTGATACACTGCCGGTTTTGCAAATTTTCCCACCTACAAAGACTGGAGAGGTCTGTAATTTTTATCGTAGGTACACTTCAACTGTGAGAGACAGAAGCTAAAAAAAAAAAAAAAAACAACAGAAAATCACATTGTATGATTTTTAAATAATTTGCATTTTTTTGCATAAAATACATATTTGATACAATAGAAAAACAGAAATTAATATTTGGTACAGAAACTTTTATTTGCAATTACAGAGGACAGACGTTTCCTGTAGTCTTTGACCAGGTTTGCACACACTGCAGCAGGGATTTTGGCCCACTCCTCTATACGGATCTTCTCCAAATCTTTCAGGTTTCAGGGCTGTCTCTGGGCAACATTGAGTTTCAGCTCCTTACAAAGCTTTTCTATTGGGTTCAGGTCTGGAGACCGGCTAGGCCACTCCAGGACCTTGAATTTCTTCTTACAGAGCTACTCCTTAGTTGCCCTGACTGTGTGTTTTGGGTCATTGTCATGCTATAATACCCAGCCATTAGCCCATCTTCAATTCTCTTTCTAAGGGAAAGGGGTTGATGGCTAAAATTTCCCGATACGTGACGCCATCCATCCTCCCTTAACCCCTTCCTGACATCAGACGTACTATCCCGTCCATGGGACCCGGGCCTCTATGCCCATGGACGGGATAGTACATCTACCGCGATCAGCGGCGCCCACGTGGTAAGTGCCGCTGATCGCGGCCGGGTGTCAGCTGATTATCACAGCTGACACCCGGCACAATGTGTCAGGGGCTGTCACGGACCGCCCCCGACACGTTAACCCCTTGCACACCGCGATCAAACATGATCGCGGTGTACCGGGGGTTAAAGGGAAGCATCGGCAGGGAGGGGGCTCCCTCCGTGCTTCCCTGAGCCCCCCACGGCAGCGCAATGTGCAGCGCTGCTGCCGGGGGCTCCTTTCCTGCAGGTCCCCGGATCCAATATGGCGACGGGGGCCTGCAGGAAGCTGGCTTCCTCAGTGCCTGCAAAGCGCAGGCATGAGGAAGCCTTGTGCACTGCCTGTGACAGATCGCTGATCTGTCACAGTGATCTGTGATGTGACAGATCAGCGATCTGTCACAGAACAGTGATGTCCCACCTGGGACTATTTAATAAAGTAAAAAAAAAATAAAAATAAAAAGTGTTAAAATAATTTTTAAAAAATCGCCAAATAAATGACAACAAAAAAAAAAATATTCCCCCAAATAAATCCATTTTTTGAAAATAAAAAAAAAAAAAAACAATAAAAGTACACATATTAGGTATCGCCGCGTCCGTAACGACCCGCCCTATAAAACTGTCCTATTAGTTAACCCCTTTAGCGAACCCCTTAAAAAATAAAAATAAAAAACGAAGCAAAAAATAATGATTTATTATCATGCCGCCAAACAAAAAGTGTAATAACGCGCGATCAAAAAGACGCATATAAATATCCATGGTACCGCTGAAAACATCATCTTGTCCCGCAAAAAACGAGCTGCCACACAGCATCATCAGCGAAAAAATAAAAAAGTTATAGCTCGCAGAATAAAGCGATGCAAAAATAATTATTTTTTATATAAAATAGTTTTCATTGCATAAAACCGACAAAACATAAAAAAACGACCTAAATGAGGTATCGCTGTAACCGTACTGACCCGAAGAATAAAACCGCTTTATCAATTTTACCGCACGCGGAACTGTGTAAACGCACCCCCCAAAAGAAATTCATGAAACGCTGGTTTTTGTTCATTCTGCGTCCCAAAAATCGGAATAAAAAGCGATCAAAAAATGTCACGTGCCCGAAAATGGTACCAATAAAAACGTCAACTCGTCCCGCAAAAAATAAGACCTCACATGACTCGGTGGGTCAAAATACGGAAAAATTATAGCTCTCAATATATGGTGATGCAAAAACTATTTTTACAATAAAAAGCATCTTTTAGCGTGCGACAGCCGCCAAACATAAAAACCGCCATAAAGAGTAAATCAAACCCCCCGTTATCACCCCCTTAGTTAGGGAAAAATAATAAAATAAAAAAATGTATTTATTTCCATTTTTCCATTACGGTTAGGGTTAGAGCTAGGGCTAGGGCTAGGGTTAGGGTTAGGGCTAGGGCTAGGGCTAGGGCTGAGATTAGGGTTAGGGGTGTGTTGGGGTTCGGGTTGGAGTTATAATTGGGGGGTTTCCACTGTTTGGGCACATCAGGTGCTCTCCAAATGCAACATGGCGTCTGATTTCAATTCCAGCCAATTCTGAGTTGAAAAAGTCAAATGGTGCTCCTTCCCTTCCAAGCTCTGCCATGTGCCCAAACAGTGTTTTACCCCCACATGTAGGGTATCAGCCTACTCAGGACAAATTGCAAAACAATTTTTGGGGTCCAATTTCTCCTGTTACCCTTAGGAAAATAAAAAATTGGGGGCAAAAATATCATTTTTGTGGAAAAAAATGATTTTTTTATTTTCACGTCCGGGCGTTATAAAATTCTGTGAAGCACTTGGGGGTTCAAAGTGCTCACCACACATCTAGATAAGTTCTGTGGGGGGTCTAGTGTCCAAAATGGGGTCACTTGTGGGGAGTTTCAATAGTTTAGGTACATCAGGGGCTCTCCAAACGCACATGACACCCGCAGACCATTCCATCAAAGTCTGCATTCCAAAACGTCACAACTTCCCTTCCGAGCCCCGACGTGTGTCCATACAGTAGTTTTCTCCCACATATGGGGCGTCAGCGTACTCATTACAAGTTGGACAACAACTTTTGGGGTCCAATTTCTCCTGTTACCCTTGGGAAAATAAAAAAATTGGGGACTAATTGATCATGTTTGTGGAAAAAATACAATTTTTTTATTTTCATGCCCGGGCATTATAAACGTCTGTGAAGCCCTTGGGGGCTCAAAGTGCTCACCTCAAATCTAGATAAGTTCCTTAGGGGGTCTAGTTTTCAAAATGGGGTCATTTGTGGGGGGTTTCCACTGTTTAGGTACATTAGGGGCTCTCCAAAGGCAACATGACACCCGCAGACCATTCCATCAAAGTCTGCATTCCAAAACGTCACTACTTCCCTTCCGAGCCCCGACGTGTGCCCATACAGTAGTTTTCTCCCACATATGGGGTATCAGCATACTCAGGACAAATTGGACAACAACTTTTGGGGTCCAATTTCTCCTGGTACCCTTGGGAAAATAAAAAATGGTGACTAAAAGATCATGTTTGTGGAAAAAATACGAATTTTTTATTTTCATGCCCGGGCGTTATAAACTTCTGTGAAGAACTGGGGGGTTCAAAGTGCTCACCACACATCTAGATAAGTTCCTTGGGGGGTCTAGTTTACAAAATGGTGTCATTTGTGGGGGGTTTCCACTGTTTAGGTACATCAGGGGTTTTCCAATCGCGACATGGTGTCCGATCTCAATTCCAGCCAAAAACGTCAAATGGCGCTGCTTCCCTTCCGAGCTCTGCCATGCGCCCAAATAGTGGTTTACCCCCACATGTGGGGTATCAGCGTACTCAGGACAAATTGCACAATAACTTTTAGGGTCCTGTTACCCTTGGAAAAATAAGAATTGAGGGTGAAACGATCATTTTTGTGGAAAAAATATGATTTTTTTAACTGTATGGCTTTAAGTTATAAACTTCTGTGAAGCCCTTGGCAGTTCAAAGTTCTCACCACACATCTAGATAAGTTCCTTAGGGCGTCTAGTTTCCAAAATGGTGTCATTTGTGGGGGGTTTCCACTGTTTTGGTACATCAGGGGTTTTCCAATCGCGACATGATGTCCGATCTCAATTCCAGCCAAAAACGTCAAATGGCGCTGCTTCCCTTCCGAGCTCTGCCATGCGCCCAAATAGTGGTTTACCCCCACATGTGGGGTATCAGCGTACTCAGGACAAATTGCACAATAACTTTTAGGGTCCTGTTACCCTTGGGAAAATAAAAATTGGGGTGAAAAGATCATTTTTGTGGAAAAAATATGATTTTTTAATTGTACCGCTGTACGTTATAAACTTCTGTGAAGCCCTTGTGGGTTCAAAGTTCTCACCACATATCTAGATAAGTTCCTTGGGGGGTCTAGTTTCAAAAATGGGGTCACTTGTAGGGGGTTTCCACTGTTTAGGTACATCAGGGACTCTCCAAACGTGACATGGCGTCCGATCTGAATTCCAGACAATTTTGCATTGAAAAAGTCAAACGGCGCTCCTTCCATTCTGAGCTCTGTCATGCACCGAAACAGTCGTTCCCCCCCCACATATCAGGTATCAGCGTACTCAGGACAAATTGCACAATAACTTTTGCAGTCCAATTTCTCCTGTTACCCTTGGTAAAATAAAAAAAATTGAACCTGAAGTACTTTTTTTGTGAAAAAAAGTTAGATGTTCATTTTTTTTTAAATATTCAAAAAAATTCCTGTGACGCACCTAAAGGGTTAATAAACTTCTTGAATGTGGTTTTGAGCACCTTAACGGGTGCAGTTTTTAGAATGGTGTGACTTTTGGGTATTTTCTATCATATAGACGCCTCAAAGTGGCTTCAAATGTAATGTGGTCCGTAAAAATAAAATGGTGTTGTAAAAATGAGAAATCACAGGTCAACTTTTAACCCTTATAACTTCCTAACAAAAAAAAATTTTGGTTCCAAAATTGTGCTGATGTAAAGTGGGAAATGTTACTTATCAAGTTTTTTGGGTGCCATATCTCTGTGATTTAAGGGCATAAAAATTCAAAGTTGGAAAATTGCGAAATTTTCGCCAAATTTCCATTTTTCTCACAAATAAACGCAAGTTATTTGAATGAAATTTTACCACTAACATGAAGTACAATATGTCACGAGAAAACAATGTCAGAATCACCGGGATCCATGGAAGCGTTCCAGAGTTATGACCTCATAAAGGTACAGTGGTCATAATTGTAAAAATTGGCCCGGTCATGAACGTGCAAACCACCCTTGGGGGTGAAGGGGTTAAATACGGTGCAGTCGTCCTGTCCCCTTTGCAGAAAAGCACCCCTAAAGTATGTTTCCCCCACCGTCCTTCACAGTTTGGACAGTGTTTTTGGGGGTTGTAATTATTCTTCTTCCTCCAAACACAGCGAGTGGAGTTAATACCAAAAAATTCTATTTTGGTCTCATCTGACCAAATGACCTCCTCTGGATCTTCCAGATGATCATTGGCGGACATCAAACGGGCATGGACTTGTGCTGCCGTGAACAGGGGGACCTTATGTGCCCTGCAGGATTGTAATCCATGACGACGTTGTGTGTTATTAACAGTAATGTTTAAGACTGTGGTCCCATCTCTCTTCAGGTCATTGACCAGGACCTCCTGTATAGTTCTGGGCTGATTCCTGACCTTTCTCAGATTCATCCTTTCCCCACGAGGCGATGTCGTGCATGGAGCCCCAGACCGAGGAAGATTGACAGTCATCTTGTATTTCTTCCATTTTCTAATAATTGTGCCAACAGTTGTTACCTTTTCACTAAGCTGCTTATCTATTATCCTGTAGCCCATGCCACTACGCCAGCCTTGTGCAGGTCTACAATTTACAAAGTGTCCTTAGACAGCTCTTTCGTCTTGGCAATTGTGGAGAGGTTGGAGTGTGATTGATTGATTGATTGATTGATTGAGTGTGTGAACAGGTGTCTTTTTTACAGGTAACATGTTCAAAAAGGTGCAATTAATACAGGGTAGAGTAGGAGGACTTCTTAAAGAGAAACTAACAGGTTTGTGAGAGCCAGGATCCTATGTACAAGAATATAACTACTATAATATTGCTCCTATGTACAAGAATATAACTACTATAATACTGCCCCTATGTACAAGAATATAACTACTATAATATTGTCCCTATGTACAAGAATATAACTACTATAATACTGCCCATTATGTACAAGAATATAACTACTATAATACTGTCCCTATGTACAAGAATATAACTACTATAATGCTGCCCCCTATGTACAAGAATATAACTACTATAATACTGCTCCTATGTACAAGAATATAGCTACTATAATACTGCCCCTATGTACAAGACTATAGCTACTATAACACTACTCCTATGTACAAGAATATAGCTACTATAATACTGCCCCTGTGTACAAGAATGTAACTACTATAATACTGCTCCTATGTACAAGAATATAACTACTATAATACTACTCCTATGTACAAGAATATAACTACTATAATACTGCTCCTATGTACAAGAATATAAATACTATAATACTGCCCCTATGTACAAGAATATAGCTACTATAACACTGCCCCTATGTACAAGAATATAACTACTATAATGCTGACCCTATGTACAAGAATATAACTACTATAATACTGCCCCTATGTACAAGAATATAACTACTATAATACTGCCCCTATGTACAAGAATATAACTACTATAATACTGCTCCTATGTACAAGAATATAACTACTATAATACTGCTCCTATGTACAGGAATATAGCTATTATAATACTGCCCCTATGTACAAGAATATAACTACTATAATACTGCCCCCTATGTACAAGAAAATAACTACTATAATACTGCTCCTATGTACAAGAATATAACTACTATAATACTGCCTCTATATACAATAATATAACTACTATAATACTGCCCCTATGTACAAGAATATAACTACTATAATACTGCCCCTATGTGCAAGAATATAACATCACTACTATAATACTGTCCCTATTTACAAGAATGTAACTACTATAATACTGCTCCTGTTACGGGCTGGCGGAACGCACCAAATAATAAAGATGGTATTTAGGTGCGTTCGCAGCCCGGGGTCCACCGTGCAGAGGTGTTAACTGCTGCTCGGCAATGGCGGACACGATATGGCGGTATAATAACGGAACACACGGGGTTATCCTCACCCAATGTGTACAGAGGCGGACTCTGTTATCTCACAGAGCTGCACAACCGCCAAATAATAAATGTCATAGCCTGTTATTGCTCACAGAGCTCGGCAGTGTGAGCGGTAGCATATAGTCACAGAACTCAGCCCTTAGACCGCAGGACTGAAGTCCCTCTAGACCGCTAGCGCTCGGCAACGCGGCTGCGATGCCAGCAAGAGTTAAATAAATTACGTGTGCAAGTGTGCACAGTGCCGCTCAGGTGGACGCCACTAATCGCCATGGGTTGGGTCAGATAAGCGCACAGGTTGCGCAAGTCATTGCACCAGCGTTGCTGTCACTTGCCGCGGTTCGATAGTGCCCTGCAGTGGGCGACACCATTGGACGCTAGTGTGCAGACGGCTGGTATGCACTGTGGCCTATAGACTAGCCACCGACAGGTGCTGACTCGGACTCTAAACCCTACCAACATACGTATCAAAAGAGAAGGGGTTTCATAATGAGTCAGTCACCAGATACATGCATCCATCATCATACTCTCCAAACTATTTGAGTCTATACTAGCTCATGGCTGAGCGGCCATGAGACCCTTTTATAGCAGCGTCCTTCCGGGACCTTCCTGACGGTCCAATCTGAGCTGGAGAAGGACCTGAGCATGTGACCTCCGATCTCCAATGAGAGATCGTCCCACGGGCATGCTCAGTGGACCGAAAGGAGGACTTAGTCCCTGGAGTAGCTCGCTGCTGACCAGCCTGCATTGCTATAGTTGGACCAGAGGTGGCAGCAGCAACTGAACCTACAGAGCTGGTCTGAGCAAAGCGCCTGGATCGACGAGTCTGCTGAGCAGCCTCCTGTGTGGCCGGAGAAGAATGGAAGACTGACGAATGCAAGGCTTGGGATTCCTGCTGTGCAGTGACCAGAACCCGACACCTAACATTACCCCCCCTCCTAGGGCTCCCTCCTTTCTGAGCCTTGCTAAGCTCAAATGCCGCAATAAGGAGCGGAGTGTGGATGTTCTCCACTGGCTCCCAGGTCCGAGCCTCTGGACCACGACCCTTCCAATCCACCAAATAAAACTTTTTGCCCCGCATCACCTTGCATCCCACAATGGCATTGACCTCAAACTCGTCCGAAGACAGGTCTGATGTCCTGGCAGATGACTCAGAGAACCGGGACATGTGAACAGGCTTAAGGAGGGACACGTGAAATGTGTCAGAGATAGCCAAGTGTGGTGGAAGGGCCAGACGGTAGACCACAGGGCTGATTTGCTCAAGGACCTTGAAGGGGCCAATGTAGCGCGGTGCGAACTTGCGGACTCAACCCACAGCCTGATGTTTCGGGCGGAGAGCCACACTAAGTCGCCAGGGGCAAAGGTCGGAGCAGGGTGCCGGTGTGCGTCAGCGGTGGTCCTCATTCTGTCCTTGGAGCCCCGGATAGCATCCTGAGTGCGATCCCAAATGTCACGTGCCTCCACCGCCCAGTCTGCCACCCTAGAGTCTGTGTATGACACGGGCATGGGCACAGGGACGCGCGGATGCTGGCCGTAATTTAGGAGGAATGGGGTCTGACCGGTGGAATCGGCCACAGCGTTGTTCAAAGCGAACTCCGCCCACGGCAGCAAGGATGCCCAGTCATCCTGCCTGGCCGAGACAAAATGTCGTAGATATGTGACCAGGGTCTGGTTGGCTCTCTCTACCAACCCGTTCGTCTCAGGATGATAGGCCGAGGAGAGATTTAGCTCAGTGCTGAGCAGGGAATAGAGCTCTCTCCAGAACCGAGATGCAAACTGAGGACCCCGGTCGCTGACAATTTTATCCGATATCCCGTGCAGGCGGACAACGTGCTTAATAAACAACGCTGCCAGGCCCCGTGCAGAAGGTAGCCAAGAGAGTGGTACCAGATGCACCATCTTAGAGAAATGGTCGGTGACAACCCAAATGACGGTGCTGCCACTGGACTTGGGCAGTCCCACCACAAAGTCCATACCGACCATCTCCCAGGGCCTGTCCACTACCGGCAGGGGGTAGAGTAGCCAAGCGGGCCACTGCCGAGAGGACCGATTCTGGGCACAAGAGATGCATGCCTGAATATAGTCCCTGACGTCAAGGGCCATATGCGGCCACCAGTACGTCGTCGCCAGAAGCTCAGAGGTCCGTTTGGTCCCAAAATGTCCACCCACTCTGGACGAATGAGCCCAAGAGAGGACCTCTGGTTGCAGACGGACCGGTACAAAAGTCTTGCCCCGGAGGTACAGACTCAAGGGCGACTGGAGCCACGGTCCTCAGGCTCTCAGATGGGACTATCAGCCGAGGCTCCTCCTCCGATGACACCACGGAGCGGGAGAGAGCATCGGCCTGGACGTTCTTCTCCCCGGAGAGAAAATGCAGGGTGAAGTGGAATCGGGAGAAGAACAAGGACCATCTGGCCTGGCGAGAATTCAGCTGCTGGGCTGTTTGTAAATAAACCAGATTCTTGTGGTTGGTGAACACCTGGAAAGGGTGGCGAGCCCCCTCCAGGAGGTGTCTCCACTCTGAAAAGGCCAACTTCATTGCTAGCAACTCTCTGTCCCCGATGGAATAATTCCTCTCTGCCGGTGTGAAGGTCTTGGAGAAGAAGAAGCATGGGTTCTTCCGACCTTGCGAGTCCTTCTGGAACAGGACCGCTCCAGCACTGACGGAAGAGGCATCCACTTCCAGAATGAAGGGCTTATCTACATCGGGGCGATGTAGAATGGGAGCGCTAGCAAAATGGGATTTATTAGAGGAGAAGGCCTTGGAGACAGGTTCCGACCACAACTTGGGGTTTGCACCCTTCTTGGTGAGGGCTACCAAGGGCGCTACCAAAGTCGAGAAGTGGGGGATGAATTGGCGATAGTAATTTATGAACCCCATAAAGCGCTGCACCACTTTGAGAGAATGGGGTTCCTGCCAATCCATCACCGCCTGTAGCTTGGCAGGATCCATGGCCAAACCCTGGGCAGAGATGATATAGCCCAGGAAAGGCAAGGACTCCTGCTCAAACACACACTTCTCCAACTTGGCATAGAGGAAGTTTGCCCGCAGGAGGTTGAAAACTTTGCAAACATCTCTCCGGTGGGAGTCAATATCTGGAGAGTAGATGAGGATATCATCCAGATAGACTACTACCGAGGTGGTAAGCATATCCTGGAAGATATCGTTCACAAAGTCTTGGAAGACGGACGGGGCATTACAGAGCCCGAAGGGCATCATCAGGTATTCATAGTGCCCCTCCCTGGTGTTAAATGTCGTCTTCCATTCGTCCCCATCACGGATGCGAATCAGGTTATAAGCCCCCCGCAGATCAAGTTTGGTAAACACTCTCGCTCCCCGTAGCCTATCAAACAGCTCCGATATCAGGGGCAGAGGATACTTATTTTTAACGGTGATGGCGTTAAAGACCCCTGTAATCGATGCAAGGACGTAGTTCCCCACTCTTCTTCTGGACGAAGAAGAATCCCGCCCCCGCTGGTGACACTGACTTCCTAATGAATCCTCTTGCCAGATTCTCCCTGATGTATTGAGACATGGCCTCTGTCTCCGGGAGAGATAAGGGATAGACTCGACCCCGGGGAGGCTCAGCACCAGGCAAGAGGTCAATAGGACAGTCATAGGGGCGATGTGGTGGAAGGGTCTCCACCGCCTTTTTGAAGAACACGTCCGCACACTGTCGATAGTATTTGGGAAGTGAGGAAAGATCTGCGGGGACCTCGGTGGAGGCAACCTGGACGCACTCCCTCAGACATCTACCATCACATGACTTACTCCAACCAAGAATTCTCCCCGAGGACCACTCTATATGGGGAGAGTGATACCACAACCAGGGGACCCCTAGAAGGACCTGGTCAATACCCTCGGGTATGACGAGGAGGGATATCATCTCCTGAGGAGATGGAGACACCGAGAGTAACAGTGGAGCGGTTTGGTGGGTAATCTGTGAGGGCAGAGTCGCGCCGTTCACTACTCTGATGGTGACTGGCTTGGACATCATAACCAGTGGTATCGCGTGCCCGTTGAGCGAAGGCAGATGACATAAAATTGCCCTCCGCCCCGGAATCCACGTAAACCTCCACTGCCAAAGTGGAAGAAATAAACTCAAGTGTTCCCTTAAAGGACAGCTTGGAGGAAAACACTGCGGTTTCTAGTGAGCCGCCTCCTACAGCCACTATGCACGAGCGTCTTCCCAGCCGATGTGGGCACCGGTTGGCAAAGTGACCGGACTGCCGGCAACCATGACAGATCACAGGGGCTCGAGCGAGCCGGGGCCTGGATCCCTCACGGGAAGCCCCCTGACGCTCGGATGCCCGATCGGAAGATTCCAGAGGTTTAGCAAACTGGGTGCCAACCTAAACCTCTGCCTACACTGAGACCTCTCCAACCTTCGCTCGGCAAAGCGAAGGTCTATACGGGTGGAGACTGTGATAAGCTCCTCCAGTGTAGCGGGAATACCCCTGGGGGCCAGAGCGTCCTTCACATGGCCAGCCAAACCTCTCCAGAATGCCGGAATGATGACCTTATCTGGCCACTCTAACTCCGAGGCCAGCATCCGGAACTGGATGGCAAAGTGGCTGACCATGGACGAGTCCTGTGACAATGCCAGCAGCCGGAGCGCGGTGTCATGGGTGACTCGCGGTCCCAGGAAGACCTGCTTCAGAGTGTCTTAGAACCGTGAGGCACTCTGCACCACATGATCACCACGCTCCTACAGCAGTGTGGCCCACTCCAAAGCCCTGCCCGACAAGAGGGAAATAATAAATCCCACTTTAGCCTGCTCGGAGGGGAATCGTGCTGCCAGCAGTTCCAGCTGTATAGAGCACTGGCTCACGAAACCCCTACAAGAAGCACTATCGCCTGAGAACTTCTAGGGCAGCGGGAGGCGGGACAAAGTCAGGGCAGGGATGGCAGTGGTCACACGGGAGACAGCCTCTGTGGCTGCCTGAAGAGCGAACGCAGTAACATCCGCAGCTGAGGCTGAACACTCGAGAGCCGCCAACCTGCCCTGCAGCTGCCGGATGTAATGCAGAAGGCGCTGTTCATCCGCCATTAAGAGCCAGACCTTGGCGCTAGTATAATGTTACGTGCTGGCGGAACGCACCAAATAATAAAGATGGTATTTAGGTACGTTTGCAGCCCGGGGTCCACCGTGCAGAGGTGTTAACTGCTGCTCAGTAATGGCGGACGCAATATGGCGGTATAATAATGGAACACACGGGGTTAACCTCACCCAATGTGTACAGAGGCGGACTCTGTTATCTCACAGAGCCGCATAACCGCCAAATAATAAATGCCGTAGCCTGTTATTGCTCACAGAGCTCGGCAGTGTGAGTGCTAGTGTACAGTCACAGAACTCAGCCCTTAGACCCAGGACTGATGTCCCTCTAGACCGCTAGCGCTCGGCACCGCGACTGTGATGCCAGCAAGGGTTAAATAAATTACGCGTGCAAGTGTGCACAGTGCCGCTCAGGTTTGCCCCGCATCACCTTGCATCCCACGATGGCATTGACCTCAAACTCGTCCGAAGACAGGTCTGATGTCCTGGCAGATGACTCAGAGAACCGGGACATGTGAACAGGCTTAAGGAGGGACACGTGAAATGTGTCAGAGATAGCCAAGTGTGGTGGAAGGGCCAGACGGTAGACCACAGGGCTGATTTGCTCAAGGACCTTGAAGGGGCCAATGTAGCGCGGTGCGAACTTGCGGACTCAACCCACAGCCTGATGTTTCGGGCGGAGAGCCACACTAAGTCGCCAGGGGCAAAGGTCCCTGGAGTAGCTCGCTGCTGACCAGCCTGCGTTGCTATAGTTGGACCAGAGGTGGCAGCAGCAACTGGATCACCTGGATCGACGAGTCTGCTGAGCAGCCTTCTCTGCATCCGGAGAGGAATGGGAGACTGCTGAATGCAAGACTCGGGATTCCTGCTGTGCAGCGACCGGAACCCGACGCCTAGCAGCTCCTATGAACAAGAATATAACTACTATAATACTGCTCCTATGTACAAGAATATAACTACTATAATACTGCCCCTATGTACAAGAATATAACTACTATAATACTGCCCCTATGTACAACAATATAACTACTATAATACTGCCCCCTATGTACAAGAATATAACTACTATAATACTGCCCCCTATGTACAAGAATATAACTACTATAATACTGCCCCCTATGTACAAGAATATAAGTACTATAATACTGCTCCTATGTACAAGAATATAACTACTATAATACTGCCCCCTATGTACAAGAATATAACTACTATAATACTGCCCCTATGTACAAGAATATAAGTAATAAAATACTGCTCCTATGTACAGGAATATAACTACTATAATACTGCTCCTATGTACAAGAATATAACTACTATAATACTGCCAATTGTACAAGAATATAACTATAATACTGGCCCCTATGTACAAGAATATAACTACTATAATTCTGCTCCTATGTACAAGAATATAACTACTATAATACTGCCCCCTATGTACAAGAATATAACTACTATAATACTACCCCCTATGTACAAGAATATAACTACTATAATACTGCTCCTATGTACAAGAATATAGCTACTAAAATACTGCTCCTATGTACAAGACTATAACTACTATAATACTGCCCCCTATGTACAAGAATATAACTACTATAATACTGCCCCTATGTACAAGAATATAACTACTATAATACTGCCCCCTTTGTACAAGAATATAACTACTATAATACTGCCCCCTATGTACAAGAATATAACTACTATAATACTGCTCCTATGTACAAGAATATAACTACTATAATACTGCTCCTATGTACAAGAATATAGCTACTATAATACTGCTCCTATGTGCAAGACTATAACTACTATAATACTACCCCCTATGTACAAGAATATATCTACTATAATACTACCCCCTATGTACAAGAATATAACTACTATAATACTGCCCCTATGTACAAGAATATAACTACTATAATACTGCTCCTATATACAAGAATATAACTACTATAATACTGCCCCTATGTACAAGAATATAACTACTGTAATACTGCCCCATATGTACAAGAATATAACTACTATAATACTGCTCCTATGTACAAGAATATAACTACTATAATACTACCCCCATGTACAAGAATATAACTACTATAATACTGCCCCTATGTACAAGAATATAACTACTATAATACTGCTCCTACTGTATATACAAGAATATAACTACTATAATACTGCCCCCTATGTACAAGAATATAACTACTATAATACTGCTCCTATGTTCAAGAATATAACTACTATAATACTGCCCCTATGTACAAGAATATAAGTAATACAATTCTGCTCCTATGTACAAGAATATAAATACTATAATACTGCCCCTATGTACAAGAATATAACTACTATAATACTGCTCCTATGTACAAGAATATAGTTACTATAATACTGCTCCTATGTACAAGACTATATCTACTATAATACTGCCCCCTATGTACAAGAATATAACTACTATAATACTGCCCCTATGTACAAGAATATAACTACTATAATAATGCTCCTATGTACAAGAATATAACTACTATAATACTGGCCCTATGTACAAGAATATAACTACTATAATACTGCTTCCTATGTACAAGAATATAACTACTATAATACTACCCCCTATGTACAAGAATATAACTACTATAATACTGCCCCTATGTACAAGAATATAACTACTATAATACTACCCCCTATGTACAAGTATATAACTACTATAATACTGCCCCCTATGTACAAGAATATAACTACTATAATACTACCCCCTATGTAAAAGAGTATAACTGCTATAATACTGCCCCATGTACAAGAATATAACTACTATAATACTGCCCCCTATGTTCAAGAATATAACTGCTATAATACTACTCCCTATGTACAAGAGTATAACTACTATAATACTGTTCCTATGTACAAGAATATAACTACTATAATACTGCTCCTATATACAAGAATATAACTGCTATAATACTGCCCCTATGTATAAGAATATAACTACTATAATACTGCCCCTATGTACAAGAATATATCTACTATAATACTGCTCCTATGTACAAGAATATATCTACTATAATACTGCTCCTATGTACAAGAATATAACTACTATAATACTGCCCCCCATGTACAAGAATATAACGACTATAATTCTGCTCCTATGTACAAGAATATAACTACTATAATACTGCTCCTATGTACAAGAATATAACTACTATAATACTGCTCCTATGTACAAGAATATATCTACTATAATACTGCTCCTATGTACAAGAATATAACTACTATAATGCTGCTCCTATGTACAAGAATATAACTACTATAATACTGCTCCCTATGTACAAGAATATAACTACAATAATACTGCCCCCCATGTACAAGAATATAACTACTATAATACTGCTCCTATGTACAAGAATATAACTACTATAATACTGCCTCCTATGTACAAGAATATAACGACTATAATTCTGCTCCTATGTACAAGAATATAACTACTATAATACTGCTCCTATGTACAAGAATATAGCTACTATAATACTGCTCCTATGTGCAAGACTATAACTACTATAATACTACCCCCTATGTACAAGAATATATCTACTATAATACTACCCCCTATGTACAAGAATATAACTACTATAATACTGCCCCTATGTACAAGAATATAACTACTATAATACTGCTCCTATATACAAGAATATAACTACTATAATACTTCCCCTATGTACAAGAATATAACTACTGTAATACTGCCCCATATGTACAAGAATATAACTACTATAATACTGCTCCTATGTACAAGAATATAACTACTATAATACTACCCCCATGTACAAGAATATAACTACTATAATACTGCCCCTATGTACAAGAATATAACTACTATAATACTGCTCCTACTGTATATACAAGAATATAACTACTATAATACTGCCCCCTATGTACAAGAATATAACTACTATAATACTGCTCCTATGTTCAAGAATATAACTACTATAATACTGCCCCTATGTACAAGAATATAAGTAATACAATTCTGCTCCTATGTACAAAAATATAAATACTATAATACTGCCCCTATGTACAAGAATATAACTACTATAATACTGCTCCTATGTACAAGAATATAGTTACTATAATACTGCTCCTATGTACAAGACTATATCTACTATAATACTGCCCCCTATGTACAAGAATATAACTACTATAATACTGCCCCTATGTACAAGAATATAACTACTATAATAATGCTCCTATGTACAAGAATATAACTACTATAATACTGGCCCTATGTACAAGAATATAACTACTATAATACTGCTTCCTATGTACAAGAATATAACTACTATAATACTACCCCCTATGTACAAGAATATAACTACTATAATACTGCCCCTATGTACAAGAATATAACTACTATAATACTACCCCCTATGTACAAGTATATAACTACTATAATACTGCCCCCTATGTACAAGAATATAACTACTATAATACTGCCCCCTATGTACAAGAATATAACTACTATAATACTGCCCCCTATGTTCAAGAATATAACTGCTATAATACTACTCCCTATGTACAAGAGTATAACTACTATAATACTGTTCCTATGTACAAGAATATAACTACTATAATACCGCTCCTATATACAAGAATATAACTGCTATAATACTGCCCCTATGTATAAGAATATAACTACTATAATACTGCCCCTATGTACAAGAATATATCTACTATAATACTGCTCCTATGTACAAGAATATATCTACTATAATACTGCTCCTATGTACAAGAATATAACTACTATAATACTGCCCCCCATGTACAAGAATATAACGACTATAATTCTGCTCCTATGTACAAGAATATAACTACTATAATACTGCTCCTATGTACAAGAATATAACTACTATAATACTGCTCCTATGTACAAGAATATATCTACTATAATACTGCTCCTATGTACAAGAATATAACTACTATAATGCTGCTCCTATGTACAAGAATATAACTACTATAATACTGCTCCCTATGTACAAGAATATAACTACAATAATACTGCCCCCCATGTACAAGAATATAACTACTATAATACTGCTCCTATGTACAAGAATATAACTACTATAATACTGCCTCCTATGTACAAGAATATAACGACTATAATTCTGCTCCTATGTACAAGAATATAACGACTATAATACTGCTCCTATGTACAAGAATATAACTACTATAATGCTGCTCCTATGTACAAGAATATAACTACTATAATACTGCTCCCTATGTACAAGAATATAACTACTATAATACTGCCCCCCATGTACAAGAATATAACTACTATAATACTGCTCCTATGTACAAGAATATAACTACTATAATACTGCTCCTATGTACAAGAATATAACTACTATAATACTGCTCCTATGTACAAGAATATAACTACTATAATACTGCCCCCCATGTACAAGAATATAACTACTATAATACTGCTCCTATGTACAAGAATATAACTACTATAATACTGCCTCCTATGTACAAGAATATAACGACTATAATTCTGCTCCTATGTACAAGAATATAACTACTATAATACTGCTCCTATGTACATGAATATAACTACTATAATGCTGCTCCTATGTACAAGAATATAACTACTATAATACTGCTCCCTATGTACAAGAATATAACTACTATAATACTGCCCCCCATGTACAAGAATATAACTACTATAATACTGCTCCTATGTACAAGAATATAACTACTATAATACTGCTCCTATGTACAAGAATATAACTACTATAATACTGCTCCTATGTACAAGAATATAACTACTATAATACTGCTCCTATGTACAAGAATATAATTACTATAATGCTGCTCCTATGTACAAGAATATAACTACTATAATACTGCTCCCTATGTACAAGAATATAACTACTATAATACTGCCCCCCATGTACAAGAATATAACTACTATAATACTGCTCCTATGTACAAGAATATAACTACTATAATACTGCCTCCTATGTACAAGAATATAACGACTATAATTCTGCTCCTATGTACAAGAATATAACTACTATAATACTGCTCCTATGTACAAGAATATAACTACTATAATGCTGCTCCTATGTACAAGAATATAACTACTATAATACTACCCCCTATGTACAAGAATATAACTACTATAATACTGCCCCTATGTACAAGAATATAACTACTATAATACTACCCCCTATGTACAAGTATATAACTACTATAATACTGCCCCCTATGTACAAGAATATAACTACTATAATACTGCCCCCTATGTACAAGAATATAACTACTATAATACTGCCCCCTATGTTCAAGAATATAACTGCTATAATACTACTCCCTATGTACAAGAGTATAACTACTATAATACTGTTCCTATGTACAAGAATATAACTACTATAATACTGCTCCTATATACAAGAATATAACTGCTATAATACTGCCCCTATGTATAAGAATATAACTACTATAATACTGCCCCTATGTACAAGAATATATCTACTATAATACTGCTCCTATGTACAAGAATATATCTACTATAATACTGCTCCTATGTACAAGAATATAACTACTATAATACTGCCCCCCATGTACAAGAATATAACGACTATAATTCTGCTCCTATGTACAAGAATATAACTACTATAATACTGCTCCTATGTACAAGAATATAACTACTATAATACTGCTCCTATGTACAAGAATATATCTACTATAATACTGCTCCTATATACAAGAATATAACTACTATAATACTGCCTCCTATGTACAAGAATATAACGACTATAATTCTGCTCCTATGTACAAGAATATATCTACTATAATACTGCTCCTATATACAAGAATATAACTACTATAATACTGCCCCCCATGTACAAGAATATAACGACTATAATTCTGCTCCTATGTACAAGAATATAACTACTATAATACTGCTCCTATGTACAAGAATATAACTACTATAATACTGCTCCTATGTACAAGAATATATCTACTATAATACTGCTCCTATATACAAGAATATAACTACTATAATACTGCTCCTATGTACAAGAATATAACTACTATAATACTGCTCCTATGTACAAGAATATATCTACTATAATACTGCTCCTATATACAAGAATATAACTACTATAATACTGCCCCCCATGTACAAGAATATAACGACTATAATTCTGCTCCTATGTACAAGAATATAACTACTATAATACTGCTCCTATGTACAAGAATATAACTACTATAATACTGCTCCTATGTACAAGAATATATCTACTATAATACTGCTCCTATGTACAAGAATATAACTACTATAATACTGCCTCCTATGTACAAGAATATAACGACTATAATTCTGCTCCTATGTACAAGAATATAACTACTATAATACTGCTCCTATGTACAAGAATATAACTACTATAATGCTGCTCCTATGTACAAGAATATAACTACTATAATACTGCTCCCTATGTACAAGAATATAACTACAATAATACTGCCCCCCATGTACAAGAATATAACTACTATAATACTGCTCCTATGTACAAGAATATAACTACTATAATACTGCCTCCTATGTACAAGAATATAACGACTATAATTCTGCTCCTATGTACAAGAATATAACTACTATAATACTGCTCCTATGTACAAGAATATAACTACTATAATGCTGCTCCTATGTACAAGAATATAACTACTATAATACTGCTCCCTATGTACAAGAATATAACTACTATAATACTGCCCCCCATGTACAAGAATATAACTACTATAATACTGCTCCTATGTACAAGAATATAACTACTATAATACTGCTCCTATGTACAAGAATATAACTACTATAATACTGCTCCTATGTACAAGAATATAACTACTATAATACTTCCCCCCATGTACAAGAATATAACTACTATAATACTGCTCCTATGTACAAGAATATAACTACTATAATACTGCTCCTATGTACAAGAATATAACTACTATAATACTGCTCCTATGTACAAGAATATAACTACTATAATTCTGCTCCTATGTACAAGAATATAACTACTATAATACTGCTCCCTATGTACAAGAATATAACTACTATAATACTGCCCCCCATGTACAAGAATATAACTACTATAATACTGCTCCTATGTACAAGAATATAACTACTATAATACTGCCCCCTATGTACAAGAATATAACGACTATAATTCTGCTCCTATGTACAAGAATATAACTACTATAATACTGCTCCTATGTACATGAATATAACTACTATAATGCTGCTCCTATGTACAAGAATATAACTACTATAATACTGCTCCCTATGTACAAGAATATAACTACTATAATACTGCCCCCCATGTACAAGAATATAACTACTATAATACTGCTCCTATGTACAAGAATATAACTACTATAATACTGCTCCTATGTACAAGAATATAACTACTATAATACTGCTCCTATGTACAAGAATATAACTACTATAATACTGCTCCTATGTACAAGAATATAATTACTATAATGCTGCTCCTATGTACAAGAATATAACTACTATAATACTGCTCCCTATGTACAAGAATATAACTACTATAATACTGCCCCCCATGTACAAGAATATAACTACTATAATACTGCTCCTATGTACAAGAATATAACTACTATAATACTGCCTCCTATGTACAAGAATATAACGACTATAATTCTGCTCCTATGTACAAGAATATAACTACTATAATACTGCTCCTATGTACAAGAATATAACTACTATAATGCTGCTCCTATGTACAAGAATATAACTACTATAATACTGCTCCCTATGTACAAGAATATAACTACTATAATACTGCCCCCCATGTACAAGAATATAACTACTATAATACTGCTCCTATGTACAAGAATATAACTACTATAATGCTGCTCCTATGTACAAGAATATAACTACTATAATACTGCTCCCTATGTACAAGAATATAACTACTATAATACTGCCCCCCATGTACAAGAATATAACTACTATAATACTGCTCCTATGTACAAGAATATAACTACTATAATACTGCCTCCTATGTACAAGAATATAACGACTATAATTCTGCTCCTATGTACAAGAATATAACTACTATAATACTGCTCCTATGTACATGAATATAACTACTATAATGCTGCTCCTATGTACAAGAATATAACTACTATAATACTGCTCCCTATGTACAAGAATATAACTACTATAATACTGCCCCCCATGTACAAGAATATAACTACTATAATACTGCTCCTATGTACAAGAATATAACTACTATAATACTGCTCCTATGTACAAGAATATAACTACTATAATACTGCTCCTATGTACAAGAATATAACTACTATAATACTGCTCCTATGTACAAGAATATAATTACTATAATGCTGCTCCTATGTACAAGAATATAACTACTATAATACTGCTCCCTATGTACAAGAATATAACTACTATAATACTGCCCCCCATGTACAAGAATATAACTACTATAATACTGTTCCTATGTACAAGAATATAACTACTATAATACTGCCTCCTATGTACAAGAATATAACGACTATAATTCTGCTCCTATGTACAAGAATATAACTACTATAATACTGCTCCTATGTACAAGAATATAACTACTATAATGCTGCTCCTATGTACAAGAATATAACTACTATAATACTGCTCCCTATGTACAAGAATATAACTACTATAATACTGCCCCCCATGTACAAGAATATAACTACTATAATACTGCTCCTATGTACAAGAATATAACTACTATAATACTGCTCCTATGTACAAGAATATAACTACTATAATACTGCTCCCTATGTACAAGAATATAACTACTATAATACTGCCCCCCATGTACAAGAATATAACTACTATAATACTGCTCCTATGTACAAGAATATAACTACTATAATACTTCTCCTATATACAAGAATATAACTACTATAATACTGCCCCTATGTATAAGAATATAACTATATAATACTGCCCCCTATGTACAAGAATATAACTACTATAATACTGCTCCTATGTACAAGAATATAACTACTATAATACTGCCCCTATATACAAGAATATAACTACTATAATACTGTTCCTATGTACAAGAATATAACTACTATAATACTGCCTCCTATGTACAAGAATATAACGACTATAATTCTGCCCCTATGTATAAGAATATAACTACTATAATACTGCCCCCTATGTACAAGAATATAACTACTATAATACTGCCCCTATGTACAAGAATATAACTACTATAATACTGTTCCTATGTACAAGAATATAACTACTATAATACTGCCTCCTATGTACAAGAATATAACTACTATAATCCTGCCCCTATGTAAACAGATTTCTGCTGCTGCCTCGATGTTCTGATTGCAGTTATTTACTGTATGTTTGATGTTGGCTCTGGGGTTGAGTACAGATGAATGTATATAATTGTGCAGCTGATCATACAGTTTGTGTTGTGAGTTGCGTTGGCTCTGTCCATTCTGTATTTAGACTTTTATGAATGGGCCCCTTTGATGCTGAGTTTCCCGTATACCATACGAAACCCCCAGTAATTCAGGACCTGTTACAAGACTTTGCTTTCACGCCGAGTATAAAATCTGAGGATAATGAATTTTTTTTGGCTGGACCTTCCCTTCCTGTCTACTCAGCTGTTCTTCATCCACAACAGAAATCGCCAAACAGAACCCAGTCCTATTTCAGTTCATAAATGAAGTGATTCTTCCTCTAATGACGACACATTTTCCTCTCGGGATAAGAGGCAGGAGGGAGTTTTCATCAGGAGACCCTGTCCCTCATGTCAAGATTTAATAAGAACCCACATCCAGCTGTTTATTGTTCCTTCTGTTCCAGCCAAGATGTAGGATCCGGTACTGATTTCTGGGATTTTTGCTTTATTTTTACCTTTTTTGTAATATTATATAATCTGACGAAGAAACCCGGCACTCATTCCTCCTTAAAAGAATTCTTTATTGCTTAATCCATCTGTTTAGACACGGATAAATAACACTAACGCGTTTCGGAAGTAGATTCCTTATTCATAGATCTATGAACTAACCAATAAAGAATTCTTTCAACGTGTACGGAGTGTCGGCTTTACTGCAATTTATGCATCTACGCTTGCTCTGACTGCCGAGTACCCGGAATGAAATTGTTGCAGGTGTTGTGAGCAGTCTTGGATTTTTGATGGATTATATAATCTAAATCCATCATATTTAGATTACAATCACACACTGCTGCTCATGGCTCTATTGATGCAGCGGGTTTCATCTATGATATGAATGTAAATCTTGACATTTAAAAATGTCTTCCTGACACCACGAACGCAATCAGACTAGTTCCCTGGATCAACGTCTAAGTATCTAAGTGTCGACTGAATTTTACAACATCATGTGGCATGCTCTTACAATAAAGAAACCATAGTCTCACTACTCTACTCGTACAGTAAAGAATCCATAATCTCATTGCTCAGGCAGTAAAGAATCCAATGTCTCAGTGCTCGAACAGTAAAGAATCTACAGTCTCACTGCTCGTACAGTAAAGAATTCATAGTCTCACTGTTCATACAGTAAAGAATAGTCTCACTACTCGTACAGTAAAGAATCCATAGTCTCACTTCCATATGTGCCACTGTGCTCTTAGGAACCTTGAGTACTGCAGAAATTCTTTTGTAACCTTGGCCAGATCTGTGCCTTGCCACAATTCTGTCTCTGAGCTCCTTGGCCAGTTCCTTTGACCTCATGATTCTCATTTGTTGTGACATGCACTGTGAGCTGTGAGGTCTTATATAAACAGGTGTGCGCCTTTACAAATCAAGTCCTATCAGTTTAAACACAGCTGGACTCCAATGAAGGAGTAGAACCATCTCAAGGAGGATCACAAGGAAATGGTCAGCGTGTGACTTAAATATGAGAGTCTGAGCAAAGGGTCTGAATACTTACGACCATGTGATATTTCAGTTTTTCTTTTTTAATAAATTTGCAAAAATTTCTACATGGGGTGTAGAGTGTTCATTAATGAGAAAAAAAGAATGACTGCAATGAAACAAAGAGTTAAAAATTTAAAGGGGTCTGAATACTTTCCGTATCCACTGTACATCCTTCTGTAATATTAAATTATCCTCCTCTGTGTTGATTACCTTCCAGAGTTTAGTATCATTTGTTGACATTCTACTCTGTGTGCTTCAACAAAGTAATCGATAAACATATTAAAAAGAGGGCCCAATACTGACCCCTGTGGTACCCACTATTAACCGTGATCCAGAGTGTGTTACATTAATAACCACCCCACTTCCTATCACTGAGGCCAGTCTCACACGTCCAGATAATTCCGGTACCAGAGAAAACGGTCCCGGAGCTATCCATGTCCGTATGTCCGTGTGGATACGTAGGCCATCTGTGTTACATCCGTGTGCTATCCGTATGTCCGTGTGTTCTATCCGTGTGTGATCCATTTGCTGTCCGTGTATTGAAAATATTTGTTTCAATGTTAACCCTATGACTTTTAAAAAACGCACACGGATGGCACATGGACGCCATCCGTGTGCAGTACGTGTTTACACGGACCCATTGATTTGTATGGGTCCGTGTGATCCGTGCGCTCCCACGAACACTGACATGTCTCCGTGTTTTTCACACGGACACTCGGTCCGTGAAAAAACGCTGACATGTGCAGAGATACATTCATTTTAATGTGTCTACATGTGTCAGTGTCTCTGGTACGTGAGGAAACTGTCACTACATGTACTGGAGCCACTGACATGTGAAACCGGCCTGAGACAGTGTTTATCCCAATTGCACAAATTTTCCCTCAGTCCCATTGCTCTCATTTTATGTACAAAACTTTTATATGACGCCGTGGTCCGGTATAGAGTTTACCTCCTCATTAGTGATGAGCGAGCATACTCATTGCTCAGGTTTTCCTGAGCATGCTCGAGTATTCTCCGAGTATTTTGGCGTGCTCGGAGATTTCGTTTTCGTCGCCTCAGCTGCATGATTTGCGGCTGCTAGACAGCCTGAATACATGTGGAGGTTCCCTAACATGCATCCATTCCACACATGTATTCAGGCTGTCCAGCAGCCGCAAATCATGCAGCTGCTTTGACAGAAACTAAATCTCGAAGCACGCCAAAATACTCGGAGGACACCCGAGCAACGAGTACATTATACTCGCTCATCACTACTCCTCATAGAAGCTGATCAGATTAGTTTGATAGGACCGATCCCTTATAAAGACTTGTTGATGCTGGATTATGACGGCGCTGTTACAGCAGTGTCAGCACTGGCTCTCACGGGGATCATGTGACATCATTATGTCATGCAATCCCTGCTGCCAATCAGCGCTGACTTCACTCTCCTCTCCTTTGGACAAATCAGGACATCCAAGGGAAGTGAGAGAGCAGTCGCTGCTTTCACCACCTTCGGATGTCAATTACATCCATTGGAGAGAAGAGTGAAGTCAGCACTGATTGGCCACAGGGATCTAGCAATCCCTAAAGAAAATAAAATGGCAGTGTTCACATAATTTTTCTTCTTTTTTTTTCCCCAGTCAAATTAGATCATCATGGGGAAGAGTGAGAAGAAGGGTAAGAAAGGATCCAAGAAAAAGAAGCAAAGTAAAAAGTCACAGGAAGACAAGATGACGTTTGCGGAAGCTCTTCTGGCTTATCAGTGAGTATCAGGGGTGTAGCTCGAGGGGTTCAAAGGTAGCAGTCATACCCGGGCCATGGTGCCCCAGATCCCCTCTGCCACAAAAGTATTATAAATGACTTAGCATAGTGGGTAGGGAGTTTTCTTACCGTTTTTGCATTAGGGCCCCTCCTTCGTCAAATACCTTCAACACTTCAATATCTTCAAACCCATTTTAATGACAAATATGTAATACTTCATTTCTCCTGTGGAGGCACTATAGGGGTTGTGAACACCTGTTTCCTTGTTCCCACATATCTTATCGCTAATTGCTGGAGCATTCGGCAGCAAGACACTCCGTTATCAGCACCGTCATCGGGGGAATTTTTAATTAAGGCCGGTTTCACATTTGCGTTAAAGGCCGCAGCGTCGGCCAGCGCACGGTCGCCGCTAAGCCCCACCCCCTGCCGCGCCTCCACCAGTAGCTCCGCCTCCGGGCGCATGACGCTGCATGCATCCCCTATCTTTATCACTGAGGACGCAGGCCGTGCGCAGTATGCGTTTTGGTGGCGCCTGCGTCCTTTTGACGGTGCGCCGACCAGCGCCAAACGCAACCTGTTGCAATTTGGTTGCGCTCGGCGCACCGTCAAAAGGACGCAGGCGCCGCCAAATGCATACTGCGCACGGCCTGCGTCCTCAGTGATAAAGATAGGGGACGCATGACGCATGCAGCGTCATGCGCCCGGAGGCGGAGCTACCAGCGGAGGCGCTGCAGGGGGCGGGGCTTAGCGGTGGCCGTGCGCAGGCCGACGCTGCGGCCTTTAACGCAAATGTGAACCGGCCTAAAAAGGATTTTTTACAGCAAAAAAGCCTTTTAAAGGTGATCTGAGAATAGCAATTCATTATTTGCCTTTTTTAAGTCACTTTTTTTTCCTCTTTGGGTTGCGGTATTCATTGACTTTGTTTGCACCAAATTCTTTAAAATGGTTCATAATTTTTGTAGAAAATAAAAAAAAAAATTCCCTTTATTTTTGTGCTTGACCGTTTTTTTTTTTTTTTTTTTTTTTAGACTTTTTAGCACAAAAAGTCACATGTTCCATTAAAATATAGCAAAATTTGCACAATAAAAAAAAAAATGTAAAAAAAAAAAAAAAAAAAAAAAAAAAGACATACATCACTCCAGGCAGGAACTGGAATATATTTGCCCAAAAATGTTGCAAATTTTTTTTTTTTCAACTGATGAATGATACAAGAACTGCTGTCAATAGAAAATGTATATTTGTTAATCACCGTACACCAACACGTGCCTATAGTAGTAACATCAGGACTTTACGCATGGAGAGGAGATGTTGGTTGGTCTTATAAGTTGCTTCTTTACTGTAGTCATTTGGTCACAGAGTCCAGGCTTTGTAGCAATGTATCGATCCTCGTCCCGTCCACTTTTCTTTCTTTGTTTCTCCTCTAGTGCTTCATCTGGAGCACAATCAGCTGTTTATGACCCATTTTTACCCCCAGATGAAGCTCATGTTTCCTTTAGTTCATTCAGAATGTGTCAAACAGGAGGCCGAACATTCATATCCTCCACATATAAAGAACCAATGTGATCATCACGTCAGGTGCCTGATTTCACCACATCTCTTCTATATGAGTAAAGCCCTCATCAGGTGTAGAAAGTTGCTCTCCACCGTCTGTTTCGTCATCCATGAAGGGCGTTAAGTTCCACCATTGCACTTGTAGTTACCCTACGTGACGTTGCAGAGCGATTTTCATCCAGATATGACATTAATTCAAATTCTAGAATTCAGATGAAAGAGAGTCAGATTGAAGAGTTACTGGCTGAGGTGAAACAAGTGGAAGAAAAGAATGTGAGATATAAAGAAAGGGTAAGTGCCATCATTCCAAACGACAGAGGGGAAGATTGAAGTAAAGGGAAGCGATCATTAGAAAATGACATATTCTTTAAATGAGGTCCTTAGGTTAACATATATTTTTTTAAAAATGTTGCCTATGGTTTTTTTTCCTATCAAGAGATTTATTAAGAAAACACATTAGTAATCTTGCAATCTTCTCTTTAAGAAGAGTTTTCAGCAGGCGTCTTATCATCAGAGGCAGGATTACAATAACATCTCTATATACCATAGCTAATACAGGATCCACCAATCACGGTAGGTGATGTCACAGCTCACATCCTCCTTCGGTACAATGACTGATAACACCTCTATACACAGTAGATAACATAAGAGCCATCATTCACAATAGGTGATGTCACAGCTCACCTTCTCCTCCTCCTGTACAATGACTGATAACAGAGGATCCACCATTCACAATATGTGCTATCACAGCTCACCTCCTCCTCCTGTACAATGACTCATATCACCTCTATATACAGTAGATAACAGAGGATCCACCATTCACAAAAGGTGATGTCACAGCTCACCTCCTCCTCCTGTACAATGACTGATAGCACCTCTATACACAGTAGATAACACAGGACCCACCATTCACAATTGAATAACACCTCTATATACATATATCTGCTTCAACACGGGTTACCTTGACGTTGGTGAGGCAGCTTGGTATACTTTTTTTGCAAAAAAACTTATCGACTAAATACCCTGTATTTGTTGTTCAGCACTTGCTGATTACTGCCATATTTTTGGCTGCAGAGAATTTTTGCAAATTTTTGCAAATCTGCCATTCTATGTTCTCTTGTTATATCTATATACAGTAGATAACACAGGATCCACCATTCACAATAGGTGATGTCACAGCTCACCTCCTCCTGTATAATGACTGCTAACACCTATATATATATACACAGTTGATGACAGAGGATCCACCAATCTCAATAAGCGATGTCACAGCTCACCTCCTCCTCCTGTACAATGACTGATAACACCTCTATAGACAGTAGATATCACAGGATCCATAATTCACAATAGGTGATGTCACAGCTCACCTCCTCCTGTATAATGACTGATAACACCTCTATATACAGTAGATAACACAGGATCCACCATTCACAATAGGTGATGTCACAGCTCACCTCCTCCTCCCGTACAAGGACTGATAACACCTCTATATACAGTAGATAACAGAGGATCCACCAATCCGGATAAGCGATGTCACAGCTTACCCTGCTCCCCTTCATTGACAACAAACTTTGCACACACACATTAGTTGCATCTATACAAAAGACAGGGTCGGAGGGCTATAAATTTCTGCTAATGTACATGTGCATTTCCCAAATCAACACAAAGTCAAAGTCTAAAACAGCCCCAGTGATCAATATGAAAATTGCATAATCTCCATTATTTATTTTTAATACAGATAGTCATAGGGAAATAAAATAAAAAATAAATTAAATAAATTAAAACATTTAAATTAACACATAACAGTAGGTCACATTCTGATGAGAGTGATGAAAGCTTCACCTTTTAGGCTGAGTGCAAACGTACTTTTTTGTCCTGCGGATTATTCCGCGCAGAATTGAAGAAATCCGTAGGTCAAATGACCTGCATTTTTCCTGCGGATTTCTTCCATTTTTATTGCGGTTTTCTTGCGGTTTTTGTGCGGTTTTCCCCCTGCGGATTTGGTGACAAGGGAGATAGAACACTGCACAAAAGAAGTGACATGCTGCGGATTTTGTACCGCGGAAAAATCCGCAGCGTCTGCACAGCGTTTTTTTTTTTCAATTGATTAACATGCTACGGTACATCACAATGCAGATATGCAATGTTTCTGCGCTGTAAAATCCGCTGCGGATTCGCTGGAAATCTGCATCGTGTGCACATGGCCTTAAGGTGTTGACTCATGGAGTCCATATTGGCAGCTAGAGATGTCATACGGGGGGCCACCCTGTATTACCCAGGGGTAGGTAACTGTAGATCCTGCTCTGATGGACCGGGATAACCCATGTATTTAATGTGCATCTGAACTAAAACCCAGCAACTAGGTAATAATATCTGGGGTTCCAGACGCCGGACAACTTATTTACAGAAAGGGGGTTCTCCCATAAAGTCAATAATTACATAATAAATGGAGATGGCATCCCGAGCTGAGCATTCAGCTAAAAGAGACATATAGGCGTAGAGTGGAAAGTTCGCTCCAGCTGGATTCTGACCACATTTCAGATCAGCGTTCTTTTATGGTTAAATTACATTTTTTTTGTAGATCAGCCTTAAATTTCCATACCCAATCTAGAGCAAGGACCGGCCACCTATTATAATCCAGATGTTTTGAAACTACAACTCCCAGCATGCCCTGATGATTGACTGAGAATATAGCAGCATACAAGGCTATGGATTCTACAATGTTGACCTGACAGACCCTACTATAAGCCAGTAGGGTCCATTAGCGGACAGAGATGGTGTTCATCATGTGACATATCTTGTCATGACTCAGAAGTGGGAAACGAAAGGTGGATTGAAAAATAAAAAAATATTTCCATGGGTTTTTCTTGTTTATATACAAACCCACATAACTCTCTAAGCAGACCCCAAAAGGAATTCAGACCACATGCCAAAACCCAGAGATTCCAGCCCTATGAATAGGTTGCAGGCCAGAACCTGTCAGTATACAATCCTCAGACCACCCTGTGTACAGTTACCCAGACCCCCATTGTATATGCAGACCCTCCTATATATATATAGACTCCAGACAAATCCCTCCTAATTATATTGGCCATTAAAATATTACAATCAACCCCCCCCCCCCCGATCCAGGCAGCCATCCCTAATTGGAGCCGAGGGTAGTCGGGCAAGGCAGAGGAGGAGGTGGCAGCAGCGCTGATAGGGAGTAGCCACTGCAATGATAGTGGCAGCAGGAGGGCAGGCAGTAACAGCTGACTTGTTTACTCTGTAAGTGTGAGGCTTAAGGGTTCGGGTGATGAAGGAAAAGTAGGGTCGGGATTTTTTACAGATGTTCTTGTCCCCTGAGTCTGCAGAACGTTCCGCCTGATAGGTAAGCAAAAAGTAAGTACTTCTCATTGATTCTAATGAAACCCCCTGAGGCTGCAGAACGTTCCGCCTGATAGCTAAGCAAAAAGTAAGCACTTCTCATTGATTCTAATGAAACCCCCTGAGGCTGCAGAACGTTCCGCCTGATAGCTAAGCAAAAAGTAAGCACTTCTCATTGATTCTAATGAAACCCCCTGAGGCTGCAGAACGTTCCGCCTGATAGCTAAGCAAAAAGTAAGCACTTCTCATTGATTCTAATGTAACTCGCAGAACGAGCGCCTAAAAGCCGAGCAGTCTGTGCACGTTAAGGAGCTGCTGAGTGAGGCAAAGGCCAAGGAGAAAGAAATGGAAAAGAAAGAAGTCGTCAACAGAGAACAAGTGGATGAGCTGATAAAAGAGAAGTGGGGATATATCCGCCAGAAGGAAATACTATTTGAAGGTACTGGACCAAACATTCAATTGTACCACATTAGCCGGTCTAAACTGTATGCGGTTTCCATGCACTGAATATTACCCGAATTTAGGTGAAAATTTGAGTTTAATACTATGTGTCAGCCAAGAGCTTTTACGCCACATTCGTCAAGCGTATGGTCCAAGCGTATTGTGAGCAGAGCCTCGTCACAGCTGGTTATTGCCTTCCCTCCAGTCTCACGTTCGTACCAGATCTCAGATAAGGCGAAAGTTGATTAAAAATAAAAACCTATTCTCGCGCTGTGACAAGCATGAGAAACGGTCAGTTCGGCCTTCTCACACCAGGTTTACTGAGTGGCAGAATGTATCTACATTTCCATCTAAGATATGATGTCCTGACCAAAACAGACATAAGACCTTGAACGATAACACTATAGTAATTTGGATAAGTCTTCTGTATTTGTCCATATCTCAGTTTTCTCCTTCTAGTACAAGTTTTAAGAAAGTTGTTGCACTTTTTTTTTCTGGCTGGGAGGCAGCTTGCTGTAGCCGAAACCTTCCTCGAGCTTCCACTCGAAGTCCCAACTCTTTCCCAAGCTGAAGATGGTTTATTAGAAGATCTCGTAGAAAAATGTTCTCGAGTTGTTTCTTACCTTCATTTCTAGGCGTTCTTTCCTTTTAAGTACTCGTATCCGTCGTAAGATATGTTCTCTGTAATGTTACCAGTGACAATTCTCCTGGGAATGAGACTATTTTTACATTTTCTTTTTGCACAGCGCTTCAGTAATACTCAGTATTTATCTCCCTAGAGCCCAGATCTCCCGGCTCCTTTTTCCACTTCATCTCGGCAAAGTCTATTAGTTTAAGAGCAATTAAGTATCGCAGTCTGCCCTTAAAGTGGAGCTCGAAAGCCGAAGGATCTGCTTAGTCAAACTTCCTCAGTCACCAATAAAATTCATTAATAGTAACAAGGTAAATAAAAGGTAGGGAGGAGGGGGATGCAGCTGCAGTATTTTTCCCTTAATGTATGTGTGTGAGGCTTCCAGCTAGAAAAGGAGACATCCCAACCTCATATTAGTGTAAAGTAGTATTGCCTCACCTTCCAGCAGCCTATATTTACCCTCTCTCTGTCTACAACCCTCCTCAGTACCTCAAATATTCAGAGAAGAACTAGAAAAAGAAGACAGGCAGATTGGCGTGGGAGCAGCTCATAACTTACCGACTCCTTTATTACAACAACCCCTTAATTGGGGCAAACATAAGAAATGTAAACAGAAGACATGGAGTTGGGGAGAAGAGGGAGGTGCAGCTGCAGAAATTCAATTCAGCATTGCTTTTTCACCAGTTTTTTTTTGCACTAATAGCTCTGAATTAATGATTTTTTTGATTTGAGAACAAATTGCTGTTTTTTAAAAGTTTTCTAGGTTTTTTTTTTTTTGCACCAATGTGGCCTCTATGGATGTTTTAGACCGATTCATCAAAAGAGCTGCACATTTTGGAGTGATTCTATGTACACCAGTTATTTAGGGACAAAATATATCATTTTTGGTAAAACGTACAGCTTGTTTGCCTTGTGTATACAGCCCCGATGCAGAGATGTGTTTCCAAGGATACAGACTACAAATACACCCCGTGTAGTCTAATCTTGCAGTCGTACTTCCTTCTATCTGCCTCCCAGTTTTTATGGACTCACCATGTTACCAAACGTGGAGGACAAGTGGAAGGAAATATAACTGTAGGATCAGACTACATTATGTTTGTTTGTAGTCTGTTACTATGGAAACACTTTCAAAACAAATTTTTTTTCTTATAGTTACTGTCACTAAAAAATATAACTGCAATGCTTGGTGTCTCATGATTTGGTGATTTCAGCTTTTTTGACTTGCCATACACGCTTCATACGTGAATGATGGATCTCGCCTCCACTGACTTGTGGAGGAAGTGACTATACTTGGTGGCACACATCTACATGGAGGAAGGAAAACACAATGTCTTTCATCCCTGACTTTTACGTCTTTGTTTTTAGAGCTTCGCGGGGAGATAAATGGTCTGGAGCATCAGATTCTGGTAGCAGAAGCTGAAAAGGATTACTGGCTGCAGTATAAGAATGTGGGAAGCTGGGAACACGCCAAACAGATTAATCACCTACAGGAAGAGATCAGCGACATTAAACAGAACTTCTCTGACATAGATGGTCAGTTTGGTGGGATTTAGAAAGACGGTAGATGACGTTCGCTCGCTTACTTGTTAGGAATCTCTATGTATCTGTTGAGAAAAAAGGTCATTCGGCCATAGAACAGAGGAGGCGTGCAAGCAAAATTAGATTTCAGAGACGTTGTGGAAACAATACAGGATACTGTAGGTTTGAACAATGGATATTGTCTCTTTTGATACCCAGTGACTCTGTTTGCATTTCTAGAATTATGGTGCTCCTAACACAGTTCTTGACAACCAGCTATTTGGATGTTCCAAAGTGTCCTTAGTGTCTAATTAGTTCACACTTCCTTTGGTCTTCCATTGTTTGGCGTCCCTGGACAGTCCTTGATGACAAAATTAGGTGCTCTAGACCCAAGACTCAAACACAAACAGTGGTATGTGTATTAGGTAGTCCACATTATCCAGTGGTTTCATCCTCCATACATCATGTGGTCTCAGGTGTTTGGTGCCCAATAGTTTAGAACTTTATTCAGTTCTTGGTGTCTGCAACAGTTCATGAAGTCTGTAAGCTTGGTGCTGTAGACAGTTATTTTTATATCTCGCACTGTGATGGCCCAGAGCTCTCTAGGTGTCCAGTACCTGAGTCTAAACATCCCTTGATGCATAATAGTTTGGTACTTCAGGCAGTCCTTGGTCTCTGATAGATTGACAGCTAAGGTGGTCTTTAGCAGTTATCTACTTTAGGGAATTCTTGGTCTCCAGTAGTTTGATGCTTTAGGCAGTCCCGGGTCTCCTGTAGTTTGAACCTTCAAACAGTCATCAGTCTCCAGTAGATTAGTAGTTCAGATTGTCCTAAGTCTATGGTAGCTTGATCGTTCAGACAGTTCTTAATCTACTGTAGCTTGGTCTTTCAGGCAGTCCTCAGTCTTCCATAATTTGGCACTTCAGACAGTCCTCAGTCTGGAGAAGTTTTCTCTTTTAGGCAGTCCTTGGTCTAGAGTAGTTTGGTGCTTCAGGCATTCCTCAACCTCTGGTAGTTTGGAGCTTAAGGCAGTCCACGGTCAATATATGGCTAGTTTCAGACTAGCGTTCGGAGGCGCATCACAGGGCTGCCGCTACGCTCTGCTCCCAGCCGCGCCTCCTCCGGTCAGCTCCTCCTCTGATAGCATGACACTGCATGCGATCAGCGTACCCTATAGTTAGCGTTGGGTACACTGGTTGTGCGCTGGGCTGATTTTACCAGCGCTTGCGCCCTTTTGGCGCTGCACCGAGCGCACAAAACCGCAGTGTGTTGCATTTTTGTGCGCTTGGCGCAGCACCAAAAGGGCGCAAGCGCCGGCAAAATCAGCCCAGCGCACGGCCAGCGTACCCAACGCTAACTATAGGGTACGCTGATCGCATGCAGTGTCATGCGTTCAGAGGAGGAGCTGACCGGAGCGCGGAGCTTAGCGGCGGCCCTGCACTGTGCCTCCGAATGCAAATCTGAAAGTAGGCTTAGATTGGTCCTTCAGGTAGTCCTTAGTTTCCAATAGTTTGCTCATTCAGGAATTCCTCAGTCTTCCATAGTTTGGCACTTCAGGCAGTCATCAGTCTGGAGAAGTCTTCTCCTTCAAGCAGTCCTTGGTCTCCAGTAGTTTTGTCCTTCAGACATTCCTCGATCTTCAGAAGTTTGTCACTTCAGGCAGTCCTTGATCGCCGTTAGAATTCAAGAAAAAACAGGGTCGAGTGTCACTCACCATCCAAGCTGGACGTGCTAACAACAACCGTAAAACGAAAAAAGTGGTTTGGTACCGTGTTAGCCAGTAGAAAAAAATATATAAAGTGCTCTCAGTGAGAGAAACAAGATAGGAATCTTGTGGGTGTGATACCTTTTAATGACTAACAAACTATAGTAAATGATGTTACAAAGCAAGCTTACGTTTTTTGATGAAGGGACGTAAGCAGTCCCGAAAGCTTGCTTTGTAACATCATTTACTATAATTTGTTAGCCATTAAAAGGTATCACACCCACAAGATGCTTCTCTCACTGAGAGCACTTAACAACAACCGTTTCACGCTGCAACTAGCGCATAAACTATATAGACCTTTAGAAGCGCGAAATGGCCATCATCAGCGGTTTGTTCCCTAAAGCAATGCACTTTTAATAGGTGACAAAGAAATAGGAGATTTTTGGATGGTGAATGCCGCTGGTCCCTGTTTTTTCTTGGATTTTACATTTTTTTTAAACAGTGAGTATGGCATCACATTTATCAGTCCAGCAATGGAAATAAATATTTTGCCTTACTGACAGTTCCAAGCCTTTTATCTCTTTTTCTGAAATATAAACTTGGTCTCTGGTAGTTTTTGGTCTTCCAGGCAGTCTTTAGTCTCCAGTAGTTTTTTCCTTCAGGCTGTACTCTTCTTCAGTAGCTTGATGCATCAGTCAGCCATGAATCTCCTGTAGTTTAGAGCTTCAGGCAATCCTCAGTTTCCAGTAGCTTGGTCTTTCAGGCCATCCTTGGTCTCCAGACAATCCTTGAACATGCACCTCTGAAACCTTAAAAAAAAACAACAACCAACTCCTCTTCCCTATAGTGATTGTCCCTTATCATGGACAACCTAATGATGAAACTTATGTCCATGATTTGTTGTCTCACTTCCGGAAGTTCTTCTTTAATTTAATTTCTATTTTTCATCTTTAAAAGAATATTTCAGAAAAAACTTGGAGAAAACAAAACACGACATTGACAAAGAAACAGAGAAGAAAATGGATCAAACCAGAGAAATGGCAACACAGGTAAAATACGTTAGATACTAAATGTGGATCCCTTATGAAAGCCAAGTTACTTGGTCCTGCGCTCCATGCTAAGCGGATTACCACTGATCCCCCGGCGTGTTTATGTGCAATACCCTCTTTATGACACAGTCAGTAATCTGTTTATCTGATGAAGGTCAATTGTGGTTCAAAACTTTATGAATTGCAATAAAACATTGAGCACATCTGGGACATTAGTGATTACAAAGAAGCTGCCAGCAGCGGATCTTGATGATTTGCCCAAGTGGCTTCAGCAGCAGAACCTTCCTCAGACCATTAATAACCTCACTAATAGAGCCGAGGTTGTAAGTGCCAGGATTTCTGCACTTAAATCAACTTCTAGAACCGAATTTCAAGTTCTCCGCTGCCTAACATTTCATGAGATGTAATTCTCTGGCGAAGGTTTTATTATTATGGCTGATATATGTTATGGTAGATATACAATACATTATACAATACATTATATACAGGATCTGATAAGAAAGGAAAACAATGTTTTTCTTTAAATATTTTTCAGGACGCAGTGAAGCACATTGATGAAGAGAGTCGGAGAGAGATTAACGAAAACGAATGGTTAAAGCGAGAGGTAATTCCATAGCTAGAAACGGAGTTCAGAAGTGTGAGCTCCCCCTAGTGGCGACTGCAGGTAGACAGAATTTTATCATTTAGTTCTGTGACTTTTCACGGGATTTGGAACTCTGTATAAGAAAAACGCAGCTCCAATCCACTAAAAAGATATAATTAGACAATATTGGTCTAACCAATTGAGAAGGGGTTTGAAAAGGAAGATTCCCTTTAAGACCGTCACAGAATTAAGATCGTGGTTAACATTTCTTGTCCCCTGCAGTTTGATATCTACAAGAAAGACGTTCAGGATCTGGAAGTGTCTGTCTGTAAAATGGAGCAAGAGAATCTGCAATTAATAAATCATCTTTTTGATTGTCGGCTTCAAGATCTAAAAATACCAAGGTACAATTACCGGAGTGCAGAAATAAGTGATATGAACGGGATTAACTCTGCGGAGGCCGAATCGCTTCATTGCACCAAAAAGGGACACTGTCAGTCTAAATTTGTAAAGTTTAATCAATGCCTAAGGAAAAGTTTTGCAACTTTCCAACATACTTTCTCTGCCTTAACATTTTGCTTACTATTATAGAATGGTAGAGTTAGAAGGGACCTCCGGGGTCATCTGGTCCAACCCCCTGCTCAATGCAGGACTCAGTAAACCATCTCTGACAGATGTCTGTCCAGCCTCTGTTTGAAGACCTCCATTGAAAGAAAACTCACCACCTCTCGTTTCACTCATTGATCACCCTCACTGTCAAAAAGTTTTTTCTGATATTTAATCTGTATCTTCTCTCTTTCAGTTTCATTCCATTGCTTCTTGTGTTTCCACGTGCAATTGATAATAATGATGATCCCTCTACACTGTGACAGCCCTTCAGATATTTGTAGCCTTCTTTTTTCACTTTTTGTCCCTCCTGTGATCAGGTCTCCCCGGGAATCAAACTCCGTGTCCGTAAGCTGATGCTTTACCAGTGAACAGAACCAGGGCATGATAACGTCCCCCTCCCCGAATGAGCAGCAAATTAACTGGTCTTTCATTAGTTTACAGATAGCAGAAATCCTGAACAAATAAAGAACTCCCCTGCGGGGGCTAAGTTTTCGATTGTGCCGTGCCTGGCTGGGTTATCCGGTTTGGTGCTGCATTACAGGGCTGGGAACATTTTGTGATGTGATGTAAAGTGCACGACCCCTACAGATACATACATATTATAATGATAAAAGGATTAGATTATAATTATTATTCCGATCCCAGATTACATTTACAGCCCACACATCACGATGACTCACGGTGGAGATTTTTATATGAAATGTTACCTTCCAGATGGATTTCAGCTTTGTACAGTTTAGCCTCCAGATCTCAAGGTCGATTTGCTACATGTTGTCATTTTTTCTGTATGTGTAATGCCTGGAATCAGCAGAAACATTGTAGCTACTGGTCATAGGAATAGCAGTGAGGAGGACAGCAGCGGGAGCAGAGGGATGTGATCTTGTAGGGGAAAGTGACCTGTTCATTCACAAGACTGCATACAATGAATGGCCCCTTTATTAGAGACCCCGGTCCTTTCCTTACCATACGGAAATTAGTCGCATGACCACCGCAGCATCAAAATAGTGATCAATTGTCCGTGCATCAGATTCAGTGAATTCTCATGAGAATGGGAAAAATTGAGAGGTTTGAAGGGCTTAGGACGAAGGATGTTGGCCAGTAGTAGGCTAGTCAGGGATATGATGCCATGAGTTTACAGAGAATGATGTGATCAAGGAAAAACATCCAGAAAAAGAATATCTTGTGGACAAATAGGATAGAAGAGGAGGAGGTTAGGAATTATTTTGGCGTACAGTCAAGAAAACCGCAGCTGAATACCACGCTGAAATCCAACTTACAACTTGTATGTTTCTTAGAGTCTGTAACATCAGCTGACCGGTAATGTCTAAAGAAAATAGAAAGGCAAGTGAGCAAAAGAAAAAAAAAAAAAAAAAAAGAAAAAATTGTGTCACTGAGCAGCGTAAAAACATCATCCGGTCTCGTGAATCCGGGTTTCCACTGCATCGTGTTGATGGAAGGATCAGAATTTGGCACAAGCAGCAGCATGGCTCCTCTCTGGTGGAGGTGCTGGAATAGTGGAAGAAAGCTTTCTTGGCACTCCCTGGTTCTCCATATACCTGTGGATGGATGACCCCTTCCTGTTACAATGGTAGGGATGCGGTAATGGTGGAGGACGCTTTTCTTGGCACACCATAGTTCTCCTTATACCTGTGGATGGATGACCCCATAATGGACATGTTGATGGTGTAATCATGGTAGAGGTTTCCTTGGCACACCATGATTCTCCTTATACTTGTGGATGGATGACCCCATCCTTGATTGTCTGATGAAGGTGTAATCATGGTGGAGGAAGACTTCCTTGGCACACCATGGTTCTCCTTATACCTGTGGATGGATGACCCCATCCTTGATTGTCTGATGAAGGTGCAATCATGATGGAGGAAGATTTCCTTCGCACACCATGGTTCTCCTTATACTTGTGGATGGATGACCCCATCCTTGATTGTCTGATGAAGGTGCAATCATGGTGGAGGATGCTTTTCTTGGCACACCATAGTTCTCCTTATACCTGTGGATGGATGACCCCATCATTGACATGCTGATGGTGTAATCATGGTGGAGGAAGGTTTCCTTGGCACACCAGGATTCTCCTTATACTTGTGGATGGATGACCCCATCCTTGATTGTCTGATGAAGGTGTAATCATGGTGGAGGAAGGTTTCCTTGGCAGATCATGGTTCTCCTTATACCTGTGGATGGATGACCCCATCATTGACAGGCTGAAGAAGGTGCAATCATGGTGGAGGATGCTTTTCTTGGCACACCATGGTTCTCCTTATACCTGTGGATGGATGACCCCATCATTGACATGCTAATGGTGTAACCATGGAGGAGGAAAGTTTCCTTGGCACACCATGGTTCTTATACTTGTGGATGGATGACCCCATCCTTGTCTGATGAAGGTGTAATCATCGTGGAGGAAGGTTTCCTTTCCACACCATGGTTCTCTTTATAACTGTGGATGGATGACCCCATCATTGACTGGCTGATGAAGATGTAATCATGGTGGAGGAAGGTTTCCTTGGCACACCATGGTTCTCCTTATACCGTTATGGCCAAAAGTATTGACACCCTTGCAATTTTGTCAGATAATACTCAGTTTCTTCCTGAAAATGATTGCAAACACAAATTCTTTGGTATTATTTGAGACCCCGGCCCTTTCCTTACCATACGGAAATTAGTCGCATGACCCCCACAGCGCAGCATCAAAATAGTGATCAGTTTTTCTTGGCACACCATAGTTCTCCTTATACCTGTGGATGGATGACCCCATAATGGACATGTTGATGGTGTAATCATGGTGGAGGAAGGTTTCCTTGGCACAACATGATTCTCCTTATAACTGTGGATGGATGACCCCATCATTGACTGGCTGATGAAGGTGTAATCATGGTGGAGGAAGGTTTCCTTGGCACATCATGGTTCTCCTTATACAGTTGTGGCCAAAAGTATTGACACCCTTGCAATTTTGTCAGATAATACTCAGTTTCTTCCTGAAAATTATTGCAAACACAAATTCTTTGGTATTATTATCTTCATTTAATTTGTCTTAAATGAAAAAACACAAAAGAGAATGAAGGAAAAAGCAAAACATTGATCATTTCACACAAAACTCCAAAAATAGGCCAGACAAAAGTATTGGCACCCTCAACCTAATACTTGGTTGCACAACCTTTAGCCAAAATAACTGCGACCAACCGCTTCCGGTAACCATCAATGAATTTCTTACAATGCTCTGCTGGAATTTTAGACCATTCTTCTTTGGCCAACTGCTCCAGGTCCCTGATAATAGAAGGGTGCCTTCTCCAAACTGCCATTTTTAGATCTCTCCACAGGTGTTCTATGGGATTCAGGTCTGGACTCATTGCTGGCCATCTTAGAAGTCTCCAGTGCTTTCTCTCAAACCATTTTCTAGTGCTTTTTTGAAGTGTGTTTTGGGTCATTGTCCTGATGGAAAACCCATGACCTCTGAAGGAGACCCAGATTTCTCACACTGGGCCCTACATTATGCTGCAAAATTTGTTGGTAGTCTTCAGACTTCATAATGCCATGCACACGGTCAAACAGTCCAGTGCCAGAGGCAGCAAAGCAACCCCAAAACATCAGGGAACCTCCGCCACGTTTGACTGTAGGGACCGTGTTTTTTTTCTTTGAATGCCTCTTTTTTTCTCTTGTAAACTCTATGTTGATGCCTTTGCCCAAAAAGCTCTACTTTTGTCTCATCTGACCAGAGAACATTCTTCCAAAACGTTTTAGGCTTTTTCAGGTAAGTTTTGGCAAACTCCAGCCTGGCTTTTTTATGTCTCGGGGTAAGAAGTGGGGTATTCCTGGGTCTCCTACCATACAGTCCCTTTTCATTCAGACGCCGACGGATAGTACACGTTGACACTGTTGTACCCTTGGACTGCAGGGCAGCTTCAACTTGTTTGGATGTTAGTCGAGGTTCTTTATCCAACATTCGCAGAATCTTGCGTTGAAATCTCTTGTCAATTTTTCTTTTCCGACCACATCTAGGGAGGTTAGCCACAGTGCCATGGGCTTTAAACTTCTTGATGACACTGCGCACGGTAGACACAGGAACATTCAGGTCTTTGGAGATGGACTTGTAGCCTTGAGATTGCTCATGCTTCCTCACAATTTGGTTTCTCAAGTCCTCAGACAGTTCTTTGGACTTCTTTCTTTTCTCCATGCTCAATGTGGTACACACAAGGACACAGGACAGAGGTTGAGTCAACTTTAATCCATGTCAACTGGCTGCAAGTGTGATTTAGTTATTGCCAACACCTGTTAGGTGCCACAGGTAAGTTACAGGTGCTGTTAATTACACAAATTAGAGAAGCATCACATGATTTTTCGAACAGTGCCAATACTTTTGTCCACCCTCTTTTTTATGTTTGGTGTGGAATTATATCCAATTTGGCTTTAGGACAATTCTTTTTGTGTTTTTTCATTTAAGACAAATTAAATGAAGATAATACCAAAGAATTTGTGTTTGCAATCATTTTCAGGAAGAAACTGAGTATTATCTGACAAAATTGCAGGGGTGTTAATACTTTTGGCCACAACTGTACCTGTGGATGGATGACCCCATCCTTTATTGTCTGATGAAGGTGCAATCATGGTGGAGGATGCTTTTCTTGGCACACCATAGTTCTCCTTATACCTGTGGATGGATGACCCCATCATTGACATGCTGATGGTGTAATCATGGTGGAGGAAGGTTTCCTTGGCACACCATGATTCTCCTTATACTTGTGAATGGATGACCCATCCTTGATTGTTTGATGAAGGTTAATCATGGTGGAGGAAGGTTTCCTTGGCACACCATGGTTCTCCTTATAACTGCGGATGGATGACCCCATCATTGACTGGCTGAAGGTGTAATCATGGTGGAGGAAGGTTTCCTTGGCACACCATAGTTCTCCTTATACCTGTGGATGGATGACCCCATCATTGACATGCTGATGGTGTAATCATGGTGGAGAAAGGTTTCCTTCGCACACCATGGTTCTCCTTATACCTGTGGATGGATGACCCCATCATTGACATGCTGATGGTATAATCATGTTGGAGAAGGGTTTCCTTGGCACACCATGATTCTCCTTATACTTGTGGATGGATGACCCCATCCTTGATTGTCTGATGGTGTAATCATGGTGGAGGAAGGTTTCCTTGGCACACCATGGTTCTCCTAATACTTGTGGATGGATGGATCCTTGATTGCAGGGCTGTGGAGTCGGTAAGCCAAACCTGCGACTCAGACTCCTCAATTTCCCTTACACCGACTCCAACTCCACGACTCCGACATCCACATATGTTGCTTATATTTAAGTGAAAAATTTATTCTAGTACAATGTGAACATCAGACATTAAATAATTTTTATGATACAATAATCAAGATATTTAGGTAGAACATAATATTTATTGGAATACAACTTTAGAACACAAAAAACTAATAAATTGTAAACATGTAATGCACTATGTAATATCGATTACACACATACATATATAAAAACACTATGTAATAAACTATAAGTGGCAAAAAAAGTTTCCATCAAAAACATACTAAATAACATTTGTGCAGTCTATGAATTTGTTCTAAGAAATAAAATTACCTCCATCAGATCCTCCTTCATAGATGACCACAAATCTGACCTAATAATTTTAAGGCCAGAGAAACAACCTCTCTGAACTAACTTGGGTTGGAGGCAAAGCCGTAACCACATGGGAACATCTCTAACAATTTCCGGGTATAAAGGAATTGCCTCATGCACAGTCAGTTTTGATGAACGGATGAATTTTTCGATTTCTTTGAGAACAAGTGAAACATTTTGCTGAAATATGGGCAATCTGCTGCTATAGGAGCCAGAGTGAAATCAAACAGCAAAATAGCAAGTTCTTCCGCTCCCTCATGAAAATGCCAGTAGTTAAATCCTCAGCTTGTAATTTTTTAGTCACAGTGAATGGGTGATTAAGCAATTCCTTCAATTCAGCCACCTGTGTCCATTGACCTTCAACGTTTTTAGTTGATCAACAATTGCACTTTTCCAGCACGTCTCTTCAAGATGGAATCAATTTTAGGGGTTCTGGTGGCAATAACCAATTTCCTCACTTTTCCAATCCGATTTCCAGCATGTCCCTCTTGCAGACTATCTCTTATTGCCAGCTGCAGCGTGTGCACAACACAGCGCATGTGATGAATAGGAAAGTGTTTTGAAGCAGCTTCAACAAGATCATCTATTTCTACAGTATAATTTTGCTGTTCTTCTGTAGTAATATCTGTTTGTTCCTCAGTTACATGAACAGCACTGTGGCCTTCCATCTCACACACACTGAATCCTAAATGTTCCTCTAGCTGTTGTTCATTACTCTCATTCACCAGTGTAATTGTACTTATCATGTGTGAAGCATTGTCCGTTACAATAGCAAGAACCTGTTCTTTTGTGAGTTCGTAATCTTGCAGAACTTTTTCCACTAAGGCCTGGAGAAACTGGCTGCTGTGATGAGCTTTAGTATCTTTTACTGCCAGTGTCTTGGTAACAATTTCTTTGTTGTCAGAAACATATCGAACATTGATGGCAAAATAGTTCACTCTGTGACGTGTGCAGGCATCCAGTGTAAGAAACATGAAGCGTCTTTTTAAGATCTTCCTTTTGTTTAAGGGCTTCTTCAATCACTAATTTTCTAATACTTTCTCTTTCCAGAGAAACACCAAGTTTGCGGGCCATGTCTCCATTAAGAGCTGTAAAAGCTGGTCGTGCAAATAGTGATAATGGTACACCGGCCTTCACAACAAGCTGGAGGAGCTGTCTGTTAAGGGGGTTTTACACTAAGCGATATCGCTAGCAATATCGCTAAAACGTCACTGGTTTTGTGACGATATAGCGATATTGCTAGCGATATCGCTATGTGTGATACTTACCAGCGACCGGCTCCCCCGCTGTCCATCACTGATCGCGCGAGAATGTCCGGCTCCATTTCTCGTCGGGCGCTTCCTGCTGAGACTTCCTGCTGTGACGACGAGCGACGCTGGACGCGGGCGGGAGGACGCAGGATCGCTGTGTGTGAATGGTAAGTATCGTCCGCTGTATCGCTGCTGCATCGCTGTGAGATCTTTCTGTATGAAAGCTCTCTAGCGATCATTTAGCGATGCACCAGCGATCCTGACCGGGTCGGATCGCTGGTGCTGGTGCATCGCTAAATGTAAAAGGGCCTTTAGACATATCTGCTGTCATTGTTACAGTAACTTTGTCACTTACAAAATATCTTGTTAATGATGTTTGAGACGCTCTTTCCTCCTCCTTTGCCTGGCAGGAAGTGTTAGTCTGTGTGCTATCCGGCTTTCATTCTTTTTGGTACAGATAAGATATGGATAGACAGATATGGATAAATGGAGTAGATTTCTAATCTGCTTTTGATATTGAAAACATTATCTATGAGCTCAAAAACTTTTCAGGTGATGCAGTTTTTTAAAAATCTGATGGGCTTTTGCAGCTGAAAAACGTATCCTCAAAAAACGCAACAAAAATGCTGTGTGTGAATGTAGCCTTAGATCAGGAATAGAACAGCCATTTATAGGACATTTCATAACTTTCCCAAATTCCTGTCAAAAAATATTCAGCACATTCTGCATTGAATTACTGTACCCAATTTATTATATATTTTAGGAGTCGGTCCATTTTATACCGACTCCAACTCCACCAAAATGAGCACCGACTCCACAGCCCTGCTTGATTGTCTGATGGTGTAATCATGGTGGAGGAAGGTTTCCTTGGCACACCATGGTTCTCCTTATACCTGTGGATGGATGACCCCATCATTGACAGGCTGAAGGTGTAATCATGGTGGGGAAAGCTTTTCTTGGCACAGCCTGGCTCCTCTAATAACTGAAGATGGACATTTGGACAGAAGGGCTTACCTAAGCAATATGGCCGACCATCTTCAGTATAGTCATTGATTGGTTCTGTAAAGATGACTGCATTTCCTTTTCTTCTCCAACCTCCACGACCCCAGAAATGTATCCAATAGAAGATGACAACTTTTGGCGTGCGGTAGAATGGGCTGTTGCAAATGTGTCAGGAAATCCATGTACTCTGAAGAAACTGAGAGAAGCCATCCTGTCGGCATGGGCCAATATCCTGCAGAACTATTTCACTCCTATTGGAATCTATGCCCAAATCAGGGGGTTCTGAATGTCAAAAAGGTCCAATGTGCTAATAGGGGCAGTATTGTGATAGGAGATGAATGATGAGCAAGGAATAAAAAAAAACCAAAAAAATCAAACCATGGGCTTTCCAGCAGGACAGCGTATTTCAGGAAAGGAGTGTGCTGATCTGGTGGTGGAGGCAGTGCTCTCTGCTCATTGAATGATGTGAGGACAGGACTCCATGTAATGGGGGAGCCATTACTGGTGGAGGAGGTAGGACAGGTGACCAGCTTTATTTAGTAGGGTGAGGCTTTTCTCTAAGGCCTCTTTCACACTTCAGTTTTTTGCATCAGTCAAAATCCGCCAAAAGGACGGATGGCTGATCCGTTTTAGTACTGATGACAACGGATGCCAACCGTCCGTTTTTTTGACGGATCCGCAAAATGACGAATTTTAAAGGAATCGCAGCCTGGAGAAGAGAGAGAGAGAGAGAATTTTTTTTTTTGTTGTCCGGCACCCAGAAAGAATTTCGGGTTAAATTTGTGTCTGGAGGATCCGCCAGAAAAAAAAACGTTGCAAGCTCCGTTTTGAAATCTTTGAGGATGGTGACGGAAAGCAACTCTTGGCGGATCCGCAAAAAAAAACGGATGCAACGGACAGCAATCCGTCACAATCCGCCACTAATGGAAGTCAATTGGGAAAAAAAAACGGATCCTCAAAAGAAAACTGAGGATCCGTTTTTTTCAACACCGGGCGGATTGTGACTGATTGTAAAAAACTGAAGTGTGAAAGAGGCCTAAGTCATCAGATGAGGAGGTCACTATATAAGATGCATTCTCTTCCATTGTAGGAACACGTTTGTGACTCAGATGGCCGGTCTGGATCTCTCAGAGTATGGATTACTAGAAGATTTTGCAGAACTCGACCTGGACTCAAACTCAGGTTCTAAAATTTCTTAAGAAACTTTGAATTTTCAGAAAGCCATGATGTAGAGACAGGACCGGAAACCCTCCCTGAGAGAGGCCTTGGGCCCTGTTCACATACACACCATGAGGACTTCCCATCACACCAGTGAAACAGAGGCTGTAACTGATCGTGTAGTGTGCTCAGCTGGATGAAATGGTGACGTGTACTACCATAGTCCATGATTTAGTCTCCCGGTCTACAGGCAAGAATTGGTGTTATCAGTCATTGTACAGGAGTAGGAATTGAGCGGTGACATCATCTATTGTGGATGGTGGGTCCTGTGTTATCTACTGTATATAGAGGTGTTATCAGTCATTGTACGCTAGGAGGAGGTGAGCTGTGACATTACCAATTGTGAATGGTGGGTCCTGTGTTATCTACTGTATATAGAGGTGTTATCAGTCATTGTACAGGAGGAGGAGGTGAGCTGTGACATTACCAATTGTGAATGGTGGGTCCTGTGTTATCTACTGTGTATAGAGGTGCTATCAGTCATTGTACAGGAGGAGGAGGTGAGCTGTGACATCACCTATTGTGAATGGTGGGTCCTGTGTTATCTACTGTATATAGAGGTGTTATCAATCATTGTACAGGAGGAGGTGAGCTGTGACAGCACCTATTGTGTGTTATCTACTGTATATAGAGGTGTTATCAGTGATTGTAACACCTTCTGTAATGAGAACTGCTGAGAAGTGATCTCTACAGAATCAGACATGTGAGCTTAATTTGAGTCTGAGTGGTCACAGTGAACACTGCAAAATTTCACATTTACTATAGCGATAATAAACTAAGAAAAAAAAAATCACAAGTTTTTATATTTAAATCAATACTGTATGATTTTGATTATAACACTAGATCATTTGCCCTAGGCTTAGTACAGGCTTTTATCAGTAGGTTTCACCATGTTAGGTGCCGGTGACATGACAGGGTTCTTCGTAACATCACAGGTTTACCCTCCATAAGAATGGAAGATGGATGAATACAATGTGTTTGCCTCTAGGTAAATATCAAGGACACAAGAACAAGACGCTCAGGGCCAAGGAGGACATTACTTGTGCGAAAAGAAAGGGGACAAATTCCAACACAAATATTGAGCTGAACCATCTATTAGAGGAGGAGGAGGAGAGCGTCCCGGTGAGAGGCTAGTGATAGCGTTCAATGACGTCACAAAATGAACAATTAATAATTTTTCAGATGTTTATTTTTTTGTTACTACTAATAAATAAAAATAAAGCCAGCCTTGTTTATAATTGGCTGATAGGTCTTATATTAGACTCAGACTTTTTGTTCGGTAGCAATAACATCCAGTACCTACTGTACCTCCAATAGGTGACACTGGGGAGATGGCCTTTGTGGAAAAATGATTTTTTTTTTGTAACCAATTTCTACATTTTTTACCATTGTAATAAAAAAAAATGAAGAGAAAACAAAAAAAAAAAAAACAAAACAATGGTATTCACTGTAGCCCTTCTAACCTGAAAAATCACGCAGTGTCATTTCCACTGTCCAAACAATGACAGATTTTCAGATTTTTTTTTTTTTTTTTTTCACCATAATTGTATTTTTTTTCCGGTTTTTCCGGCCGTTATATGGTAAAATGATGGGCCTCTTTCAAAACTATAATTCATCGAGAAGAGAAAAAAAATCCCTCGTCTGGCTAGGTTAACAGAAAAATAGTTAAAAAAAAGTTCCGACTGAAGAACTTAAAGTTAAAAATCAAAGTCATCCAATCAGGAAGGGATTATTTAAAAAAACAAAACATTAATTTTCGCACTGGCCCCGATACCAGATTCACACCTTCCATTCTGAAGAGTAAGGGCGCGTTCACAGAGTTTTTCTTTTTTGATGCAGAAAATTTTTCAAATTGCTGTTTTGAGAGTTTTTACCCTGAAGAAGGAAAAAAAAAAAAAAGGTTTGTTGCCATTTTAGGGAGCTACCCTTACTATCTATAGCTCCAGATATTAACTTATGACAGCAGCATTGGCAAGATAACAATCTCTAAGTGTCCTTAAAGGGAAACAGCACAATTTTGCAATGTACTCTGATAACATTATGACATAGGGCCAGAAACCCTGATTCCAGCGATGTGTCACTTTGTTTACAGGGGTCCAGCAGTTGTGATAGTTTTCTCTGCTGCAGACCTTGGGAATGCTGAGCTGTGTATAACCCCGCCCACACCACTGATTGGCAGCCTCCTGTGTACACTGTATAGATGGCGGACAGGGCTGCGGGCGTGGTTGGGCTAGGAAGCACAAGACACCCAGTCCTGTAGTGATGATCTCCTGCTAATAAAACACTGACTGTATTGAAACATCAAAACTCAGCCCAGTAAGTGACACATTGCTGGAATCAAGGTCTCTGCCCCTACATCTTTCTTCTCTCAGATTACATACCAAAAACCTGCTGACAGATTCCCTTTAATGTAAGTCCAAAGGTGCTTCCTCTGACTGAAACCAATGAATATTAATTCACTGATTTCAAGACCCTAACTGCGAGGAATCGATACAAAAAGTATTATTCAGAACTTTATTACTTGCTGACTCTTTTACATTTTTATAGGACTATTTACAACTGGGCCCACTGGAGTGGAAAATGTTAAGCGTCATGGGACAAACGAAACCTATACACAAGCCGAGCATGGACACCAAGCTTCCAGAGCAGTCAGATGGCAGAAGGCAGTGGCCGGTAACACCGAGGACGATCAAATCCGCCATCCCGTAATTGGCTAAACATAAAGCAATAACAAGTCGCACTTAATAGTACTGCCATCATTCATCACACACCAGTATACGGCAGATTATAGCCGGATCACAGATCCTGGGACAATCACAGGAAGATCTATGGCATCGACCCTCGTCCCACATGGACACCTGCAAGACCAGCGTTTCCCGTAATAGTCAGGCTGAGCACAGAGGAAATGGCGCGGGCTCCTGCGACTGTACAGCAATATGTGATTTGTTGTATTACTATTACAGACTCACAGGAGCCACGGTTGCTGTAGTGGAATCTGCAGGCTGCCTCCTTATATAAATCGCCTTTTAAACTCTGGCTTGGTTTTATTAGAAAGTGACTTCTTGTTTACACGTTTTTTGTGTTAATTTTTTTTTTTATCTTTTATTGTTCATTTCACACATCAGACATTGGGAATTTATTTTAGGCTCTAAGTTCCTGTTTCTGGAAATAACATGTACATTAGCAGCAACAAACAGTGAAATCCTATCTTTTATATTGAAGCATCTAATCAGCATGTGCAAAGATCGATTTGATGGGAGGAGGTGAGCTGTGACCGCCTATTGTGAATGGTTATATCCTATGTTATCTACTGTATATAGAGGTGTCACAGGAGGAGGTGAGCTGTGATATCACCTATATTGTTATCTACTGTATATAGGTGTTATCAGTCATTGTACAGGAGGTGAGCTGTGATATCACCTATATTGTTATCTACTGTATATAGGTGTTATCAGTCATTGTACAGGAGGTGAGCTGTGATATCACCTATTGTTATCTACTGTATATAGAGGTGTTATCCATCATTGTACAGGGGAGCTGTGGCCACCTATTGTGAATGGTGGATCCTGTGTTATCTACTGTATATAGAGGTGTTATCCGTCATTGTACAGGAGGTGAGCTGTGATATCACCTATTGTTATCTACTGTATATAGAGGTGTTATCCATCATTGTACAGGGGAGCTGTGGCCACCTATTGTGAATGGTGGGTCCTGTGTTATCTACTGTATATAGAGGTGTTATCCGTCATTGTACAGGAGGTGAGCTGCGGCCACCTATTGTGAATGGTGGATCCTGTGTTAACACCTCTATATACAGTAGATATCAGTCATTGTGAAGAGAGGAGGTGAGCTGTGATATCACCTATTCTGAATCCTATGTTATCAGCTGTGTATAAAAGTGCTACCTGCCATTGTAATCCTGGCTCTGCTGACATGGAAGCTGCTGAAAACTTCCTGAAAGATCAGGATAAGAGATAGATATATATATATATATGGATATATATATATATATATATATATATATATATATATATATATATAAAAAAAAAGGTCCCATTGGGCATGTGTGAAAATTACAATTTTAATTTTGTTTTTTAGATATGAAAAAAGTCCCCACGTACACACACCCACATTTAACACAAACCGCCATTTTCTGAGGATACATTCCCATCTTAACAAGTGAGGCGATTTCCACCTCCTCCACTCATCTGGATATCACAGCTTCATACCCTCCAGTTTTTCCTCTTCACAGACATTCCCACAACTTTCTGGAGGAGTTTCATTGAAGTTACGGGGGGCCGGCTGCGGATCCCTGCATAGCTTGGCCGCCATAAGCGACTGTGGAGGGAGAAACGATGTAGGGAAAGCAGCCCTTACAGTCATTCTCTACCTCAGCTGCAGTTTGCTATAAAACAAAGTGGGCTATACAAGCAGCGCATGTCCGGCGGTGGCTGCATTGCTGACGTCACCTTAACAGAGATTACATGGGTCGTTTGGCCGTAGGGCAGATGCAGACGACCTTATTATCAGGCCTAAACATCAGATCGTCCACAGACCGATGTTAAGTCTATGGGGCTGTGCACATGTCCAATTATTTCCTGGGTCAGAGTATGATCAAAGGGAAAAAAAAATAAAGTCCCTGTATGTCAGGGTTTGATCCGATATCAGCCATGAGTGCAGGCTGATGTCCGCTCACTGACACAATGGAGACATTTTGTTCTCCATCTTCCTCTCATGCCAGAGAAACTGATCACACTATATTAACACTCTGACCCGTAATTGGCATAATCAGCACGTGCCATGAGGCTTCCCTGATGCCTGGAGTGAGCAGCCATACTTCCAGCCACATTCTGATTACACGTGTCCGGCCTTGCTCAATATACTAGCATCGAGCGAGGCCGTGCACATCTAGTCGGCACGTGATCGCATGGATGCAAATCACATACAGTGGGGAAAAAAAGTATTTAGTCAGTCAGCAATAGTGCAAGTTCCACCACTTAAAAAGATGAGAGGCGTCTGTAATTTACATCATAGGTAGACCTCAACTATGGGAGACAAACTGAGAAAAAAAAATCCAGAAAATCACATTGTCTGTTTTTGTTTCATTTTATTTGCATATTATGGTGGAAAATAAGTATTTGGTCAGAAACAAGCAATCAAGATTTCTGGCTCTCACAGACCTGTAACTTCTTCTTTAAGAGTCTCCTCTTTCCTCCACTCATTACCTGTAGTAATGGCACCTGTTTAAACTTATCAGTATAAAAAGACACCTGTGCACACCCTCAAACAGTCTGACTCCAAACTCCATTATGGTGAAGACCAAAGAGCTGTCAAAGGACACCAGAAACAAAATTGTAGCCCTGCACCAGGCTGGGAAGACTGAATCTGCAATAGCCAACCTGCTCGGAGTGAAGAAATCAACTGTGGGAGCAATAATTAGAAAATGGAAGACATACAAGACCACTGATAATCTCCCTTGATCTGGTGCTCCACGCAAAATCCCACCCCGTGGGGTCAGAATGATCACAAGAACGGTGAGCAAAAATCCCAGAACCACGCGGGGGGACCTAGTGAATGAACTGCAGAGAGCTGGGACCAATGTAACAAGGCCTACCATAAGTAACACACTACGCCACCATGGACTCAGATCCTGCAGTGCCAGACGTGTCCCACTGCTTAAGCCTGTACATGTCCGGGCCCGTCTGAAGTTTGCTAGAGAGCATTTGGATGATCCAGAGGAGTTTTGGGAGAATGTCCTATGGTCTGATGAAACCAAACTGGAACTGTTTGGTAGAAACACAACTTGTCGTGTTTGGAGCAAAAAGAATACTGAGTTGCATCCATCAAACACCATACCTACTGTAAAGCATGGTGGTGGAAACATCATGCTTTGGGGCTGTTTCTCTGCAAAGGGGCCAGGACGACTCATCCGGGTACATGAAAGAATGAATGGGGCCATGTATCGTGAGATTTTGAGTGCAAACCTCCTTCCATCAGCAAGGGCATTGAAGATGAAACGTGGCTGGGTCTTTCAACATGACAATGATCCAAAGCACACCGCCAGGGCAACGAAGGAGTGGCTTCGTAAGAAGCTTTTCAAGGTCCTGGAGTGGCCTAGCCAGTCTCCAGATCTCAACCCTATAGAAAACCTTTGGAGGGAGTTGAAAGTCCGTGTTGCCAAGCGAAAAGCCAAAAACATCACTGCTCTAGAGGAGATCTGCATGGAGGAATGGGCCAACATACCAACAACAGTGTGTGGCAACCTTGTGAAGACTTACAGAAAACGTTTGACCTCTGTCATTGCCAACAAAGGATATATCACAAAGTATTGAGATGAAATTTTGTTTCTGACCAAATACTTATTTTCCACCATAATATGCAAATAAAATGAAAAAAAAAACAGACTGTGATTTTCTGGATTTTTTTTTCTCAGTTTGTCTCCCATAGTTGAGGTCTACCTATGATGTAAATTACAGACGCCTCTCATCTTTTTAAGTGGTGGAACTTGCACTATTGCTGACTGACTAAATACTTTTTTTCCCCACTGTACTTGCAGTCAAGCGCCCGCCGCTGCAGAAAACAGAGAATCCTCACAGCGCACGATGTGAGAAGTCACAAGTCTACAGTCAGAGTGACTGCAGATTCGCAGCCTAGGGTCACACATCCTCTTTAACCCCTGTCAGACATCAGGCGTAATAGTACGCTGATGTCGGAGTCCACCTGTTTAGTGCGGGCTTCGGCGTTGATCCTGAATCTTTCCGGGCACATGAAAGCTGATCTATATAGCCACGACAGCCGCAGGTGGAATTACAATCCACCCACGGCTGTTACCTAGTTAAATGACACCGTCAATCTGACAGCAGCATTTAACTAGCGCTTACTGGAAACGTGTCCCTAACCCTGCCCATCGCTGACCCAGTCACATGATCGCAGGTCACCGATGGGTCGGCATGAGAACCAAAGCCAGCTTTCTATGAGCGCTGCCCGGTGATCATCACCTGTGTGTAGCAGAGGGGATCGAAGTGCTGCGGCTTCTTCTGAGACTATTGCAAAAAAAAAAAAAAAGTTTTTAAAATATAAAAAAGTTCAAATCACCCCCCTTTCACCTCGTTCAAAATAAAATACAAAAAAAAAAATCAAACATTCAAATATTTGGTATCGCCATGTTGATAATCAAAATATATATATATATATATATATATATATATATATATATATATATATATATATATATATATATATCTTAAAATAAGAAAAGAACCTAGACATGTTTGGTGCCTATGAACTCGTAATGACCTGGAGAATCATAATGGCAGGGCAGTTAGTTAGCGAACATGGTAAAAAAAAAAAAAAAAAAAAAAAAAAAAAAAGAGTGATTGCACTTTTTTTTTTTTTTTTTGCAATTTCACTGCACTTGAAATTTGTTTTCTGTATTCCAGTACACAACATGGTAAAACTAAATGGCGTTGTTCAAAAGTACAACTCGTCCTGCAAAAAAAACAAGCCCTCACATGGCCATATTGACAGAAAAATATAAAAAGTTATGTCTCTGGGAAGAAGGGGAGCAAAAACAAAAAATACCTCTGGTCTTTGAGGGGTTACGCCTATCAGTGAGCTCAGTGGATCTTGTCCCACTCCGAGACCCTGAGCACCCAAACTATCTGCCGCGCTGCGGATGTGAGGTCAGCACCATGGGCAAAGCCAGGTCCTGGCGGAGACTCACCGATGGATCCAGGCAACGAGATTACAGTGCGGTTTGTTCTAATAAACTGCTGCCCAGGTAGAAATTTTACTGAAAGTGAACCACCCCTCTGATAAAAATGGGAAGGCTGTGAGCAGGGACTGTAATTATATATTTTTTTTAACGATTAAAACCCAGATGGTTAACCCCTTAGGCTATGTGCACACGTTGCGGATTCTGCTGCGGGTTTTTCCGCACGGAAACGCAGGTAAAACCGCAGGTAAAGTGACCTGCGGTTATACACCTCTACTATGGTAAAGGTATGAAACCGCTGCGGAATCCGCACAAACAATTGACATGCTGCGGTTTGTAAACCGCAGCAAAACCGTGCGGAAAAATCCGCACCGTCAGCACAGCGTTTTTGAAACCCCATAGGGTTTCATTGTACTGTACATGGTCAGCGGAACTGCTGCGTTTCCGCAGGGCCAAAACCGCTGCGGAAACGCAGCAGAATCCGCAACGTGTGCACATAGCCTTAGTGACCATCAATACATCTTTTTACTGACCTGAGATATAAGAAAATAGATTCAGGATTGTCTTCTGTATGGGGGTGCTGTCAGCTGTACAATATAGCCGACAACTTACTACATCAGCCAACCGACCAAGGCCGTATAACCACTTAAATGCTGCTGTCAGTAGTGACTGCAGCATGTCATTGGTTTAGAGATTGCACCCTGAGATCATGATTGTGTGGTCCCGACGTTTGCCATGGCAATACAGTGTCAAAAAATGGGCTTAGGAGTCTGCCGGCTATAACCGCCTGTTCAGAAGGTATAAAAATGGAGGTGGTAAAAAAAAAAAAAAAAAACTTTCATTCCTTTCATGCCACTTTGCATTAATTCCTGAAAAGCACCTGAAGGGTTAATGAACTACCTTAAAGCATTTTTTAATACATTGAGGGGTGCTGCTCTTAAAATGTTATCACTTTTGGGGTTTTCCAATATATAGGACCCCCAACGTCACTTCAAAACGGAACAGGTCCCTATAGAAATAAGTTTCGTAAGTTATCTTGAAAAAAATGAAAAATTACTGACACATTTTTAAACCTAAAAGGCTAACAAAATAAAACATTTTACTACGGGTGCTGATGTAAAGCAGACGTGAGGGATATGATATTTATTAATGTTTGTGTGTGGTGCGATTATTTTTATTGAAGGGATAATCAAAGTTTGAAAAATACTATTTTTTTTAAATTTGTCAAATTTCTGATATTTATGAATTAGAGCAAAATATATCCAGCTAAATTCACCATTTTCATAAAGTACAATGTGTCAAGAAGAAAGTCTCAAAATCAGTAGGATATATTGAAGCATTTCAGAGTTATTACTACATAAAATGACACGTCAGATTAAAAAATAAAAATTAGCCCGGTCACTAAGGGGTTAAACATTTTCACTTATGTAATATTTTTATTTTCTGATAGTACATACCTTTATATGAGGGCTGTCGTCTTGTGCAAGTTAATGTTGACGGCATTCCAAGATTTTCTTTACTGCGTGAGCAGAGCCACCATGGATTCTTTTCTGCACGAGCAGAGCCACCACGGATTCACTGATTCTTTACTGTGCGAGCAGAGCCACCATGGATTCTTTACTGCACGAGCAGAAACACAATGGATTCTTTACTGCATGAGCAGAGCCACCATGGATTCTTTACTGTGTGAGCAGAGCCACCACGGATTCACTGATTCTTTACTGCGCGAGCAGAGCCACCATGGATTCTTTACTGCACCAGCAGAGCCACCACAGATTTTTTTTTTTTTTTTACACTATGCAAGCAGAGCCACCATGGATTCTTTACTACGCGAGTAGAGCCACCATGGATTCTTTACTACGCGAGCAGAGCAAACACGGATTCTTTACAATCTGTGCAATTGTGAAACTGAGACTTGATGTTGTAATGTTTAATTCACTAAATAAAAAAAAGTTAAGAGGGTCTGATTCTTTTCTTGAAAAATACATTACAGGTTATGGGCACCGGATCCGGTGAAGGGACGTTGATCCAGGGAACCAGTCTGACTACTGTATGTGGCGTCAAGAAGGAATTTCCCCCTAATATGCAGCTAATAGAATCCTCCTCATGAGATTTTTGTCTTCTGGATCAATACGTCAGGTTATAGATTGAAAATGATGGACTCACCGTCTCCCTGCAACCTTAGAGCTATGAAAAAAGTATGTGACTCTATTTTTGTCTTTGATGCGTTGCCCCCTTTCTTCTAGTGATACTTGTGTACAGAGAGAAACACCATGAGAGTGGAATCCAACAACAACTGGTTGCGTTCAAGACATTTGTACCACATTTATACCATGCGGAAATCATAACTAACAGCGAAAGTCTGACAAGTCTGCATTCAGGTGTCCGTTTGTAACGCTGTGTTGAGTATTTTTCATGGATAGAATGTCTTCACGGGTATGTATTTTTGCAGACTGCATTTTTTTTTTTTTTTAACCATGGAGAAAGCCTTACAGAGAAGCAGCTGGGCCGAGAAGTCACTTACTGTGTCGATAAAGGTAGAGCCCAGCGGGAAACTTAGGGAAGCGTCAGAACAGAAAGCAAATGGGAATCGGGAGGTATTCTTTGTGTATTATTCATCTGACCTTCTTTAAAATTCTAGCCATTTCACAATAAAACCACTGAGCCCCCCAAAAAAATAGAAAAAAAAAAAAAAAAGACCTGTTGAAGCTGAATTTTATTTGAAAATCCACCGATTCCGACCACAAACAATTTTAAATCTTATAAACAAAAATAGAATCTGCAGAGACAATGCAGCAGTACGCGGTCCATGTACAGAATTGCTTTCATGCTGACAATTTCCCTTTCAGTCTTTTCCTTTTCTGGCGTTTATTATTTTTTTTATAGATTTATTTACATGACGAGCGCTGATCAACAGCGCTGGGGGGAAAAAAAATAAAAGTAATAAGAGGGGGCTGTCCCCCCCTTTATAACAGCGAGCCAAACAGAATGGGGGTATGTGTGCGGCTGTAAGGCACTGCATGATGACGAGGGTCAGACTTGGCGCTCTCCCGTAGGAACGACCGGCGGAGGGGAAGAGGGTTGTTATTCAGGGTCCTCACCTGTATCAGCAATGGGTTACAGCGGGGAAAAAAAAATAATAAATTGGGAGTCAAGTGGGTGGGGCTTAACCCTTCGCTCGCCAAAATGTAAAATATATATGGCACTTAAAGTGACAGCTTAAAATCCCTTCCCTCCCCATGATGTATTTTATTAACCCCCACCCATATCGCTTACAGGAAATCATACAATGAAAGCAATTCCTCACATTCATTTTTTTTTCTCCTCTCTTTAAAAAGGCATTACCATGTCCAATGTAAAATAATATTCTGCCAAGCACAAAGCAATATTTCGTGTGTCCCCCACCCCGCCCAATAATCCGATTTACAACGTAGTGCTCGTCCTAATCGCCCCGGTCCCCCTCCCTCTTTGCAGACGTCTCCCACTATTAGAATTAAAGCAGCTGAATAGGATCGATCCCTGGTGGGGTTTATTGGCTTCACCCTGCACCCCTCTCCCCGGTAGCAGTATACGGACTTTACTAGTATTTAGTGCTTGGTATGGAGTCACTTTCATAATTAAAAAAAAAAAAATAATAATAATTGTATACATCCATACATTTCCATAAAGGTGTTTGATACATTAATTGTTAATGATAATCATAAATAAATACAAATAATACATAAGGAATGTCTACTGCAAACTGAATATATCTCTCTCTCTCTCTCTCTGAAGAGGTCGGGGATGGGGTGCGAACCTCATACGGCCTGGAGGGAAGGAACGTGACTTGTGATGGTGAATGAGACCTCTGCAATATTCCCTTGTCGTGTGCCCTTAGGGGGATGAAGCGTACAGCAGAAGAAAGTTTGTACCCCCCTTGTCCCTTCACGTCACACGGTATGGCCAAATACATTACACTCGCCGATAATCTACTGTATACGTCTGGTTACGGCCAGAGATGGTGGCGGCCCCCCCTCACCCCCTTCCCGTACAGCCAACGGCTCCATCTGGTACCATTCGTGAGGACGTGGAGAGCGCTCATCAGCAGCTTCGATTTCACTGAAAGTAGGGATTGGTTACGTAGCCCGTTTTTCTTTTTTTTTTCTTCTTCTTAGAAGGGTGTTCTCACCGTCCAGCTCCGTTACATGAACTGCATCTGGCGGGGAAAAAAAAGGGGCGTCCATGAGAAAAAGGTCGCCTGGTTCTTGGCTCAGGAGTGAAGCTGGTACCGGCCGGAGCAAAACACAACACTCGTTTCTAAGCTTGTAACAGAGGTTTCCACATAAAGCCTTTGAAAGGGGGTCACCAAAACGACCGCATTAGTGTATTTGTCCCCATTTCAGGTACAGCATATAGCGGGGGGGGGGGGGAACCGCAAATCTGAGGGGGAAGGAGGATTAGAGCCACAAATAAAAGGCAAAGAAACTAAGTTAAAACCCAAAAGGGGAAAAAGCCGGAAATTTAAAAAAAAAAAAAATCCAAGCCGCAAATCAGGTAAAACGTCGCAAACAAGAAAGAAAAAGTTAAGGATTTTCCCTCAAAAGCTCAGAAATCAGTGTTGTATCATGACAAGCCGGTCCGCCGAGAAGTGTCCCCAGGAGGTGCATAGAAAATAATCCGGACCAGTCACCTTTAAGAACAGAAAATAAAATGCTCAATGCAAAACTTGGAGCTTTTTTTTTTTTTTTTTTTTAAACAATTCGGAGGTGTTGCATGCAAGGAACGGACGAAGCGGTGTAGTACAGGGCTACAAATAGTGGAGATCATTGACACAAGGTGACACAGACACACCAAGAACTAAAGAGGATCAAGTGAGAAAAAGGGGAAGGAAGCGACAAAGAGGTGGAGACGAGGGTCTACAAACCTTCCAGCATCCGAGAAGAGCAATAGCGGACTTCTCTAGGGCCACCCTACTAAAGATGTGGGGACCCTCCCTAGATCTAGGCATCCGTGGGCAACGTCCATCTACTCGGGTCTATAGTAAGTCAAGTTAACGGTTGTCTTTCAGGCAGTAGTGCACCGAAAAGAGAGAAGGCCTCAGGGCAGGGATCAAAATGACAATCCCTACATTAAGGGGTATTCACACGCGGCTGATTTGTTGCATTGTAAAATGTGGTTTGCAGAAATCCAAACGTGGCTCAAGGAGCCAAATCAGAGGAATGGGAGGGAGGTTCAGCTGCAGAAATCTTTAGCGTGTGAATACATCCTTTCATGCACACCTCCAGATTTACAACACTGCAGAAATGAAGACGCGCTCTCCCGTCCCACCGCCGGCCGATCCTCAGAGAGGCGGACTTCTCTGCTCACACCTCCGAGGATCAGCCATGCAGAGCCGACCGCAGCAGAAGGGGCACGGAGCGCACATTCATGTCCACAATTGTAACGGGTGGAGGCACACAAGTCGCCCACTGATCAAAAGTTTACTGAAACTGGAAGTACGCTTTAACGAGTAATGCCCAAAATCATAACGTACCCCTCACCTGTAACTTGCTGAGACCACCAGATGAGGGCTCTACATCCCAGGAACCCGGCTCAGCATCGCCCCATATTGAATGGATCGATGCACTTTGGGGCTCTCTCACACTCCCAGAGGCAAAAGTGACCTGTGCTCCTTTCAAGATGGGGCGCTCTGCATAGCTGGGTTCCTGGGATCGAGGCGTCAGACCCTCAGAACTCGTTATCCCCTATTCTATGGATTAAAGAAATATATCATTTTAGGAATAACAATTTATGGAGCTAGTTGCAGCCCCTCTACAATACTTCCATGACCCCTTAGGTCTGCGTTCCTCCAGAGGTGTCTTATATATCATTACGTAAAAGGGTCAGAGAGAAACTGCACAAATTGTACCCCCTTTCCATAAGGTAGGGATCTCGGGGACACCTCGGAAGACGATCCCACCACACATCACCTTTATCACCTACTTTTCATTGCTGATAGTGACTTGTGTCTTTCAATTTGAAGACCTTAACGACAAGTGAGAGCCGAGACCGAAGGAGGTCCGGCTATTCATGGAGTTAGTGCAAGGCCAAATCAAAGAGGTAATAAAACGGGGGGTAAAACAAAGCGAATGTGTCACCAGATTGCACAATACAGTCTACATTAAGATATTGAACCTGATGAGGCTAGTGTACTTACTATGCAAATCCAAGTCTGAACGGCTGTATCATCTGAAATCCAACTAAGGAATCGGTTGAGCTGTACTGGCCTCATAGCCATCAAAATATGGAATTTTCCAAGTAAATAGACCAGCTTCATCAGGAATGCAACCTGAACTGGGAAACCCGGTGACTACTCTGCTTTAAATGAAAAAGTGACAAAGCCCCCCCCCCCAGGAGCAGCAGCGGTAGCCGGTGAGAATCCTCAAGGGTGAGCTCCCTGCCCCAGGACTTGCCGTTTTAGCTGACTATACCTATATGGTCCTACAAGAAATCCTGTAAAGAGAGATGTGGATTGGGGTCCTTGCCGGGCGCTCTGTGAGTACTGGAGGGGCTCGAAGCTGCAGACAACTGGGTGAGAGGAGAGGCAGAGAGAAATATGTCTGAGACATGGCAAAACACGGAAGGGAAAAGAGGTTATGATGGGGGTTATCCCCTGGTCGCCCGTTTTTTCCCCCCCAGACAGAAACAGTTTGAAAACCACAGACGGCAAAAACTGACATAACATCCGGATCTCTGGTGTCCATATAGTGGAAAATACACGTATGATATATACGACGAGAGCCGGCACCAAGCGCCTCCCCACAGAGCCCTTCCAGTCCCACCCCTAACCCCCCAACACACACGGAGTGCTGCTCTTCTCCCCGCACCAGTGTTCTCTACATGATAAACGCTTCAAATTGCAAAGTGATTATTAAAAACAAGCCACTCTGCGATCTACCCCTTATCAAAAATGATCTCCAGATATTTATTTTTCTGGTCTACTGCTTGTTGCCTAGCTTACTGCCACCTCTGCAGTCCATCAGCTATAGCCGGTTTCCTAGGCAAGGAGTGCAGCACTTAGAAACTGTGTAGCAAAGAGCTTGTAAGTGCTGCTCTGAAGCGGTCCAGAGCCCGCTCTCGCAGAAACACCAATGTCTCCGGCCTATAATTGTGAGCGCGACTACAACTCTCAGCATGTTACAGGATGTCAATTGGAGATCACTGCACTCATAGAAACTTTATTTTTTTTAACCCCCTGATCACCGCAATGTAATGATGTCACATGGAGGATACAAGACTGAAAAACATCATTTGTGTGAATGCGGATTAGAGGGGGATGAGCCATGACCTTGCATCTAATGAAAGAAAAGATTAGAAAAGCAAAAATGCCATTGGATAATCTGGATTACGCGCTCACATATGATGATGATATGCTGCCCAGCAGAGAATATGATGCAGCCGCCGATATTTGTGGTGTAACTACAGGGGGTACAGAGACCCAAAAGATCCTCTACTACACCAGCAGTGCCATATGTGATGCTAGGGGGCCGGGGCTTCATTTATACCTCCAGGTTTTATATCATCACTGAGAAAGGTTGACTTTCGCAATTATTTTATTTTATTTACTGCATCTTTGCATCTAAAAAAATTAAAAAAAAAAAAAATTGCAACTTTCCAAGTAGTCTTAAATATAAACCTCCCACCCGATCTGGGTCTACGGCTCCTGTGCACTGGTCGTGCTGTACGAGGCAGGACCTACCTGTGCTCCTGATACAGGGCCAAAGGGATTAGGTGGTCTCATCACAGGCTGGCTGTATATCAATGACTGCGGTGGTATTACGGATACAGGCGCCATTTGTGGAGGCTGGAAAACAAGAAATAAAATAAAAATGATACAATATATTAAGAATAATTTCGATTATATAGGTAGCACGGAATGAACACTACCCATTTACTCAAAATATTACAAGGGCGGTTAGCGGCTTTTATGCTGCCTTTTAAACTGCCTTCTATGTATTTGTTGTCGGCGGCTTATTACAAGGAGAGATGTGCTGCCTGCTGAAAAGGGCCTTTATCAAGCACCATCTATCGGCTCATCAAGCCTGCCTATTTAAAAGGTACGTGAGCGATGCATGTGGAGAAATCCCACCTGAGCAGGACGAGGCGAGAGAGTTTATGGCTTTTTTCTTGCTACCCTTAGGTTTGTTAGATATTTCTACAATAAGTTTTGATGCGTTTATGGTTTATCGGTCCTGATTCTCCATTAACAAGCATTGGCTCCTGTACCTTATTACAGTACAGGCAACTAGGAGCTAAACGCCACTGCCTAATCCACCTCCCGAGGCTGTGACAGACACTTCAGAAGTCACGGAAGATTCTGCCAAAATGGTCAGCATCCACATCTTACACATGCTGCAGTACATGAACATGACCTGTTTCCAGGTTGTCAGCTATCTGTTCAAGAGGGAACGGCAGAAGAGACGCAGATTGTGTCTCTTCTACCTTTCTGAACCATTTCACTCAAATTTTTAACAATAAATAAAAAGCACCCAGTGTCTACAATTTTAATTGCAGCAAACTATAGGGGTTCTCAGAAAATGTGATAAAAAAAAAAGGGCTGTGGTCACATTTGAAGCTGCAATCTGTCCTAGTCATGGGTTACAGCTTGAAATGTGTGATTTTCACAGTATCAGCTTCTGGCGCTGGAATTTCAATCATACCACTGCTGTCAAAGAAGCAGGGGTGGGTCAATCTGGACCAATTAACAGAAGAGTGTTCTGAGTGTAATTTTTCAAGATACTTTTAAGGGTTTTCTTCACACCTAACTCACAAATTTACTAGCAGAAGGATATAACACTGAATGCCACAAAAATAAATTAATGGCACAAAGGAATGTATAGCAAAAAATATTAGAAGAAGAACAGGCGAAACGTGTGTCGGGGTGGGTTGCAGTGGCAGCTTGGACACACACTCAGGTATTGCTGATCTATATGCACTTAATAACTTTATATGAAGTATATTGGTTGCATTTAGCCTAGGGTCCGGGCACTGTTCCTAGACATAAGTTGATGCTGTATTGGCACTGGATTTAATATGGATCTCAGGCATTAGTTGCTATTTCAACAGAATGGGTATTTTGGCTATTGAATGTACCACTGAGCAGTTATTCTGATTGATTCAGCAATGTGTTTGCTCCAGCTGCACGCGATCACTAGTTTTTTAAGGCATTATGTATGTTGATTCTTTATGTAACATGTTTTTCATTGTGAATAAAATTGTAATATTTTTGCTATACATTCCTTGTGCCATTAATTTATTTTTGTGGCAATCAGTGTTATTCAGATATTACGGAGTGTGACCCATGGTGTTTTTTGGGTTTTAAGGACTAAAATGTATGTAGCAGAAGGAGATAGTGGAAGAAATTTTTGAACCACTCTCCATGAGCTTTGAAAATTCTTGGAGAACAGGAGAAGTCCTAGAAGACTGGAGAAGAGCAAATGTTGTTCCCATCTTCAAAAAGGGGAAGAAGGTGGACCCAGGCAACTATAGGTCGGTGAGTCTGACTTCTATACCAGGAAAGATCACTGAACAAATTATTAAACAACATGTATGTCAGTGCCTGAATAAGAATGAAGTGATTAAACAGTCAGCATGGGTTTGTAACTAATAAGTCATGTCAGACTAACTTAATTTCATTCTATGACAGAATCACTGACTGGGTGGATCAGGGAAATGCTGTAGATATAGTATATCTTGACTTGAGTAAAGCATTTGGCAAAGTATCTCACACCATCCTTATTGAAAACATGACTAAGTATGGAATGGACAAGGCAACTTTTAGGTGGATTCATAACTGGCTTAGTGATCGGACCCAAAGGGTGGTTGCAAATGGCTGCACATCCAGTTGGAAGAATGTCTCTAGTTGGGTACCACAGGGCTCTGTCCTGGGCTCTGTATTGTTCAACATCTTTATCAATGATTTAGACGAAGTAATTGAGGGTACACCGATTAAATTTGCTGATGACACAAAGGAGGGATAGCTAATACTAGAGAAGAGACAGAGGATTCAAATAGATATAAATAAACTGGAGCAGTGGGCAGCAACTAAGTGTTTTTTAACAGGGAAAAATGCAAAGTGCTATATCTGGGCAATAAAAATTAAAAAAGAATATACAGAATGGGAGGAATAGGGCTAAGCAACAGCACATGTTAAAGACTTGGGCATATTAGTAGACCATAAACTAAACATGAGTCAACAGCGTGACGCAGCAGCAGCAAAAAAAAAAAAAAAAAAAAAAAAAAAAAAAGGGCAAATACAATTCTGGGATGTATTAACTAAGAAGCATACAGCCTAGATCATGTGAAGTCATTATTGCCCTCTACTCCTCTTTGGTCAGATCTCATCTGGAATACTGTGTCCAGTTTTGGGCGTCACATTTTAAAAAAGACATCAACAAACTGGAGCAAGTTCAGAGAAGAGCGACCAGAATGGTGACTGGTCTGCAAACCATGCCCTATGAGGCACGGTTACAGGATTTGGGAATGTTTTGCTTGCAAAAGAGAAGACTGAGAGGAGACTTAATAGCGGTCTACAAATATCTCAAGGGCTGTCACATTGTAGAAGGATCATGGATCATCTTTATTCTCATTTGCACAAGGAAAGACTAGAAGCAATGGGATGAAACTGAATGGGAGGAGACACAGATTAGATATTAGAAAAAACTTTTTGACAGTGAATGTGATCAATGAGTGGAACAGACTGCCACGAGAGGTGGTGAGTTCTCCTTCAATGGAAGTCTTCAAACAGAGGCTGGACAGACATCTGTCTGGGATGATTTAGTGAATCCTGCTTTGAGCAGGGGGTTGGACCAGATGACCCAGGAGGTCCCTTCGAGCTCTACCATTCTAGGATTCTATGAAATTTTGGGAAATCGTATGCAACACTGCCCTATATTGAAAATGTGCTACTTTATAGTGTTATTTTCCCTTTAAGTGCTCACTAGTTTATCAAATGAAGTCTAATGTCACCTTACCATTCCAAACGCTGTGATCCCTGTGGGCGTTGTGGCTGGATACGCCATTATCGGTGGAGCCTAGGTTAATAGAAAACAACAATGCATGTTAGAAGTCGGCAAGCGACGGGAACACAAGGTCAGCATCGTCTCGGCCATTGCTTTGTGGCCATGCAGTGGAGGGGACTCAAAGCAAGAAGTGATGTGCTGCCGGATCCTGTGATCTGTGCTCAGAGTGAATCCCAAGTCAATCCCCCCCACAAAGGACGGTTTATTTCCCGCATCAAGCAGGAGGCTGAATATCCTCACAATCGTAAGACGCCACACTCAATTATTAAAGGGAAGAGCTGGAAGCCGACGCTTCCCGCAAATGATTATATTTTTCATGCTGACTTCTGAAGTCAAAACGCGGCAGCTTCAGTCTTGGCGGCTGCAGGTGGTTAGATCTGATAATATTATGTAGGTGAGGACACAGACGGCTGGAGACATTGAGCGCGCCAACATTTCACTACGAGACAAAAGCTGCATGAAAAAAAAAGGAGAAAATACAGGAAACAGGCAGCAGAGGAGAGAGAAACGGGGATCAATTACAGGGCTGTGGAGTCGGTAAGCCAAGCCTGCGACTCCGACTCCTCAATTTCCCTTCCACCAACTCCGACATATATTGCTTCTATTTAAGTGAAAAATTTATTGTAGTACAATGTGAACATCAGACATTTAATCATTTTTATGATACAATAATCAAGATATTTTAGATAGAACAGAATATCTATTTATTGGAATACAACTTTAGAACACAAAAAACTAATACATTGGAAATATGTAATACACTATGTAACATTGAAAATATATATATATATATATATATATATATATATATATATATATATATATTTTCTCACTATGTAATAAACTATGTAAGTGGCAAAGGACAGTTTAACAAAAACATACTAAACATTGTGCAGTCTATGAATTTGTTCTAAGAAATAGAATTGCCTCCATCAGATCCTCCTTCGTAGATGACCTCAAATCTGACCTAATAATTTTAAGGCCAGAGAACAACCTCTCTACACTAACTTGGATTGGAGGCAAAGCCGTAACCTCATGGGCAACATCTCTAACAATTTCCGGGTATAAAGGAATTGCCTCATGCACAGTCAGTTTTGATGAAGGGTTGAATTTTTCCATTTCTTTGAGAGCAAGTGAAACATTTTGCTGAAATATGGGCAATCTGCTGCTATAGGAGACGGAGTGAAATCTTTTTCCTTGCGGCAACGCTTTGCCTGCTCCAGGTCATCCAAATACTTGTCAAAGTCAAACTCCTCATCAGATGAGGATGAAGATATGGCAGCAGTAGCACTGTCAGGACCCAAGTCCTCTTGCGCCTGGCAGTCCTCCTGTAGGCCACACATCCTAACTGCTACCTCAGTCAGAGCTTCTTTTCCTTTAGTAAGCTGTTGATCATCAAGCAATATACGATGACTTGGGTCCACATAAACAGCTGCCAGAAAAATTTTATTTTCCAATAGCTGTGTCTCTCTCCGTTTCATTGAAGCAGAAATGCCATCTGCGATTAAACCTCCTCTTTGGGACAGGCAAAATAGCAAGTTCTTCCACTCCCTTATGAAAATGCCAGGAGTTAAATCCTCAACTTGTAATTTTTTAGTCACTATTAATGGGCGATTAAGCAATTCCTTCAATTCAGCCACCTATGTTCATTGACCTTCATTTAGGGTTACCTGAGGGTTCACCATATCTATAAGAAACGGTTTTAGTTCAAGCAATCGCTCAATCAATAAGTGCTGCCCCACCGAGTGGCTTGATCGACAATTGCCACTTTCCCAGCACGTCTCCTCAAGATGGAATCAATTTTAGGGGTTCTGGCGGCAATAACCAATTTCCCAATCAGATTTCCAGCATGTCCCCTCTTGCAGACTCTCTCTTATTGCCAGCTGCAGTGTGTGCACAACTTTCTCACTTTCTCCAGCTCGGGGCCCAGGAATCGGATCCTGTGCAGGGCAGGCACCCCTCCCCCTCCTCTCTCTGGTGATGACGGCAGAAAACAGGACAGAGGAGGGGAGATTGCCCCCTGCAGTCTGGAGGACAGGAGCACTGCAGCATACAAGTGAGTTTTGATAGTTGCGTGCCCCTGCTTCTGGGGGGGGGGGGGGCAGCTGCCCCCCCTGCCCCTCGCTGGCTATGGCCATGATTCACACACAGCGTTTTTTGCGGATCAGTTTTTTTGCAGTAAAATGCAGTGACTCTGGGCATCAAAGCAAAAGGGTTTCAAGATATGACATTCAGACACATTGTTTTGTGAGGATCCGGTTTTGGGCTGAATGAGCATGTCAGTTTGTGCGACATTTTTCTAATCTGCTTTTGCTATTGAAAACATTATCTATGAGCTCAAAAACCTTTCAGGTGATGCGGTTTTTTCTACAAAGCTGATCTGCTTTTGCAGCTGAAAAACATATCCTCAAAAAACGCAGCAAAAATGCTGTGTGTGAATGTAGCCTTAGATCAGGAATAGAACAGCCATTTATAGGACATTTCATAACTTTCCCAAATTCATATGAAAAAAGATATTCAGCACATTCTGCATTGAATTACTGTACCCAATTTATTATTTATTTTAGGAGTCGGTCCATTTTATACCGACTCCACCAAAATGAGCACCGACTCCACAGCCCTCAAAGTAACAAGGCGCACCGCCACAGTCACTGTGCTACTAAGTGTCGGAAGTGCAGTCTACTGGCACAGGACACAACAACAATGCACCATATATACAGAGAGCCGTGCCAAACAGCGGGTACAGTGCCACCAGCTCACAGGAGCGCAGTCCCGGGGGCGGGATGGAAGAGACTCGGCTGAATCGCCGCAACACCCGTGACACTCAACCATCATCCTGATCGTTGTCAACTCAGTGGAATCAATGTTTGCTCTCACGGTCACATCCATGCTCTGTCAATAGAAACCCATGATCCGAGCACATAACTCACCCTTACAGCCATGTACACACCAGGTACAACTGTCCCCCTCCACTAAATTAACACTTCAGGACCAAATATTGAAGGTCTGTATTACATTGCCAGCAGCCGTCTATTAACCCCTGATTGTAAGCAGAGCTCTATTGGTCTTGTGTGTGCAGTGACTAACTGCAATATAGAGTATGACGGGGCTACATACGTGCCAACCTGACGAGGAAACCCAACTCTGGTCAACTGTACGCTCAGTTTCCACCCACTGACTGACAGCTCCTCCGTGTCTCTCCTCCCCAATGCCAAATCTCCACACACTCAAATCCACACTTTGACTCACAAGCTTATCGCTCTGTAGCTGAACTCGATGTGAATATATAGTTGTGCTCAAAAGTTTACATACCCCGGCAGAATTTTTGCTTTCTTGGCCTTTTTTCAGGGAATATGAATGATAACACCAAAACTTTTTCTCCACTCATCGTTAGTGGTTTGGTGAAGCCATTTATTGTCAAACTACTGCAATACTCTCTGCTGCCTGTGCAGGAGCCACAACAGGCAGCAAAGAAGAGGACGTCACAGAAGATGGGAGGCGCCGGACTGGACCGTGACACCCATCGGACCAAAACCGGACCCCCCCCCCCCCCCGGTGAGTATAATAGAACTCATTTTTCTTCTCTTTAACGTTACAACGGGGGCTTATCTACAGCATTACAGAATGCTGTAGATAAGCCCCTGATGGCGGTGCCGGCAGCCGATAGTCGAAAAATGGGGTGACAGATTCCCTTTAAGGAACTTTGGGTTACACTTGGGACAAAGCTAAAAATTGTAAAAAAATACAAAACAAAAAAAAACAAAAAAAAAAACACACCTATCTGGGTGGCATTTGCCCAGTTTGTCCCACAGATTTGGCACAATTTAAAAATGCAGCAAAAAAAAAAAAAAAAATTAAATTACATATAAAAACAAAAAGAACCGACACCACCCAAGAACACACTAATAAACCAGATATTCAGATGAAAATAAAAAAAAAAAGGAACAACTGCCATAAATAATTCTGTCACCTCCAGAGTTAAAATACAAGTGGGGAGTCCCATTATGGTGGATCATTACAGAAGGGGTACGTCTACAGGCTACAGCACTGAATTTTTTTTTAACCTACATTAGTGCAGCCGACACCAGGGGCAATGTACAGCTCCGGGCGCCTGCAGCCGCCACCAGGGGCAGTGTACAGCTCCGGGCGCCTGCAGCCGCCACCAGTGGCAGTGTATTGTACACAGTTTTACTATTGAACCAATTGTCAATGAAGTATGCAGTAAGCTCCCCCTAGTGGTGGTCGCAGGCAGCCAAAAAGTTATCATTTACCCCAATAGTGAGAATTTGGAACTGTGAATTTAAAAAAAAAAACAAAAAAAACAAACAAACACAGAACTCTGATCAGTAATAAATAGAAAGCAAAACAAACAATATAACAGACACCTATTAGATCAGAACTTGCACCCAAAATTAATCAGTTTAAACAGTCAAACCCACAGAGGCGCAGCTCCTGCGTTTTCTGCACAGCAGCTCTGAAGAAGAGCACAATCGGTGAATTAGGATCATGCAGAAACCATCATCCCTGAGGCGGATGGAGATGATTGCCCACCGTCCTCAGGAGAGCAGCCATTCTCCCACAGCTCAGAGCTTAGCTCCAGCACCCAAGCTAGAAGCAGCGGGAGGAATCAGGGGGCAGCACTCCATGCTGTTAGTGGAGGATACGGGGAGCACCGGGTGCAGGGAAGAAAGATTCAGGTTTCCAAACACACAGTAGAATCCGTGATTAGTGTGAGGTGCCGGCGCTGCCGCAGCAAAGGTTAATCACAATTGCATGCCAGAATAAAGCAGAGACTTATTTTTACTATTTTTTTTTTTTTGGTTCAACTTACGTATGGCGGGAAATGCATGCCATTCTGTATTATGGGTCATCAAGACGGAGGACAGTTATATACAATGCAATAACACAAGATTAGAACACAAACTTACACAGAACGATGCACACACTGATAATAACGGTGCGGGGGTCGGGAACATCACAGGACAGCTTATACCAGGCTAATGCCGCCTGGACGGAGGAGCAAGCCGCCATTATCAATCATACTGACTGAATCCTTCCAGAAACAGCGCCACACTTGTCCATAGGTTGCATTTGGTATTGCAGCTCAGCTCCACTGACAGGGACTTGTGTGCAGTATCATTCACAACCTATGGAGAAGTGTGGCCGTTTCTGAAAAAGAAAAAAAAAAAAAAAAACCACCTAATCTTTTAAAAGTTATTTAAAGAGGTTGCCCACTATTGAGAACAATTTTCTTTTACTTAAATATATGTATTTGGGGCTAACACGCATTTGGGCAACTGGGCGTCAAACAATATTGCGCGGTTTGCCTTGAACTGCCCCAGTGTGGCACGGTCTAATTCTGACTGCAGAATGAGTCAACTAAGAATCTATCAGTGAGTGCGTTCTCATAAGGAATTTGCCAATTTTATTTTCTCCTCTCAGCTGATTTATGACCATATAATACTTGGGGAAAGAAACAGAGCACGTAAAAGCCAAACTGGTGCAAATATTTTTAGGAAATACCAAAATTATTTTTTGCCACACATACATGCATTTAAGTAACAACAAAAAAAAAAAGTCCCAAAAGCTGGACAACCCCTTAAGTTGCCCCACTGACACAAAGGGGAGCAGCTCCAATACTAAGCATAAAAGGCAATGTGATAATACATGTCTAATGTGAACCTGTCCCTTAAAAACGGCTATGACCATCCGTTTCTGCATCTCGGTGACAGACTGCAGCGAGTAGTCCCGTGTCGTCAGCGTAAGGGCTCATCATTGTACACGAACACGCCCGACTGCTCACACTGCTAATGGATGCAGACAGGACAAGGCAGAAAAATGCTGTAGAGAGGAAATCCACAGCGTTCTTTAAACTGTACATTTTTTACTTTTCTGATACAGGGATCCAAAACCTTTGCAAAGTCATAGTAAAAAAAAATAAACATACGATAACATTCTGACTACCGGCTGCCACCACTAGGGGGAGCTGACTACATTCTGGTCATACATTGATCTCAATAGTATGCAGTGTGCTCCCTCTAGTGGTGGCTTTAGGTAGCCAGCATGTAAATGTTAGCCACTCAGACGCTGGGGATTTGGAGCTCTGTATCAGGAAAACGACCTTTGACCATTATAACATATATGAAAGGAATTAACCTACGTCAATTTAAGGTCATTAATAGGGTTCAAGAGTGGACTTTCCCTTCTAGTAAACCACCTCTCAATTTCTAAAACTCTTCTTGCCGCATGGCTGCTTACCAAAGTTGCCGGGTTCCAGGTCGTGGTTGGGGCCACTTTTGGCTGCCAATTGGTCCCTCCTGTTAGTTTCTTTTCTCCAGGCTGGCACCAGTGAACGTCACTAAAATGATATAACTCTGGTCAATGCATGCTCTAAGAAGACGGACCACCCGTACATTAGGCGCAGCGCCCTTTAACCCCTTCACAACCTTTGACGCAAGTGTATGTCATGGCGACTGCAGACACAGGAGCTGTGACTGTGCGATTGTCGCCAGGAGCTCAGCCCAAGTTATAGCTGAGCTCCCGTTATTATGGCCAGGAGAGGTGCCCGCATCACCCTGGACCATGTAACCCCCTAAATATTGCGATCGATCCAGATCACAACACTTATGAAGCTGGGAGATAGAGGGGGGCTCCTGCTAGCCTTGGGAAAATAATTTGGGGCTAAAGTAACTTTTTTGTGGGAAAAATTAGATTTTTTTTTCATTTTTACGGCTCAACATTATAAAATTCTGTTTAGCACCTTGGGGTTCAAGGTGATGCCCACACATCAAGATCAGTTCCTTGAGGAATGTAGTTTCCAAAATGGGGTCCCTTGGGTGGGGGTGGGTTTCCACTGTTTAGGCACATCAGGGGCTCTCCAAACCAGACATGGTGTCCGCTATAGATTCCAGCCAAACAGATAAGCAAAAAATGATGCTGATGTAAATTAGACATGTGGGAAATTATATTAACCATTTTGTGTGCGATAACTTGTTTAATAGCATAAAACTTAAAAGTACGAAAATTTTTAAAATTTCCAAGATTTTCACAAAAATCAAGATATTTTCAGAAACGCAAAAAATAACCTAAATTGACCACCACCACCATAAAGTGTAATGTGTCACGAAACGACAATCTCAGAATCAGTGGATTTCATTGAAGCGTTATAGTGATTACTGCATAAAGAATTGTAAAATTCAGGCTGGCAAGGAAAAGTAAAAACTGGCTTGGGGGGCGAGGGGGGAGGGGTTAATCAAACTCCTTGGCTTGTACTCACTTTTTTGCTGTCCCGTTCCCGATACCCAGATCTAATAGAGAAACCAAAGCGAATGAGCTGCAACATCTTAGGCTAGTTTCACACTAGCGTTTGAGTGCAGCGACGGCCTGCGCACGGCTGCAGCTAAGCCCCGCCCCCTGCCGCACCTCCGCCGGTAGCTCCGCCTACCGGCGCATGCGCCCTGCGTCCCCTATCTTTATCACTGGGGGAGCAGGGCGTGCGCAGTGTGTTTGGCGGCGCATGCGCCTTTTTGACGGTGCGCCAGCGCAACCAAACTGCAGCAGGTTGCGTTTGGCGCAGGTCGGCGCACCGTCAAAAGGACGCATGCGCCGCAAGACGCATACTGCGCACGGCCTGCGCCCCCAGTGATAAAGATAGGGGACGCAGGGCGCATGCAGCGTCATGCGCCGGTAGGCGGAGCTACCGGCGGAGGCGCGGCAGGGGGCGGGGCTTAGCGGCGGCCGTGTGCAGGCCGTCGCTGCGCTCAAAAACGCTAGTGTGAAACTAGCCTAACGGATTACACTAAACACTACAACCTTCAGCGTCCATACTTACTGCCCACAAGGTTGGCCAGAGAGGAGTCCAAGTCATCAGACACGAGCTTGCTAGAGGGGTTTTTGGAAGAGGGAGTGCTCTGATTTTGAGAAGCTACTGTTGGCCTCAGCAGGCCTCCCATGTCATCGAATACTGAGGACAAACATACAAAGACATAATGCTGATCAAAAGTCCGTAAACTTACTAATACTTCTAGGTTTCACTTCATTAAGAAAGCTGCTCGTTTTATCTCTAATATACACTGCTCAAAAAAAATAAAGGGACCACTTAAACAGAATATAGCTCCAAGTAAATCAAACTGTCCACTTAGGAAGCAACACTGTTTGACAATCAATTTCACAAGCTGTTGTGCAAATGGAATAGACAACAGATGGAAATTATTGGCAATTATCAAGACACCCTCAATAAAGGAGTGGTTCCACAGGTGGGGACCACAGACCACATCTCAGTACCAATGCATTCTGGCTGATGTTTTGATTACTTTTGAATGTTGGTTGTGCTTTCACACTCGTGGTAGCATGAGATGGACTCTACAACCCACACAAGTGGCTCAGGTAGTGCAGCTTATCCAGGATGGCACATCAATGCGAGCTGTGGCAAGAAGGTTTGCGGTGTCTGTCAGCATAGTGTCCAGAGGCTGGAGGCACTACCAGGAGACAGGCCAGTACACCAGGAGAGGTGGAGGGGGCTGTAGGATGGCAACAACCCAGCAGCAGGACCGCTACCTCCGTCTTTGTGCAAGGAGGAACAGGAGGAGCACTGCCAGAACCCTGCAAAATGACCTCAAGCAGGTCACAAATATGCATGTGTCTGCACAAACGGTTAAAAACCGACTCCATGAGGATGGTGTGAGGGTCCCATGACCACAGATGGGGGTTGTGCTCACAGCCCAGCACCGTGCAGGACGCTTGGCATTTGCCACAGAACACCCGGTTTGGCAAATTCGCCACTGGCACCCTGTGCTCTTCACAGATCAAAGCAGGTTCATACTGAGCACGTGACAGATGTGACAGTCTGGAGACGCCGTGGAGAGCGATCTGACTGCAACATCCTTCAGCATGACTGGTTTGGCAGTGGGTCAGTAATGGTGTGGGGTGGCATTTCTTTGGAGGGCAGCACAGCCCTCCATGTGCTCGCCAGAAGTAGCCTGACTGCCATTAGGTACCGAGATGAGATCCTCAAGACGCCTTGTGAGACCATATGCTGGTGCGGTTGGCCCTAGGTTCCTCCTAATGCAGGACAATGTCAGACCTCATGTGGCTGGAGTGTGTCAGCAGTTCCTGCAAGATGAAGGCATTGGAGCTATGGACTGGCCCGCCCGTTCCCCAGACCTGAATCCGATTGAGCACATCTGGGACACCATGTCTCGCACCACAGACTGTCCAGGAGTTGGCGGATGCTTTAGTCCAGGTCTGCGAAGAGATCCCTCAGGAGACCATCTGCCACCTCATCAGGAGCATGCCCAAGCGTTGTACAGTAGGGAGGTCATACAGGCATGTGGAGGCCACACACAATACTGAGCATCATTTTGACTTGTTTTAAGGACATTATGTTCCACTTTAATCTTGTGTGCGCGACTCCAAATCCAGGCCTCCATTGGTTAATAAATTGGATTTCCATTGATGATTCTTGTGTGATTTTGTTGTCAGCATATTCAACTTTGTACAGAACAAATTATTCAATGAGAATATTTCATTCATTCAGACCTAGGATGTGTTATTTGAAAGTCTTGAGTGTTACCTTTATTTTTTTGAGCAGTATGTGTGTATATATATATATATATATATATATATATATATATATATATATATATATATATATATTACACACAGTATATATTTATTTTTTACAATGGACTGGAGGGGTGAAAAAGTAATAAATTATGTAAATATTCAAAAATAAAAACAGAAATATAATGACAATTTTAATATACAAATGCATGTATTTATTATAACTTATTTTAAAAAATTAGTTTACTTTAACTTTCTTTACACCGTTTTACAATTTTTTTCAAAATAAAATTAAAGCGTAAAAACTTTTCAGGCTTTTATGTTTTAAAATATTTAATCAAATTTTTTTTTACTTTAACATTTTAGTCCGCTCCAGTACACTGTCAGATGAATGTTTTCCCATTTAGCCACTTAAATGCTGTCAGTGACATACAGCTTCATCACAATAGTTATACAGCAGGGATCAGAGCTAGCTCCGATCCCAGCTGCTGGCTGTATATTATAGCCATCACCTGCAGTGTGTGGAGTGGATTCAGCTCTAAGCACCGAATATATGACGACATATCGGGAAGGGGCTATACGACGTGTTGTCCTTTAAATTCAGCGGGTCCTTGCATAACTCTGGCGATCACCATTAAATGTGCTGATACGTAGGCTGCATAAACCCCAGTCTGACCATGCTCCTACGCCCAGCATTCAACCGGTGTGCTAGCAAGTAATATACAGTGACAAGGGGATACACCGGGTTTGTTTGTAGTCTGTTACTAAGGAAACAGACTACTGTGCAAAAAAAATTAACATTTAGGTACCCTGGATATTTGGTTGTGAAAATGGACAATAAAATATAATGACCTCTTGAAGGCAAAACTTTGCTCTCACATTAATTGCAGACCATTTTATTGGTGGGACGACTTTATATCGAGAATTGAAGGAACGTGGGATTACTTTAGGGCAGAGCCGGCAGCGCACGAGCCAACGGATACACACAAGAACTGTGTAGTAGGCCTTTTATCAGGTGCAGCTCGTAGTTGCTGGATTTCTTACCAGTTGGATCTACATTGATGTTGGTGGGAGACTTGTTGCCGAAAACTGAATCAAAGTCGACATTAAGGCCACCGGAGGTCTGTGGTTGAACAGCAAGAGAAGGTGGAAACCCTGAAAGACACAAAGACGAGCAGATGACATATCCTCCGGGGGAGACTTGCTTACCATAGGCCTCACACGTTTACTGTACGCAGATGCCAGGGATCACTTTTCTAGTCCCAACAATGCCTAACGAGGGAAATTAAAGGGGTAAAGTTGCACGGTGCTTGTAAGAATAAGTAACTTTGCAATTTATTACCGTTATCTACCAGCTTCGGTTCTCCTGTTCCTCCCCAATGCTGTGGAGGCCAAGCTGCCTCTACTCACAGCACAGGAGAGCTCAATGCCACCGGTCCATACTGTCAATCTTCAGGAGCGCACTGCACCCCCGGGGCAAGTGGGAAGTCAGGCGGCAGCAGATAACATCCAGTATGGGACATTAGATCCTATAAGAGATTGACATCCTGTGTACGAGATAGAGACCTACCCACTGTATCATAAGAGCACGGAAAGTTTTTGAAAACTTCCAAACTCTCGCAATTTTAAATATACTGTGATCAAACACCTTCAGGGGCTGAAAACCCAAGCTAGTCCTAGACTGAACAGATTGCCCGGTGTATTAAAGCTATAACATTATTAGGACAGGTTACTGGATCTAAAAAGGCGTCCTCCACCCATTTCACCAAAATACCATGACGGTCTGAGGTGTAGGTTGCAGGTCCCACACCACCGTGGGGTTGTCCCACTGAGGCAGTGAATGTGGAGGCAGCTGTGCCATCGGAGTCACGGAAACTCCAGTGTTTTCTTAGCGGAGGCGGGATGATCTATTCAGTGTATTCAGCCGGGCTGAACCTCTGCCAGATCTCATTCACAGACAGACAATTTGCTCGCTATCTTCTCTTCACACATCAGGAAGACGGGAGCAGCTGCCAACAATTGGGCATTCACCCAGTAAAAGAATGGGAGGCTGAACGGGCAGTTGGTTTTAGGGGATTATTAATTGACCCCCACTCAATCTTGGATGAATACTATCCTCCTCACTGTTCCGTGTCTTACTAGGATAGCTAATAGCTAGGAGGGATATCTAATACTAGAGAAGAAGAGAAGATGCAAAAAGATGTAAATTAACTGGAGCAGTGGGCAGAAACTAACAGAATGGTTTTTAACATGGAAAAATGCCAAGTACTACATCTGGGCAATAAAAATGAAAAAAGCATATACAGAATGGGAGGAATAGGGCTATGCAACAGCACATGTGAAAAAGACTTGGGTATACTAATAGATCACAGACTAAACATGAGTCAACAGTGTGATGCAGCAGCAAAAAAGGCAAATACAATTCTGGGATGTATTAACAGAAGCATACAGTCTAGATCACGTGAAGTCATTACTGCCCTCTACGCCTCTTTGGACAGACCTCATCTGGAATACTGTGTTCAGCTTTGAGCACCACATTTTATAAAAACACATCAACAAACTAGAGCAAGTTCAGAAAAGAGCGACCAGAATGGTGACCGGTCTGCAAACCATGTCCTATGAGGAACGGTTACAGGAATTGGGAATGTTTAGCTTGCAAAATAGAAGACTGAGAGGAGACTTAATAGCTGTCTACAAATATCTGAAGGGCTGTCACATTGTAGAAGGATCATCTTTATTCTCATTTGCATAAGGTAAGACTAGAAGCAATGGGATGAGACTGAATGGGAGGAGACACAGATTAGATATTAGAAAAAACTTTTTAACAGTGAGGGTGATCTGTTATGACTGGGTCACCGAGGAGAGCAAGCCCAAGCTAAGCCACAGAAAACCACACTACTAGCAGTAGCCGTGGAGCGAGCCTACGATGATCCTAGACGCCTCGGCACAGCCGGAGAGCTAACTAAGCCTAAAGCAAGAAAGGGGAAATCTAAACTACCCCAGAGCAGACCCCAAAGGAATAGATAGCCCCCAAACATATATTGTCGGTGAGACAAGATGAAAACACAAACGCAGGTAGGAAAAGAGACTGAGCAAACGATGGGGCCCACACTGACTAGACAGGACAGGAAAGGAAAGACACTGTCTGCAATCATGCAAAAAACCGTGCAAAAAAAGTCCAACACGTCTAAGGCAAAAATACTGAAGTTGCACGACTTCGCCCACTATATCAGCACTCTGGTATATTCTGAAAGCAGAGCAAAAAGAGGCCAATCTAATGAGGAAAAAAAACAAACTGGCACAAGCAGTAACATATGGATGGTGATTCAGCACAGCCCCAGCCAGAGCTGGCTGACCCACACAAAACTGAAATAGACAAAACCAGATCAAATGTGAACAGAATAGCAAAAGAACACATAGCTGAGCATGCAGGGACTGAGCTAGAAACTAAGACCTCAGGAGGCAGGAAAAAATGACCAGCAGGGATAGAGGGAGTCGGCAGTCTTAAATCCAGTCAGAAACCCCAGATCTCCAATCGTCATCATCATTATCAGGTGGCAAGCCTCTGTTAATCAGATCAGCTCCATTACCTCCAGTAACCACCAGAGGAAGCCCAGAAAGTTTTAGTTACTCACCGGTTAACGGTATTTTTCGGAGTCCATGACAGCACCACCTGAGAGAGGGGATCCACCCTTTTAGGAACAGGAAACATACAGATACAAAAAGGTGGCACCTCTCCCACGCATCAGTTGGATTACAGAGCACAAGAGGACTTTCAAGGTTAATGCATGGTTTATGTACAGTATTCTTTACAATTACAAACTTTAATCACCAGTGAGCATATACAAGAGGAGACGTGAACACCCAAATTAAACTAAAGGGAGGGAATATACGGGTGCTGTCATGGACTCCGAAAAATACCGTTAACCGGTGAGTAACTAAGACTTTATTCGGTCGTCCATGACAGCACCACCTGAGAGATTTACAGAGAGTAATATCAGCTTTAGGGAGGGACTACAGCCTGCAGCACCCTTATACCAAAAGAGAGGTCTGTAGAAGCACCCAGGTCTAGCCTATAATGACTATAAAAGGTGCTCGGAGAGGACCAAGTAGCCGCCTTACATATCTGGTCAATGGAGACTTCTGATCTTTCGGCCCATGAGGTCGCCATGGCCCTGGTGGAATGCGCCCTCAGCTTCCCGGGTGGCGACCTGCCCTTTGAGGTGTATGCTATTGAAATCGCCTCTCTAATCCATCTGGCTAGTGTATTTTTTGATGCCCTACAACCTTTCCTGGGGCCTTGGTGAGAGATAAATAGGGCATTATCTTTCTTCCAGGGATCGGTGACTGTCAGATATTCTATGAGGCCTCTCCTGACATCCAGGGTGTGTAGTTTCTTTTCCTTCTCGTTAGTTGGATTAGGGAGGAAGGATGGGAGAACTATTTCCTGTGTCCTATGGAAACTAGAAACTACCTTCGGCAAGTATGCTGATCAGGTCTAAGTATCACCCTATCCTCTTTGAACTGTAAATAAGGAGGACACCTAGATAAAAGCCTGGATATCGCTTATTCTGCGGGCTGATGTTAGAGCTACCAGGAAGGCTACTTTGAGGGACAGGTTTTTTAGGGAAGCCGACGAGATAGGTTCGAATGGGGTTTCTGTCATAGCAGTGAGGACTAGGTTCAAGTCCCACGGCATGAATCTATCCTTCATTATTGGCCTGGATCTACCTGCCGCCTTAATGAACCTGCTTATCCAATAATTACCAGCGATGTTACAGCTAAAAAGGGCCCCCAGGGCTGACACTTGTACTTTAAGGGTACTGGTAGAGAGCCCCATGTCCAGACCTTTTTGTAGGAATTCTAATATCTGAAATATAGGTGCTGAATCCCCAGCGACTACTCCTGAGCTTTGGAGGAATTTTTTCCAAATTCTAACAAATTTTTGTGGTAATGATTTTCCTACTCTTGAGTAGGGTGTTAATTAAGTCTGAGGAGAAGCCCTTCTCTTCTAATAATGACCGTTCAAACTCCACGCCGTCAGATGTAGGCCAGCTACCTGAGGATGGAAGACTGGGCCCTGGGACAGGAGATCCGGGATGTCTGGCAGAACCCAAGGATCGGACACCGACATGGTCCTGAGGCATGAGAACCATGCTCTCCTGGGCCAAAATGGAGCGATAACTATAACCCTCGCTCTGTCTTTCCTGATTTTCCTCATCACCAGGGGTAGAAGAGATAGGGGAGGGAAGGCATAGGCTAGTCTGAAGTCCCACTTTATCAGGAAGGCATCTACCGCCAGAGGATTCTCTCTGGGATTTAGGGAGCAGAATTGTTTCAATTTCCTGTTGTCTCTGGTGGCGAAGAGGTCTACCTCTGGATATCCCCACTTTTGAACAATCAGATTGAATATGGAGGTGTTTAGGGACCATTCCCCTTGCTTTAGCTGATTGCGGCTTAAAAAGTCTGCCGTGATGTTGTCTCTTCCTTTTATATGCAACGCTATTAAAGATAGAAAGTATTGTTCTGCTAGTTGGAACAACCGCTCTGCTACAATCATCAGGGGTCTGGAACGGGTCCCGTCTTGGTGATTGATATATGCCACGGTGACCTGATTGTCGGAGAACACCCGTACGTGATGGCCCTGTAGATACACAAGGAGCTTTTTAGCCGTCTGCTCTACTGCTGTCAATTCTTTTAGGTTAGATGACATTCCTAACTGATGATGTTGCCATTGGTCCTGGACTAACATTTCACCCATATGAGCTCCCCAACCGGAAGGACTAGCATCCGTGGTGACTATGCGTGTTACCTTATACTCCCAGGGCACCCCTTTAGACAAATTATCCTTGTCCAACCACCACTCTAGGGACTCCCTTGTGTTACGGGACAAGGTTAGCTGACCCTCCAAGTAACCCCCAAGGACCTTTCGATGTAATAAGACCTCGCCCTGTAGTTTCCTTGCATGAAACTGGGCCCACTGGACTGCCGGGATACAGGCCGAGAGAGAGCCTAGAAGGGACATGGCTTTCCTGAGGGACATAGTGGGGTTATTGGAGGCGTTCAGGATCTGATAATGGAGGCGAACAAGCTTCTCCGGAGGCAGACGGCATTCCTGTTTTTCAGAATCTAGGGTTAGGCCCAAGAACTGTTGGACTATCATTGGTTGCAACCGAGATTTTTTGACGTTCAGCAACCATCCTATCCGTTCTAGGGCAGACATTGCTTTTTGTAGCTGTTGTAAACAATGACTCGCCGTTTTGCCTACAATAAGAAAATCGTCCAGGTAGGGGGATCACCAGAATGTCTGATTCACGTAGATGGGCCATGACCTCCGCTATCACCTTAGTAAACACTCGGGGAGCGACTGCCACTCCAAAGGGGAGGGCCGCATATTGGAAATGTCGAATTGACCCATCCAACTGAACCGCCACTCTGAGAAACCGCTGATGGCCTGCATGGATGGGTATATGGTAGTATGCGTCTTTTAAATCTAACACCACCATAAAGCAGTTTTGGAACAGCAATTTTATTGCAGATTTAATTGTTTCCATTTTAAACGGACGTATGACCAGAAACTTGTTGAGGGCCTTAAGGTTTATTATTGTCCTAAAGGAGCTGTCTGGCTTGCGGACCAGGAACAGAGGGGAGTAGAATCCTTTCCCCCATTCTCCCTCTGGGACCTCTATTAGGACTTTCTTGGCGCACAGGTCATAAACCTCGGCCTCCAGGGCAGCTTGTTCTGAAGCAGAAGACCTGAGTGGGGTGATTTTAAATTGATCAAGGGGGACCCTAGAAAACTCTAGTCGTAGTCCCACGGCTATTATCCCCAATATCCAGCTGCTATTAGAGATCAGAGACCAGGATGGGTAGAAGGCAGCTAGTCTCCCTCCTACCGGGGCAACTAGTCATTGGGGCGGCTTTTTCGTATCCCGAGCTGGACCTTCCTGGCGCCCCCCCCAAACATGAATCCTGTACCTTTCCTTCTCTTCTCATCCCATCTGCCCTGATCTCTGGACGGCCTTCTCCGGAAAAAACCTATCCTGGTAAAAGGGCGTCTGTAAGAGGGGTTCGGGAGACTGGGAAATTTCTTTTTGTCATCTCCAGCTTTCTCTAACAATTCGTCCAAGACGGGGCCGAATAGGTACTCCCCCTCGCAAGGAATGGAACAGAGACGGGACCGGGCTTGAATATCTCCCGGCCAGCATTTTAACCAGAGCGCTCTTCGCGCTGCATTAGATAGACCCGCGGCTTTAGCCGCCATTCTTGCAGAGTCTGCTGAAGCGCCGGCTAAAAACGCCGCGGCATTCTGAAGGATCGGCAAACTTTTCCGAATAGATGTTCTTGAAGCTCCGTTTTTTAGCTCGGAATCCAGCTGATCTAGCCAGACCATCATGGATCTGGCTGTACAGGTGGCAGCTACTGCTGGTCTTAATGCGCCTGCTGACATCTCCCATGTCCCTTTAAGAAAAGAATCTGCTTTTTTATCTAGCGGGTCTTTCAAGGAGGCCATATCGTCAAATGGTATGGCGGATTTTTTAGACGCTTTGGCTACTGCTGCGTCTAGTTTCGGGGCTTTATCCCATCTGTTTACTACCGTGTTATCAAAGGGGTATCTCCGCTTAAAGGCTGGTGGCATGGTGCCCCTTTTTTCCGGTCTCTTCCATTCTCTGTCAATTAGGCTCTGGACCTTATCGTTTAATGGAAAAGCTTTGCGTTTTTTGGGGTCTAGACCCCCGAACATTATGTCCTGTGCCGAGAGTTCCAGTTTTTTGTCCGCTACCCCCATGGTGGACCGTATTGCTTTCACTAATTTGTCCATCTGGTCTAAGGGGAAGCAGAACCGGCTAGAGTCTTCATCCGAGGAAGACGACGAGGAGGCCGAGGAGTTGTCACCTTTCCTAGGGGCGACTGAGGCCTTCGAGCCTGAACCACTAGTCTCTCTTCTAGACGGTTCACTTTGCGGTAAGAGTTTCATTTCTGCCCTGATCATCTCTCTCAGGTTTGAAGTGAAGTCAGGTGTCTCTTCCGCTACCTGCATAAACGGGGGAGAGTATAAGGGCCTGACCATCTACCCCTGGACTCCGTCTTTATTAACCCCTACCGTCTGCCGTATGCATGGCTGGCATAACTTTTTAGTGTGGCCATTTGGTAGGGGGGAACTACAGAGGGCACATTCCCTGTGCTTCTGTTTTCCTGTAGCTTTCTTCCCCTGCAAAAAACATAAGGGAACACTGCATCAGGGTACATTCACGGGGATCTCTTACCCATGCAGATGAAGCAGGTACCGGATCACGGAGGGAGGCAGGGGGATCCTTTCTGGAGGAACTTTCGCGGCTTTGGTCGCTAGTTCGTCTCTGCTTCTTCTGCTGGCCACTCGTATGCGGTTTTGTCGTGGCCTGTTTTGCGGGCGCTCCTGCGCCTCGTCCTGCTGGTGTAAAGGGGCTTCCGTCGTATCCATCGCTGGGGCCTCCGGAAGCACCCCAGCGGCGTCCCCATCTGCCTTATATGGCCTCCTGGTGTCCGGGTCAGCAGGTATTCGGCCATAGCACCACCCACCCGGGATCCTTGGCACTCCCTCCTCCATGCTCCGGCACACACCCCCCCCCCCGCAGCCGCCGCGCGACCCCTGGACCGGCGTGCACCCACGGCGCGAGTCGGAGGCCGGCCGGCACTCGACTTCCGGTATCGGCGCTTTCGCTCCGCCCCTTCCGCCGCATCACTTCCGCCGGTCACCAGAGCCCTGCGGGAGCGCGCGCGAAGGAGCCGCACAGCGCCCCTGCACGGGATGCCTCCTAGCCCCACGCCGCCATGACCGCCGCCAGGGGCCAGTATCGACCGGGAGGACCGGGCCTGGGGGAGCGCAGCAGGAACCCAGGGCATACATACCAGGTGCCGGCGTTTTCGGAGACGGCATCCACCGGACCCCTGCTCCACCTGCTTCGTCCACTGCCGTGGTGACCTACCCGGCCCCACCGTGGCGCTTCCAGGGACCCCGCACTGACTGAGGTAGGAGACCCCCTCGCTACCTGGGTCGGTCAGCCGGCCTGGGTATTCAATCCATGACGACTCCATGACGGACGATCTGTAGAGAGTCCTGTCCTCTAGGAACAGGAAACCAACTGATGCGTGGGAGAGGTGCCACCTTTTTGTATCTGTAGGTTTCCTGTTCCTAAAAGGGCGGATCCCCTCTCTCAGGTGGTGCTGTCATGGACGACCGAATAAAGAGAACTTGCAACCCCTCCGTCAACCTGACCAGCTCTACCACCTTCAGCAGTAACCAGAGGTAGGCCAGAAAGTGAATTCACAACAGTACCCCCCTTGAGGAGGGGTCACCGAACCCTCATTCACGCCACCAGGCCGATCAGGATGGGCCCGGTGAAAAGCACGAACCAATCTTTCAGCATGAATGTCAGAAGCAGAGACCCAAGAATTAACCTCCTGGCCATAACCCTCCCATTTAACCAAGTACTGGAGTCTCCGTCTAGCCAAACGTGAATCCAATATTTTCTCTACCTCATATTCCACATTGCCTTTAACCAATACTGGGTCAGGAGGCGCCGCCATAGGAACTACCGACTCCACAAACCTCTTCAACAAAGATTTATGATCTTAAACTTAACTGGAAGAGCCAATCGAAAAGAAACAGGATTAAGAAGCTCCAATATCTTTTAAAGGTCCAATGAATCTTGGCTTGAACTTTGGAGACGCAACCTTCATAGGAATATTCTTTGACGACAACCAAACCACATCACCAACTTTAAGCCGGGGACCAATGGTCCTATGCCGGTTGGAAAACCGTTGGGCTCTTTTCTGAGAGCGGGACAACTTATCCACCACTTGGTCCCAATCTGCTGCATTCTCTCTACCAGTGTCCACACTTGGGCAGGTCAAAGATTCCACTTGCCCTGATGAAAATCGAGGATGAAACCCAAAGTTACAGAAAAAGGGCGACATCAAAGTGGCAGAACTAGCTCTATTGTTTAGCAAGAATTCGGCCAAGGGCAAAAATGAGACCCAGTCATCCTGTATGAAACATCTCAAATAGGACTCCAAAGTCTGGTTTGTTCTCTCAGTCTGCCCATTGGTCTGAGGATGAAATGCAGAGGAGAAAGATAACTGAATTCCCAGTTTGGAACAGCAAAGCTCTCCAAAATCTGGAAACAAACTGGACTCCTCTGTCCGACAACGTTCTCAGGAATCCCGTGCAACCGAACCACCTGTTATAAAAACAAGGGCACCAACTCAGAAGAAGATGGCAACTTTGGGAGTGGTACAAGATGGATCATCTTAGAAAATCTATCAGAAATCACCCAGATAACAGTCAATCTCTGAGAGACAGGAAGATCCGAAATAAAATCCATTGAGATATGGGTCCATGGCCTCTTGGGCACCGGCAGGGGCATCAACAACCCACTAAAACGAGAACAGGGTTTGGAGTCCCAGGGCTGTGGAGTCGGTAAGCCAAACCTGCGACTCAGACTCCTCAATTTCCCTTACAATGACTCCGACATATATTGCTTATATTTAAGTGAAAAATTTATTGTAGTACAATGTGAACATCAGACATTTAATCATTTTTATGACACAATAATCAAGATATTTAGAACATAACATATAATTATTGGAATACAACTTTAGAACACAAAAAAACAGTAATAAATTGTAAATGTAATACACTGTGTAATATCGATTACATATATACAGTACAGCCCAAAAGTTTGGACACACCTTCTCAAAGAGTTTTCTTTATTTTCATGACTATGAAAATTATAGATTCACTCTGAAGGCATCAAAACTATGAATTAACACGTGTAATTATATAATTAACAAAAAAGTGTGAAACAACTGAAAATATGTCTTATATTCTAGGTTCTTCAAAGTAGCCACCTTTTGCTTTGATTACTGCTTTGCACACTCTTGGCATTCTCATGATGAGCTTCAAGAGGTAGTCACCGGAAATGGTCTTCCAACAGTCTTGAAGGAGTTCCCAGAGATGCTTAGCACTACTGCGGTCCAGCTCACCCCAAACCATCCCGATTGGGTTCAGGTCTGGTGACTGTGGAGGCGTAGCACCCCATCACTCTCCTTCTTGGTCAAATGGCCCTTACACAGCCTGGAGGTGTGTTTGGGGTCATTGTCCTGTAGAAAAATAAATGGTCCAACTGAAGGCATACTGAACCAGCATACTGTGGTAGCCATGCTGGTTCAGTATGCCTTCAATTTTGAATAAATTCACAGTGTCACCAGCAAAGCACCCCCACACCTCCTTCATGTTCTCGGTGGGAACCAGGCATGTAGAGTCCATCCGTTCACCTTTTCTGCGTCGCACAAAGACACGGTGGTTGGAACCAAAGATCTCAAATTTGGACTCATCAGACCAAAGCACAGATTTCCACTGGTCTAATGTCCATTCCTTGTGCTCTTTACCCCAAACAAGTCTCTTCTGCTTGTTGCCTGTCCTTAGCAGTGGTTTCCTAGCAGCTATTCTACCATGAAGGCCTGCTGCAAAGTCTCCTCTTAACAGTTGTTGTAGAGATGTGTCTGCTGCTAGAACTCTGTGTGGCATTGACCTGGTCTCTAATCTGAGCTGCTGTTAACCTGCGATTTCTGAGGCGGGTGACTCGGATGAACTTATCCTCCGCAGCAGAGGCGACTCTTGGTCTTCCTTTTCTGGAGAGGTCCTCGTGTGAGCCAGTTTCTTTGTAGCGCTTGATGGTTTTTGCCACTACACTTGGGGACAGTTTTCCCAATTTTTCGGACTGACTGACCTTCATTTCTTAAAGTAATGATGACCACTCGTTTTTCTTTACTTAGGCTGCGTTCACACTTGCGTTTTTTTCCCTATACTTTAAGATGGTTGCGCATACACATGCGTTTGTATGCGCATGCGTTTTTTTGTAGTGCGCTCGGGCGCACAAAATGCATCCTGTTGCATTTTTTGTGCGTCCGACTTGCCCCAAAAAAACGCATGCGCACGCAATGCGTTTTTTTTACAGCAAAACACCCATTAGACTATGGGTGTGCATACGTGCGCATTCTAATGCGCACGTATGCTCAAAAAAACGCATGCGGTTTTTTTTAAACGCACCAAAACCCGCAAAAAAGGCAAACGCATGATGCATTTTTTCCATGCGTTTGTGTGCGCAAAAAACGCGCAGCAAAAAAACGCAAGTGTGAAAGTAGCCTTAGCTGCTTTTTTTCTTGCCATACTACAAATTTTAACAGTCTACTCAGTAGGACTATCAGCTGTGTATCCACCAGACTTCTGCACAACACAACTGATGGTCCCAACCCCATTTATAAGGCAAGAAATCCCACTTATTAAACCTGACAGGGCACACCTGTGAAGTGAAAACCATTTCTGGTGACTACCTCTTGAAGCTCATCAAGAGAATGCCAAGAGTGTGCAAAGCAGTAATCAAAGCAAAAGGTGGCTACTTTGAAGAACCTAGAATATAAGACTTTTTTCAGCTGTTTCATACTTTTTTGTTAATGATATAATTCCACATGTGTTAATTCATAGTTTTGATGCCTTCAGAGTGAATCTACAGTTTTCATAGTCATGAAAATAAAGAAAACTCTTTGAATGAAAAGGTGTGCCAAAATTTGTGTGTATATATATATATATATATATATATATATATATATATATATATATACACACACACATACACACAAATTTTGGCACACCTTTTCATTCAAAGAGTTTTCTTTATTTTCATGACTATGAAAACTGTAGATTCACTCTGAAGGCATCAAAACTATGAATTAACACATGTGGAATTATATCATTAACAAAAAAGTATGAAACAGCTGTATATATATATATATACACATACATATATATATATATATACACACACATATATATATATATATATATATATATATATATATATATATATATATATATATATATATATATATATATATATATACATATACACTCACTGGCCACTTTATTAGGTACACCTGTCCAACTGTGTGTTAAGACTTAATTTCTAATCAGCCAATCACATGGCGGCAACTCAGTGCATTTAGGCATGTAGACATGGTCAAGACAATCTCCTGCAGTTCAAACCGAGCATCAGTATGGGGAAGAAAGGTGATTTGAGTGCCTTTGAACGTGGCATGATTGTTGGTGCCAAAAGGGCTGGTCTGAGAATTTCAGAAACTGCTGATCTACTGGGATTTTCACGCACAACCATCTCTAGGGTTTACAGAGAATGGTCCGAAAAAGAAAAAAAATCCAGTGAGCGGCAGTTCTGTGGCCGGAAATGCCATGTTGATGCCAGAGGTCAGAGGAGAATGGGCAGACTGGTTCGAGCTGATAGAAAGGCAACAGTGACTCAAATTGCCACCCGTTACAACCAAGGTAGGCAGAAGAGCATCTCTGAACGCACAGTGCGTCGAACTTTGAGGCAGATGGGCTACAGCAGCAGAAGACCACACTGGGTACCACTCCTCTCAGCTAAGAACAGGAAACTGAGGCTACAATTTGCACAAGCTCATCGAAATTGGACAGTAGAAGATTGGAAAAACGTTGCCTGGTCTGATGAGTCTCGATTTCTGCTGCGACATTCGGATGGTAGGGTCAGAATTTGGCGTAAACAACATGAAAGCATGGATCCATCCTGCCTTGTATCAACGGTTCAGGCTGGTGGTGGTGGTGTCATGGTGTGGGGAATTTTTTCTGGGCACTCTTTGGGCCCCTTGGTACAAATTGAGCATCGTTGCAACGCCACAGCCTACCTGAGTATTGTTGCTGACCATGTCCATCCCTTTATGACCACAATGTACCCAACATCTGATGGCTACTTTCAGCAGGATAATGCGCCATGTCATAAAGCTCGAATCATCTCAGATTGGTTTCTTGAACATGACAATGAGTTTACTGTACTCAAATGGCCTCCTCAGTCACCAGATCTCAATCCAATAGAGCATCTTTGGGATGTGGTGGAACGGGAGATTCGCATCAGGGATGTGCAGCCGACAAATCTGCGCCAACTGTGTGATGCCATCATGTCAATATGGTCCAAAATCTCTGAGGAATGCTTCCAGCACCTTGTTGAATCTCTGCCACGAAGAATTGAGGCAGTTCTGAAGGCAAAAGGGGGTCCAACCCCTTACTAGCATGGTGTACCTAATAAAGTGGCCAGTGAGTGTATATATACATATATATATACACATACATACACACATATATATACATACACACACTGAATTTTCTCAGCTGGGCGTAGCCAGGATCAAATCTAGGGAGGGAGGGGGGGGGGGGGTGTCGGAACCTCATACTGTTCCACAGAACCTCATACTGCACACCTCAGCTGCTAAAAAGACCAACCAACCATATGACCCATCAACCAAAAGAGGTGCGCATTACAGGGACGTGGTAACCCTTAAAAAGGTACATGATCCATTTATGCAATCTTCTAATTGTTTTTGCACCTTATAAAAATAGTCACTGTGGTTTTCTTATAAATGCGTATGTTAATTCTTTGCACATGCACACTGCACTTTACATGGCAGTGATTTTTTGAATCACTCATTTTTTGACATGATATGATTATGATATGATTATATATGGTTGTTTCTGTGTAGATGCACTTTATGCAGCAGTGACTTATTAATTTACCAGTGGCTTTTTTGTTAATATGATAAAACACCACTTGGTGTATTCCCCTTTTTGCACAACGCACACTGCACTTTATATGGCAGTCATTTATTAAATTAGTTGTGTTTCATCTTATTTATATTGGTATGCACATGCACTTTTTTACAATACATTATATATATTTTTTGGAAAGTTTTCACTTTATAATATATGAGGTATGCATATTAGAATATGAGTCATATGTAATTGGGTCCAAATTTTATCTTACAATTTTTGTAAAGTCGTCCCTATAACTGCACATTGTTTTTATTGGTTTCTACGTAACCACCAGTATAATAAAGATTATTAAGTATACCGTCTGGTCTCTTTTGTGGACACCGCATCTGGAGGCACGTTTGCCCCTCTCCTATATACTGACAAGCTCATTTCCTTAGAGAGATCTTTCTCCTCAATGCCTAAAGCACCATCGTCCTCTCTGATAGATGCCTATAAGCTCTACACAATCTATATACCACACGTAACTGAAGGTCACATTGACCGAAACGTCTTTTTTCGTGTACTACAATAAACCGCCTTACAAATACCTTTAAGTTGAGTGCTAGGTTCATATTTGCTGCTTTAACGGTTTGGGAACCTAAACTTAGCACCATCTTGAGTTGTGCTCACGGTGTTCTTTCTCTACTAAGAACACACTGACAACCCCAACTCACCACAGACACAGATTTCCAATCCTAAACAGGATTATGGGTTTGCAACCAGGGAATACTCAGAACAATAGTATCATGCAAATTGTGCAACACCAAAAATTTACAATTTTCTTGGTGGTCCAGGTCGACCCGCATTATCACCTGGGTCCAAAACTGGGGTTTATTCTCCGCCAAAGGAGTAGCATCAATACCCCTCAAAAGGATAAGAGTCCGCAGGGGTATCATGGGAAAACCACAACGTTTAGCAAAGTCTAAATCCATCAGATTCAAAGCTGCTCCTGAATCTACAAAAGCGTTAGCGGAAAATGTAGATAAGGAACAGATCAGAGTAATTGCCAAAATGAACTTAGGCTGTACACTGCCCACAGCAAATGTGTGAGCAAAACGCTTTTCTCGTTTAGGGCAGACAAATAGTATGAGAGGCGTCCCCACAGAAAACACAGCTTATTACGTCCTCTAAACTCCTGACGTTGTGCCCTAGACAAAACCCTATCACATTGCATGGGTTCAGACGTTCGTTCAAAAGGCGGCACCGCCTCTCGTGTAGTTTTACGTTCATGTAAACGCCGATCAACTTGAATGGCCAATAACAATCAAGACTAGAGGGAACAGGAAATCCCACCATAACATCTTTTACGGTTTCTGATAAACCCTTCCGAAAGAGAGCTGCTAAGGCATTCCATGTAGTAAGGACCGCCAACTTTCAGAATTTTGACAGTATAACTCTGCAGAATCCTGACCCTGGTTCAATGCCAACATGGTTTTCTCAGCTTGATCAACAGCATTAGGTTCATCATACAACAACCCCAAGGCTTGAAAAAATGCGTCCACATTAGTCAGAATAGGATCTCCGGGTGTCAGAGAAAAAGCCCAATCCTGGGGATCGCCGCGCAGCAAGGAGATGACAATTTTAACCTGCTGCACAGAGCTCCCCGATGAGTTAGGCTCACGGCAAGAAATAGTTTACAATTATTCTTAAAATTCAAAAATTTAGACCGATCCCCAGAAAACACATCAGGAGTAGGGATTTTTGGTTCAACAGCAGATGACTGAGCGAGATTGGCGGAAATTCCCCGCACTTCAGCAGCGAGCTGCTCAACACGATCAGACAATTGCTTAATCTCCATTAAAGAAAAAAAATCCTCCTACGGCCCCAGAGAAAAAAAATATATAAAAAAATTCTGACACTTTTTTCTTTTACAATTCTTTTCTTCTTTTGAGTACCCTAGAGTCTGCGGTTAGGCTGGTGATTCTGTTATGATTGGGTTGCCGAGGAGGAGAGCAGGCCAGGCTAAGCCACAGAAAACCAGAGAGGTTGGTAACTAAGCTGATTGCAGACCCCTGATCCTATCCACACAACTAGCAGTAGCCGTGGAGCGTACCTACGATGATCCTAGACGCCTCGGCACAGCCGGAGAGCTAACTATGCCTAAAGCAAGAAAGGGGAAATCTAAACTGCCCCGGAGCAGACTCCAAAGGAATAGATAGCCCCCAAACATATATTGTCAGTGAGACAAGATGAAAACACAAACCCAGGGAGAAAAATAGACTGAGCAAACGATGGGGCCCACACTGACTAGACAGGATAGGAATAGCTTAGTTACTCACCGATAACGGTGTTTCTCGGAACCCATGACAGCACCACGGAGAGAGGGGGTCCGCCCATCAAGGACAGGAACCTACAGACAAAAGAGCGGCACCTCTCCTCCGCCCCCAGTTGGTTACAGAGCATCAGAGGGTCTCCCGGTTAGTTAATAACAAAAGTATATACATAACATTATAATTTGCATACTTATAGAGAAACCTCGTGACTAAGAACACACTCTACACACATTAAATCGTGCTCACCGAACACGTGAAAAAAGGGGGGGAATTAAGCGGGTGCTGTCATGGGTTCCGAGAAACACCGTTATCGGTGAGTAACTAAGCTATTCTCCCTCACCCATGACAGCACCACGGAGAGAATTTCAGAGATTGGTAGCTTAGGGAGGGACCACCGCCTGAAGGACCCTTCTCCCGAAGGTCAGGTCAGACGCAGAGGCTAGATCTAGGCGATAGTGTTTGAAAAAGGTAGAAGGTGTTGACCAGGTGGCCGCCTTACAGATCTGTTCTATCGATACCTCTGATCTTTCTGCCCATGAGGTCGCCATTGCTCTTGTAGAGTGGGCTTTTAGACCCTCCGGGATGGTATTCCCGCTGCATGAGTATGCCAGGGCAATCGCGTCTCTTATCCATCTTGCCAGGGTACTTTTGGACGCCCCGAGCCCCTTACGAGGTCCCTGGAAACACACAAAGAGAGATCCTTCCTTCCTACATCCCTTGGTGGCCTCTAGGTAATGCACTAAGCACCTCTTCACATCTAATGTGTGAAATTTCTCCTCTACTCTATTCGTAGGGTTTGGGCAGAAGGAAGGAAGGACTACCTCCTGTGATCTATGGAAGTGTGTTGCTACCTTGGGCAAATATGCAGGGTCAGGTTTCAATATAATTCTATCCTCCATAATTTTAATGAATGGGGGTATTGCCGATAAGGCTTGAATGTCACTTACTCTGCGGGCCGATGTTAGGGCCACTAGCAGTATCGTTTTTAATGATAGGGTCTTTAGTGGAGCTGACTGAATAGGCTCGAATGGGGGTCCTGTTAGGGCTGACAACACTAAGTTCAGATCCCATGATGGTACTTTCTGGGTAGCTATTGGTCTAGACCTGGCTGCGGCCCTCATAAACCGTGCCACCCAAGGGTCGCTCGCTACCTCCTGATTATAGAGGGCGCCCAGGGCCGCTACCTGTACCCTCAGTGTGTTAGTCGCTAGTCCCTGTTCTAACCCCCTTTGGAGGAATTCCAGGATTTTATCCATTTGTATTCCATCCTGAACCTTTGCCCCCGAACTGGATAGGAATTTTCTCCAGGTTCTACCATAGGCTTTGATTGTAACTGGTTTTCTACTTTTTTGTAACGTGGAAATTAGATTTTCTGAAAATCCTTTCCCCCTCAGCAGTGACCTTTCAAATTCCATGCTGTTAAATGGAGGTTCACTGCTTGGGGGTGTAGCACAGGGCCCTGCGATAGAAGGTCGGGGAGATCTGGTAGAACCCAGGGGTCGGTTACTGACATTATTCTGAGCCATGAAAACCATGTTCTTTTTGGCCAGAAAGGGGCTATAAGTATTACCCGAGCCCCCTCTTCCCTGACTTTCCTTATCACCGCCGGAAGGAGAATGGTCGGTGGGAAGGCATACAGTAAACCCCGTGTCCATGGGAGCATAAATGCGTCCAGGGTGTGAGGATTCCCTTTGGGATTTAGAGAACAGAATGTTTCCACTTTTTTGTTTTTGTGGTCTGCAAATAAGTCTATGTCTGGGGTTCCCCACATTTCCACAATCTTCTGAAAAACGGACTGATTTAGAGCCCACTCCCCCTGATGTAGTTGGGTACGGCTCAGAAAGTCTGCCGTTTGGTTCTCTACTCCCCGTATATGTAGCGCCGATAGGGACAGTAAGTTTTTCTCTGCCAACCCGAATATCTCGAAGGATGCCTCCATTAGCGTTCTGGACCTGGTTCCCCCCTGGTGGTTTATATAGGCCACTGTTACTCGGTTGTCCGAGAATATCCGGACATGATGGCCTTTTAATGCTGGCAAAAAGTGACTCAAGGCATAATTTACTGCTAGCAGTTCTTTTTGATTCGAGGAGGCTTTTAGTTCTTGACTTCTCCATCCCCCTTGAGCCACGCTGATGCCCATGTGTGCTCCCCAACCCACAGGACTGGCGTCGGTGGTAATTACATGTGTGATTTTGGCCTCCCAGGGGATCCCTTTGGACAAGTTGTTTTTGTCCTCCCACCAGGCTAGGGAAAGAATAGTTTTTGAACCTAGCGTAATATGATGTTCCAAGTGGTCTCCTAAGGTCCGCTGGTTGGTCAGGATATCCCATTGCAGATCCCTCATATGTATTTGTGCCCACTGGACCGCCGGCAAGCATGCAGAGAGGGACCCTAACAGGGACATTGCTCGTCTTAGTGTCATAGAGGGGTTTTGCCTCGCTTTTTGTACTATATGAATAATTCTGTCCCTTTTGTGATCTGGCAAGTAACACACTTGGATGTTTGAATCCAGTGTCAGGCCTAGGAACTCCTGGACTCTCTCTGGTTCCAGCCTTGACTTTTTCAGGTTCAGAAGCCACCCGAGGTTTTTTAGAGTGCTCATCACTCGGTCCCTCTGTTCTGTGCATTTCTGGCCTGAGTTGCTCGCTATTAAAAAGTCGTCCAAATAAGGCACTATCAGAACATCCTGTTCTCTTATGTGAGCCATCATCTCTGCCACCAATTTCGTAAAGACCCGTGGAGCCACTGAGATCCCAAATGGCAGGGCCTTGTATTGGAATTCTCTTATTTCTCCTGCTATCGAGACTGCTAGCCTGAGGTATTGCCTGGATTCTTTGTGAATGGGGACATGGTAGTAGGCATCGCTGAGGTCTAGGACCACCATAAAGCATTGCGGAAAGAGAATTTTGATGGTCGATTTGATCGATTCCATCTTGAATTTTTCGTTCTTGATATAGCAATTCAGTCTTTTTAAATTTATGATGGTGCGGAAGGTGCCGTCTGGTTTGGTTACCAGGAAGAGAGGCGAGTAGAACCCCCTGCCTCTCTCCTGTGGGGGAACCTCCTGTAGGACTTTTTTGTCCAACATACTCAGAACCTCCTTTTCGAGGGCGTCCTGTTCGTTTTTTGACGACCTTATCGGGGTAATTATGTATTTTTGCGGCGGGAGAGAATAAAAGTTTATCCTTAATCCCGATCTTACAAGATTTATCAGCCAGGGATTGTTGGATATTTTCTCCCAGGCTGGGAGGAAAAACCTTAGTCTCCCTCCCACCCTGGGCCCACAGTCACTTGGCGGGTTTTTTATCCCGGGACGAGTTACCGAAGATGAACCCCCTGTCCCTTCTTCTGTCTTCCCATTTTTGGTCTCTCGGGGGTCTCCTCTGGAAGAACTTTTTGTTCCGAAAGGACCGTTTAAAGCCTGTGGCGGTCACAGGTCCTAGGTTTGGGAAGCCTTTCTTTTTGTCGCCTGCCTTTTCGAGGATGTCATCCAAGGTTTCCCCGAAGAGGAATTTTCCTTCACAGGGAATGGCGCATAATTTTATTTTTGTCTGGAGATCCCCAGGCCAACATTTTAACCATAAAGCTCGTCTAGCTGCATTCGACAAGGCTGCTGTTTTAGATGACAATCTTATCGAATCAGCCGAAGAGTCGGCCAGGTAGGCTGCCGCCCCTCTTATCATTGGCATGGATTCCAGGATTTTATCTCTGGGAACCCCTTCCCTTATCTGTCTCTCCAATTGGTCTATCCATACCATAAGAGCTCTGGAGGTACAGGTTGCCGCTACCGCCGGCCTGATGTTTCCCCCTGCTGATTCCCAGGTGCCCTTAAGTAGGGTATCCGCTTTTTTATCTAACGGGTCTTTCAGGGTACCCATATCTTCAAAGGGGAGTGCAAACTTTCTTGAAGCTTTGGCTATCGCCACATCTAGTTTGGGGGCCTTATCCCATGATGTGGATGCTTCCTCCTCAAATGGGTACTTCCTTTTGATGGAAGGAACTGTGGAGCTTTTCCTATCCGGTTTTTCCCATTCTTTATCTATGAGGCCTTGGACGTTCTTATTTAACGGAAATACCTTCCGTTTTTTTTGACTCAGTCCCCCGAACATAATGTCCTGGACTGATCTATCAGTCCGGGGTTCTTCCACCCCCATAGTGGATCTTACCGCCTTTACTAAGGCATCCACTTCGTCCAGAGGGAAACAATGACGACCTTCCGTCTCCTCATCGGAGGATGACGAGTCGGTATTTACAGTATGGGAGGTGACTTCCCCTGACGATAAGCTGTCTGATTGGGACTCTATCACCACGTCCCCCTTCCTTCCCTTCCTTTCCCGTTTTCTGGATGAAAGGGCACTCTGAATTTCTGCGCGGATTACCGCCCTTAGGTCTGCGGCATGATCCGGGGTTTCACCGCCGAGGACCTCCTGTATACAGGAGTCACACAATTTTTTCTCCCAGGGCGTTGGTAATGGTTTCCCACAGGTGGGGCATTCCCTGTTCTTGGTCTTTTCTTTCTTCTTTCCCTGATAAGGGAAAGAAGTCTATTACAATGGGGAACATTCACGAAGATCCACTTACCCCTCATGCGCGGTTGCAGGTACCAGTTCTGGAAGTGGATCCAAATCCCTCACTGGGCGATCCACGGCAGGTGACTTGCTCCTTGCAGTAGACTGCTGCGTGGAGTGGCTGCTGGACCTGCTCCCCCGTCCGTCTTTATCCTTTTGGCGGCGCTGGTGATGCTGCCTTTGTTGCTGCTGCTGCTGCTGCTTAGGCTGCTGTAGCTCCTCATGCTGGTCGCTATCCATCGCGCCTGAACGCTTCCAGCTCTGAGGCTGCTTTAGCGTTCCCAATTTGAATAAGCCGCCCTGGCGTCACCTGTCTTCCCGGCCTGCACCGCTCTTCCCCCGGGGAGTGCGTACTGCGCATGTGCCGACCGCGGGGACCCGGAAGTTCCTCATTCTACTTCCGGGGCAGCGCCATCTTGGTACACCTGTGTACCCAGCGCTGCCCCTATCCGGCGTCCCTCGGCCCCTACTCCTCCCGGAGCGGCGGCCCGGTCCTCCCCGCCCACTCACCCTGGACAGCCCCTCAGCTGCAGCGGTGGCGGCTTCGGCAACCGACCCCGCCGCGACAGGGGCCTTCCCGCTGTCTGACCGCGGACGGGGCGGTCCCGGATCTTCACCTCCCGGTAAGCGCTGCGCTCTTGCTGCCGTGGTTCACCCGTCAAGGACAGGAACCCAACTGGGGGCGGAGGAGAGGTGCCGCTCTTTTGTCTGTAGGTTCCTGTCCTTGATGGGCGGACCCCCTCTCTCCGTGGTGCTGTCATGGGTGAGGGAGAAAGACTGTCGGTAATCACGCAAAAAACCCTGCAAAAAAGTCCAACATGTCTGATGCACAAAAAACACTGAAGTCGCACGACTTCGCCCCACTATATCAGCACTCTGGTATATTCTGAAAGCAGAGCAAAAAAGAGGCCAATCTAATAAGGAACAAAAACAAACTGGCACAAGCAGTAACATATGGATGGTGATTCAGCACAGCCCCAGCCAGAGCTGGCTGACTCACACAAAACTGAAATAGACAAAACCAGATCAAATGTGAACAGAATAGCAAAAGAACACTTAGCTGAGCATGCAGGGACTGAGCTGGAAACTAAGACCTCAGGAGGCAGGAAAAAAAATCACCAGCAGGGATAGAGGGAGTCAGCTGTCAAATCCAGACAGAAACCCCAGATCTCCAAATGTCATCATCATTATCAGGAGGCAAGCCTCTGTTATTCAGATCAGCTCCATTACCCTCCAGTAACCACCAGAGGGAGCCCAGAAAGAGAACTTGCAACCCCTCTGTCAACCTGACCAGCTCCACCACCTTCAGCAGTAACCAGAGGTAGGCCAGAAAGCGAATTCACAACAGTGATCAATGAGTGGAACAAGCGGCCACAAGAGGTGGTGAGTTCTCCTTCAATACAAGTCTTCAAACAGAGGCTGGACAGACATCTGTCTGGGATGATTTAGTGAATCATGCTTTAAGCAGGGGATTGGTACAGATGACCCAGCAGGTCCCTTCCAACTCTACCATTCTAGGACTGCAGCAGGAGCCTCCCCCCTCCAATAAGGAGAGTTTTAAGTGTTCAGACTCTGGAATGTATCACAGTTATATCATTCAATTAGGGCGATTTGCTCCCCATCCCATACACAGGAGCACTGGCTTGGTCGAACACCCGTATTCTTAGTGAGAAAGCTGCCGACTGACCCATTGGACAGCGGCTCATATCAGGGAGAGAAGTGTAATCGGCCGAAAGCAGACTTGTGATAAGCCAGTTGTCCAGCACCTCCATACACATTAGACAGTCAGATGAACACGACGCTACCGTTGGGTTTAGAAGATATTAGTTTAATCAGTAAACGGAGCTGCTCAATCGTTACATCCAGATGTCGTCAGACCTGGTAACTGCTGATCGGCAAAGGTGTTGGGTGCCAGACCTCCTCTGGTCTGATATTGATGACCTACACATCAATATAGTGGAAAACTACTTCAACTGTTTGCTAGTCGCTGTGTTTCATTTTACCAGCTTGTTCTCTCTGGTTACCTACCTCCATATAGGCCAGCTACAGTAGAGGGTTCAGCATGGAAATGGGAAGCATTAGGATAGACCTGAGGCCCACAGAAAGAGTCTGTAAGTGAGAGAACGAAGAGTTAATAGGCACAGGTCTGTATACAAGACAGGCATTACCGCATACGTGAACGCTATACACTCGGGCTGGCAGCAAGAAGCTAGGAACGGATTTGTGTTGTGGGAGGACACTTACTGGAATTTTCAAGACTTTATTGAAAAAGTTAAACCGTAAATGAGTAATGAAAGGATTTTTGTAACTTTCTAGCTTAAAGTGCTTTTCCGGGACTAGAGAAAAAAGAAAAAAAAAATAGGCTGCTTTTCATTTAGTAACAGCGTCACCTGCGACTACAGCTTGTGTGTGGTACTGCAGCTCCACTCCATTCACCATAAGAATATTCTAATCCTGGACAAGCCAACAACACGGTTTTGACTAAATGTATTTGTGCATTAAAGTTTTCTTAAAAAGAATGCTTAGTTTTGTTTTCTGCAGCCCCTATGTATCACAGTACATGCCAGACTGCAGAAGGAGTTGGCCATGACCTCATCTGTAACCCTTTACTCTCCTTTGTAGAGAAGAGCAATAGCCTCATGCAGCAAGCGGTGCCATAAGTGATGTCACCAGGGTTCATCAGCTTTGAACTCAGGTGAACTTTCTCACGGCAGCTCAGCGCTAGACACGGTAGGAGCGATTACACCCCTGTCAATGTGAACCGGCTACAGGGAGAGCGGTCACTGCTCTCCAAATAATCCGGTTCGTCATGAGACAGTATGGATTATCTTCACATCAGACAGGTGGTGATATAGTTGCTTATTTTTTTTTCATTTACAGGGGACAATGGCATCGGCGCAACGCGAGTATTATGGTTGTTTATTATTTTGTGTTTTTACAGGTGACCTGAGTTTCAATGGATTATGCGTAAGGTGAGTAATCGCTTTTTTACTTTTACTTTAAATAAATGAGTACCATTTTTTCAATTAAAGGACTTTATTCTGGGTGTATATATATATATATATATATATATATATATATATATATATATATATATATCTCTATCATTTTTACAATCTAACTATGGGGTTCTCCATTACTAACCCTTGGCTTGATGTCACCTGACAATATATGAACATCACAATTATTACTCAACTTGCTACAGTCACAGGGCAAGTGGAAAGAGCAAGTCTTAGCACCAAATTTGGCATATCTTATTGATGCGCCATTTCTGGGGTGGCTGAGAACTTGTTTTTAGTCTGGGATGGAACCAATAATAAAGACCCCTTCCAATACTATTAATATCAAGCCCCCAGCTGCTTGTTTTAGCTTGGATGGTTGTCAAAAATGGAATGGGACCCCTGGTCAAATGTTTGTTTTTTAAATTATTTAAAAATAAACGGCGTGGGACCCCTCTATTCTTGATACTTAGCCATGATAAAGCTGACAGCTGAGGTTGCAGGCAGCAGCTGTCAGTTTTGCCTGCGCTGGTTATCAAAAATATAAGAGATCCCACGACATCTTTTTTTTCATTTATTTATACTAGCAAAGGAGCTGGCTGATAAATACTACTATCAGCAATAGCAGGCTGAGTGTGGGAACCGTAGCTCTCTGACCAGCGGTAATGATCTTACAGTCTATAAAGAGCCAGTGATGTTTCTCATCTGCTTGTCAGTGCAAGAAAACGCCAATTTTTGGGGTACCGAACCAAAACAGTAACAGGGAGTTCCTGGAGAAGTCAGTGTTTAGAGTCCGTGCATGAACACTAGGTGTTCGGTATGGACCCCAAACTTTACTGTTAGGGTTCACCCATCTCTAGTAGTAACTCATTCTACAGTCTGCTGTACTCAGAGGCTGTAGCAATTGTCCCCATTTTTCTTTAACAACATAAATCTCGGTGAAGGCACCAAGTGGGCCTACGGTCAGCGGCAAAGTCGATAATGTGAGAGGAGAACAACGAAGCAGGGTGGGGGTCACCACAGACATCACTGGAGCTATTAGATATAGACAGGAGGGTACTTTACCAATAAATATGTCATGGTTAGGAGTCTTAGCAGTGAAACTGGTCGGATCTGTGGATATAATGGGTAGATGGGCCCCATCATTATGTTTACTGAGGAAAGGATTAAGATTTGGGATGGACTCGTCAGCAACTTCTGAAGTGAAAGGATCTGCGCCACCCATTCAGAGACAGGACAGGTCAGAAAAAGCAGAGAGAAAAGCAGATTAGAGGAAAGAGATGGAAAAACAGATTGTTAGTAAGAGAAAAAGTCAATAACACTATGGTAGACCCCTATATAGACCCTTAATGCAGGAACTTTACATTTTGTCCCACATTAGCAAGCTACCAATCCACAGGTTAGGCAATAAACCCAAAGTTGGTTGGAGTTCTAACTTTTGCAATTTTAGATAATCTTTTTTTTTTCCTTAATTCACAAATAACCAAAATATAGTGAAAAAGGGGTCTTTTCGCTCCATCAATGCTCGCAGTGGTACATAACAGTGGTCTGTCACACATGATGATCATACGCATCACCTCCCAAGCAGAGGTGGAGTACCCCTTTAAAATCCACCATACTCTCTTGGTTTCCCCATCATGGAGTGGGCAGTAATGTTATATACATGACAAGTGTTCCAGTTTGCTAGATTCAGCTCTGCTGCCCCTGAGCAGTGGAATATGCCATGAAAGCTTTAATATCCTCATTTCCAACCTATGTTATATTGTGCATTCGTTCTATTAACACAGAAAAGGTGACCTGATGCCCGGGGGCACGTCATGATTTCGCGAAACCTTAACAGGCTTAGGATAAAAGTCCGGCATGCGCCTTACCTCCCCACGTACTTCCTACTGGTGGCCCGGCGCTCAGCGGATGAACGGCTGGCTGGAAACTTGGCTGGATGTCAAGCAAGTCACTTGGCAGCTTGGAACTGCTGAGAGGATAAAGTAGAAGCAGTGTTATGCCTCTGCCATCACATGCAGCCCACACATCTCGTCTGCAGCGGCCGCTGGGCCCAGACACGGACCATACAGGCGGCATCATCAGATCATCACTTACAGTCAAAGTAACGGAGGAGACCTGATCTAGGACAGACGGACACTTATACACGAACCAATACTAAGCCATGGTCTAGAAATCAATGAAGTCGCCGCAGGGTCAACCACCAGTGATAGAAATGGAGTTTATTTTCCATATTGCATTAGTCATGCTGGAGACTAAAGTCCTTTATATTTAGTTATTTATTTTTTTTAATCAGTGAATTTTAGCAAGAAGAGGAAGCCACCAATAACTGATTTAAAAAAAAAAAAAAAAAAAAAAGATAAAAAGGTAATGAAGGCAATGCACTCAGGAGAACAGAGACAGGACATGGCAGGTGGAGATGATCCCTCGCACATGATCTCGACAGCCATAAATCCACACAGTCAGGATCATCTATGGATCTAATCGTGGTCTGTGGAGATCCGAGTTTGGCGTTGGTACTTGGATGCAGTGCCATGGTCCGGCTGCTACCTAGGCACCTCCTGTGATTGATTGACCTCCATATTATTCACCTAAGAAGCCGCAGGGGCCTAGAAATCACAGGAGGCTCCCAGAATAACACTTCCCTGGGGGTGGATTTAATCATGCCTGCACAAGCACTGCAGATGCGCCATAATTTTACTTTAAGTGAACAGTATATAAAGAAATACCAAACTTAACTGCAATGGTAGAGGCATTATTAGCACTGCAGAGGCCCGATTATCAGTCTTTCCGGACAGTTGGATTAGTTACAGGTACAGGAGACAGAACATTAAGCACATACCTGTTTAATGAAGTCGGCGTTGAGAACAGGTCAATTGCAGCCATCGTATTTATGCTGCCGGCCGATGACGACACAGGGGAGGAGGCAGTTGTACAAGCGTTGTGAGGCTTTTTGGAGAGCTCCTTAAGACGCTGTTCCTTGAGGAATCGAAAAATAAGTCACCAAAGGGGAAACACAATGATGTTAAGGAAAACGATAAAAAAAAATAAAAATCTAACACCAGAGATAAGCTCCTGCAGATGAGGAGAGTGTCTCACCGTCTCCTGCACAGACGGGTACATTACCTTTAAAGCCTTCAGCCGGGCCTGCTCCTCCTCCAGAGCAGCTTGCTTTTCCCTTTCATCTACCCTGGTGAGAGACAGACCTGTACTTGCGAGGGATGAAACCGCGTTGGAAAGCGTTGTCGCCCTGTGACGAGGGGAAACAGATCATTTATTTACACCTAAAGAACATCTATAAAATCCACCCTTTTCTCACCATGGAAACAACAAAAACCCTCACTGTAGCATTGATCCACTCCCGCCTGGATTACTGTAACGCTCTATTAATTGGCCTCCCCGTTACTCGACTATCCCCTCTCCAGTCCATACTTAATGCAGCAGCCAGGGTCATCTATCTGGCTAAAAGGTACTCGGACACATCCACTTTTCGCCAGTCCTTACATTGGCTGCCCATTCATTATAGGATCCAATTCAAAGTACTTGTGCTCACCCACAAAGCTCTCCACAGTGCAGCACCCCCCTACATCTCCTCCCTCATTTCTGCCTATTGGCCTAACCGACCGCTGCGCTCTGCAAACGACTAACCTCTGCACTAATCCGCACCTCCCACTCCCGACTCCAAGACTTATCCCGCACTGCGCCAATCCCCTGGAATGCTCTACTCCAAGAAATTAGGACTATCCACAATTTGCCTAGTTTCAGGCGCTCCCACAAAACACATTTCTTCAGAGCAGCCTATCACGTTCAATAATCAAAGTCAGTCATTCTATGTGTAAGTGTGCATGAGTAGTCACCATCTCCATCCATCCCTCACTCCCTCAAGATGGCTGGACCATCATTGTAAATACACCATTGTATATACACCCCTGTCCTCTGTATCTCCCCCACCTCATTGTAGATTGTAAGCTCTCACAAGCAGGGGCGGCTTATTTTGCTTTAATTATTGCATTGTTAACGTTGCTACTTATGACTAGTCTTTTGAAACTTTTAAACTGTCAAGCGCTGCGGAATATGTTGGCGCTATATAAAGACTATTATTATTTATTAGGTGGAAACAGTCTGTGCAACCGCGCCCCCCCCAAGTTATCTTACAACCTGCACAAACACAAGGGTGATAAACAGTTAATGTGATCTCCATCCTGGAGAATCAATTCCCTCACTAATCCAGTGTATTAACACAAATGGCAGCAGTAGCAGACGAGCCCGGCGTACAGCGGAGTGAGCACAGTTATGGCGCACAGACAACTAGAAAACATCCAGGTTTAATAGAGTTTTATCCGGCTGGCGGACTCGTGCGTCTATAAACCGTCCGGTGTCTAAAAACAGACACACCCAGGAGCCTAAATTTTCCCAGATTAACACTGATGTGCCCCCCCCCCCAGGAGCCTCAGCAGCCGCCCGACGTGTCCCCCCACCAGGAGCCTCGGCAGCCGCTCGACATCCCCCCCCCCCCCCCCCCAACCAAGAGCCTCGGCAGCCGCTCGACATCCCCCCCCCCCCCCAACCAAGAGCCTCGGCAGCCGCTCGACATGCCGCCCCCCCCCCCCCAACAAGAGCCTCGGCAGCCGCTCGACATGCCCCCCCCCACCACCAAGAGCCTCGGCAGCCGCTCTACATGCCCCCCCCCACCTGGAGCCCCGGCAGCCGCTTGACATGCCGCGCCCCCCCCCCCCCCCCCCCAGGAGCCTCAGCAGCCGCCCGACGTGTCCCCCCCACCAGGAGCCTCGGCAGCCGCTCGACATCCCCCCCCCCCCCCCAACCAAGAGCCTCGGCAGCCGCTCGACATGCCGCCCCCCCCCCCAACAAGAGCCTCGGCAGCCGCTCGACATGCCGCCCCCCCCCCCAACAAGAGCCTCGGCAGCCGCTCGACATGCCCCCCCCACCACCAAGAGCCTCGGCAGCCGCTTGACATGCCGCGCCCCCCCCCCCCCACCAGGAGCCTTGGCAGCCGCTCGACATGCCCCCCCCCACACCAGGAGCCTCGGCAGCCGCTCGACGTGACCCCCCCCCCCCACCACCACCGGTAGCCTCGGCAGCTGCTCGACGTGGCCCCCCCCACCCACCAGGAGCCTCGGCAGCCGCCCGATGTGCTTTTGAGGCTCTGCAGCAGCTGACATAGACCAGTGCAGCACAAGTCAGCTATGGTAGATAGAGTGGTAGCATGACAATGTCAGTGACCAGTGATGTGGTGCCGCTCAGCTCTGCATTATCCTCAGGTCTTGGTATCGGCATGTTAGGGTCTCTCACCAGCAGGGAGTACGAGTCTGCAGCAATCACCCTTGTACCAGGCACCAGATAAGAACACATTCACAGCCTTACGTCTGCGGCTACCTGCTTGCTGCCGTCGAATCTTTGATTTTCTTCCCTTCCAGTGAGGCCAAGTGTTGTTCCAGGGCATCGAGTAGACTGCTTGGAGCCTGAGAAGATAAAACATCCAAGTCAGACGAGCATCCGGCGGCAAAACGTTCACATCCAACTGCAGATTTATTCAGTATTATAACAAACTGGGGCTGGCACAAGAGAAAAAAAAAAAAAAAAGCAAGAAAGCAGACAGCTGTCACGGATATTCCACAGCAGCCGATAATGGTGGCAGCCAAGCAGGAAAAAAAATCAGCCCACAGCAAACAGTCATTCCCAACAGCTGAAGTCATTTTTGGTCACAGCTTTTCTAACATAAAACCTTTAAATTTTACTTGGGGGGGGGGGGGGGGAGGAGAGTTACCATACCATATTGGAAGATGCCCCGCCCTCCCCTCTTCCGACTGGGGCCACTACTAATTTGAAATAATCAGTCTCCTTCCCCTTCTAGCAGCTATGGTCTCGTTACTTCCCCTGTAGGAGCCTTCAGAGCTCTATGGCTATGTACTGTGGAGGCTGTGCTTCCCTCCTGACCTACTGGTCATACAGAGAGCCGACTGTGCATGTGTCACCAGCAGGACTCGGATAACTAGATGGACAAGCACATATACACCCTGAACACCAGGTGGTGGCAAGGAAAAGGATACAGTGGCATGTAAAAATATGGGCACCCCTGGTCAAAATTTCTGTTATTGTGAACAGTTACGCAAGTTGAAAATGAAATGATCTCTAAAAGTCACAGATGACACATTTCCTTTGTATTTTAGGCTAAAGATAAAAAAAAAAAAAAATTATATAAATATTTTCAACTTTTACATTTTAAAACGTCTAAAAAGGAAAATGGGACAATGCAAAAGTTTCTTGTTTGAGCGATTTTCCTCCATTCTTCCTTGGAGAATTCCTCCAGGTCTGTGAGATTCCTGGGTCGTATTCCATCCTCTGCTATTCTTAGGGCTAGCCACAGATTTTCAGTGATGTTCAGATCAGGGAACTGAGGGCTTGCGCCTTTTGAGGTCATCTATTGTAGATTCGGACGTGTGTTTAGATCATTATCCATTTGATGAAGCTGTCCTCTTCCTCTTTTCACCTTCAGCTTTTTTACAGATGGTGTTCTGTTTGCATCAAGAATTTGTTGAAATTTCACCAAATCCATTCTTCCCTCTACCCGTGAAATACTCCCCGTGCCATTGGCTGCAACACAACCCCAAAGAATAATTGATTCATCCCCATGCTTAGTTGTTGGAGAGATGTTCTTTTCCTAAAATTCTGTGCCCTTTTTTCTCCACACATTCCTTTGCTCATTGTGGCCACAGAGTTCGGTTTTTAACCTCATCGCTCCACAGGACTTGTTTCCAAGATGCATCAGGCTTGTTTAGATGTTTTTTTTTTCTGTCTGATGCTGAATTTTATGGTGATGATGCAGGAAAGGTTTTCTTCTGACGACTCTTCCATGAATGTCATATTTGTGTAGGTGTCTCTGAAAAGAAGAACAATGTACCACAACTCCAAAGTCTGCAAAATCTTTCTGAAGGTCATTTGCAACCAAGCGGGGGGGATCCGATTTACGACTCTAGCAGTCCTAAGATCAGTGCTCACTGAAATTTTGCTTGGTCTTCCAGACCTTATCTTGACCTCCACTGCTCCTGATAACTGCCATTTCTTAATTATATTTCAAATTGAGGAAAGGGAAACTTGAAAACTCTTGTCTATCTTCTTATAGCTTTTCCCGGCTTTGTGGGCCTCCACCATTTTCAGAGCGCTAGGCCGCTGCTTAGAACCCATGGCTGCTGTTTTTTGGCACAAGGTTAGAGGAGGCTGGGCTTTGATATCACCTGGCCTTTCCTAACGATGATAGTGAACAAGCCATAACCCCAACAGCCTAACTAAGGTCTGAAAGCTTGGTCAGAGTCATCTGAGCACACAAATCTACAAGGGTTTCAAAATGTAAAAGATGAAAAAAATTATACATTCGTATCTTTCGGCTAAAATACAAATGGAATGTGTCACCTTTAACTTTAGGCCTTTTAGAGAAGAAATTATCTCCAGATTGTTCAACTGATCACAACAGTAATTCCAAATTTACAATGCCACTGTAAATTGGTAGCAACCGGATAAAATGCAAAAGTCTGTTCACATGGCTCAGGTCGCTGAAGCAATAATTAACAATTTGCCATAGTCTATTAGCCCCTAAACTAAAGATTATAATTAAAGGTTATGTTTTTACCAAACTATTAAAGAACGTACTATTAAAATCCGCTAAGCTAGTGTGTATATCCATTAACAGGATATTAATAGGTAATCTGTCTAATCCTCTGGATTTATATCCGATATCCTTTATAGTATTTGCTTATTAGAGGGATTTGGTTCGGCCGCTACCACTACCCTTATTCAGAGTTGATACATACACCACTAAGGCCTGTTTCACACTTCCGTTTTTGTGTCCGCCAAACGGATCCGTTTCCGTTTTTTTGACGGAAACTGATGCAAACGGATCCGTTTTTACAAAAACGGATCCGTTTTTTTGACGGATCCACGGTAACCACTAATGGAAGTCTATGGGACAAAAAAAACGGATCCTGCAAAAAAATGGCGGATCCGTTTTTTTACGGAAACCAACGGATTTTGACGGATTTGAAAAAACGGAAGTGTGAAACAGGCCTAACTAGCAACTAAAATGACTCCTAGGCCTCCGCGACATGTTTCACCAGCTAAACTGGCTAATGAGGGTACAAGGGTGGACTGAGCCAGGACATGGGTAACCAGATATATTAAAAGCTTTGGTATGATGTCATCAGACAGACAGATCGAGAGCAACAAATCTGTCTATCTGGGCATTTTGACTCTTTGGTCTAAGAGAGGAGAAAGGAGGAGCTATGTCAGGATGATCAGATTCCATCTCTTCCAAGGTCTGAATTGCCGCCATCTCCCTTCTATGAAAATCCATCCCATCCCTGTTCTTACTCTTCTGGTATTTATGTAGTGCTACGCTGATTATTGAACAGCAATTATTGTTTATCAGGTCACTGAAGCATACCCCTACCGACCGTTAGCTAGCATGTCCTGTCATTACGCCATCAGTCAACCCCTTTAACAAAAGGGCAGCACCAAGCAAGCAGCCTCAGCCTCCAAAACAGAGGCTAGATAAGGCTCATCAGCAGGTTACATCCGCCTGCCTCAGTCAATGATTATCGGCGTGGCATCAATACCCCAGAATTTATGATGAAAGCCACATTCCTTGGCTGCGTATCAAGGAAACCTCTACAGCTGGAGCCCAAACATCTGGACAGAGGAGACCTGGGAAATTCTTCACAGAGTGTTCACGAAACGCCACGAGGGGAAAACAAAAAATTCCCCCGACATTCCTCTGGCTGTGAAGGAGAGGATTACAGTAACGAGTCCGTGTGCTGCGGCAAGTTCAGTCTCCCACGAATGTAGCTGCAGAGAAGCCCGCGCCATTCTCGATAATCGACAAAGGAACCGCAAAGACTTGTGTGAATCAGAGGTGGAGAGTTCATGTATGACACACTGGTACGGAAAACCCCATGGACAGGGCGGCCGTCATCGTGGAGTTCCCCGGAATCTCCAGGAAGACCATTGTACCTAGAAGTACGTAAGTAATCGACGCGTTCTCCTCTATATGCAGTGCTATGAAGACATAGTCCAGAGGTACAAGATACGGACAAAGGGGGTTTCTGAGAAATGCAAAAATGTAAGCAAGAGAATAGGTTAAAAACCCATCATCCGCTCCTCCCATCAAACTCACCCGTCATATATCGTTCATTTAAAATGTGTAACACCGCCATTACCGCTGGGGCCAGTGATCTCTGCAGGGGGGCACATAAATGCTGCTCATAGTGGGCAGACACAGTTTTTTGGTTGGGAAGTTAGAGTGCTAAAATGTTCACCTGCAATTTCACAATTTTCTAACAAAACCATTTTATTTATTTTTTTTTAGGGACCACATCACATTTGAAGTGACTCTGAGGGGTCTATATGACAGAAAACTACCCAAAGTGACACCATTGTAAAAACTGCACCCCACAAAGTGCTCAAGACCACATTCAATAAGTTTTCAATTTAGTTTTTTTTCACAAAAATTTAGCTTTAGCCCTAAATTTTTCACTTTCACAGGCGAAAATGGAGCCAAAGTTTGTTCTGCAATTTCTCCTGAGTATGCAGTTACCCCATATTTGGGGGTAAGCCACTGTTTGGGCGCATGGCAGAGCTCGGAAGGGAAGGAACAACATTTGACTTTTTGAACGCTAAATTGGCTGGAATTGAAATCAGACGCCATGTCGCATTTGGAGAGCCCCTGAGGTGCCTAAACAGTGGAAACCCCCCACTAGTGACCCCATTTTGGAAACTAGACCCCTCAAGGATTTTATCCAGGGGTATAGTGAGGATTTTTAACCCAAAGTTACTACACATTTTGATAACATTAGGTCGTCCTATTAATTATGTCGTCATTAGTGTTGAGCCCGAGTGCTCGCTACTCCTGTTTGCATTGGAGTGCTCCAGTATGCACCCAATATCAGGGATGCTCGATTGACCCCGATGCAAACTCGAGAAGCGAGCACTTGAGCTTAACACTAGCTGTCAATTTATTCATTTTTAGTTTTGAAAACCCCTAACCCCAATGGCAAAGAATGGAAAAAGAAAAAAAAAATTTTTGAAAAATAACAAAAAAACTAGTCTAAGGCTAGTTTCACATTAGCGTTTTTTTGCGCAGCGCATCGGGTGCATAAAAAATGCAAAGAAAAACGCAAAACGCGCGTTTTTTTAACGTCATGCGCACGCTGATGCGTCAAAAAAACGCAGCGTTGCTTGCGTTTTACATGCGTTTTTGCATGCGTTTGCGCTTTTTTAAGCACATAATAATAATCATCTTTATTTTTATATAGCGCTAACATATTCCGCAGCGCTTTACAGTTTGCACACATTTCATCACTGTCCCCGATGGGGCTCACAATCTAAATTCCCTATCAGTATGTCTTTGGAGTGTGGGAAGAAACCGGAGTGCCCGGAGGAAACCCACGCAAACACGGGGAAAAAATACAAACTCGTTTTTAGGTGTCATTTTTTCCATTGTCTAGAGAACATTCTAGACTTGTTTAACTCAAAAAACGCATGCGCAAAAAAACGCAACCGTGCGCAAGACCATGCGCACGCATGCGTTCCCATAGAATTCAATGTGTTTTTGCGCATTCCGTGCGCAAGCGTTTTTTTGCCGAGACTGGGCGCACCAAAAAATGCAACATGTTGCTTCTGGCGCGAAAGAAAAAAACGCATGCGCACGAAAACGCAAGTGTGCGCAAGACCATGCGCACGTCATGTTAAACATAGGTGCGCAGTGCGCATGCGCACGGGTGCGCACGATGCGCTGCGCACAAAAGCGCAAATGTGAAACCAGCCTAAGAGGGTGACATACTAATTATTGACTTTTGAGCACTGTGATAGAGTCTATCACAGTGAGCAAAATGAAACAATAAGTAAAAATTGCCGTGTGCTGTCCAGAGCACTGCGCACCGCCATTTTTCCCCCCAGGAAGTGTTGGCAGAGGGCCGGAGCTGGAGGGAAGGGGAATGGCTTAGGACCCTCCATTTCTCTCTCCTCTGACATGTATATCATGAAATGTTTTTAATAGTAGGCACACTTTTACGTGATCAAAGACCAGAAAAACTGGCCCAGATTGTATTCTCCAGATAGCTGAATCCCCAGAGAATATCCGTCACAGGAGGGGCACTATAGAGACTTATTCCTGATCGCCGTTTTAAAAAGGCAATGAAGGAGCAAGGCCTCTTAACAGCCGCCGTTTTAATGCACAAGGAGTTAAAAAGGTTCGGTAAAACCCCTATGAGAGAGAATCATTACTGAAAAATATGAGAGAAAAAAAAAATCCAAAAGGTGTCGAATTTTGGAAAAAAAAAAAAAAAACAATGACGATGCACTTTATTTTTCGGGTCAAAACAGCTGTTGTGATAAATTGTGTTTTACAACTAAAAAAGAAATAAAAATAAATAATGCACAAAAAAAAAAACCCCTAAATGCGACTTAAAAGTTCTGTTTCTCAGAATATGGTTATTTTTTTCAGTGGATAGCATCATATGGGGCTTGTATCTTGAATGGTGAGCTGTAGTTTTCAGAGAAGAGTGAGCGGATACTTAGGACCCCTACACGCTGGCAAACACCAGGATCTCTTCCGATTTCTAGGTCAGGCGTGGCCTCATGTGCGTTTTCCCACCTCAATGGGGGGGAGGAGGAGGAGAAGGAGGAGGAGAAGGAGGAGGAGAAGGAGGAGGAGAAGGAGGAGGAGAAGGAGGAGGAGAAGGAGGAGGAGGAGAAGGAGGAGGAGGAGAAGAAGGAGGAGGAGAAGAAGGAGGAGGAGAAGAAGGAGGAGGAGAAGAAGGAGGAGGAGAAGAAGGAGGAGGAGAAGAAGGAGGAGGAGAAGAAGGAGGAGGAGAAGAAGGAGGAGGAGAAGAAGGAGGAGGAGAAGAAGGAGGAGGAGAAGAAGGAGGAGGAGGAGGAGAAGAAGGAGGAGGAGGAGAAGGAGGAGGAGAAGGAGGAGGAGGAGAAGGAGGAGGAGGAGAAGGAGGAGGAGAAGGAGGAGGAGAAGGAAGAGGAGGAGGAGGAGAAGGAGGAGAAGGAGGAGAAGGAGAAGAGCTAATTTAACTTATATATTTATTGATTTTTAATATTTTTGATTTGTTCTCCGATAGGGTGAATCTGATTGTTTTTACAGCATTCCTGTAGTGTAGCAGTAAATTGCACAATTACTATCGGGCATCATAGGTGTACCAACATGGCAGGCATGGGGTCTACAGTAGACTCACAGCGGCCGTGACAACGCCATCAGCATTTCCGCTGGGAGTGGGGGATGAGGACTGTGAGGGGCAATAGAAGAGATGCCTCTGTTTCACACTTCTTAGATGCTGCGGTCACAGTCCGCTCCCGATACAACCCCATTCATGCAGTGTGTACATCCGCCATACATGAATTGTGGATGTTGCCAAGGAAGGATTGGCATGCAGGATTTCCACATGTCCAATTATCCATTGTTCTGAAGAAAGGAAAAGTGTTATCAGGTTCTGGTAGCTGATTCTATCCTTCCTACTTAAATGACAAGCATGCTCGTCTGAGCACAGTGTGCATGGGGGAGTCAGGGGAAATTACTGATCGGCCACCGAGGCAGACAGTCATGGCCGCCTGTACTGACCTTACACATACTAGGAAACACTGAATATAGGCCCACTTACCTGAGATAAATCGGGTATGTCTCCCCTATCGATCCCAACTTGCTATAAAAAGGAGAAGAAAATAAAAATCCAAGTTATCTTGTCCAGTTTCCATAACGTCCAGATATTAACATGCCGGGTTACAGACCGCCTCTCCTGGAAGTGATGGGGCAGGCCTTAGCGCCTCTTTACAGGAAATGAGGGGGCGGGGGCTTAGTGTGTATACAAGAAATGAGGCAGGGATTAGAAAGTATACAGGAAATGAGGAGGCGGGGTTTAGTGTGTATACAGAAAATCAGGAGGCGGGGTTTAGTGCGTATACAGAAAATGAGGCGGGGTTTAGTGCGTATGCAGAAAATGAGGAGGCGGACCTCAAAGCCTCTGCAGGACATGGAGGGTGGGTAGGTTTATCTCTTGGCTCTCCTGTGTAATAGTACCCACACAGGCATAACAGGAGGGAGGTTTCGGCCATCAACACCTGTACATTAAAATGCATACCCATCGCCATTTGTGGCAGTGTTTTGCACCAGGTGACCACAGTTGTGACCTGTCAGCTTACACAGAGTCTTCTGTGTGGACTGAAAGTCATTTTCTCAATGTAAAAGAGGAGCATTCACAAGGTCAAAAGTCACCAGTTCTTGCCATTTTATTCCAGCTGCTCCAAGTATTCGTTTTTTTGTTAAATTCTGCCATTTTGTTAAACTCTGCCTGGACATTATTATTTACTGCTAATTTTCATGGTTTTAAAAAGGGATTGTGGCTCACAGGGGAATAATGCAGAGCAGCTAAAATACACACCCTGGATGATGTTGTCAGTCACTCCCCATTGTATAGGCCGTAAGAACATGCAGCAAATAAAAAGGCCAATCTTTTTAACCTCCATGATGGATTTAAAAAAGTAAAATAAAAAGTGAAATACACAGGAACAGCAATATTAAAGCAAGAGCAGAAACTGGCCACTTTTGATCTAGTGACGGGTGTAATGAAGGCTTACAGTAAGAAACCAACAATCAACACAGCTGCTGTCACATAATGCAGGACAGGGACCGGAGCAGCGCTGGAAATTAGAGAAGTCAGCGACCGATGAGTATTTTACTGCACACACACACAATCACTGGTAGATAACAGAGGGGGCAAAAAAACCCAAAACTGCTGGAGGGGTACGTTAAAGGAACAGTCAGCGCAGCAAAAGTTTGGTGACGCTGTGAAGCACCTAGTGCCTGTACTTGATTATTCTGTCCCAACAGAGCCCCTTTACGATCCAGTTTGGAGCAAGCTCCTTCTTACCTCTGCTACTTTTAGGAACTCGGAGATTCGAGTCATTCTAGTGAGAAACTTCTTATAAATGTCCAGTCCGTCCTTACACTGGTTCTTTTTCATATCAAAATATTTTTCTAAAGTGAAACAGATTACTATAGTTACATATTCACCTCTGTCTTGCCTGATACCAGTTTAAGCAATTCCAATGCTTGGAAGTTTCCACTTTACAACGGGATATGTACAAGAATCTAATATAGGAAAAATTAAATGACCCTCCGCCAACCGTCCAGAAACCAAGGTATGATGTGGGGTTTTTATAGGAAAAACGGATTGAGTTTATTACAGCAACCCGAATATCATCAATGCAGATATGGAATATAATATACCATGTACTGGTCAGGTGCATGTGCTAGCAGAACAGGGAATGCAGCTCTGGGGTATAATACAGGATGTGATTCAGGATCAGTAATGTAATGTATGTACACAGTGACTGCTCCAGCAGAATAGTGAGTGCAGCTCTGGGGTATAATACAGGATGTAACAGGATCAGTAATGTACACAGTGACTGCAAAAGCAGAATAGTGAGCTCAGCTCTAGAGTATAATACAGTATGTAACGCGGGCACAGCAATGCATGTACATTATGATCTGCCAGGGGAAAAAAATGAAGGCTACAGCCATGTGACAATGTCATGAGCGCGCAGAGGGGACACATCTCTGATATAGGAGCAATGGTGCTGGTCTGACAGGTAAGTATACTGCTTGTTGTGCGAGTTGCAGCATGGAGCTATTAGTGAGGGATTGTGCAGTAGCTGAGAACCCTTTAAGTAATGTAATGATGACGGCTATGGTTTCAGGAATCTCCTAATCACCAAGTCAGCATTTAATAAACAGGTTTGTGACTTGAAAAATTCAAAGATGTGTCCTGAATTAAAGAGGGGGGCTTTCAGGTTAAACAAAGAACCAAAAAAAAAAAAAAATAAACCTAATTCAGTAGCACAAAAGGCATCGTCCCCATGATCAGCCACCACATTCATTTCTTCAAGCCCATGCTATAATAGCCAATGTTTCTCAGGTCATTGGGCAATGACCTGCTCTTTATCAAGACCAACTACTTCCTGGAGAAAGTGGAGCCGTCTCAGTCTATCCGATTATGTAAAAAACAAAAAAACACCCTGAACAAATGCAAATCCAGAAATTGCTGTATAAGGCAGATTGGAGATATTTACCTAGAAGATTAATTATCCCTTCGTTGTAGGCAGCGAACAGTCTGATGGCGTCTTTGAAGAGCAACATGAATGCAGCATTAATGACTCCATTCGTCAGCTCGTTGGCATTTACCTGGGGTTGGAGAGGGGAGGCGAAAAGCAAAAGATCAGAAAAGGCCTGGATCCTAATAGAGTAATATAATACTGCACAATTAGGCAGGGATAAATACAGAGTAACGAGCCCAGGGACTGGTTCTTAGATGCTGCACGATACTCACTGCACACACCAAAGGGATGGATTTCAACAAAAAAATAAAAATCATCTTTCATGTAGGTCATTAATATAACATCTGTGGGGATCTGACTCCCAGCACCCTCCTCACAGATTAGTAGATAGAAGGTACATGCGAAGTGGCACAGGTCTGTAGTAGGGAGCTTGCAGTACCATTCTTCGCCACAAAACCCTGCATGGCGCTGTCTCATTTCTGGAGTGTTGTGACACCTTCGATCTGACCTGATCGGGGATGGACCGCCACTGACTGGGTAATAAATCAATCCTAAAGATCAATAATCAATATTTAAGGGCTGGAAAGCCACCTTTGATAAAACTCTGCTAATGGCCCAATAAAGTGGAGATATGGAGCAACCTGTAAGACTCCACCTGCATGACCTGACCGGGAGCAGCGATCCCCACATAGGTCTGCGGTTTCTATTGGAGAACGGCCAGCACCCCACAGGTCCCAGTGCAGATATTACCAGTAGCCGGCCGTGTACACTGGCCACCAGGTCACTCAACTTACATTGAAATCGAGAAGGGCGTCCATTTGGTTCTGTATGATGGGCATGGTTTTTAGTAACTTCTCAGTGTTCATTGTCCTCATAACGCCATCAGCTCTGAAAACACAAGGATCGTTCACTATAAGGCAGCGGAGAAGAAGCTCCTTGCGTTTTGTAGTAGCTGATTATAACATTACATGTAGTCATCTACAGGCATTGGGAATACACCGAACACCCCAAATACAAGGCTGGAGGGGCCTAGGCATTACACACTCATATGGGCAGATACCCCCCTCCTGCATGGCTTAAACCCTACTCCTATATATCACCGATGCACATATACCCCCCAAACCGCTTATATCCCTATATACCCTCTGTGCACATATACCCCCTGCACCGCTTATACCCCACCCCTATATACATTCTGTGCACACATACTCCCTGTTCCGCTTATACCCTACTCCTATATACCCTCTGTGCACATATACCCCATGCACCGCTTATACCCCACCCCTATATACCCTATGGGCACATACTCCCTGCACCGCTTATACGCTACTCCTATAAACCCTATGGGCACACATACCCCCCTGCACCACTTGTACCCTAATCCTATATACCCTCTGTGCACATATACCCTTGCACCGCTTACACCCTACTCCTATATACCCTCTGTGCACATATACCCCATGCACCGCTTATACCCCACCCCTATGGGCACATACTGCCTGCACCGCTTATACCCTACTCTTATATACCCTCTGTGCACATATACCCTTGCACCGCTTATACCCTACTCCTATATACCCTCTGTGCACATATACCCTTGCACCGCTTATACCCTACCCCTATATACCCTCTGTGCACATATACCTCATGCACCGCTTATACCTCACCCCTATATACCCTATGGGCACATACTCCCTGCACCGCTTATACCCTACTCTTATATACCCTATGGGCACATATACCCCCTGCACCACCACTTGTACCCTACTCCTATATTCCCTCGAGGGCTATATACCCCCTGTACAGCTTAAAATTTCCCCTGCACCGCTTATACCCTGCTCCATATACCCTCTTTGCACATATACCCGCAAAGCACAGGTTACACCATGTACATAAACATCCCCTGTACGGCTTACCCTCGTTTTACTTTGGTGAAGTCAAAAGCGACCTGTCTGTAGGACACAGCCTTCTCATTCAGGTAACGGCTGTAACGCCGTATGAACGTGGACATGTCATAACCTGGACACAAGATGGGAACAGCATTCACCTACACAGAATACCTTCATGTGCACAAAAGAAACATATCACAGCAAGGAACGCAGCGTTCCCGGACAGCCCACTGTGCAGAGGTCTACTGCAGGCCCCCTTCACTTACATGGATAACCTGATGCACCCCTCACCAGTAATAACACCCCTTTTTGTTTTCTTTTTTAACATTAAAAAGTAGCACCAAATAAAAAAGATCCGTGTCATCTGAAGCCACACTGCAAATTTAAAAAAAAACAAAAAAAAAAAAAAAAAACTGGATATTCAGGGGAGAAGAGGGAATAAAAAAAAAAAAAAACAGCTAAAATGAGCACTTTAGACCCCCATGTTTTGACAACAAAAAAACAAACTAAAATAAATAGGGATTTTTGTGTACTCACCGTAAAATCCTTTTCTCTGAGCCAATCATTGGGGGACACAGACAGTGTGTGTTATGCTGCTGGCCACTAGGAGGGCACTAAGTAAACCAGAAAAAAAGTTAGCTCCTCCCCTGCAGTATACACCCTCTCGCTGGCTGAGATTTCTCCAGTTCGGTGAAAAAAGCAGTAGGAGCATAAACAGTCAATAATAACCATAGCCAAGTCAGAGCCTAAGAATGCTACAGTGAGCCAACAGACTAAACAGGGTGGGTGCTGTGTCCCCCAATGATTGGCTCGGAGAAAAGGATTTTACGGTGAGTACACAAAAATCCCTATTTCTCCTACGTCTCATTGGGGGACACAGACAGTGGGACGTCCTAAAGCAGTCCCTGGGTGGGGAGCATACATCTGCTAATATCCCATGTACCACTGAGTCAACAGTGAGGTACTGCTAAATGCAGGCTGCATCCGCAGAGGCCGGAGAATGAATTAGGCAATGTTTGTTAAGGTATGCAGGCTGGATCAAGTCGCAGCCTTGCGGACAGGCCTGAAAATGAAATTGGTAATATTTTGTAAAAAGTATGCAGACTAGTCAAAGTCGCAGCCTTGCAAACCCGTTTTGCAGTGCCGAGGCCTGGGGCCGAATGGCAGAAGAGGCGCACACTGACCAGGTAGAGTGCGCCTTAATCCCCAGATGGACTGGCGCGTTCCTGATACAGTAGAACTACTGAATCGCCAGGGGAATCCTCCTAGCTAGCGTTGCTTTGACACGGCTAGACCCTTCCTATGCCCCTCTGGAAGCATGAACAGGGCATCTGATTTGTGGAAGGGAGCCGTCCGCGAGATGTACCGTCTCAGTGCCCTAACCACATCCAGGGAGTTGAGGGCCTTCTCAATGCGATGGACTGGCGCCGGACAAAAGGAAAGGCAAAACAATTTCCTCGCTGAGATGGAAAGAGGAGACGAAATTGGGCAGGAAAGACGGGGACGTCCTGAGAACTACCTTTTCCTGATGAAAAATTCAGGAATAGAGAACGGCAGAACAGAGCAGCCAATTCCAAAACGCATCTGACGTAATTGCCACTAGAAAAACCACCTTCCAAGAGAGGACGGATAGTGACACGTCCTGCGGCGGTTCGAAAAGGAGCCTCCTGTAAGGCCCCGAGAACCAGGTTAAGGTCCCAAGATTCCAATGGCCTTCTATAAGGAGGCGCCACATGGAAAACTCTCTGAATGAACATCTTGACCTGAAGATAGGTGGCAATTTTGCATCGGAAAAGCACTGACAAGGGCGAAATTTGACCCTTGAGCGAGCTAAGCATGAGGCCTGATTTTAAACCAGATTGAAGGAATTCCAATATGGCCGGAATGGAAAAAACACCAGAGTTGATTGACCATGATCCTTGCACCACAAAAAGAAGGTTGTCCAGGTGCGGTGATAGATGCACATGGACACAGGCTTCTTAGCACTAATCATAGCGGAAATAACGTCGTGAGAGAACCCAGCCTGTGCTAAAATCCAGGATTCAACGGCCACGCCGTCAAAGACAGGGCCCCATAAGTTCTGGTGGTAAATCGGGCTCTGCGAGTGTAGATCCATGCAATCTGGAAGTTGCCAGGGGACGTCGGCAACTACTTGTATTAGTTCTGCATACCATGCTCGGCCAATCTGGCGCGACAAGAATCACTGGTACTCCCTCTGCTCTGATCTTCTTAATGACCCTCGGAAGCAAGGAAAAAGGAGGGAAGATGTACGGGAGCCGGAACCGAACTAGGGCGTCCACTCCAATGGCGCACTGATCACGCGATCGGGAAATGAACAGAGGAACCTTGTTGTTTAGTCTTGAGGCCATGAGATCCACATCCGGAGTACCCCAATGATGACTAATCTGTTGAAAGACTTACGGACGAAGAAACCACTTCCCCGAAGCAATGCCTTGGCGACTGAGAAAATCTGCCGGCCAATTTTCTACACTCGGCCCAATGGAGGATGTGACTCGCTTTGTGCACGGCCATTCTGCTCCGGGTACCTCCCTGGCGGTTGATATACGCTACAGCCATGGCGTTGTCGGATTGGAACTTGATGAGACCTGCGAGGAGATTGTGGAAACTCCATAGAGCTAATCTGAGTGCTAGCATCTCCAAAATGTTGATGGGACCAATGACCATGTTCCGTGTGGCGACGAAAGACGGCTCCCCAGCCGAGGAGACTTGTGTCGGTGGTTACTACCAACCATCTTACTGGGAGAAAATATCTCCCTTGATTCAGGGAGGACCTCAGTGTCCACCACCTGAGGGATTGCCTGACCCGCAGGGACAGAGGGATCCAACGGTCCAGGTAGAACGGGTACTTGTCCTAAGCTAACAGCAACGTGTGTTGTAAGGGACAGAGGTAGAACTGTGCAAATGGAACTGCTTCCATCGCTGACACCAACTTTACTAGAACTCTCATACCGAAACGAATAGAGTGAGAAAAGAGTCGCGCTGCCTGTTGTAAGGCTTGGGTCTGTCGTGGAGGGAGAATGACCAACCCGCGTGAAGTGTCCAAGATCATCCCTAAAACAGAAATCTGCTGAGCCGGTTTTGGGAAAGGCTTTTCAAAGTTTATCTTCCACCCCAGGCGAGAAAGTGTATGTACTGTTATCCATGGATTCCTCGCAGGCTGGAAGGGACGGACCCTTGATGAGCAGGTCATCTGGATACGGTAACACCACCACTCCCCGAGAGTGGAAAACGGCCATGACAGCCGCCATGACCTTGGTAAAGACCCTGGGGGCGGTGGCGAGTCCTAAGGGCAAGACCACGAACTGGCCGTGTTCCTTGTGAATTGCAAAACGCAGAAACTGCTGGAGGGACGGGCAGATCGGAATGTGAAGGTAAGCGTCCTTGATGTCGATGGATGCTAGGAACTTTCCTTTTTCCATGGAAGTGACAACTGATCGGAGAAATTCCATTCGGAATCGCTGTACCCTGACAAACTGATTTAACAGTTTGAGATCCAGAATGGGTGACATCGTCCCGTCCTTTTTTGGAAACACAAAAAGGGTTGAATATAATCCTCTGAACCTTTCGTGATGAGGGACCGGAATGATGACTCCGACCCTTAACAGCCCGAAGGAAGGCTCGTCTTTTTCTTGGGAGGAGAAGAAAGGAAAAAACCGAGTTGGAGGGGAGGGGGGGGGGGGGGGGGAGGAGGATTTGAGAGAAAATTCTATCTTGTATCCGGAGGACACCAGCTCCCTGACCCACTTGTTGTCATTGGGTAGATCTATGAGATCTGGCTGCCCTAGATCGGGAAGCCCTAGGCCTGGGTTTCCAAGAACAGTTAGGAGTTAGGTCTGTATGAGATCTGGGAGCCTCTGTCTCCGCGCGGAGACCGACATGATCCGAAAGAGAAGGTAGAGGATGACCAACCGGAATTGTTGCGAGAAGATAGAAAATGCGTCGGCTGTTGGTTGCGAAACGGCCGAACAGCCCTTTGTTGAGGAAGGAATTTACTTTTTCCGCTCCGGTAGTATCAGAAATGAGCTGGTCCAGTCTCTCTCCAAAAAGACGACCCGCTTAAAAAGGGGGGAGAAGTCAACAATCTTTTAGATGTGGCATGCGCCCACCAGCCGCAGAGCCCTGGGGCTCTTCTAATGGAGATCGCATGAGCGGCAGCTTGAGCCGTGCAATTGGCGGCATCAAAAGAAGCGACTACTACAAAGTCCGCTGAGTGAAGCATCTGGCGGGTGACAGTGGTTGTCTCCGGAGGAAGATTGGTGCCCAGGAAGGAAGTAATCAGGACTTCTGTCCAAGCGGCCATGCCTTAGTGACCTAAACTGCCACGAAGGATGGAAAAAAAGCCGCTCCTGAAGCTTCCAAAAAATTGAAAGGGCAGGGTAGCCCAATTTGATGATTGGAGGGGCTTCTGACTGAGGAACCCTCAGAAACAGATAGGAGCGTTGTAGAAGCAAAACGCGGTACAGGAGGGTCCACCGGAGGGACCTGTAATAGACCGTTCATTAGGTCTGGATCAAAAGGGTATTTTAGCCAGAGTAAACTTTTGCCCAGTGAACCACTTATGTGGCCGATCCCTAGCTTACTGGACGGCTGGTAAACCAGCGCACACGCTTGTTCCTTAAATGACATAGGGAGTGCTGGAGCGGGAATATTTTCCTCATCTAACTTCAGAATCCTGTTGACTGATTCTATAAGAGAATCAAGCGACTCTTGATGAGATGGGGAGAATCTGAGGGGCTGACTCGACAGATATGAATTCAGAGTCATGCTTGTTGTGAACTTCAGGAGAGGGCGAGCGAGAGACAGGAGTCGCTGATGCTGAGGCGCGAACACGACTGGGGGACGCGCCACGCGTCTGCTTTTCCAGAGACAGTCATCCCGGAGGGAGAATATAGCCTGGGTCAGAGACTCCACCGACCGTGACAGGGGCGCAGCCCACTCAGGGGTACCAGACGCAGGAGGCCAGTCAGCAGTGGCTGCGAGGGGCGTTGGAGCGCAAATCGGGGCGCAGTTCAGGTTGCGGTCCGTGCATAACGGATTAGTTTGTGCACTGGGTAAGGCCAAGTTGCAAGTGGTACACACAGTAGAAAAAACTCAGTGTGCTTCTTAGCAGCCCGTTTAGCCTCCTTAAAGAGTGAGGCATAGCGCTCCAGAAAGGGTTAACGGCAGAATCTGACTGCAGCTGCAGGGAATGTGCCAGGAAAGGGTTAAGCTTTAATCTGAGGGCAGATGCAGCTTACCCACGGTCCTGTGTTGTGTCCCCCGGGAGGAAGAAACGGTGGCCCTGTGGCGTCATCCGGTATTCGGCTGCTCCTGAAAGGGTTAACTGCAGCAGAGGTAACAGACATGGCCCCCGAGATTAGAATTGTGCGTCTCGTTGAGTATGAGAGGCGCCAAGAGGAGGGGGCGGTGACGTTAGCGCGGGCGGCGCTATTCAAATTGCGCCTAGCAGGCCGGAAAAGGCGCGGACTAAATTTTTGGCCTACCCGTGGTAGGTGCCGGGGAGGGGGCGGCGCTATTCAAATTGCGGCCTAGCAGGCCGGAAAAGCCGGGGACTACATTTTTGGCCTACCCGCGGTAGGTGCCAGGAGCGGGGAGGGGGCGGCGATATTTAAATTGCGGCCTAGCAGGCCGAAAAAAGCCAAGGGGCTACATTTCTGGCCTCCCCGCGGTAAGCGCCGGGTGGGGGGGGGGGGGCCGCGACCAGGCGCCAGTGTACCGCCGCTGACGCCAAGTCAGCGCTTCTCCCAGGGAAAAAGGACCCGACCCCATACCTCCACTCCGGTGCTCAGTCAGGTCGTCGCTGTCCGGGGTCTTTCTCATCCTCCAGGCGATGTAGCAGAGCTGGAGGAGGTTTTACAGGGGGGCATTGCTCAAATCGATCCTCCCTCTAGGCAGGGAGACGGACAGCTCTGGGGCTGATTCAGGGCATCCGAAGAAGCGCTGTTCAGGTCTTTCTCCATGCACTCCTGTTGCGCTTGGCCTCGTATCCATGGAACCATTGTCAGAGGAATACAGCCCCATTCGTCGCAGGAAAGTGTACGTGAAGGGTTACTCCACGTGCTTGCCTGTTGATGGTTCGGGGGAGAGCGGGCTGTAGAAAGGAACCGTCGCCCACTTCACTCCGTTAATTAAAAAATAAAAATTTACAGAAAATTCAAAAATAAAATAACGGTGGGGTCTGAAACCAGACCCAAGTGCCTCCTACAGACACTAAGCAAAGAACTGGAGAAATCTCAGCCAGTGAGAGGGTGTATACTGCAGGGGAGGAGCTAACTTTTTTTCTGGTTTACTGCCAGCAGCATAACACCACTGTCTGTGTCCCCCAATGAGGCGTAGGAGGAAACCTTTTTAGGAGCACAGATGAAGGGCACACAGACATCAGAACTTACCTTGGAGTCCACTTTTGTCCAAAAAATTGCTTAGATTGAACAGTGTATTGCGTGATGCCAGATACTGGATGAAGCGCTACAGGAGGAAAAAGGGAAACACAAGATGAGGGCAAAATAGAACGAGAGACAAAAAACAAGGGACAAATTGTATCAGACTCTGCGATGAACATATAGACATTGAGCGCAGGCGGACCACCCTGCACCAAGACCTCCTGCCTGTAAATGAAACCATTCTAGTAACAGACGAATACCAAGGAATTGCTATAAAAGGCACAAACCTAGAATTGTGAAAATAAGGACCTTTTAATAATGAAAAAAAAAAAAAAAAAAAAAAAGGATCCCAACTTCACCTAATACCAACAGGTTAGAAAAGTGCCCTTGCAATGAGCTAACCACTGGACGACTGACGACATTCTAGCTGCAAGCATTTAATCTTCCTGCAGTGCCTCTGCAGGAAACATGTAGTATTACATGGTCTCCATTAATAAATAAACGCAGAACAGGTCCTGCAGGATGAGACTTTCTGAAGTCACTCTCCTCTTTAGATAATGAGAGGTTTGACCTTCCAGGCGTCCTCTCACAACAGGTTACTTAACCCCTTCCTGACACTGCCAAGTCCCAATTATTCATTTTTGTTCCCTACCCTTCTTCCCAGAGCCATAACTTTTTTTTTTTCTCTCCATCTATAAGGGCTTGATTTTTGTACTTCTGAATGATACAGTTCACTTTACAACATAGTGCAATGGAAAATGGGTAAAAAAAATTCCAAGTGCTGTGAATGTACAATACAAAATATTGTGGTACCTTGCTAGCCAGAAAAAGCAATGTAAATACTTATGTCCCAAAAAAAAAACCAAAAAACAAAAGTATTCAAGGAGTGAGATCAGACCGTAATGTTTTTTATTTTTCGTTAGATGGAGCTGTGTGACGGTTTATTTTTTTTTTGCAGGGTGAGGTGTCATTTTATTTCATATTCTGGTATAGATCTGATATTTTGATCGCTTGCTAGAACATTTACTTTCTGTGGTATTGCAGTGACAAAAAGCAAAAAATAAAAAAACTCCTAAGTTTATTTATATCTTTTTATAGCGTTTAGGAATCGGGTTTATTTTTATATTTTGACAGATCGGGCTTTTCTAATTGACGGGATACCACATGTGTATTTTTTAATTATTTTTAATTAGGGTGGAGAAGGGGGCGATTTTGAACATGCATTTAATACTTTTTTTATTCACTATACTTATTAGTTCCCTTATGGGTCTTGAAGGTGCGACCGTCTGACAGTAATACCACACAATTGCTGCCTATAGTAACAATCAGTCACCTTTCAAGTCTGGACAATAGCAGGGCTTTAAGGGAGCTTTTCAATGCTAAGCATGGAGATCTTCAACAGACCCCCTGCTGTCAAATTAACCAATTGGTGTCCTGTGATCACCTAGAACATAGAATGATGCGCCCCATGGCGGCGCTAAAGTGGCTATCAAAGGCCACCTGCATCAGTATTATATTAAAAAAAATAAATAAAGCCACAACTAAAAATCAGAAAATGAGGTAGAAATAGTAATGACATGAATCAGGACTCCGGCCCTCTAATGAGCAGAGCGATGGCTGGAGAGGTGTTCTGAGTATGTGAATGTCATGACATTTCCCAGCAATCAGTGCAGGACGAGTACAAGCACTGGTAACGGGGTTATTTATTGTGTACACAGCAGCAGTAAGGAGCGGGCCTGACATGAAATACCGGCACCTCGGCCGGAGCAGGTTCTGTCACATTGACGTCTTGTGCTCCGCTTGCCGATAGAACAAGTGAACACACAAGGCTGAAGGGCGAGATGGGGGGGGGGGGGGGGAAACTGCTGTGAGCCATCGCCCCGAGATGGGGGAGGAACTGCCGAGAGCCATCACCCCACATACCCTAGAGGACTAGTGGCTGCCAAAATATGTCCAACAAGATGCACAATCTGTACCGAATACAGGTTTACCTCGACACTGAAAGAGGCGAGAGCAGGGGGGGTGCCAGCAAACAGTATAGAACTTATATTGAAAGTGGGGGGGACTCCCGACCCCTTCTTCTAGGGTCTGCATCCAGATGGAAGACAACCACCAACTCTATATAACACCACAATAGCTGTAGCTTTGGAATTGGTTGCCCCTCTCACACATACCAAAGCTCGCAAAATCAACAGACAGCCCTGGCACACCAGCCTGGCCAAAGAACTGAGACGGGCTTCCAGGGCTGCGGAGATGGAAAAGATCCCACTCCAACGAGGACTTCACCGCATTCAAACAGACCCTCGCTACTTTCAAGGCCATACTCACCACAGCTAAACAAACCTACTTCTCATCTCTCATATCCTCCCTGTCTCACAACCCTAAACAGCTATTCAACACCTTCAATTCTCTCCTCCGTCCCCCAGCACCTCCTCCCTCTCCACTCATCTCAGCTGAAGACTTTGCCTCATTTTTCAAGCAGAAGATTGATAACATCAGAGACAGTTTTGGTCGACAACACCCAGAGCCCTTCCTCCAAAGCCAATTTCTCCACCATTACAGAAGATTGACTCTCCACATCACATCTCACCACCTATGCACTTGACCCAATCCCATCCCACTTCAATCCAAACCTCACCACAGTCTTCATCCCAACATTAACCCATCTCTTCAACCAGTGTTTTTTTTCCTATCAAGCTTTAAATATGCCTCAATCACACCGATCCTCAAAAAGCCCTCTCTTGACTCATCCTCTGTATCTAGTTATCACCCCATATTACTTCTCCCCTATGCCTCAAAACTACTGGAACAACATGTCCATCTTCAACTGTCCTCCCACCTCTCTTCTTGCTCCCTCCTTGACCACTTACAATCTGGCTTCCGGCCACACCACTGAAACTGCCCTAACTAAAGTCACCAATGACCTATTAACCGCCAAGGCCAAGCGACACTACTCTGTCCTCCTCCTCCTGGACCTGTCCTCTGCCTTTGATACAGTGGACCATTCCCTATTACTACCCTCTCATCTCTTGGCATCACAGACTTATCCCTATGTTGGATCCTGTCATCCCTAACAGACCGGACATTCAGCGTCTCCCACTCGCCCACCACCTCCCTCACCGCACCGCCTATCTGTCGGAGTCCCGCAAGGTACAGTCCTAGTCCCCCTGCTCTTCTCCATTTACACCTTTGACCTGGGACAGCTCATAGAATCTCACGGCTTTCAGTATCACCTCTATGCTGACGACACCCAGATCTACCTCTCTGGACCAGATATCACCTCCCTACTAACCAGAATCCCCACAAATGTCTGTCCGGTATTTCATCCTTCACCGCTAGATTTCTAAAACTTAATACGGACAAAACAGAATTAATCATTTTTGCCCCATCTCACTCGACTCTCCCCACAGACCTATCCATTAAAGTCAATGGCTGCTCACTCTCCCCAGTCCCACAAGTTCGCTGCCTCGGGGTAATTTTTGATACTCAAGCTCTCTTTCAAACCACATATCCAAGCCCTTTCCACTTTCTGCCGACTTACACTCAAAAATATTTCCCAGATCCATACATTCCACAACCAAGAATCTGCAAAAACTCTAGTGCGTGCCCTCATCATCTCCTGCCTTGACTACTGCATCCTCCTGCGGCCTCCCCTCTAACCCTCTCGCACCCCTCCAATCTTATCTAAACTTTGCTGCCTGACTAATCCAACTGTCCCCCCGCTATTCCCCAGCCTCTCCTCTGTCAATCCCTGCACTGGCTCCCCATTACCCAAAGATTCCAGTTCAAAACCCTAACCATGACATACAAAGCCATCCACAACCTGTGTCCTCCATACATCTGTGACATGGTCTCCTGGTACTTACCTACACACAACCTTCGATCCTCTCAAGATCTCCTTCTCTACTCCCCTCTTCCTACAATCGCATACAAGATTTCTCCTGCGCATCACCCCTACTCTGGAACTCTCTACCACAACAAACTCTCGCCTAACATGGAAACCTTCAAAAAGAACCTGAAATCCTACCTCGTCCGACAAGCCTACAACCTGCAGTAACCACCAATCCACAAAACCGCAGCACGACCAGCTCTGCCCTCACCTACTGTATCCTCCCTCACCCATCCCTTGTAGATTGTGAGCCCTCGCGGGCAGGGTAGTCTCCTCCTGTACCAGTCGTGACTTGTACTGTTTACGAACACTGTACTTGTTTTTATTATGTATACCCCTCCTCACATGTCAAGCGCCATGGAATAAATGGGGCTATAATAATAACCGCCACCATCTCTAACGCCACCTATAGGTAGCCGGCCTATAATTCAATGTCCGATCCATTATCTAAAGTGCTTAGCTGCAAACATTTGTTCCAGGGAGCATTGCCTGTAAGGGTATGTGCACACGTGGAGTAAAATTTCTGCACCATTACTGCATCTCTTGGCAGGAAAAACACAGCTGCAAAAAAAGCATGTTTATTGGTGGTTTTTTTGCCCTGTACCTTTGGTTGATTTGAGTGAAGTGAATGGTGAAAAACGCCAGCAAACACACATGGAATTGACACGCTACAGATTTTCTGCACCAAATCTGCAAGTCAAAGATACTCAACATGTGAACGACACTTCGCGTTTCTCATTCACTTTGCTGGCATCAGGTTTTGCCACAAATTTGCACTGCAAAAAAAAAAAAAAAAAAAAAAACCCGCACAAAATCAGCAACGTGTGTATACCAAACCATATTTTATCTCATTCTAAGATAAATAAAAAGGATAGAGGCAGCACCTGCTAAAAGACACGGGGAGAAAACATTTACCTGCAAGCCAACTGCACATTTAAGCTGGCGTTTTTTTTTTGTTTTTTTTAATGCTTTCAATAGGCATCCTGAACCGCTATAAGGATCACAGCCAATAATGCGAGCGACCACAAACCAACAGCTCCATGCAGCACAATGGTTCCCTGGTTCTCCCTTTACCAGTAGAGCATACCTCACACTATTTTGGACACCCTACAGCTTTATTTTCCTTCCCTTTTAAAAGCATAAAACTGGTATGTACACAAGGAACAAAGCGAGCTGATCCCGGGCACAGCCGCTCCCATCACCCGCAGGACACATTCCTTGTTACATCGGGAGCTGTCATCTATTCTCTATGGTTTCTAAGAGACTATAGAGGAATATAAGGAGCCGAGCAATCACTGACAGCAGCGAGGAGTGTCTGCACAAAGCCACATGAAGGCGCGGACTGTCAGGTGACTAATGAGCGGAGTCCGGACCCCGAGCAGATGTGCCCCGATCACATTTCACTCCACACCTAGTGATGCCACAGACTAAGGAAGGGATGGGCAGACCACAAATGCTCCAGGGCAGCGCTGCACATAGTCATCGTACGAGTCTGTACAGAGGAAGCAGAGATCATACCCAGCAGATCCCCCCAGTATGGGGGATACATCAACATCATTCATATGGAGACACCTAGAAGGTCACGGACGCAGACCGGAGTATAATCCTCCATGGCTATCGCCCAAGCCAGGCACTGTCTACATTGTACATGAATGGGAAACAATAAAAAATACTCTAGCTACAAATCACTCAGAATAGGATAACATGTCCCGTCATACTACATGTACTGCTAAGGACAAGGTGAACATTCATCTCATCGCAAAGACTAAACATAGGATCCACCATTAACAGCCGATGTCACAGCTCACTTCATCCTCCTATATAACGGCTCATAATAAATGCCTCCATATACAGTGGACAGCACATGATCCACCATTCACAATAGCCAATTTCACAGCTCACCTCCTATATAATGACTCATAATAAACGCCTCCATATACAGTAGATAGCACATGTTCCACCATTCACAATAGCCGATGGCACAGCTCACCTCCTCCTGTACAACGAATGATAACACCTCTATATACAGTAGATAACAGGACACACCATTCACAATAGGGGATGTCACAGCACCGCTCCAACCTCCATAGTAACTCTGGCACATAACTCAGAGAATGCCCAGAAAACCTTCTGCAATGATAAAACAGACAAGATAGCTGTGCCTATATATAACAAAAAATAATGTAACGTAAAAGTGTGTTCTTCAATACAAAGCAATTGGGCTAGTCAACACAGAATAGACTAAAAACAATAATTATAATTTTGATATTCTGTTTACAAAGCCGGCCTCAACAAGTAGCGAGCGGAGCAGCAATAACACCACTTACATCTCCGATGACTGTAGACTAGTGAGCTACCAGCTGTCAATCAGCGGCTTACCGCAATATCCTCTCGTAAGGAAAGCTAATGGACAAAGCTACCAGTAAATGGTGAATGTTATATTTAGACCCTTCCCTGCACCCCTGCTGTCAGCAGACAGTAATGCTGGGAGTGCACAGATCGGGCTCATTCTCCGGACAGGTGCATCCTAGAATTCAGGACAAATCCTATAACTCATCTGTTCATCGTCTGTGTTTGCAAACCAATCAGATCAGGGGATTTCATTTCAATCCTTCCATAAAAGAGAGAGAGAGGTGATTTCTGACTGCTACATTGGACGACACGCGGAAGCCTGATGTGCAAAACTAACCGACAAAGCCCAAATATAGAGAAATTCATTAAAAAAAAAAAACCAAGTAATAAAATCCAAAGAGACAAGGGACAGATTCATCATTGCACTTCAAGCCAGTTTTTATGCATTGACACCTAATTCACCGAAAGATCAGCGAGTTTTTCAAGTTGTTTGTGGTTTTGTTTTCAGATTTTTATATCAACATGGCTTTTCCAGATGTTTTACATAGTCACAAAATGACTTAAAAAACACACACAAAAAAAAGGTCTATGGAAGGGGAGGGAGCAGCCGCGCCACACAGCTGCGCTGGCTTCCCAGCCGCGCCACACAGCTGCGCTGGCTTCCCAGCCGCGCCACACAGCTGCGCTGGCTAATGTGATGCATGCCACTTGCCCATAGCACGATAAAGAAATCAAATTGGCCATATGCAAAACGGTTTACACACAAGTAATTTTTTGTGTTTAGGGAACATTTTATTGTCCTAATTATGGAATTATGATCCACTTATCCATGGAAGGGAGCTACAGCCATCTGTGATACATCATATCCCAAAAACATTGGTTCATTTGCTGCCACTGTCAACCAAGTAATCTTTAGGATAAGCTGCTGTTGGACATAGGGTTTCCCATCGTTGACAACTGCAATAAATCAGATGATTATGATGATGATGATGGGGGGGGGGGGGGGGTACAGCCATCTTTGTTAGACCGGTTTACATTCCCTAATCAAACGCATGTTCGGTCCACATCCCGGAGATAGCGGATCCGCGGTGCACAATAACACAACTTCCTTTGTTTGCATTCACAAACTTCCCTCTTGTGTGCTTTTAATTTACTGACAACTGAGCCTGATAGATCAAAGTGACTTCTATAAACAGTGCGAGGATGGAGCAGAATTCTGGACCTCATATCACACGCGGAGTGAGTAGGAAACAGACGCCAGTAATTGAAGGCAGAGAATGCTGCCGAATAGGATGTAAACCATCAAATGCCATCAAGTGCTCAGAAAGCGATCTCTGTGTACCAGAAAGAGACCCGAAGAACACTTTCTGCTGAGAGATCAACTATCCTTCAGTCCTGTAAGCAGTTAAAGGGTTAACCCCAAACCCCTAATTTGCTCAAATAGTGGGTGATCACTACATATAAGTTAATGCATGGTGTCTTCAATTCATTTCTATTGCTGGGAAATGTAGTTTTAGCCGTGTAAGAATAGAATCGCCCATTCATGTGTGTGCACCCGAATGCACAAAAGGGGCACAAAGTGGATGTTAAGAAAAAAAAAAAAAAAAAAAAAATTTATTCAGGGATGACCATGCATACATTTAAGTGGCTGTCTCCTGACAAATGTTCCTCTTTAAATTAAGAAACTGCTGAATGGCACTTTAGAGGGATTGTCATGAGTTAGAAAAACATGGCACCTTTCTGTCAGAAGCAGCGTCACTGACAATGGGTTGTGCGCGGATTGCGGCTCAGCTCGATTCTCTTCAATGAGACCAGTTAGCAAAATCAGAAAGAAAAAAAAAAAAAAACAACACTGTCAGGAAGTGGCGCAGTTTCTGAAAGGAAAGAAGCCATGACTTTCTAAACAAAGACAACTTTATAAAGGCTTTTCCCAACATTGAAAGTGATCACTGACACCCTGGGACACTTACCGATCCTGAAAATTGGAGTCTGAAATGTCCCCATGCATGGCTCCCTCCATGCTCTATAGCAGCGTTCTCCAACCTAGTCAATGGGGGACATGCTGGGACCTGCAGTTTCACAACAGCTGGAGATCGTTTTTCTGTGGGGTTGTCGTAGATCTCCAGCAGTTTCATAGCGTGCGAATGGACCCTTGGCCTGCATGCTCCGCCAAAGACCCATCCTTGGGATATGACCACTGTCAATAGCAGAATACTTGCAATATTATGCCTAACCCTTTAACCTCAATGCATATATCTGACTGGATCACCTAATTAACATTCGCGGCAGATAAGGTATAACCCTTAACAACTAACTACTCACCTCGTTGCCGTATACCATAAGGTGATGAGTAGTAATTAGCGACTTGAAGACCACCACCCAGCTGCTGTTGGTTGTTCTTTCAAATAAAGTGTCCGCCAGCTGTGGGATGTTCACGTTCATCTCATTTGTGCACTGGATCAAATCTGAAAAGACACATATACATATTTCAATAGAAAGAATAAAAAAGGCAGCCAGTGGGCATAGCTCGATACATACATGCAGATAGATTAGAGAGATCTCTTTGGTCACATTTCTGTACATTTTTAATTGGACAACCTATTTAAGAAATTGGATTCGAATAAATGGTGTAGGAAGGTTAAAGTTAAGGGGTACAATTAGGAAATGTGAGGGAAAGGTAGGGCGGTGAAGGACTGTACAGAGGACAGGTGGGGTGGTAGAGATGACGAGATGTAGGGCGGTGCAAGACTGGATAGGACAGGTAAGGTGGTAGAGATGAGATGTGCGGTGGTGCAGCACTGGAATGGACTGGTAAGATGTAAGATGGTAGAGTTGAGCAGGAGATGCAGGGCGGTGCAGCACTGGAGAGGACAGGTAGGGTGGTAGAGTTGAGCAGATGTTGTGTGGTGCATCGCAGCAGAGAGGACAGGTAAGTGTGGTAAAACTGAGCAGGAGATGTAGGGAGGTGCAGCACTGTGGAGAGGACGGGTAAGTGTTGTAGAGTTGAGCAGGAGATGTAGGGTGGTGCAGCACTGTTGAGCATCTTGCAGGCACATATGATAAGTTTATGTTGTATTCTACAGCAGATGGGTTACTAGTGAAGTGGCTGTCAGCAATATGAGCCTAGCTGCTGAATTCAACATAGAATATGCCATCACTTTATAATTGGTAAGCATCCGATCCCCTAGGTACCCTTTGGTCCTGAGAATTATCATTTTAAAACCCATACATTTGATTCTAAGTTTTCCTTACCGCACCAATCCTGGTCATTTGCCTCTGCAAAAAGGACACATCATCCTTCAAACATGCCTCAATCACACCCATCCTCAAAAAGCCCTCCCTTGACCCATCCTCTGTGTCTAACTACTGCCCAATATCTCTTCTCCCTTATGCCTCAAAACTACTCGAACAGCATGTATATCTTGAACTGTCCTCCAACCTCTCCTCCTGTTCCCTCTTTGACCGGTTACAATCTGGCTTCCGACCACATCACTCAACTGAAACTGCCCTAACTAAAGTCACTAACGACCTACTAACCGCCAAGAGCAAGCGACACTACTCTGTCCTCCTTCTCCTGGACCTGTCTTCTCCCTTCGACACCGTGGACCATTCCCTCCTGCAGATTCTCTCATCCCGTGGCATCACAGACTTGGCCCTATCCTGGATCTCATCATGACTAACAGACCGAACATTTAGTGTCTCCCCCTCACACACCACGCCCCATCTGTCGGTGTTCCTCAAGGCTCAGTCCTCGGACCCCTACTCTTCTCCATCTACACCTTCGGCCTGGGACAGCTCATAGAATCCCACAGCTTGCAGTACCACCTCTACACAGATGACAAGCAGATCTACCTATCTGTACCTGACCTCACCTCTTTACTGACCAAAATCCCACAACGTCTGTCTGCTATCTCAGCCTTCTTCTCTGCTCGCTTTCTCAAACTGAACATGGACAAAACAGAATTCATCATCTTTCCCCCATCTCACTCTACCCCTCCACCAGACCTCTCCATCAATGTCAATGGCTGCTGTCTTTCCCCAGTCCCATACGCTCGGTGCCTTGGGGTGATCGACTCTACCTTCGCTTTCAAACCACATATCCAAGTCATCGCCTCCTCCTGCTGCCTCAAACTCAAAAATTTTTCCCGGATCCACGCATTCCTCAACCATGAAACCACAAAAACACTAGTGCACACCCTTATCTCCCGCCTCGACTACTGCAACCTCCTACTCTCCGGCCTCCCCTCCAGTCTATCCTACACTCTGCTGCCCGACTAATCCATCTGTCTCCCCGCTATGCGAGGCCCTTCACTGGCTGCCTATTGTCCAGAGGCTCCAGTTCAAAACCCTAAACATGACATACAAAGCCATCCACAACCTGTCTCCTCCATACATCTGTAACATGGCCTCCCGGTATCTATCCGCACGCAACCTTCGATCCTCTCAAGATCTCCTTCTCTACTCCCCCTCATCTCTTCTTCGCACAACCGCATACAAGACTTCTCTCGTGCTTCCCCCATACTCTGGAACTCTCTGCCGCAACACATCAGACTCTCACCAACAATGGAAACCTTCAAGAAGAACCTGAAGGTCGGTCTACTGAACCACCGCACGACCTGCTCTACCCTCTCCTACTGTATCCTCACCCATCCCTGTAGACTGTGAGCCCTCGCGGGCAGGGTCCTCTCTCCTTCTGTACTTGTGTGTCCCTTGTCTTGCACATGTATATTGTACTTGTCTGTATTTCCCCATTTCCCTGTAAAGCGCCATGGAATAAATGGCGCTATATAAATGTATAATAATCTTTAAACTAAATGCTGCATGCCCTTCATTCTCAGAACCAGTGGATGTCTTTGAGGTCAGACTTCAATTGATCCAGAAATGTTAGCAAAATACGGGAATAGCCCTTTAATGGGGAATTACAGATCATGAGTACCACCTCTCCATCGTGCCATACATTACACTGTTAAATGCCCATTAGAGAGCACAGACACAGGTGTCTCCTCACACCTAGAAAAGTTGGTACATATATTAGATAATGTACACACTTAACAAACACTTTAAATTATATTATGTCCCTCACAGGGACCCATACAATAAAAAAAAGGGACCACCACCCAAGACAAGAGTAAGCGGAGCCAAGATGAACTCGTTGCGCCACAGACTTCCCTGAAGCATAAAGGAAACCATAGGGAACTAAGTGTTTCATCACAGTGGCCGGACATGACGACGACTGGTTCTCACTTCTCATTCCCTCTTTGGAGGAGTCAGCCGTCATCTGCAGGACTCCTGTACTAGTAATCTAGCAGTGCTGTCATCTTTGGCCAATATCCAATCACAAATGGCCAGGAGACATAAAATTACGGTCTACGGATTGCAGGGTTTTGGGATCAATCCAGGGAGACGCCTCATGTTGTAACATGTATTCATCCACAACCTCGAATTCTCACTACTGTATATAATCACCCGTTAATGCTTGCTTGACACGTGACGGACAGGTCACAAATAGGGTGTGGGTTTATAGAGGGGGGAATCAAGACATAATATTTACAAGTATGAATCGCCCATAGAAAAATAAACAAACTAGACATACATGAGATCACTGTGTCCAGGAAAGTCTGAAGATAAAAAATAATTAACCAATATGGTAAACACTGTAAAGAAAAATAAGTCAGATTTGCTGTTCTGTTTTCAGTCTCAGCACGTCCTGAAAAAAAAAAAAAAAACGTAATAAAAAGTGATCAAAACAGCCCGTTTAGGGCGTGTTCACATGCTCATTGTTTGCGAAGCAGCGGGCCCAACTCCAGCCGGTGTCAGAGCAGCGGTCACAAGCAATTCTGCAGCGGCGGCCGGTGATCATAGCAACAAGCAGCTAATTATTCTTATTATTGGTAAACTATAAAAGTTACAAACATTCTGGAATTATTTTTACCCATTTATGAAGTTGAGACAAATTACTATTTTTAGTCTCCCTACGTGTTAGAATGCCACAAGAGGTGCATGGCAGTGCCTTGCCTGATTCTCCCCCTTCAAAAATACATGCACGCTCATACAAGCCGAGTGTGCACATGTATGGGAAAGTCTGGAGAGACTTGTTGGCCGTGTTCAAAGTGTACGGGCCGATCCCTTCTTACGCTGACCTGGACACGTAGTGAACGTTCTCACAGGTGGGAGGTCTCCTGGTGGGCACCAGATACTGTACAGCAGGCAGATGCACAGCACATGGAGCACACGCAGCACTTGAGTTGTAGGTCCGGGATCTCTGGCCAAGTCCTGTCGCACGGACATCTGGAAAGCATGTTCTGTTCTCAGGATCGGGGGGGGGGGGGGGGAAGCTTCACAAAGAATAACCTCTAATAAACTAATAAGTGATATCTGTAAACACAATGTTTAGCAGAGAATAGGTTAATAAGATATTCCCTGAATAAAGCCCCCCGTCACACAACAGATCGCTGTGTGTGATACTTACCAGCGACCGGCCCCCCTGCCGGGTATCGCTGATCATCCTGGAATGGCCAGGACATTTTTTTGATCGCTGGTCTCCCGCTGGCCAGCACGCATCGCTGCGTGAGACAGGCGGGAGACCAGGGACCAGGAGCTGGTAATTAAGGTAAACAGAGGGTTTCTAAGCTGCGCACAGCGCTTAGAAACCGATGTGTACCTTGGTTACCAGCGCGCTGGTAACCAAGGTACACATCGGGTCTCTAAGTGCCGCACGCCGCTTAGAAACCCGATGTGTACCTTGGTTACCAGCTCCCTGCACCAGCGCGCTGGTAACTAAGCTACACAGTGGGTAACTAAGCTACACAGTGGGTAACTAAGCTACACAGTGGGTAACTAAGCTACACAGTGGGTAACTAAGCTACACAGTGGGTAACTAAGCTACACAGTGGGTAACTAAGCTACACAGTGGGTAACTAAGCTACACAGTGGGTAACTAAGCTACACAGTGGGTAACTAAGCTACACAGTGGGTAACTAAGCTACACAGTGGGTAACTAAGCTACACAGTGGGTAACTAAGCTACACAGTGGGTAACTAAGCTACACAGTGGGTAACTAAGCTACACAGTGGGTAACTAAGCTACACAGTGGGTAACTAAGCTACACAGTGGGTAACTAAGCTACACAGTGGGTAACTAAGCTACACAGTGGGTAACTAAGCTACACAGTGGGTAACTAAGCGACGTGCGTCGCTTGTTACCCGCGTGTCGCTGGTGCTGATGGCTGGTGAAGCCGCCTGTTTGACAGCTCACCAGCGATCATGTAGCTACACCAGCGATCCTGACAAGGTCATATCGTTGTCGGGATCGCTGGTGCGTCGCTATGTGTGACGGGGCCCTAAATCTGTCTAGAAGTGAAAAAGCTTACATTTGTACTGCAATAGGTTACAAAAGTAGGGGGCTACCAGAATGCATCCCTCGCTCAGTGCAGCCTCCGACGCTCACAGCTGGACGTCACGACTATTGGTAAATGGCTTCGGCGGTCGGCTCACTGGCGGGGCGCGATCTTTTCCAGTTTGGCACTGCGGGAGAATTGCAGTGGTAATTTCGGCACGTTTCTTTCACAAAATAATCTATGGTGTCATTCAAAAGTGTAACATCACAGGTAAAAAAAAAAAAAAAAAAACATCATATAAACATAAAAATACTTATGGCTTCTGAAAAAAAAAAAGAAGGATGGGCAAATACTAAAACGCCAAAAGAAATGTCGCTCTGAAGAGAAAAGGTTAAACAGACAGAGCAGTCAGCCATATCCACATAGCAGCCTCTGAGATAACCCCCACTAAATACCAAGCCTTAAGCTGCAAGATCACTGTGAAGGAGTGGAGCTAAAAAGGCCTCCGATCACCCAAGGCGCCTTCATCAGGGGTAAAATGATTATATCGTGCCGCCCTGTAAATAGATCATTAGGGATAGCCGCCAATATCAGATCTCCAGGGATCCAACTACCTGCGCCCATCAGCTGACCCTGCAGTAGAGGAGAATGGACACCCAATAAATAGTCCCATACTGCCCCTCAGGGTGCACCCATCTATGACATGATACAGCCCAAACAGCCAGGCGTTAAGACGTGGCATAGATGGCAGGACTAATCAACCTCAGATATTGTAGTCTGGTGTTGACCCCTTGATCACATTTATTTAGGAGTGCCTGATCCAGGTACTGCAGCCTCACACGGAAAAAGTCTAGGAAAACCCACTGCCGGTAGCAATTTCTGAGCCCAAAATCGGAGTAGTGCACATATGATAAGCGGTTATTACGGGCAGCTCCTGGAAAGGTGAATCTGCCCCAACACCTCCCCCCAGGATCAGTGCAGACACAAAGTTTTCTCCACCCCCATCATTACAATACACACCTACCTGGAGATATTTGTCAAGAGACAGAACCCAAACAACCGTGACTTCATGTGTGAAGAAAAAAAAAAAAATTAACTAAATGTGTAAGAATCAGGGTCAGTGTAGAGAAGGAGCCTGGTCAGGGGAGCCAGGCCTGTGCCAAATCGGAAGTCACAGCTTCCCGATACGAAGTCTGATACAAGCCCAAATAAAACTAATCTCCTGCAAAGAAGGAGCCAGGTGCTGCAGCACACCATACTATACAGACTGGGCCACGGGGGAAGGGAGAAGCTCATGTCAGCCTTCCCAAAAGCTTCATACACCTAGAAAATATGTCTGGCAGCAAACACACAGCCCAGACAACACACAGGTCACGAAAACGCCAACTAATAATCACAGCTGTGAAATAGTCACGCGACAGCAAGTCGCAGACAGAATGCACAATTATTTTTGTAGCACAACTATTAAGAGAATTAGCTGTTGCGCGACCTGTAGCCCTATAGGACACAATTCGTGATGAGCGAACGTGCTGGTGGGGTAAGGTGTGATCTGAGCATATTCGGGGCTAACCGACTGTCTTTGGTGTGCTCGAATAATATGTTCGATTCCCCATGTCTCGTAGCTTTTAGACAGCCGTGGGGACTCAAACATTATTCGAGCATGCGGAAGTCACTCGTTAGCACCCGAGCATGCTGAGATAACACCTTATCAGAGCACGTTCACCTATCACTAGATATGATTGAAGGGATTGTCAGGTCATAGTGGCCTATCCAAAGATCAAGTCATCAATGTGAGATCGGTGGAGCCCGGAACCCACCTAAAACTATGATTAGTTTCGACAGGCTACTTTTAATTGTAGCTGTTCTGTGAAACCCGGCAGCAGCAACTACACATTATAAGGAGCTGCGCTTTGCAGCTCTGAAATTGGCAGTGGCCGGGTCTCGAACCCCCACCAATCTACTAATGATGATATAAAGGATGGGTTACCAATATGTTGTGACATTTTTAACCCTTTGATTTATAAACCTTCGCATTGACAACCATTTTCTCTTGTGTTGCTTTTTACATGTTGGATTTCATTATTTGGGATTATTTCACGCTCATGATGCCGTCGGAAGTGTATTATGCTGCCAGCCGACCCCCGATGTAATAAAGCTTTGACTAGAAGGGCTGACAATTGCAGCTCAACGTCGGGCAGGTTCATCTCCTCGCAGCTTCAGTTTTGCTCCTTTTCCCACTTATTTCAGTAAACACATACGATGTTTGCCAAAGAGCAGCCAGAGTCGTCTTCAGAGGAAGCAGCCGCTGCCAAGAATCCAACAAGAACTGCTGAAAACCATCTGCTTAGGGAGAAATATTCACATACACGTGAGCAACTAAGGAAAGCTTTGTGGATCAGAGCCTGGACGGTCAGCTGCAGCGAGGAGCAGGCGGCCCCCCCATCCTGGCGTTACTACAAGAGGGGTGCGACATTACACGAGTGGTGCCCATCATTCAAGTGATCTGTAACCTGTAAGATATCTACAGTGCAGGAGAGGACGGCCCCTAACTTTTTCAATCAGTGGGGTCCAGTACCCAACATCCTCTTATCAGGCCCTGCATTGGGTACTGCAGCTCAGCTCCCATTCACTTCAATAGAAGTGGAGCTGCAATATTAAAAAAAAATCCACCTGACTGTATAGAGCCATGCTCAGGGCCATTTTTTCACCCCCCGTTTTCCTCCAGGTGGGAAGGTGCACGATCCTATAGCTGCTGCTCTAGAGATGAGACAGAGCAAACACACATGATCCGAGCAATGTCCACACCACGCACACGGCTGCTGGGGACATTGATCTCCATGTGAAAGGTAAATGAGAAGCCCTGCTCAACAGGCAAATACAGATCAATGCGGGCGATGGCGTCACGCGCGATATCATGGGAACGGCACGTATCGGAGGCTCCCGGGGAGCACAATCTGCTGACTGCACTCTGAAGGTGCGGGCTGATCCACCCCAGGATAAGACACTGATACACTGTAACGGAAGCAGCAGACACCACGTATACAGGTTGTCAGCTGAACATCTAAGGTCTATAAATAAGAAGTCAACTACTTGATATAATAAATAAATTCGACAGGATAGGGGATAACCTGCAGATTGCCAGGGTCAGACCCCCACAGATCCAGAAATTGTGGCTCTGGAACATCATGGGTATGTTAAGCCTCCGCTCCATTCACTGCATATGAAAATCCCATTCTCCCCTTTCTCGGGGAGTCCCGTGGACTATGAATGGAGTCAGGGCCCCGAATGCACCTCTTAATTGAGGACTGGCATCCAGAGCCCTGCTCTCAGGATCGGTAAGGGTCCCAGAAATCAGACCACAAGAAAACAGCAGGTTATACTCTATCCTAGCAATAGGGGATAATTTGCTATTTGTTTTTTATGGGGGAAAAAAAAAAGTTAAGGACATTCTTTAAGTGTAGATTCCAAAAAGCAGTAATGGAGGGCCCCGGGTACCTGAGGTTTGGAGCTTGGGAGGTGTGCTGTAATGCACTATATGACGCCGCTGGGGTATACTGTGTGCTCTACATGGAGGCAGTATAGACTCTACATGGCAGCACTTTATTTTTTTTGCCAGTGACAACCTGGCATTAGACAGAAAAAGTTTGACAAGTCCTGATGTAGAGTGGAAGGGTGCGGTACTTGCCTACTCCTGACACCGCATACACAGGCATGCAGGCTACCGTGTGTGGGGGCCTTTAGTCCAGGTCACTGGGGCAAGCCGAGGACAGCCAGGGTGAGGCCTCAGTCACGCTCATGAATTAAAAGTCTGGACAAGTTAACAGTTCGCAGAGCCCTTTTTCCAGCCCCATTACAATTTACGGGCCCATATCGCGCCCACAGACAAACTCGAGTGCTGGAGTTCTGCCTGGAAGATTTTTTCTTTAAATGGCAAACTACATGAAAAGACAAATGAGTATTTGGAGAAAAGCTTAATAAATCCAATGGCTTCTGGTAACAGATCCATGCGCTGTCCAAACACGCGATTATGAAGAAATGCTGGGAAATCATCTCTTCTTACAGGACAATTAGGTTTAATAAAGGCAAAATATAAATTGGGTTTGTGCTGAATGATGCGCAGTCGGCGGAGAAAGAAAAAAAATGCAGCGTGATGATAGGAAAATGTAGGCGCCAGGCGGTCAGTGTCCTGCAGACAACTCAAGCCGGGGGTGTACATAAATATGCAACTACAGAGAGATCCACGGGGGCAGCAAAGCCGCATACTGGACTGCAGAACTACAACTCTCAGCAGGTTGGCGACTACTACTATATAGGATTCCTAGAGCACTCCATGACACTGTCCTGTTTGAGGTTTGGGGCTCTTAAGCTTAACCCCTAACCATGTGTAAAAAATAACAAATGCCGCTTCTTCCATCCCAGGATCAGCGCACAGGGAATGGTTTAGATATATACTGTACTCGTGACGTCACCTCCCTCTATACAGGTCTACACCGAGGTCCAGACACTTACGGGGAAGGAAAAGGAGCTGCACAGAAATAGAAAGAGGACATTTTATATGAAACAGCGCCACTCCTGGTGATTATCTGTGTCTGCACTCGAGTGACTAGGGATGAGCTGCAATACCAAACATAGCGTCACTCCTTTGGTATGGACTATTTCAGGAAAAAGAAAAAAAAAAGGTTTAGTTTCTCCAAATCTTCTACAATCCTTTTAGCCCCTTAGAGCGATATCTGACGCAGCTGTTAACCCTTTTAACACCGCTGTCAATCTCCGACGGTGTGCGAATATCCCACCACTGATGGGTTATGATTGTCAGGGGCCGCATGATGACCCCATGTCATATGATGCTCAGCTATATGCAGAGCTTCAAAAGGAGACTGGGATTTTCACTATAGAACGTCATTACCTAAGGATATTAAATAAAAACAAAATAAAAGTTTTTAAAAGATACATAGAAAAATTTGAATCGCCTATTTTTCCTCCCATTAAAAAAGATATCTATATTTGATATTACCGCATTCGTAAAAGTCTGAGCTATCAAAATATAATATCAATGAATCCGATCGGTAAAGGTGGTAAAAAAGGAAAAAAAAAAAAAAAAAAACGGATTTGCATCTTTGCAGTCAACACCCCTCTTTCAAGAAATGCAATAAAACAGAAGAAAAAGGTATCTACTCCAAATTAGCATTAATAAAATCGTTAGCTTGTCACGCCAAAAACTAGGCCTCACCCAGATCAGCTGTTGGATAAATAATAATGTTACAGGTCTGGGAACACTGCAACACAAAATGGTGATGTTGACGGAAAAATACAAATGTTATGGTAGAGAAAAAAACAAAACAAAACATGAAAATAAAGATTGGCTGCAGAGGAAAAGGGCTTCCTCATTTTTGCGCTTTCGTTCATTCCTGCTCTTCTTCCAAGAACCATAACTTTTGTTCTCATTTACGTCTCTGGATGAGGTCTTATTTTTTTGGGGAGGACGAGATGTAGTTTTTAATGATACAGTCCACTTTACCATACATCAAAATGGTATGGTAGGGGGGTGGGGGAAATTACAAGTGTGGTGAAATGGTAAATAATTATTATTTTTTTTTTTTTTTTTTTGGGGGGGGGGGGGGTCATTTTGATCAGGGCTGTGGAGTCGGAGTCAGTGTCATGGAAATTGAGGAGTTGGAGTACCGACTCCACAGCCCTGATTTTGATGCCGTTCAATGGTACGCTACAAAATTATCTGGCAATGGGATTATTTAAAGGGGATGTCATGAAACTTAACATTGATGGCCTATGCTTAGGACAGAGGCAGATTCTGGCTAAATGCCATAGTCGGCACCCGCTCTGTACGGGGTGGGCTCAGATCCTGAGCCTTGACCAGTGACTTTCATCACAGGTCATTAGGGGGTTAAACTTTTTTTTTTTTTTTTTTTTTTAAACAATACCTATAGGTGAAGACTAATACTTTCATTTCAGAATGTCCTTGATGTCCATATAACAGACTTTACAATTTCTTTACACTAATTCAGTAAAGTATCAGATACATTGTATCCAACTGTCAGGAGAGGAGGGAACTCTGACTGCTCAGGATGGATACATTTGTAACCCTAAACAGGAACTGCGGGTCACAAGTCCCACTGACTGCAAGGGGAAGACCAGGGACACAAGTCCCCTTCTTTCCAGCGGCTTCTCTCGTATCAAACGACGGCCTATGGAATTCATGTGATGCACTAGCCGTGGCCGAGCCACGTGATGGACACAGGTACACCGCTCTAACCATAGGACACAGATCATGAGGAAAGTAATCATTCCTATTACATAACAGCAAGCCGAGATCCTGCAGCCTGGGAGACAAGGACACAACACATCGCATATCGGAAAAATATATAATGTGCACAGGGCTCAGCAGGTGCCGCACAGAGCCCCCCAGGAGGAAGGGGCAACGCAAAAACTAAAGAAATGTGATTGACAACTACCCCAGACCCAACATAAGAAGAGCCTGCAGTCATTCTAAATAAGGAGAACCCCCCCTCACTGCTCAGACAGGGGGAACCCCGCACCCCTCACTGATCAGATGGGGGGGACCCCCGCACCCCTCACCGATCAGATGGGGGGGACCCCCGCACCCCTCACCGATTAGATGGGGGGGACCCCCGCACCCCTCACCGATTAGACGGGGGGACCCCCGCACCCCTCACCGATTAGATGGGGGGACCCCCACACTCCACACCCCTCAGACGGGGGGACCCCCACACTCCACACCCCTCACCAGACGGGGGGACCCCCACACTCCACACCCCTCACCGATCAAACAGGGGACCCCCCTCCATACTCCCTCACTGCTCAGACAGAGGGACCCCCCCAGACTCCCTCACTGCTCAGACAGGGGACCCCCACACTCCTCGCACCCCCCACACTGCTCAGACAGGGGACCCCCACACTGCTCGGGGACCCCCACACTGCTCGGGGACCCCCACACTGCTCGGGGACCCCCACACTGCTCGGGGACCCCCACACTGCTCGGGGACCCCCACACTGCTCAGACAGGGGACCCCCACACTGCTCAGACAGGGGACCCCCACACTGCTCAGACAGGGGACCCCCACACTGCTCAGACAGGGGACCCCCACACTGCTCAGACAGGGGACCCCCACACTCCTCGCACCCCCCACTCCTCAGACAGGGGACCCCCACACTCCTCGCACCCCCCACACTCCTCAGACAGGGGACCCCCACACTCCAGGGGAACCCCACACTCCTCAGACAGGGGAACCCCACACTCCTCAGACAGGGGAACCCCACACTCCTCAGACAGGGGAACCCCACACTCCTCAGACAGGGGAACCCCACACTCCTCAGACAGGGGAACCCCACACTCCTCACACCCCTCACTGCTCAGACAGGGGACCCCCACACTCCTCACACCCCTCACTGCTCAGACAGGGGACCCCCACACTCCTCACACCCCTCACTGCTCAGACAGGGGACCCCCACACTCCTCACTGCTCAGACAGGGGACCCCCACACTCCTCACTGCTCAGACAGGGGACCCCCACACTCCTCGCCCCCCTCACTGCTCAGACAGGGGACCCCCACACTCCGCGCCCCCCTCACTGCTCAGACAGGGGACCCCCACACTCCGCGCCCCCCTCACTGCTCAGACAGGGGACCCCCACACTCCGCGCCCCCCACACTGCTCAGACAGGGGACCCCCACACTCCGCACCCCCCACACTGCTCAGACAGGGGACCCCCACACTCCGCACCCCCCACACTGCTCAGACAGGGGACCCCCACACTCCGCACCCCCCACACTGCTCAGACAGGGGACCCCCACACTCCGCACCCCCCACACTGCTCAGACAGGGGACCCCCACACTCCGCACCCCCCACACTGCTCAGACAGGGGACACCCACACTCCTCACTGCTCAGACAGGGGACCCCCACACTCCTCTCACCCCTCACTGCTCAGACAGGGGACCCCCACACTCCGCACCCCCCACACTGCTCAGACAGGGGACCCCCACACTCCGCACCCCCACACTCCGCACCCCCCACACTGCTCAGACAGGGGACCCCCACACTCCGCACCCCCCACACTGCTCAGACAGGGGACCCCCACACTCCGCACCCCCCACACTGCTCAGACAGGGGACCCCCCACACTGCTCAGACAGGGGACCCCCCACACTGCTCAGACAGGGGACCCCCCACACTGCTCAGACAGGGGACCCCCCACACTGCTCAGACAGGGGACCCCCCACACTGCTCAGACAGGGGACCCCCCACACTGCTCAGACAGGGGACCCCCCACACTGCTCAGACAGGGGACCCCCACACTGCTCAGACAGGGGACCCCCACACTGCTCAGACAGGGGACTCCCACACTGCTCAGACAGGGGACTCCCACACTGCTCAGACAGGGGACTCCCACACTGCTCAGACAGGGGACCCCCACACTCCGCACCCCCCACACTGCTCAGACAGGGGACTCCCACACTCCTCGCACCCCTCACTGCTCAGACAGGGGACTACCACACTCCTCGCACCCCTCACTGCTCAGACAGGGGACCTCCACACTCCTCGCACCCCTCACTGCTCAGACAGGGGACCCCCATACTCCTCACACCCCTCACTGCTCAGACAGGGGACCCCCACACTCCTCTCACCCCTCACTGCTCAGACAGGGGACCCCCACACTCCTCACTGCTCAGACAGGGGACCCCCACACTCCTCACACCCCTCACTGCTCAGACAGGGGACCCCCACACTCCTCACACCCCCCATACTGCTCAGACAGGGGACCCCCACACTCCTCTCACCCCCCACACTGCTCAGACAGGGGACCCCCACACTCCTCGCACCCCCCACACTGCTCAGACAGGGGACCCCCACACTCCTCACACCCCCCATACTGCTCAGACAGGGGACCCCCACACTCCTCACACCCCCCATACTGCTCAGACAGGGGACCCCCACACTCCTCGCACCCCCCACACTGCTCAGACAGGGGACCCCCACACTCCTCGCACCCCCCACACTGCTCAGACAGGGGACCCCCACACTCCTCACACCCCCCACACTGCTCAGACAGGGGACCCCCACACTCCTCACACCCCCCACACTGCTCAGACAGGGGACCCCCACACTCCGCACCCCCCACACTGCTCAGACAGGGGACCCCCACACTCCAGGGGAACCCCACACTGCTCAGACAGGGGACCCCCACACTCCTCGCACCCCCCACACTGCTCAGACAGGGGACCCCCACACTCCTCGCACCCCCCACACTGCTCAGACAGGGGACCCCCACACTCCTCACACCCCCCACACTGCTCAGACAGGGGACCCCCACACTCCTCACACCCCCCACACTGCTCAGACAGGGGACCCCCACACTCCTCACACCCCCCACACTGCTCAGACAGGGGACCCCCACACTCCTCACACCCCTCACTGCTCAGACAGGGGACCCCCACACTCCTCGCACCCCCCACACTGCTCAGACAGGGGACCCCCACACTCCTCACACCCCCACACTCCTCACACCCCTCACTGCTCAGACAGGGGACCCCCACACTCCTCGCACCCGCCACACTGCTCAGACAGGGGACCGCCACACTGCTCAGACAGGGGACCGCCACACTGCTCAGACAGGGGACCGCCACACTGCTCAGACAGGGGACCGCCACACTGCTCAGACAGGGGACCGCCACACTGCTCAGACAGGGGACCGCCACACTGCTCAGACAGGGGACCGCCACACTGCTCAGACAGGGGACCGCCACACTGCTCAGACAGGGGACCGCCACACTGCTCAGACAGGGGACCGCCACACTGCTCAGACAGGGGACCCCCACACTGCTCAGACAGGGGACCCCCACACTGCTCAGACAGGGGACCCCCACACTGCTCAGACAGGGGACCCCCACACTGCTCAGACAGGGGACCCCCACACTGCTCAGACAGGGGACCCCCACACTGCTCAGACAGGGGACCCCCACACTGCTCAGACAGGGGACCCCCACACTGCTCAGACAGGGGACTCCCACACTGCTCAGACAGGGGACTCCCACACTGCTCAGACAGGGGACTCCCACACTGCTCAGACAGGGGACTCCCACACTGCTCAGACAGGGGACTCCCACACTGCTCAGACAGGGGACTCCCACACTGCTCAGACAGGGGACTCCCACACTGCTCAGACAGGGGACTCCCACACTGCTCAGACAGGGGACCCCCACACTCCGCACCCCCCACACTGCTCAGACAGGGGACTCCCACACTCCTCGCACCCCTCACTGCTCAGACAGGGGACTACCACACTCGTCGCACCCCTCACTGCTCAGACAGGGGACCTCCACACTCCTCGCACCCCTCACTGCTCAGACAGGGGACCCCCATACTCCTCACACCCCTCACTGCTCAGACAGGGGACCCCCACACTCCTCTCACCCCTCACTGCTCAGACAGGGGACCCCCACACTCCTCACTGCTCAGACAGGGGACCACCACACTCCTCGCACCCCTCACTGCTCAGACAGGGGACCCCCACACTCCTCACACCCCTCACTGCTCAGACAGGGGACCCCCACACTCCTCACACCCCCCATACTGCTCAGACAGGGGACCCCCACACTCCTCTCACCCCCCACACTGCTCAGACAGGGGACCCCCACACTCCTCGCACCCCCCACACTGCTCAGACAGGGGACCCCCACACTCCTCACACCCCCCATACTGCTCAGACAGGGGACCCCCACACTCCTCACACCCCTCACTGCTCAGACAGGGGACCCCCACACTCCTCGCACCCCCCACACTGCTCCGACAGGGGACCCCCACACTCCTCACACCCCCCACACTGCTCAGACAGGGGACCCCCACACTCCTCACACCCCCCACACTGCTCAGACAGGGGACCCCCACACTCCTCACACCCCCCACACTGCTCAGACAGGGGACCCCCACACTCCTCGCACCCCCCACACTGCTCAGACAGGGGACCCCCACACTCCTCACACCCCCCACACTGCTCAGACAGGGGACCCCCACACTCCTCACACCCCCCACACTGCTCAGACAGGGGACCCCCACACTCCTCACACCCCCCACACTGCTCAGACAGGGGACCCCCACACTCCGCACCCCCCACACTGCTCAGACAGGGGACCCCCACACTCCAGGGGAACCCCACACTGCTCAGACAGGGGACCCCCACACTCCTCGCACCCCACACTGCTCAGACAGGGGACCCCCACACTCCTCACACCCCTCACTGCTCAGACAGGGGACCCCCACACTCCTCGCACCCCCCACACTGCTCAGACAGGGGACCCCCACACTCCTCGCACCCCCCACACTGCTCAGACAGGGGACCCCCACACTCCGCACCCCCCACACTGCTCAGACAGGGGACCCCCACACTCCTCACACCCCCCACACTGCTCAGACAGGGGACCCCCACACTCCTCACACCCCCCACACTGCTCAGACAGGGGACCCCCACACTCCTCACACCCCCCACACTGCTCAGACAGGGGACCCCCACACTCCTCACACCCCCCACACTGCTCAGACAGGGGACCCCCACACTGCTCAGACAGGGGACCCCCACACTCCGCACCCCCCACACTGCTCAGACAGGGGACCCCCACACTCCTCACACCCCCACACTCCTCACACCCCTCACTGCTCAGACAGGGGACCCCCACACTCCTCGCACCCCCCACACTGCTCAGACAGGGGACCCCCACACTCCTCACACCCCTCACTGCTCAGACAGGGGACCCCCACACTCCTCGCACCCCCCACACTGCTCAGACAGGGGACCCCCACACTCCTCACACCCCCCACACTGCTCAGACAGGGGACCCCCACACTGCTCAGACAGGGGACCCCCACACTCCGCACCCCCCACACTGTGTGGCGGTCCCCTGTCTGAGCAGTGTGGCGGTCCCCTGTCTGAGCAGTGTGGCGGTCCCCTGTCTGAGCAGTGTGGCGGTCCCCTGTCTGAGCAGTGTGGCGGTCCCCTGTCTGAGCAGTGTGGCGGTCCCCTGTCTGAGCAGTGTGGCGGTCCCCTGTCTGAGCAGTGTGGCGGTCCCCTGTCTGAGCAGTGTGGCGGTCCCCTGTCTGAGCACTTCCCAGGTCAATACGATTAGTCCCCAGTCCCCACAATTTTAAGCGTGTCCTGAAAACGCATTTATTCAGACTGGCCTATCGCCTCAACACATTAACCTAACCTATCCCTGTGTGGCAGAGCCAAAAATTTTACCATAACCAGGTTCCCAGCATCATGTTCCCACATGCTTTATGCATCCATTAGCCCTCTGTGTCTGTACTGTTACACACTTAACATTATGGCTGGTCCATACAATCAGGGCAACTGTTACCACCCACCTTTCGTGTCTACCTCTTTCCTCATAGACTGTAAGCTTGCGAGCAGGGCCCTCACTCCTCTTGGTATTTGTTATAATCTACTGTATGTGATTATTGTTATGCTGTAATGTCTATTGTCTGTACAAATCCCCTCTGAAATGTAAAGTGCTGCGGAATATGTCGGCGCTATAAAAATAAAATTTATTATTATTATTATTATTAATATAATATCAATGAATCCGATCGGTAAAGGTGGTAAAAAAGGAAAAAAAAAAAAAAAAAAAACGGATCTGCATCTTTGCAGTCAACACCCCTCTTTCAAGAAATGCAATAAAACAGAAGAAAAAGGTATCTACTCCAAATTAGCATTAATAAAATCGTTAGCTTGTCACGCCAAAAACTAGGCCTCACCCAGATCAGCTGTTGGATAAATAATAATGTTACAGGTCTGGGAACACTGCAACACAAAATGGTGATGTTGACGGAAAAATACAAATGTTATGGTAGAGAAAAAAACAAAACAAAACATGAAAATAAAGATTGGCTGCAGAGGAAAAGGGCTTCCTCATTTTTGCGCTTTCGTTCATTCCTGCTCTTCTTCCAAGAACCATAACTTTTGTTCTCATTTACGTCTCTGGATGAGGTCTTATTTTTTTGGGGAGGACGAGATGTAGTTTTTAATGATACAGTCCACTTTACCATACATCAAAATGGTATGGTAGGGGGGTGGGGGAAATTACAAGTGTGGTGAAATGGTAAATAATTATTATTTTTTTTTTTTTTGGGGGGGGGGGGGGTCATTTTGATCAGGGCTGTGGAGTCGGAGTCAGTGTCATGGAAATTGAGGAGTTGGAGTACCGACTCCACAGCCCTGATTTTGATGCCGTTCAATGGTACGCTACAAAATTATCTGGCAATGGGATTATTTAAAGGGGATGTCATGAAACTTAACATTGATGGCCTATGCTTAGGACAGAGGCAGATTCTGGCTAAATGCCATAGTCGGCACCCGCTCTGTACGGGGTGGGCTCAGATCCTGAGCCTTGACCAGTGACTTTCATCACAGGTCATTAGGGGGTTAAACTTTTTTTTTTTTTTTTTTTTTAAACAATACCTATAGGTGAAGACTAATACTTTCATTTCAGAATGTCCTTGATGTCCATATAACAGACTTTACAATTTCTTTACACTAATTCAGTAAAGTATCAGATACATTGTATCCAACTGTCAGGAGAGGAGGGAACTCTGACTGCTCAGGATGGATACATTTGTAACCCTAAACAGGAACTGCGGGTCACAAGTCCCACTGACTGCAAGGGGAAGACCAGGGACACAAGTCCCCTTCTTTCCAGCGGCTTCTCTCGTATCAAACGACGGCCTATGGAATTCATGTGATGCACTAGCCGTGGCCGAGCCACGTGATGGACACAGGTACACCGCTCTAACCATAGGACACAGATCATGAGGAAAGTAATCATTCCTATTACATAACAGCAAGCCGAGATCCTGCAGCCTGGGAGACAAGGACACAACACATCGCATATCGGAAAAATATATAATGTGCACAGGGCTTAGCAGGTGCCGCACAGAGCCCCCCAGGAGGAAGGGGCAACGCAAAAACTAAAGAAATGTGATTGACAACTACCCCAGACCCAACATAAGAAGAGCCTGCAGTCATTCTAAATAAGGAGAACCCCCCCTCACTGCTCAGACAGGGGGAACCCCGCACCCCTCACCGATCAGATGGGGGGGACCCCCGCACCCCTCACCGATTAGATGGGGGGACCCCCGCACCCCTCACCGATTAGATGGGGGGACCCCCGCACCCCTCACCGATTAGATGGGGGGACCCCCGCACCCCTCACCGATTAGATGGGGGGACCCCCGCACCCCTCACCGATTAGATGGGGGGACCCCCGCACCCCTCACCGATTAGACGGGGGGACCCCCGCACCCCTCACCGATTAGACGGGGGGACCCCCGCACCCCTCACCGATTAGACGGGGGGACCCCCGCACTCCACACCCCTCACCAGACGGGGGGACCCCCACACTCCACACCCCTCACCAGACGGGGGGACCCCCACACTCCACACCCCTCACCAGACGGGGGGACCCCCACACTCCACACCCCTCACCAGACGGGGGGACCCCCACACTCCACACCCCTCACCAGACGGGGGGACCCCCACACTCCACACCCCTCACCAGACGGGGGGACCCCCACACTCCACACCCCTCACCAGACGGGGGGACCCCCACACTCCACACCCCTCACCAGACGGGGGGACCCCCACACTCCACACCCCTCACCAGACGGGGGGACCCCCACACTCCACACCCCTCACCAGACGGGGGGACCCCCACACTCCACACCCCTCACCAGACGGGGGGACCCCCACACTCCACACCCCTCAGACGGGGGGACCCCCACACTCCACACCCCTCAGACGGGGGGACCCCCACACTCCACACCCCTCAGACGGGGGGACCCCCACACTCCACACCCCTCACCAGACGGGGGGACCCCCACACTCCACACCCCTCACCGATCAAACAGGGGACCCCCCTCCATACTCCCTCACTGCTCAGACAGAGGGACCCCCCCAGACTCCCTCACTGCTCAGACAGGGGACCCCCACACTCCTCGCACCCCCCACACTGCTCAGACAGGGGACCCCCACACTGCTCGGGGACCCCCACACTGCTCGGGGACCCCCACACTGCTCGGGGACCCCCACACTGCTCGGGGACCCCCACACTGCTCGGGGACCCCCACACTGCTCGGGGACCCCCACACTGCTCGGGGACCCCCACACTGCTCGGGGACCCCCACACTGCTCGGGGACCCCCACACTGCTCAGACAGGGGACCCCCACACTGCTCAGACAGGGGACCCCCACACTGCTCAGACAGGGGACCCCCACACTGCTCAGACAGGGGACCCCCACACTCCTCGCACCCCCCACTCCTCAGACAGGGGACCCCCACACTCCTCGCACCCCCCACACTCCTCAGACAGGGGACCCCCACACTCCAGGGGAACCCCACACTCCTCAGACAGGGGAACCCCACACTCCTCAGACAGGGGAACCCCACACTCCTCAGACAGGGGAACCCCACACTCCTCAGACAGGGGAACCCCACACTCCTCAGACAGGGGAACCCCACACTCCTCAGACAGGGGAACCCCACACTCCTCAGACAGGGGACCCCCACACTCCTCACACCCCTCACTGCTCAGACAGGGGACCCCCACACTCCTCACACCCCTCACTGCTCAGACAGGGGACCCCCACACTCCTCACACCCCTCACTGCTCAGACAGGGGACCCCCACACTCCTCACTGCTCAGACAGGGGACCCCCACACTCCTCACTGCTCAGACAGGGGACCCCCACACTCCTCACTGCTCAGACAGGGGACCCCCACACTCCTCGCCCCCCTCACTGCTCAGACAGGGGACCCCCACACTCCGCGCCCCCCTCACTGCTCAGACAGGGGACCCCCACACTCCGCGCCCCCCTCACTGCTCAGACAGGGGACCCCCACACTCCGCGCCCCCCACACTGCTCAGACAGGGGACCCCCACACTCCGCACCCCCCACACTGCTCAGACAGGGGACCCCCACACTCCGCACCCCCCACACTGCTCAGACAGGGGACCCCCACACTCCGCACCCCCCACACTGCTCAGACAGGGGACCCCCACACTCCGCACCCCCCACACTGCTCAGACAGGGGACCCCCACACTCCGCACCCCCCACACTGCTCAGACAGGGGACACCCACACTCCTCACTGCTCAGACAGGGGACCCCCACACTCCTCTCACCCCTCACTGCTCAGACAGGGGACCCCCACACTCCGCACCCCCCACACTGCTCAGACAGGGGACCCCCACACTCCGCACCCCCACACTCCGCACCCCCCACACTGCTCAGACAGGGGACCCCCACACTCCGCACCCCCCACACTGCTCAGACAGGGGACCCCCCACACTGCTCAGACAGGGGACCCCCCACACTGCTCAGACAGGGGACCCCCCACACTGCTCAGACAGGGGACCCCCCACACTGCTCAGACAGGGGACCCCCCACACTGCTCAGACAGGGGACCCCCCACACTGCTCAGACAGGGGACCCCCCACACTGCTCAGACAGGGGACCCCCCACACTGCTCAGACAGGGGACCCCCCACACTGCTCAGACAGGGGACCCCCACACTGCTCAGACAGGGGACCCCCACACTGCTCAGACAGGGGACTCCCACACTGCTCAGACAGGGGACCCCCACACTCCGCACCCCCCACACTGCTCAGACAGGGGACTCCCACACTCCTCGCACCCCTCACTGCTCAGACAGGGGACTACCACACTCCTCGCACCCCTCACTGCTCAGACAGGGGACCTCCACACTCCTCGCACCCCTCACTGCTCAGACAGGGGACCCCCATACTCCTCACACCCCTCACTGCTCAGACAGGGGACCCCCACACTCCTCTCACCCCTCACTGCTCAGACAGGGGACCCCCACACTCCTCACTGCTCAGACAGGGGACCCCCACACTCCTCACACCCCTCACTGCTCAGACAGGGGACCCCCACACTCCTCACACCCCCCATACTGCTCAGACAGGGGACCCCCACACTCCTCTCACCCCCCACACTGCTCAGACAGGGGACCCCCACACTCCTCGCACCCCCCACACTGCTCAGACAGGGGACCCCCACACTCCTCACACCCCCCATACTGCTCAGACAGGGGACCCCCACACTCCTCACACCCCCCATACTGCTCAGACAGGGGACCCCCACACTCCTCGCACCCCCCACACTGCTCAGACAGGGGACCCCCACACTCCTCACACCCCCCACACTGCTCAGACAGGGGACCCCCACACTCCTCACACCCCCCACACTGCTCAGACAGGGGACCCCCACACTCCTCACACCCCCCACACTGCTCAGACAGGGGACCCCCACACTCCTCACACCCCCCACACTGCTCAGACAGGGGACCCCCACACTCCAGGGGAACCCCACACTGCTCAGACAGGGGACCCCCACACTCCTCGCACCCCCCACACTGCTCAGACAGGGGACCCCCACACTCCTCGCACCCCCCACACTGCTCAGACAGGGGACCCCCACACTCCTCACACCCCCCACACTGCTCAGACAGGGGACCCCCACACTCCTCACACCCCCCACACTGCTCAGACAGGGGACCCCCACACTCCTCACACCCCCCACACTGCTCAGACAGGGGACCCCCACACTCCTCACACCCCTCACTGCTCAGACAGGGGACCCCCACACTCCTCGCACCCCCCACACTGCTCAGACAGGGGACCCCCACACTCCTCGCACCCCCACACTCCTCACACCCCTCACTGCTCAGACAGGGGACCCCCACACTCCTCGCACCCCCCACACTGCTCAGACAGGGGACCGCCACACTGCTCAGACAGGGGACCGCCACACTGCTCAGACAGGGGACCGCCACACTGCTCAGACAGGGGACCGCCACACTGCTCAGACAGGGGACCCCCACACTGCTCAGACAGGGGACCCCCACACTGCTCAGACAGGGGACCCCCACACTGCTCAGACAGGGGACCCCCACACTGCTCAGACAGGGGACCCCCACACTGCTCAGACAGGGGACCCCCACACTGCTCAGACAGGGGACCCCCACACTGCTCAGACAGGGGACCCCCACACTGCTCAGACAGGGGACCCCCACACTGCTCAGACAGGGGACCCCCACACTGCTCAGACAGGGGACCCCCACACTGCTCAGACAGGGGACCCCCACACTGCTCAGACAGGGGACCCCCACACTGCTCAGACAGGGGACCCCCACACTGCTCAGACAGGGGACCCCCACACTGCTCAGACAGGGGACTCCCACACTGCTCAGACAGGGGACTCCCACACTGCTCAGACAGGGGACTCCCACACTGCTCAGACAGGGGACTCCCACACTGCTCAGACAGGGGACTCCCACACTGCTCAGACAGGGGACTCCCACACTGCTCAGACAGGGGACTCCCACACTGCTCAGACAGGGGACCCCCACACTCCGCACCCCCCACACTGCTCAGACAGGGGACTCCCACACTCCTCGCACCCCTCACTGCTCAGACAGGGGACTACCACACTCCTCGCACCCCTCACTGCTCAGACAGGGGACCTCCACACTCCTCGCACCCCTCACTGCTCAGACAGGGGACCCCCATACTCCTCACACCCCTCACTGCTCAGACAGGGGACCCCCACACTCCTCTCACCCCTCACTGCTCAGACAGGGGACCCCCACACTCCTCACTGCTCAGACAGGGGACCACCACACTCCTCGCACCCCTCACTGCTCAGACAGGGGACCCCCACACTCCTCACACCCCTCACTGCTCAGACAGGGGACCCCCACACTCCTCACACCCCCCATACTGCTCAGACAGGGGACCCCCACACTCCTCTCACCCCCCACACTGCTCAGACAGGGGACCCCCACACTCCTCGCACCCCCCACACTGCTCAGACAGGGGACCCCCACACTCCTCACACCCCCCATACTGCTCAGACAGGGGACCCCCACACTCCTCACACCCCTCACTGCTCAGACAGGGGACCCCCACACTCCTCGCACCCCCCACACTGCTCAGACAGGGGACCCCCACACTCCTCACACCCCCCACACTGCTCAGACAGGGGACCCCCACACTCCTCACACCCCCCACACTGCTCAGACAGGGGACCCCCACACTCCTCGCACCCCCCACACTGCTCAGACAGGGGACCCCCACACTCCTCACACCCCCCACACTGCTCAGACAGGGGACCCCCACACTCCTCACACCCCCCACACTGCTCAGACAGGGGACCCCCACACTCCTCACACCCCCCACACTGCTCAGACAGGGGACCCCCACACTCCTCACACCCCCCACACTGCTCAGACAGGGGACCCCCACACTCCTCACACCCCCCACACTGCTCAGACAGGGGACCCCCACACTCCGCACCCCCCACACTGCTCAGACAGGGGACCCCCACACTCCAGGGGAACCCCACACTGCTCAGACAGGGGACCCCCACACTCCTCGCACCCCCCACACTGCTCAGACAGGGGACCCCCACACTCCTCACACCCCTCACTGCTCAGACAGGGGACCCCCACACTCCTCGCACCCCCCACACTGCTCAGACAGGGGACCCCCACACTCCTCACACCCCCACACTGCTCAGACAGGGGACCCCCACACTCCGCACCCCCCACACTGCTCAGACAGGGGACCCCCACACTCCTCACACCCCCCACACTGCTCAGACAGGGGACCCCCACACTCCTCACACCCCCCACACTGCTCAGACAGGGGACCCCCACACTCCGCACCCCCCACACTGCTCAGACAGGGGACCCCCACACTCCGCACCCCCCACACTGCTCAGACAGGGGACCCCCACACTCCTCACACCCCTCACACCCCTCACTGCTCAGACAGGGGACCCCCACACTCCTCGCACCCCCCACACTGCTCAGACAGGGGACCCCCACACTCCTCACACCCCTCACTGCTCAGACAGGGGACCCCCACACTCCTCGCACCCCCCACACTGCTCAGACAGGGGACCCCCACACTCCTCACACCCCCCACACTGCTCAGACAGGGGACCCCCACACTGCTCAGACAGGGGACCCCCACACTGCTCAGACAGGGGACCCCCACACTCCGCACCCCCCACACTGCTCAGACAGGAGACCCCCATACTCCTCACACCATTGCTGTCGCCGGTACTCACAGTCCAGGTGCTTCTTCTTGGGCCCCATGATCTCGTGGGTCGTGGCCTTGCACACGGTCTTGGACACAGCGGAGCCGGTGACGCTGTGCTGAGCCGCCGTGATGCGGTCCGTGATGCTCTGCCCGGACATGGCAGCGCGTCTTATACCTCACAGATCAGAGGGAAGAGGCCCGGGTCGCGGGATCCGGTGTGAGCAGCCCGGCCGCACACCTGGTCATGGAGAGGAGGCGGCCCCGCACGCACTCACGGACACTGCCGCCCCAGGAGCCGCCGTACGGCGCCGAGCGTCACAGAACGGGAGCAGAGGAGGAAAATGGCGGCACAGCTCCACCTCAGAGACCGGCGGCGTCACGTGACCCGGGGGCGGAGCCTACAGAAGGCGTCTGACATTGGGGGCGTGACTTTCTAAGAAATCCACTGGCAGTCGGAGACATCGCGTGGTAGGCGGGGCAATTACTAGGAATCCTGCTCAGTGGGCGGGGCGTACATCTGGACACGCCCGATGTCATTACTGGACACGCCCAGTGTTCCCAAGGAATAATTCCAGGATAATCCGGAGCTATGTAATACATATACAACGGTTATCCCAGTATAATCCATGCACACAGTCATATATGGAGCTACATCATACACATACACCTGTAATCCCAGTATAATCCATGCACACAGTCATATATGGAGCTATATCATACACATACACCTGTAATTCCAGTATAATCCATGCACACAGTCATATATGGAGCTACATCATACACATACACCTATAATCCCAGTATAATCCATGCACACAGTCATATATGGAGCTATATCATACACATACACCTGTAATCCCAGTATAATCCATGCACACAGTCATATATGGAGCTACATCATACACATACACCTGTAATCCCAGTATAATCCATGCACACAGTCATATATGGAGCTACATCATACACATACACCTGTAATCCCAGTATAATCCATGCACACAGTCATATATGGAGCTACATCATACACATACACCTATAATCCCAGTATAATCCATGCACACAGTCATATATGGAGCTACATCATACACATACACCTGTAATCCCAGTATAAGGCTGGTTTCACATTAGCGCTTTATAAGCGCACGCACGGCCGGGGGTAGCTCCGCCCCCGAGCCGGCTCTCTGCCCGGCGTGCCCGCCCCTTGCTTGTAGCGCCGCCTCCTAGCGGACAGCGGCGCCTGCGATCGGCGCACCCTATCTTTAGCATAGGGTGCGCAGATCGTGCGCAGGCCGTGCGCTAGTTGCGCTTTGACCTGCGCTGCGCACTTTTGACGGTGCGCCGTGCGCGCCAAAATCCGAAAAGTTTGACTTTGGCGCGCACGGCGCACCGTCAAAAGTGCGCAGCGCAGGTCAAAGCGCAACTAGCACACGGCCTGCGCACGATCTGCGCACCCTATGCTAAAGATAGGGTGCGCCGATCGCAGGCGCCGCTGTCCGCTAGGAGGCGGCGCTACAAGCAAGGGGCGGGCACGCCGGGCGGAGAGCCGGCTCGGGGGCGGAGCTACCCCCGGCCGTGCGTGCGCTTAAAAAGCGCTAATGTGAAACCAGCCTAATCCATGCACACAGTCATATATGGAGCTACATCATACACATACACCTATAATCCCAGTATAATCCATGCACACAGTCATATATGGAGCTACATCATACACATACACCTGTAATCCCAGTATAATCCATGCACACAGTCATATATGGAGCTACATCATACACATACACCTATAATCCCAGTATAATCCATGCACACAGTCATATATGGAGCTACATCATACACATACACCTGTAATCCCAGTATAATCCATGCACACACAGTCATATATGGAGATACATCTTACACATACACCTGTAATCCCAGTATAATCCATGCACACAGTCATATATGGAGCTACATCATACACATACACCTGTAATCCCAGTATAATCCATGCACACAGTCATATATGGAGCTATATCATACACCTATAATCCCAGTAAAATCCATGCACACACAGTCATATATGGAGCTACATCATACACATACACCTGTAATCCCAGTATAATCCATGCACACAGTCATATATGAAGCTACATCATACACATACACCTATAATCCCAGTATAATCCATGCACACAGTCATATATGGAGCTACATCATACACATACACCTGTAATCCCAGTATAATCCATGCACACACAGTCATATATGGAGCTACATCATACACATACACCTATAATCCCAGTATAATCCATGCACACAGTCATATATGGAGCTACATCATACACATACACCTATAATCCCAGTATAATCCATGCACACACAGTCATATATGGAGCTACATCATACACATACACCTGTAATCCCAGTATAATCCATGCACACAGTCATATATGGAGCTACATCATACACATACACCTGTAATCCCAGTATAATCCATGCACACAGTCATATATGGAGCTATATCATACACATACACCTGTAATCCCAGTATAATCCATGCACACACAGTCATATATGGAGCTACATCATACACATACACCTGTAATCCCAGTATAAGCCATGCACACACAGTCATATATGGAGCTATATCATACACATACACCTGTAATCCCAGTATAATCCATGCACACAGTCATATATGGAGCTACATCATACACCTATAATCCCAGTATAATCCATGCACACACAGTCATATATGGAGCTACATCATACACATACACCTGTAATCCCAGTATAATCCATGCACACAGTCATATATGGAGCTACATCATACACATACACCTGTAATCCCAGTATAATCCATGCACACACAGTCATATATGGAGCTACATCATACACATACACCTGTAATCCCAGTATAATCCATGCACACAGTCATATATGGAGCTATATCATACACATACACCTGTAATCCCAGTATAATCCATGCACACACAGTCATATATGGAGCTACATCATACACATACACCTGTAATCCCAGTATAAGCCATGCACACAGTCATATATGGAGCTATATCATACACACACACCTGTAATCCCAGTATAATCCATGCACACACAATCATACATGGAACTATATCATACACATACACCTGTAATCCCAGTATAATCCATGCACACAGTCATATATGGAGCTACATCATACACATACACCTATAATCCCAGTATAATCCATGCACACACAGTCATATATGGAGCTACATCATACACATACACCTATAATCCCAGTATAATCCATGCACACAGTCATATATGGAGCTACATCATACACATACACCTGTAATCCCAGTATAATCCATGCACACAGTCATATATGGAGCTATATCATACACACACCTGTAATCCCAGTATAATCCATGCACACAGTCATATATGGAGCTACATCATACACATACACCTGTAATCCCAGTATAATCCATGCACACAGTCATATATGGAGCTACATCATACACATACACCTATAATCCATGCACATAGTCATATATGGAGCTATATCATACACATACACCTGTAATCCCAGTATAATCCATGCACACAGTCATATATGGAGCTACGTCATACACATACACCTATAATCCCAGTATAATCCATGCACACACAGTCATATATGGAGCTACATCATACACATACACCTATAATCCCAGTATAATCCATGCACACAGTCATATATGGAGCTACATCATACACATACACCTGTAATCCCAGTATAATCCATGCACACAGTCATATATGGAGCTATATCATACACACACCTGTAATCACAGTATAATCCATGCACACACAGTCATATATGGAGCTACATCATACACATACACCTGTAATCCCAGTATAATCCATGCACACAGTCATATATGGAGCTACATCATACACATACACCTATAATCCCAGTATAATCCATGCACACACAGTCATATATGGAGCTACATCATACACATACACCTGTAATCCCAGTATAATCCATGCACACAGTCATATATGGAGCTACATCATACACATACACCTATAATCCCAGTATAATCCATGCACACAGTCATATATGGAGCTATATCATACACACACACCTGTAATCCCAGTATAATCCATGCACGCAGTCATATATGGAGCTATATCATACACATACACCTGTAATCCCAGTATAATCCATGCACACACAGTCATATATGGAGCTACATCATACACATACACCTGTAATCCCAGTATAAGCCATGCACACAGTCATATATGGAGCTATATCATACACACACCTGTAATCCTAATATAATCCATGCACACACAATCATACATGGAACTATATCATACACATACACCTGTAATCCCAGTATAATCCATGCACACAGTCATATATGGAGCTACATCATACACATACACCTATAATCCCAGAATAATCCATGCACACAGTCATATATGGAGCTACATCATATACATACACCTGTAATCCCAGTATAATCCATGCACACAGTCATATATGGAGCTATATCATACACATACACCTGTAATCCCAGTATAATCCATGCACACAGTCATATATGGAGCTATATCATACACATACACCTGTAATCCCAGTATAATCCATGCACACACAGTCATATATGGAGCTACATCATACACCTGTAATCCCAGTATAAGCCATGCACACAGTCATATATGGAGCTATATCATACACACACACCTGTAATCCCAGTATAATCCATGCACACACAGTCATATATGGAGCTATATCATACACACACACCTGTAATCCCAGTATAATCCATGCACACAGTCATATATGGAGCTATATCATACACACACACCTGTAATCCCAGTATAATCCATGCACACACAATCATACATGGAACTATATCATACACATACACCTGTAATCCCAGTATAATCCATGCACACAGTCATATATGGAGCTACATCATACACATACACCTATAATCCCAGTATAATCCATGCACACACAGTCATATATGGAGCTACATCATACACATACACCTGTAATCCCAGTATAATCCATGCACACAGTCATATATGGAGCTACATCATACACATACACCTATAATCCCTGTATAATCCATGCACACACAGTCATATATGGAGCTACATCATACACATACACCTGTAATCCCAGTATAAATGTTAGGGTCGGCGGAACGCACCAGATATAAATAATGGAAGGCGCGTTCGCCGCCCGGGGTCCACCGTGCGGTAGATGACAAGACCGCTGCTGGACAATGGCAGATACGCTAGAAGTGCGATACAGCGCTCGGGTTAACGTCACCCGAGAGCCTGAGAGCGGACTCTGTTTAGTCACAGAGACGCCAAAGTATGAACTAGATGTAAAGGCTGAACCTGTTAGCTGCACAGGTCAGCCGGCGTGTGGCGTCGCAGCCGCGAACACCAAAAGCTGCTACTACTGCAGCGCGGCCGTAACTGAAGCCGCTAAGCGACGATGCCGGAGGAGCCGGGCACCGACGGACGCTAGTGTAGGTGAGGAAGGCTCAGTGGCGTGTAGCCTGCCACAATCTGGAGCTGACTAACCCAACATACTGTCACCATTCGTAATATCCGAGGGAAGGGGTTTCATAATAAGTCAGACACCAGTCCATGCATCCATCACCATACACACACAGCATAATATGCTACACTAGCGCATGGCCGAGCCGCCATGCAGGCTTTTTATAGCCATGCGCTTCCGGGACCTTCCAGTACTATAGGAAGGACCAATCAGATCCGACATAGGACCTTCACATGTGACCCCTGCTCTCCACTGAGAGGACAAGTTGCGTGCATGCCCAGTCGCACAGCGCGAGGACTTAGCCTCTAGAGCAGTTCCCTGCAAAGCAGGTTGCGTTATCATTGCTGCACCAGAGGTGGCAGCAACATCCAGGCTCACAGAACGAGTCTGCGGGGAATGCCTGGTTTGCCGAGATTGCTGAGCAGGAGTCTGAGCGGTCAGAGGAAAATGGGAGACCGCAGGATGTCTGGCTCTGGATTCCCACTGTGCGGTGCCAGGAATCCGACGCCTAACATTACTCCCCCCCCCCTAGGGCCCCCCCCCCCGAGCCTCACTGCGCTCAAAGGCCGCGATCAGGAGCGGTGCGTGAATATTTTCCACCAGGTCCGAGCCTCGGGCCCATGACCCTTCCAGTCCACCAAATAAAATTTTTTGCCACGGACAAACCTGCGCCCCACGATGGCGTTAACCTCAAACTCATCAGACGATAAGTCTGATGACCCGGCAGATGACTCAGAAAACCGGACCATGTGAACTGGTTTGAGGAGGGACACATGGAACACGTCCGAAATGGCCAAATGTGGAGGTAGAGCCAGGCGGTAGACCACCGAGCTAAGTCGCTCGAGGACCTTGAATGGTCCAATGTATCGCGGTGCGAACTTGGGGGACTCAACCCGCAGTTTAATGTTTCGGGTGGAGAGCCATACCATGTCGCCAGGGGAGAAGCTTGGCGCAGGCCGCCGATGCATGTCGGCGGACGCCCTCATCCTTTCTTTAGATGCCCGGATAGCATCCTGAGTGCGATCCCAAATGTCCCGGGCCTCCACTGCCCAGTCTGCCACCCTGGAGTCAGTGGAGGACACTGGCATCGGGACAGGGACACGTGGATGTTGGCCATAGTTTAGGAGAAAGGGCGTCTGACCAGTGGAATCAGCCACCGCATTGTTTAGGGCAAATTCTGCCCAAGGTAGCAAGGATGCCCAGTCATCCTGCCTGGCAGAGACAAAATGTCGTAAATAGGTGACCAAGGTCTGATTGGCTCTCTCGACCAAGCCATTCGTCTCGGGATGGTAAGCGGAGGATAGATTTAGCTCGATGCTGAGTAAACTGCAGAGCTCCCTCCAAAACCGAGACGCAAACTGGGGACCACGGTCACTCACGATTTTGTCCGGCATGCCATGTAGACGGAATACGTGTTTAATGAACAAGGTGGCCAGACCTCGAGCGGAAGGCAGGCGTGCGAGTGGCACCAGATGCACCATTTTGGAAAAATGGTCGGTGACCACCCAGATGACCGTACTGCCACCAGACTTGGGCAGGCCAACTATGAAGTCCATGCCAACCATCTCCCATGGTCTATCTGCCACTGGCAGGGGAAACAACAGCCCCGCCGGCCTCTGTCTAGAGGGTCTGTTCCGAGCACACGAAACACATGCCTGCACGTACTCCTTGACATCTCGAGCCATATGTGGCCACCAATATGACCTTGCCAGGAGTTCGGCGGTCCGTTTTTTACCAAAATGGCCACCCACTCTGGAGGCATGTGCCCAGGCGAGGACCTCCGGCCGTAGCTGAGGAGGCACCAAGGTCTTGCCCGGTGGTACCGACTCGAGCGCAACTGGAGCCACGGTCGTAAAACTCTCCGGCGGGAGAATTAACCGAGGCTCAGCTTCTCCTTCCTCCGCTGAGACCACTGAACGTGAGAGAGCATCCGCACGGACGTTCTTCTCTCCAGAGAGGTAGTGGAGGGTGAAGCGGAATCGTGAGAAGAAGAGCGACCACCTGGCCTGACGGGAATTCAGGCGTTGGGCCGTCTGTAGATAGACCAGGTTTTTATGGTCCGTATATACCAGAAAGGGAAACCGGGCTCCCTCCAGGAGATGTCTCCATTCAGAAAAAGCCAACTTCATGGCTAGCAGCTCCCTGTCGCCGATGGAGTAATTTTTCTCCGCCGGTGAGAAGGTCTTGGAATAGAAGAAGCAGGGGTGCTTCCGACCTTGAGCATCCTTTTGATAAAGGACTGCTCCTGCACCGACGGAAGAAGCGTCTACCTCAAGGATAAACGGCTTATCCACATCGGGACGATGTAATATGGGAGCGCCAGCAAAATGTGATTTTATAGCCGAGAAGGCCTTGGAGACATGTTCTGACCAAGCATTGGGGTTAGCTCCTTTCTTGGTGAGAGCAACCAAAGGAGCCACCAGTGTGGAAAAGTGTGGTATGAACTGGCGGTAGTAATTCACGAACCCCAAAAAGCGCTGCACCGCTTTGAGGGAATGGGGTTCCTGCCAGTCCATTACCGCTTGTAGTTTGGCCGGATCCATGGCCAGCCCCTGGGCCGAGATGATATAGCCCAGGAACGGCAAGGACTCCTGCTCAAACTGGCACTTCTCCAGCTTGGCAAATAACGAGTTCGCCCGCAGACGGTCAAAGACCCTGCAGACGTCTCTCCGGTGGGTGGTCAAATCTGGCAAAAAGATGAGTATGTCATCCAGATAGACCACCACCGAGGTAGAGAGCATGTCGCGGAAGACGTCGTTGACAAAATCTTGGAAGACAGCTGGGGCATTACAAAGGCCAAAGGGCATAACCAGGTATTCGTAATGGCCATCCCTGGTATTAAAAGCTGTCTTCCATTCGTCTCCTTCGCGAATGCGGATCAGGTTGTATGCACCCCGCAGATCTAGTTTAGTAAAGATCCGGGCCCCCCGCAACCTGTCAAATAACTCCGAGATCAACGGTAGGGGGTATTTGTTTTTAACCGTGATAGCATTGAGACCTCGGTAGTCGATGCAGGGGCGTAGCTCTCCGTTCTTCTTCTGTACGAAGAAGAACCCGGCACCAGCCGGTGACACCGATTTTCTGATGAAACCCCTAGCCAGGTTCTCCCGGATATACTGGGACATAGCCTCCGTCTCAGGGAGTGATAAAGGGTAAACACAGCCTCGGGGAGGCTCTGTGCCTGGCAGGAGATCAATCGGGCAATCATAGGAACGGTGCGGTGGGAGCGTCTCCGCAGACTTCTTAGAGAAGACGTCCGCGTAATGGTGGTAGGGTTTGGGGAGCGAGGAGAGATCCGCAGGCACTTCTGTGGAAGCCACCTGAACGCTGCCCCTCAGGCACCTTCCCTCACAGTCCTTGCCCCAGCCCAGTATCCTCCCTGAAGCCCAGTCAATATGCGGGGAGTGGCAACGAAGCCAGGGAACTCCGAGGAGCACCTGATCGATGCCATTGGGCATAATTAGCAGGGACAGAGTCTCCCGATGTGAGGGTGAAATAGAGAGTCCGAGTGGGGCTGTCTGATGGGTCACCTGAGATGGTAACGGTGCCCCATTTACCACCCTGATGGTCAGAGGTTGGGGGAGTATCACCAGAGGGATAGCGTGTCTCTGGGCAAAAGTCGAGGACATAAAGTTCCCCTCGGCCCCGGAATCCAGGGTGACCTCTGCCTCCCAGGAGGAGGACCCACTATCTAATGTACCCCGGAACACCGGTTTGGGTGAAAAGGGTCCCACCTTGGATTGACCACCACCTACGGCCACTGAACGTGGTCGTCTTTTCGGCCGCTGAGGGCATGTGCCAGCCGAGTGGCCCAACTGTCGGCACTGATAACAGCGCACAGAGGTTCGCATCGGACGCAACTTAGTGCCGGTGCGAGACACCTCCATAGGCTCAGAGGAGAGGTGCTCCTGTGCGGGAAATTTCAGCGGCTCAGTAAAGGTGGGAGCCAAATTAACCCTACGTTTGGATTGCGCTCGTTCCAACCCGCGCTCCGTGTAGCGGAGATCAATGCGGGTGGAAACGGCGATCAACTCCTCCAAACTGGTGGGAATCTCCCTAGTAGCTAGAGCATCTTTTACGTGCTCAGCCATGCCTCTCCAAAACACCGGGACCAACACTTTGTCCGGCCACTCTAACTCGGAAGCCAGTGTCCGAAACTGGACAGCATGATGGCTAACCGAAAGTGACCCTTGTGTTAAAGATAACAGTTGGAGAGCCGTATCGTGGGTGACCCGTGGTCCCAAGAAGACTTGCTTCAGAGCCGCGAGGAACTGAGCAGCCCCCTGTACCACGGGATCACCACGTTCCCACAATGGCGTGGCCCACTGTAATGCCCGGCCAGACAACAGAGAGACAATAAATCCCACCTTATCCCGCTCCGTAGGGAACCGTGCAGCCAGCAACTCCAGCTGGATGGAGCACTGACTAACGAATCCCCTAAAGGAGGCACTATCACCCGAAAACTTATCGGGGAGCGGGAGGCGAGACATTGTCGGCAGGGGCAAAAGTGTGGGCGCACGTGAGACAGCCTCAGCGACTGTCTGAGCAGCAGCTAGCGCAGCATTCGCAGCTGAGTTGGTGCTCTCAATAGCCGCCAACCTGCTCTCCAGCTGCCGAATGTAGCGCTGCAGCTGCTGCACGTCTGCCATTGCCAGCCAGACCCTGGCGCTAGTGTAATGTTAGGTTCGGCGGAACGCACCAGATATAAATAATGGAAGGCGCGTTCGCCGCCCGGGGTCCACCGTGCGGTAGATGACAAGACCGCTGCTGAACAATGGCAGATACGCTAGAAGTGCGATACAGCGCTCGGGTTAACGTCACCCGAGAGCCTGAGAGCGGACTCTGTTTAGTCACAGAGACGCCAAAGTATGAACTAGACGTAAAGGCTGAACCTGTTAGCTGCACAGGTCAGCCGGCGTGTGGCGTCGCAGCCGCGAACACCAAAAGCTGCTACTACTGCAGCGCGGCCGTAACTGAAGCCGCTAAGCGACGATGCCGGAGGAGCCGGACACCAACGGACGCTAGTGTAGGTGAGGAAGGCTCAGTGGCGTGTAGCCTGCCACAATCTGGAGCTGACTAACCCAACATACTGTCACCATTCGTAATATCCGAGGGAAGGGGTTTCATAATAAGTCAGACACGAGTCCATGCATCCATCACCATACACACACAGCATAATATGCTACACTAGCGCATGGCCGAGCCGCCATGCAGGCTTTTTATAGCCATGCGCTTCCGGGACCTTCCAGTACTATAGGAAGGACCAATCAGATCCGACATAGGACCTTCACATGTGACCCCTGCTCTCCACTGAGAGGACAAGTTGCGGGCATGCCCAGTCGCACAGCGCGAGGACTTAGCCTCTAGAGCAGTTCCCTGCAAAGCAGGTTGCGTTATCATTGCTGCACCAGAGGTGGCAGCAACATCCAGGCTCACAGAACGAGTCTGCGGGGAATGCCTGGCTCGCCGAGATTGCTGAGCAGGAGTCCGAGCGGTTGGAGGAAAATGGGAGACCGCAGGATGTCTGGCTCTGGATTCCCGCTGTGCAGTGCCAGGAATCCGACGCCTAACAATAAGCCATGCACACAGTCATATATGGAGCTATATCATACACACACACACACACACCTGTAATCCCAGTATAATCCATGCACACACAGTCATATATGGAGCTACATCATACACATACACCTGTAATCCCAGTATAATCCATGCACACACAGTCATATATGGAGCTACATCATACACATACACCTGTAATCCCAGTATAATCCATGCACACAGTCATATATGGAGCTACATCATACACGTATAATCCATGCACACACAGCCATATATGGAGCTACATCATACACCTGTAATCCCAGTATAATCCATGCACACAGTCTTATATGGAGCTACATCATACACCTATAATCCCAGTATAATCCATGCACACACAGTCATATATGGAGCTACATCATACACATACACCTATAATCCATGCACATACAGTCATATATGGAGCTACATCATACACATACACCTGTAATCCCTGTATAATCCATGCACACAGTCATATATGGAGTGATATCATACATATACACCTGTAATCGCAGTATAATCCATGCACACAGTCATATATGCAGCTATAGCTTACATATACAAAATTAATCGCAGTATAATCCATGCACACAGTCATATTGGACGTCTACCCTGCTTTGATGAGGGCTCCGGCGGTGAGCCTGCATGAAAGCCGGGACATGTCAGCTGTTTTGAACAGCTGACGTGCCCGCAATAGGCGCAGGTGGAATCGCGATCCACCGGCTCCTATTATCTAGTTATATGCCGCTGTCAAACGCTGATAGCGGCATTTAACAAGCGCTGCCGGAAATGCGCGCATCGCTGACCCCCGTCACGTGATCGGGGGTCAGCGATGTGTTGGCATAACAACCAGAGGTATGCTGCAGACCTCTATGGTTGTTGATGCCTCATTGCTATGAGCGCCACCCGGTGATCGGCGCTCATAGCAATGCAGTAATTCTGCTACATATACTGTAGGTGATCTGCTCATCTGCTATTGAAGCATGCCAAAATTTAAAAAGAAAGTTTTAAAAAAATATACCGTATATAAAAGTTCAAATCACCCCCCTTTGGAATTTTTTTTCACCACTTAGATAAGAGAACCTAGACATGTTTGGTGTCTATGAACTCGTAATGACCTGGAGAATCATAATGGCAGCAGTTAGTGAACTTACCAAAAAATGCCAAGCAAAAAAACAAGTGTGGGATTGCACTTTTTTTTTGCAATTTCACTGCACTTGGAATTTTTTTCCCATTTTGTGCTACACGAAATGGTAAAACCAAAGGTGTTGTTCAAAAGTACAACACGTCCTGCAAAAAACAAGCCCTCACATGGCCATAATGACGGAAGAATATAAAAGTTATGGCTCTGGAAAGAAGGGGAGGGAAAAATTAAAATGCATAACCAAATATACCCCTGGTTTGGGGTTAGGCTGGTCTGAACAATGAAAGCAATTGTTACCACCCACCTTTCGTGTCTCCCCTTTTCCTCATAGACTGTAAGCTTGCGAGCAGGGCCCTCATTCCTTTTGGTATCTGTTATGATCTATGTGATTATTGTTATGCTGTAATGTCTATTGTCTGTAGAAGTTCCCTCTAAAATGTAAAGTGCTGCGGAATATGTTGGCGCTATAGAAATAAAATTATTATTATATATGGAGCCATATAATGCACGTACTCCAGTAATCCCAGTATAATCCATACGCACAGTCATATATGGAGCTATATTATACACATACGTCCAAAGGTCCAATAAAAAAGTTTCAATTCAGAAAAATAGAAAAATGTATTGGACATAAAAACAGAAAGTAGCCACACCAATGCCTCAGCCATAGGGGGAAAGAAACCACTTCCAAACTGTGTCTTGAAAGGGGGGGGGGGAGAGAGGCACGGATTTTGCAAAGTCCACAGGTAAGGCTGGTTTCACACTTGCGCTTTTTTGCGCTGCGTTTTTTTCCTATACTTAACCTGGGTGCGCATAGACATGCGTTTGTACGCGTTTGTATGCGCATGCGTTTTTTTGTAGTGTGCGCCCAGGCTCACAAAATGCATCCTGTTGCATTTTTTGTGTGTCCGACCTGGCTCAAAAAAACGCATGTGTGCGCAATGCGCACAAAATTCACCCAAAAACACACTATAGTCTATGGGAGCGCTGACGTGCGCATGGTAATGCGCACGTCAGCTCAAAAAAAGCATGCTTTTTTTTAAAAAAAAACCATGCGCAAAAAGCATACAAACGCATGATGCGTTTTTTATGTGCGTTTGCACTGCACACGCAGCGCAGCTCAAAAAAACGCAAGTGTGAAGGTAGCCTAAATCCGCAGGTCAAAAGACCTGCGGTTTATCTGCGGATTAGCCTGCGGTTTTCCCCTGCGGTTGACACCTGTACAATGGAGCAGGTGTAAAACCGCTGCGGATTCCGCAAAAAGAAGTGACATGCTGCGGATATAAAACCTCAGCAAATCCGCGCGAAAAAATCTGCAGCATGTGCACTGCGGTTTTCATTTTCCATTGAAAATAAAGGTACTGTACAACGCAGCAAAAACTGCTGCACATCCGCAGCAGAATCCGCAATGTGTGCACACACCCTAAGGCTATGTGCCCACGTTGCGTTTTAATCCGGACACTCAAATCCGGACTCCTTCCCAGAATCGCGCGTTTTTTCCGCGCAATTTTACCGTGATTATGTTTGCGATTTTCGCGTTCAATATTCAAGCACTTTACAAGCGATTTGAAGCATCGCTTGGAAAGTGATTGACAGGTTGGTCACACTCGTCAAACATAGTGTTTGACAAGTATGACCAGGTTTTTACTATTGAGGCCGCCTATGCGGCCTCAATAGTAAAAGATAGAATGTTAAAAATGATAAAGAAATAAAAAATCGGGGTATATTTACCTTCCGACGTCTCGCGCTGTCTCAGCGACGCTCCCGTTCCCAGCGATGCCTTGCGAGACCTGTGATGACGTTGGTCTCGCGTTGCTATAGCGACCTCACGAGACCGCTAGAGTCACGCGAGACTACGCCATCACAGGACCTTGCCGCAAGGCATTACTGGGAACGCTGAGGCCCGGGAAGGCTGCACGTGACACCGGAAGGTAAATATACCCCGATTTTTTATTCTTTTTTTTACAGGGATATATTATCCAGGCCTGGAGGACAGTCTCCTCTCCTCCACACCGTGGGTACCAACCGCACATGAGACGCTTAACTTCCCGCATGGTGGGCATAGCCACATGCCGGAAGTAAGCGATTCTCATGCATTCCTATGGGTGTGGAATCGCGGCAATTCTTTGCGATTCCGCAAAAAAGAATGAGCATGCTGCGTTTTTTTCTGCGATGCGATTCCGCCGCGGAGAAAAGCGCAGCATTAGCACAGCATGTGCGGAATGCCATAGGAATGCATGGGGGGCGTTCTGTACAAGATTTTTAAACGTTTTCGCAGCGTTTTCACGCCAAAAATCGCAGCAAAAACGCTTAAAAATCGCATTGTGGGCACACAGCCTAATACTAATCAGCCCCCCATGAATTGGTAGGTGGTATATGGGAATGGTTGCGCCATCAGTATTTTGCACCTGTGCTGCCCCCGCTTTTATCATGGAGGTCTACTGTATCCTGCTAGTGCATTGGTAATCTAACCTGTTGTTTGTAAGGGATTAGGCTAGTTTCACACTTGCGTTAGGAGGCGCAGCGCACGGCCGCCCCCTCCGGTCAGCTCTCCTATGGGCACATGACGCTGCATGCGACCTGCATACCTTATCGTTAGCATTGGGTACGCAGGCTGTGCGTTGGTATGATTTTGATGGCGCATGCCCCCTTTTGACGGTCCGCCGACGTGCGTCAAAAGCACCATGTTGCATTTTGGTGCACTCGGCACACCGTCAAAAGGGCGCATGCGCCGTCAAAATCATACCAGCGCACGGCCTGCATACCCAATGCTAACGATAGGGTACGCAGGTCGCTTGCAGTGTCATGCGCCCATAGGAGGAGCTGACCAAAGCGGGCGCAGCAGGGGGCGGAGCAAGTGTGACACTAGCCTTATTCACACATTCAGTGTTTGGTCAGGATTTTGCATCAGTGTTTCTATGCCAAAACCAGCACTGGAATTTACAAAGACAAACTATAATTGAAAGATTGACACTGGTTCTGTGTTTTGGAGACACGTAGGCTATGTTCACACGTTTTATTTTTGCAGCTTTTTTTTAATGCAAATTTTAAGCTGCTTCCTAAAAGCAGTTTTTGCTGCGTTTTTTTTTTACTGCATTTTTGTCAGGGTACATTTGTCTCTTATGCATGCATAAAGTTTTGTGCATAAAAAAAAAAAAATCTGAATTTCATCAGGGTTTGGCACCAAACATGGAGCAAAACCTGATACCTGCGTTTTTTAACTACCCAATGGGTGAAAAACGCTGCAAAAACACTGAAAAAAGTGACCTTCTGCATTTTGCAAAAAAAACGCAGCTCTTTGACAAAACAGTCAAAAAAACAAAAACAAACCGTGCATGAGATTTCTGAAATCTCATAGACTTTGCTGGTACTATGAAACGCTGCTGAAAGTTTGCATAAAAAAAACGCTGCAAAAACGCAACGTGTGAACATAAATGTTTTTGTTAATGATGTGTTATCATTTTTATGAGCACTTGTGCATTTTTAGGAGTTTTTTGGTTTGATTTTCTCAGTTTTTGAAATTCATCAAGCAATGAATAAAATAGCAGTTTTTATTTATTTTTTTTTGGGAGGGGGTGAAAAAAAACCATCAAGATTTCTTACAAAATGCTAGAAAAAAAGCACCCAAGTGTTTTGTAGCTTTCTTATTGAATTCTATTGTAAAATATGGAGCAGCATCATAGTAGAAAACACCGGAAGAATAAATCCACAGAACTATAGTCAGTAGAGATGAGTGGATCGATTTCGGTGACTCTGGCACCTCGCAAATAGACAGAGACCCCCAAATTTCTTAGCTTCCGGATCCCCGGTGCTGCATTTAATTGGTCAGGGTTGGCGCAATGTCGTCTCTGCGATGTGAATACACAGATGTTGACGTTGCTCCAGCCCTGCCTACTCAAAAGCCGTGATGGGAATGTTGGAAGGTAAGACATTTGCGGGAATCCCGTCTAACCGACAGGTACAACTGGAGTCCTGTGAATTAATCCGCTCCTCTCTAATAGGTCACTAAGGCTATGTGCACAAGCTGCGGTCTTTGCTGCGGTTCCGCTGTGGTTTTGGCCCTGCAGAACTGCAGCAGTTCCGCAGACATGGTACTTTACCATGTTAGCCTATGGATTTTCAAAACCGCAGTGCTCACGCTGCGTTTTTTTCCGCGCAGTTTTGCTGCGGTTTTTTTTCCGCAGCATGTCAATTATTTCTGCGGATTCTGCTGCGGTTTCACACCTTTAACATAGTAGAGGTGTGAAACCGCACGGCAAAATCGCAGCAAAACCGCAGGCCAAAACGCAGCAAAACTGCAGGTCTCTTTACCTGCGGTTTTACCTGCGTTTCCGCGCAGAAAAAACCGCAGCAGAATCCGCAACGTGTGGACATAGCCTTATGCTGACTGCCTGCCGTCCTAATGGATGTAAACATGAATGTTTCAATACACTGACAGCAAGCAATGATCTTGGAAATGAAAAATGGAAACATTGGGCCTCAGTATCAGAAAAGCTGCCTTTGTTGCCCATAGCAACCAATCAGAGCTCCTCTTTCATTTCTTAAACTGCTCTGGCAGAATAAGAGCTGCACTGTAATTGGTTGCTATGGGCAACCAAATGGCTTTTTAGTAAACGAGGCCTATTAAATGTGTATTACAAATGCATAGCTTTTCAATATGCAGTGATTGGGCCGATAATGATACACAAAGTCCGAAATCTCCTTTAATTAATGATTCAAATTAATGTGTGCAATACGTGATAATAGGAGACAGGGCAAATACTTTTCATGGCGCTGTATGGTATAATATATCCCACTCTGACAGGGGTTTATAAAGTATAGATTCCAGCAGAGCACAAGATTACTTTGTCCCTCAAAATTTATTTTGGAAAGATTTGTTTGGGTCATTAACCTTACAAAATATGCTATAAACAGGAAATGCCATATCATCCTTCGTGGTGTGAGTGAGAAACCCTAGGCAGAGGAAACCAATGTTATTTTAGGATTAGTTTTTTTTTTTTAATTTTATTTAACCAGTAAATATATATTAATTTTTCGCCCTCCTCCCCATCTGTCTAAGATCAGTAACAGGGAAACTCAGCATCAACCAATATTGCCGCCATTACAACTCCCACAGAGGCTGCGGCCTAGTTGTACAGCAATGTACTCCTCGCTGTCACACCTAGTACAACTTGTCATTTTAGCCTCCAGAAAATCTTCAGGAGGACCCCAGAGGGAGCCAAGTAATGGTGGTCATATCGGCCAAGTCTTGGGGATCTTCCAGACTTTCACATACGATTCCTATCCGTGTTACGCCCTCATATCTATGATAGTCTGTGGGGCCTTTCGCTTGCCTGCGACTTTTCGTGGACTGAGCAGTTGGCGAAAAATCATGGAAACGTGCAATTTTGATCCGAGGGTGGGATCAAAATCTGCAATGCAAGTCAATAATAATAATAATAATACATTTTATTTCTATAGCGCCGACATATTCCGCAGCACTTTACATTTCAGAGGGGACTTGTACAGACAATATACATTACAGCATAACAATAATCACATAGATCATAACAAATACCAAGAGGAATGAGGGCCCTGCTCGCAAGCTTACAGTCTATGAGGAAAAAGGTAGACACGAAAGGTGGGTGGTAACAGTTGTCCTGATTGTATGGACCAGCCATAATGTTATGTGTGTGACAGTACAGACACAGAGGGCTAATGGATGCATAAAGCATGTGGGAACATGATGCGGGGAACCTGATTATGGTAAAAACTTTTGGCTGTGCCACACAGAGATAGATTAGGTTAATGTGTTGAGGCGGTAGGCCAGTCTGAATAAATGAGTTGTCAGAGCATGCTTAAAATTGTAGGGATTGGGGACTAATCGTATTGACCTGGGAAGTGCATTCTAAAGAATTGGTGCAGCACGTGTATAGTCTTGGAGACGGGAGTGGGAGGTTCTGATTATTGTGGATGCTAACCTCAGGTCATCAGCAGAATGGAGGGCGCAGGTAGGGTGGTATACTGAAACAAGGGAGGAGATGTAGGGTGGTGCTGAGCCATGGAGGGCTTTGTGGGTGAAGGTAATAAGTTTGTACTGGATTCTGGAGTGGATGGGTAGCCAGTGTAATGACTGGCACAAGGTAGAGGCATCAGTGTAACAATTGGCGAGGAATATGATCCTGGCTGCAGCATTCAAGACAGATTGGAGAGGGGAGAGTTTGGTAAGAGGGAGACCGATTAGAAGAGAGTTACAATAGTCGAGACGAGAATGAATAAGAGAAACAGTAAGAGTTTTTGCGGAATCAAAAGTAAGAAAAGGTCGAATTCTAGAAATGTTTTTGAGGTGCAGATAACAAGAGCGAGCCAGTGATCGAATGTGGGGGACAAAGGAAAGCTCGGAGTCAAGTATGACCCCAAGACAATGGGCCTGTTGCTGGGGAGTAATAGTGGAACCACACATGGAAATGGCAATATCGGGTATAGGTACATCAGTAGAGGGAGGAAACACAAGGAGTTCAGTCTTTGACAGGTTCAGTTTCAGATATAGTGAGGACATGATGTTAGACACAGCGTTTAGACAATCGCCGGTGTTTTCTAGAAAGGCTGGCGTGATGTTAGGAGAAGAAGCGTATAATTGGGTGTCATCGGCATAGAGATGGTACTGGAAACCAAATCTACTGATTGTTTGACCAATAGGGGCAGTGTACAAAGAGAAGAGGAGGGGGCCTAGAACCGATCCTTGGGGGACCCCAACAGTAAGGGGAAGGTGAGAGGAGGAGGAACCGGCAAAAGATACAGTAAAGGAGCGGTCAGAGGGATAGGAGGAGAACCAGAAGAGAATGGTGTCCTTGAGGCCAATGGAATGGAGCATAGTGAGGAGGAGCTGATGATCCACAGTGTCGAATGCTGCAGAGAGATCCAAGAGAATTAGCATGGAGTAATGACCATTTGATTTAGCAGTTAGTAGATCATTAGAGACTTTAGTGAGGGCAGTTTCAGTAGAGTGTAAAGAGCGTAAACCGGATTGGAAAGGGTCGAGAAGAGAGTTATCAAAGAGATAGCGGATAAGACTGGAGTGGACCAGGCGTTCCAGGAGTTTAGAGATGAAGGGAAGATTAGAGACAGGTCTATAGTTAGCGGCACAGTTTTGGTCAAGGGATGGTTTTTTAAGTAGTGGATGTATGATGGCATGCTTAAATGAGGAGGGAAAGATACCAGAAGAGAGAGAGAGGTTAAATATTTTAGTTAGGGGAGGGGTGACAGCAGGGGAAAGGGACTGGAGGAGATATGACGGAAATGGGTCACTGGTACAAGTGGTTGGGCGAGAAGATGCAAGGAGCCTGCTTACTTCTTCTTCTGTGACTGGTTCAAAATCAGAGAGTGAGCTAGATGCAGTGGGGGAGGGAGGACAGTGCATGGTATGAGGTGATTGAGAGATAATTTCCTGTCGGATCTGGTCAATTTTTTCTTTGAAGTAATTGGCCAGATCGCCAGCTCGAAGCTCCATGGTTGGGGCCTGTGTTGTGAGTTCATTTTTCCCTTCACCAGTGAGGTCTGATGAACTCCCTCTTCTGGCGAAGGAAGGTAGTGAGGCTGATTACCAAACAGCTGAGCAGGTAAATGATGACTGGGTCACAGGAACTGATGACTGGATATAAGGCAGCCGACGCCCTGCTGCCTTGCTGGTGATTTTCCTGCTGGATTCTTGGAGACCAGTCTGATTTCTGCTTCTCAAAGCTAAGTTTTGCTCTGCCTTTTGTACACTTTAGTTCTGGTTTTGTTTGCCTTGTTTTTTGGAGTTCAGCCATCCCCGGCCGGGGGTGAGCTGAATTCCATTTTTGTCTCTGATCTGTTGATCTCTGGCTCTGTCTTCAGAATATACCTGAGTGCTGATATAGTCTTTTGAAGCCTAGCAACTTCAGGGCCTGTTTTTCCTATCAGTCTGTTGGTTCATTTTTGGATAGGGTTTTTGCGGATTGCAGACAGCAGCTTTTCTATCCTGTCCTATTTAGTTAGCTTGGGCCCCATCATTTGCTCAACCTATCTTTCTATCTGTGTTAGTGTTTTTCATCTTGCTTCACAGTCATTATATGTTGGGGGCTGCCTATTGCTTTGGGGTCTGCTCTGGGGCAGTTTAGATTTCCCCTTTCTGTCTTTAGGCTAATTTAGTTCTCCGGCTGTGATCGAGGGGTCTAGGGCACCGTAGGAACCCCCCACGGCTACTACTAGTTGTTGTGGATAGGTTCAGGGGTCTGCAATCCGATAGCTTCCAACTTCTCTGGTTTTCTGGACTTAGCTATTATTTTTGTTTTTTCCTCCTTCGGTGACTCATCCATAACAGGCCTGTACTCTTGGGTTGAGTAGAGAATGAAAAGTGTCAAAGAGACGTTTCGGGTTATTAGACAGTGAGGTGATGAGGGTGTTGAAATAGGTTTGTTTTGAGAGGTGAAGGGCAGTGTTGTATGTTCGAAGCATAAACTTATAATGGATGAAATCTTCGGGTAGGTTGGATTTTCTCCACAGACGTTCGGCGCACCTGGAGCACCGCTGCAGGAAACGTGTTGCCAGGGTTGTCGCCGTCTGTGTTTTGGTGTTCTATGTATAGGAGGTGCAAATTCATCCAGGGCACTTTGAAGTGTTTCATTGTAATGTTTCAATGCAGAATCAGGACATGAGAGGGAGGAGATAGGGGCCAATGAAGACTGCAAGTTCTTCATAAGTTTCTGGGTGTTAATGGCCTGTATGTTTCTATAAATATGGACAGTGGGGGTGACCATAGCAGCCTGGCAGTTCTTGTTAGAGAATGAAAGAAGATTGTGGTCAGAGAGCGGGAGAGGGGAGTTTGCGAAATCATCCACTGCACAAAGCCGAGAGAAGACCAAGTCGAGGGAGTTTCCGTCTTCATGCGTTGGAAAATTAGTAATCTGCAAAAGGCCAAACGAGGAGGTTAGAGATAAAAGGTGAGTAGCAGATGGGGAGAGGGGAAGAGCAATGGGGATGTTGAAATCACCCATGATGAGGGTAGGGATGTCACAGGAGAGAAAATGTGGAAGCCATGTAGTAAAATGATCCAGGAACTGATGGGAGGGGCCGGGAGGACGATATACCACCACCACTCGCACGGAGAAGGGGGTGTAGAGTCTGATGGCATGGACCTCAAAAGAAGGGAAGACTAGTGAGGATACTTGAGGGATAACCTGAAAGGTACATTTTGGAGATAGGAGCAGACCAACGCCTCCACCTGCTCTATTGTCTAATCTTGGGGTATGAGAGAAGTGTAGTCCACCATATGAAAGAGCAGCAGCAGCGGTAGTGTCTGACTGCTGGATCCAGGTTTCAGTAAGAGCCAGGAGGTTAAGAGAATTAGAAAGGAAGAAGTCATGGATGAAGGAGAGTTTGTTACACACTGAGCGAGAATTCCAAAGGGCACAATTAAGAGAGACAGATGGCATGCAGGGAATATTAATAAGATTAGTGGGGTTTCTGAGTGTAGCAGTTGGGGGGTTTGACTTTCTATAACATGGCGGACCAGGGTTGGGAGCAATGTCTCCTGCGGCTAGGAGAAGGAGGATAGGAAGGATTCTGTGTGTGGTTCCACTATTACTCCCCAGCAACAGGCCCGCTGTCTTGGGGTCATACTTGATTCCGAGCTTTCCTTTGCCCCCCACATTCGATCACTGGCTCGCTCTTGTCATCTGCACCTCAAAAACATTTCTAGAATTCGACCTTTTCTTACCTTTGACTCTGCAAAAACTCTTTCTGTTTCTCTTATTCATTCTCGTCTCGACTATTGTAACTCTCTTCTAATCGGTCTCCCTCTTACCAAACTCTCCCCTCTCCAATCTGTCTTGAATGCTGCAGCCAGGATCATATTCCTCACCAATCGTTACACCGATGCCTCTACCTTGTGCCAGTCATTACACTGGCTACCCATCCACTCCAGAATTCAGTATAAACTTATTACCCTCACTCACAAACCCTCCATGGCTCAGCACCACCCTACATCTCCTCCCTTGTTTCAGTATACCACCCTACCCGCGCCCTCCGTTCTGCTGATGACCTGAGGTTAGCATCCTCAATAGTCAGAACCTCCCACTCCCGTCTCCAAGACTTTACACATGCCGCGCCAATTCTTTGGAATGCACTTCCCAGGTCAATACGATTAGTCCCCAATCCCCACAATTTTAAGCGTGTCCTGAAAACGCATTTATTCAGACTGGCCTATCGCCTCAACACATTAACCTAATCTATCCCTGTGTGGCAGAGCCAAAAGTCTTACCATAACCAGGTTCCCCGCATCATTCTCCCACATGCTTTATGCATCCATTAGCCCTCTGTGTCCGTACTGTCACACACCTAACATTATGGCTGGTCCATACAATCAGGGCAACTGTTACCACCCACCTTTCGTGTCTCCCTCTTTCCTCATAGACTGTAAGCTTGCGAGCAGGGCCCTCATTCCTCTTGGTATTTGCTATAATCTACTGTATGTGATTATTGTTATGCTGTAATGTCTATTGTCTGTACAAATCCCCTCTGAAATGTAAAGTGCTGCGGAATATGTCGGCGCTATAAAAATAAAATTTATTATTATTATTATTATTATTATTATTACTATAGAAAGAGTGAGCAGATGGTTAAGTGATTCGTGAGAGCGTCTCTGATGTTGAATGGTTGGACTGAATGGATCTGTGCTGTGTAGCAATGTGCAAAGAGCGTGAGAGCTATACATAGGAGAGGAAAGGAGTGAGGGGCCAATATGGATGGAGTTTAGAGAGTTAATGCCAGGGCGGTGGATGTATGTGAATGCAGCAGCCAGAATATAAATTATACAAATGCATATGGTAAATATTTGTGGTAGTCCAAAGTACAGGTAATAGATTTATTTGTCTTACCTGTCTCCTGCCCTGTCTAACTGCCATGTTATAAATGCCAGCGTACTTCGATCACATGTACATAAATGCCTCCCTGCATAAATGCATCCCCAAGCTAGCTCTGAATTTATTGAAGGTCAGTTCTAAGATCTTCCTTTTTTTCTCTCCTTACGCGATAGCAATCAATCAAACTAAGTTAGGACAGCAGGACACAATAAATCCGTGAAAAAAAAAAAAAATCAATCTGCACTCAGATGACATACGAGTCCAATTTTCACGGATTGTTGGAATGGAGAAGCTTTCTTTTTTTTTTTTTTTTTATTCTCATATCAGAAAAACAGATGACACTCGGACCACACTTTGAGCCTCTGATCAGAATAATTGGTCCGTTTTTTTGTACCTGAAAAAAAAATCCCAATGTGTGAATGTGCCCGCATTGTTTTTTTTTTCTGCTATACAATATAAGATAATTTTGATGCAGCCCAGATTTGATCTGAAATTTGCACCTTTTCTTTTGTATCTCACCACTTTTAAAAGAAAATGTGTAGAAGAGTGCGTGGGATAACAGAGGATGCTTGATTTATTTCATAAAATTTGCTTCTGAAAAAAAGCAAATTGATGCACAAACAGCCAAAGCGGGTGAATACTTTTTTTGCAAGCCACTGTACTTTTATCATACATCTAAACATATAAAAAGTACAATGGCTTGCAAAAGTATTCACCTCCTTTGTGTTTTTACCTACTTTGTTATATTACAACCTGTGTTTAAATATTCTAAGTTGGTGAAGTGATGTGAGAAAAATATTGGCAAAAAATTAAATTTATGGGAACAAATAACTAAAAATTGGAATGTGCATATGTATTCACCCCTTTTGCTATGAAGCCTCTAAAAAATTCTGCTGCAAGCAATTACCTTCATAAGTCACATGATTAGTGACAGGACATCCCCCGTGTGTAATCTAAGTGTCACATGTTTGTCAGTATATACACTACCTTTTCTGAAAGGCCACAGTGGCTGCAACACCATTAACAAGAGGCACTGTCAAGAGGTCCTATACCACACAACCAACAGAGCGAGGGAAGTGTGAACAATCCCAAGACCTTTATTATAGGCAAAACTAAAAGGTCCATAAACAATCCACGACACTGAGGATAGAATAGTCCAGAACACGAATGCAGTTCAGTAACAGGATGAATGTCCAAGGAGATGAGAGTCCAATAATCCAGCAGCCAGAGGATAAAATGGGTCCATATGCTTCCTCTCCTCTCTGACGTGCTGTCTTCACACGATCATCACCCCACAGGGTTTGACTTGAACAGCTCCTGTCCTCCTCAGCCCCCTCCTTATGTCCAGGGGTAGTCAGACAGGTTGGGGAGGTTTTCAGGCCTCCCAGACCTGAAAAAGGTGCCTTGGGGATTAAGGCTGCAGAGAGTAAGTGAGCTAATTCAATTATCAGACTTTTGGAAGGTAATTGAGACGCTAAACAATATGGGAATACACGGGATGATACAGGGCAACAAGAGAACACTATGGAAATCCGTAAACTATAAATATACACAAAATGATACCCACCTAACATATCACACCATCACAGGCACCACTAACCAGACACCATGAAGACCAAGGAGATCTCCAAACACCACAATGAAGACCAAGGAGATCCCCAAACAGTACCATGATGACCAAGGAGATCTCCAAACAAGACTGGGACAAATTTGTTGAGAAAAGCATCTTATAGATGCATCTTATACAGTCATATGTTAAAGTTTGGGCACCCCTATTAATGTTAACCTTTTTTCTTTTTAACAATTTTGGTTTTTGCAACAGCTATTTCAGTTTCATATATCTAATAACTGATGGACTCAGTTATATTTATGGATTGATTCAAAGAAGGTTTATTGTACTAACAGAAAATGTGCAATCTGCATTTAAACAAAATTTGACCGGTGCAAAAGTATGGGCACCTAAACATAAAAGTGACATTAATATTTCGCAGATCCTCCTTTTGCAAAAATAACAGCCTCTAGTCGCTTCCTGTAGCTATTAATGAGTTCCTGGATCCTGGATGAAGGTATTTGTGACCATTCCTGTTTACAAAACAATTCCAGTTCAGTTAAGTTTGATGGTCCCCGACCATGGACAGCCCGCTTCAAATCATCCCACAGATGTTCAATGATATTCAGGTCTGGGGACTGGGATGGCCATTCCAGAACATTGTAATTGTTCCTCTGCATGAATGCCTGAGTAGATTTCGAGCGGTGTTTTGGATCATTGTCTTGCTGAAATATCCATCCCCTGCATAACTTCAACTTCGTCACTGATTCTTGCACATTATTGTCAAGAATCTGCTGATACTGAGTTGAATCCATGCGACCCTCAACTTTAACAAGATTCCCGGTGCCGGCATTGGCCACACAGCCCCAAAGCATGACGGAACCTCCACCAAATTTTACTGTGGGTAGCAAGTGTTTTTCTGTGTTTTTTAGCTGTGTTTTTTAGCCTCCTTGCATAACGCCTTTTTGTATGACCAAACAACTCAATCTTTGTTTCATCAGTCCACAGGACCTTCTTCCAAAATGTAACTGGCTTGTCCAAATGTGCTTCTGCATACCTCAGGCGACTCTGTTTGTGGCGTGCTTGCAGAAACGGCTTCTTTCGCATCACTCTCCCATACAGCTTCTCCTTGTGCAAAGTGCGCTGTATTGTTGACCGATGCACAGTGACACCATCTGCAGTAAGATGATGCTGCAGGTCTTTGGAGGTGGTCTGTTATGATTGAGTCACCGTAGGAGGCAGACACAAAAATAGAAGTTACGTCCAGAAAACCAGAGAAGTTGGCAACTATCAGATTGCAGACCCCTGAACCTATCAACACAACTAGCAGTAGCCGTGGGGGGTTCCTACGATGCCCTAGACCCCTCGATCACAGCCGGAGCGCTAAATAGCCTAAAGACAGAAAAGGAAATCTGAACTGCCCCAGAGCAGACCCCAAAGTAAAAGGCAGCCCCCAACATATAATGACGGTGAAGCAAGATGAAAAAACACTCACACAGATAGAAAGATAGGCTGAGCAAACGATGGGGCCCAAGCTAGCTAAACAGAACAGGAAAGGAAGGTTGCTGTCTGCAATCTGCCAAAACCCTATCAAAGACATAAGCCAACAAGCTGATATGAAAAAGACCCTGAAGCAGCTAGGCTTCAAAAACTAAATCAGCACTCAGGTATTTTCAGAAGACAGAGCTAAAGGAATTCAGCACACCCCAGAAGGGAATGGCAGAAATCCAGAAAAACAAAGCAAAACAAAGTCTAAGCACAAATGCAAAAGGCAGAGCAGAAAACTTAGCTTTAGAGGAGCAGGAATTCAGACTGGTCTCCAAGGATCCCACAGAGAAATCACCCGCAGGGCAGAAGGGCGTCGGCAGCCTTATATCCAGTCAGTAACTCCACTCAGCCAGTCATCATCATCAGACTCAGGTGTTTGATAATCAGGCTCACTACCTTTCTTTACCAGAAGAGGGAGTTCCTCGGGCCTCAGTAGTGAAGGGGAAAATGAACTCACAACAGTGGTCTGTGGATTGTCCTTGACTGTTCTCACCACTCTTCTTCTCTGCCTTTCTGATATTTTTCTTGGCCTGCCACTTCTGGGCTTAACAAGAACTGTACCTGTGTTCTTCCATTTCCTTACTATGTTCCTCACAGTGGAAACTGACAGGTTAAATCTCTGAGACAACTTTTTGTATCCTTCCCCTGAAAAGCTATGTTGAATAATCTTTGTTTTCAGATCATTTGAGAGTTGTTTTGAGGAGCCCATGATGCCACTCTTCATAGGAGAATCAAATAGGAGAACTACTTGCAAGTGGCCACCTTAAATACCTTTTCTCATGATTTGATACACCTGGCTATGAAGTTCAAAGCTCAATGAGGTTACAAAACCAATTTAGTGCTTCAGGAAGTCAGTAAAAAGTAGTTAGGAGTGTTCAAATCAAGAAAATGATAAGGGTGCCCATACTTTTGCACCGGTTAAATTTTGTTTAAATGCAGATTGCACATTTTCTGTTAGTACAATAAACCTCATTTGAATCCAGAAATATAACTGAGTCCATCAGTTATTAGATATATGAAACTGAAGTAGCTGTTGCAAAAACCAAAATTGTTATAAAGAAAAAAGGTTAACATTAATAGGGGTGCCCAAACTTTAACATATGACTGTAGATGTGCCTCTTCTGGGGTGTCTAGGGGCAGATTTTTGTAGCCGGGGGAGGCAGAAACAATGGTCTCTCTCAAAGCTATTAAAATCTGCCCTCACTCACCTGCTTTACCTCTCTGTTTGCGATTTTGCCGCGGGAGCCCACGCATTTTATTCCAAATAATTAACCCCTTAATTTAACACCTAGACATCACAAATTTTACACACAAATCCTACTTTAATTATTAGTCAGGGACATATAAAAAAATACATTAAGTGAAATGTATGTAATCCATGTGTCATTTCATGTCGGGTTTGCGAATGATTTTACAGAAGCCTGCAATTGATTTTGCGGCTATTCTGCTATGTAGAACTGTATGAAATATAAATACATATATATATGTTTATCTCATTGATATGTGTGTGTGTGTATATATATATATATATATATATATATATATATACAGTCATATGTAAAAGTTTGGGCACCCCTATTAATGTTAACCTTTTTTCTTTATAACAATTTTGGTTTTTGCAACAGGTATTTCAGTTTCATATATCTAATAACTGATGGACTCAGTTATATTTCTGGATTCAAATGAGGTTTATTGTACTAACAGAAAATGTGCAATCTGCATTTAAACAAAATTTGACCGGTGCAAAAGTATGGGCACCCTTATCATTTTCTTGATTTGAACACTCCTAACTACTTTTTACTGACTTCCTGAAGCACTAAATTGGTTTTGTAACCTCATTGAGCTTTGAACTTCATAGCCAGGTGTATCAAATCATGAGAAAAGGTATTTAAGGTGGCCACTTGCAAGTAGTTCTCCTATTTGATTCTCCTATGAAGAGTGGCATCATGGGCTCCTCAAAACAACTCTCAAATGATCTGAAAACAAAGATTATTCAACAAAGCTTTTCAGGGGAAGGATACAAAAAGTTGTCTCAGAGATTTAACATGTCAGTTTCCACTGTGAGGAACATAGTAAGGAAATGGAAGAACACAGGTACAGTTCTTGTTAAGCCCAGAAGTGGCAGGCCAAGAAAAATATCAGAAAGGCAGAGAAGAAGAATGCTGAGAACAGTCGAGGACAATCCACAGACCACCTCCAAAGACCTGCAGCGTCATCTTACTGCAGATGGTGTCACTGTGCATCGGTCAACAATAGAGCGCACTTTGCACAAGGAGAAGCTGTATGGGAGAGTGATGCGAAAGAAGCCGTTTCTGCAAGCACGCCACAAACAGAGTCGCCTGAGGTATGCAAAAGCACATTTGGACAAGCCAGTTACATTTTGGAAGAAGGTCCTGTGGACTGATGAAACAAAGATTGAGTTGTTTGGTCATACAAAAAGGCGTTATGCATGCGCTGTATTGTTGACCGATGCACAGTGACACCATCTGCAGCAAGATGAGGCTGCAGGTCTTTGGAGGTGGTCTGTGGATTGTCCTTGACTGTTCTCACCATTCTTCTTCTCTGCCTTTCTGATATTTTTCTTGGCCTGCCACTTCTGGGCTTAACAAGAACTGTACCTGTGTTCTTCCATTTCCTTACTATGTTCCTCACAGTGGAAACTGACAGGTTAAATCTCTGAGACAACTTTTTGTATCCTTCCCCTGAAAAGCTATGTTGAATAATCTTTGTTTTCAGATCATTTGAGAGTTGTTTTGAGGAGCCCATGATGCCACTCTTCATAGGAGAATCAAATAGGAGAACTACTTGCAAGTGGCCACCTTAAATACCTTTTCTCATGATTTGATACACCTGGCTATGAAGTTCAAAGCTCAATGAGGTTACAAAACCAATTTAGTGCTTCAGGAAGTCAGTAAAAAGTAGTTAGGAGTGTTCAAATCAAGAAAATGATAAGGGTGCCCATACTTTTGCACCGGTCAAATTTTGTTTAAATGCGGATTGCACATTTTCTGTTAGTACAATAAACCTCATTTGAATCCAGAAATATAACTGAGTCCATCAGTTATTAGATATATGAAACTGAAATAGCTGTTGCAAAAACCAAAACTGTTATAAAGAAAAAAGGTTAACATTAATAGGGGTGCCCAAACTTTTACATATGACTGTATATACACACACATATATTCTATGTGTATTTAGCTATTCTTTCGTTTCTTTATTAACCCTGTCAGTGTGATTTTACTGTATCGCGCACTGAATTGCCGGCTTTTCTAAAGGACTCCGGGTGCGTATTTCTCGCATGTGTGGTCCGTGTGTAATCCGTATTTTTTGTGCACCCATAGATTTGCATTGGCGTATTACGGGCGTAGTACGCTGACAATCGCAGCATGCTGCGATTGGCACGGACCGTAAAATATACGCGAGAAATATACGGCTGATGGGAGCTACCCCATAGAGAATCATTGGTCCGTGGGCAATGCGTGTTTTTAACGCCTCTCACTCGTCCGTATTTCTCTCTAGTGTGACGCTGGCCTAATAGCTGTCTACAAATATCTCAAGGGCTGTCACATTGTAGAAGGATTATCTTTATTCTCATTTGCACAAGGAAAGACTAGAAGCAATGGGATGAAATTGAATGGCAGGAGACACAGATTAGATATTAGAAAAAACTTTTTGACAGGGTCATCAATGAGTGGAACAGGCTGCCACGACAGGTGGTGAGTTCTCCTTCAATGGAAGTCTTCAAACAGAGGCTGGACAGACATCTGTCTGGGATGATTTAGCGAATCCTGCTTTGAACATGGGCTTGGACCAGATGACTCAAGCGGTCCCTTCCATCTCTACCATTCTATGATTTCGGGAAGGGGGCAAATGCTGCGGCAGTGACCACAGCCTTAGCCCCCAGATGACGCTTCTTTTGAGTATCCCAACATGCATTAAGATTTTCAATCGAAACATCATCAAATTGAAGTAGGAAGAAAAAAGAAAATGTAGTGAGGGAAAATAGGACATTTTTAATTCAAGTACATTAGAAAATAGTTTAGATTATGATATTATATAGGGATTTAGGAGGAAAATTATTTTTTTACTTCGGACTACCCCTTTAAATGATTACTAAAAGCTTGGAAACTTTTTTCTTTTGCATACAAGAAAACGGATACCACATAGATGGTAAAACGCACCAAAAATGGTTGAGAATCAGATGCCGCTTCAAGAAATGATGAAAGAAAAGAAAAAAATTTCAGGATTACAAAACACCGAAAAAATATCTGAGATGGGGAACAATTCCTAAACAACCTTCCGCTTGAAAAATCAATGCTTTTGACCGGAAGAAGAGTCAGAAACTCTGAGAATTTTTGTTTAACTTTTTTTTTCTGAAGGTTTTTGAAAAATATCTTGTGGATAAAATAAAGTGCATGTCACTTATTTTGAAGCAGATCCTGAAGGCATCGCAAATATGCGAATATTGTAAATATACAGTACAGACCAAAAGTTTGGACACACCCTCTCATTCAAAGAGTTTTCTTTATTTTCATGACTGTGAAAATTGTATATTCGCTCTACAGGCATCAAAACTATGAATTAACAAATGTGGAATTATATAATTAACAAAAAGTGTGAAACAACTGAAAATATGTCTTATATTCTAGGTTCTTAAAGTAGCCACCTTTTGCTTTGATTACTGCTTTGCACACTCTTGGCATTCTCTTGATGAGCTTCAAGAGGTAGTCACCAGAAATGGTCTTCCAACAGTCTTGAAGGAGTTCCCAGAGACGCTTAGCACTTGTTGGCCCTTTTGCCTTCACTCTGCGGTCCAGCTCACCCCAAACCATCTCGATTGGGTTCAGGTCTGGTGACTGTGGAGGCCAGGTCATCTGGCGTAGCACCCCATCATTCTCCTTCTTGGTCATATAGCCCTTACACAGCCTGGAGGTGTGTTTGGGGTTATTGTCCTATTGAAAAATAAATGATGGTCCAACTAAACGCAAACCGGATGGAATAGCATGCCGCTACAAGATGCTCTGGTAGCCATGCTGGTTCAGTATGCCTTAAATTTTGAATAAATCCCCAAGAGTGTCACCAGCAAAGCCCCCCCACACCATCACACCTCCTCCTCCATGCTTCACGGTGGGAACCAGGCATGTAGAGTCCATCCGTTCACCTTTTCTGCGTCACACAAAGACACGGTAGTTGGAACCAAAGATCTCAAATTTGGACTCATCAGACCAAAGCACAGATTTCCACTGGTCTAATGTCCATTCCTTGTGTTCTTTAGCCCAAACAAGTCTCTTCTGCTTGTTGCCTGTCCTTAGCAGTGGTTTTCTAGCAGCTATTTTACCATGAAGGCCTGCTGCACAAAGTCTCCTCTTAACAGTTGTTGTAGAGATGTGTCTGCTGCTAGAACTCTGGCATTGACCTGGTCTCTAATCTGAGCTGCTGTTAACCTGCGATTTCTGAGGCTGGTGACTCGGATGAACTTATCCTCCGCAGCAGAGGTGACTCTTGGTCTTCCTTTCCTGGGGCGGTCCTCATGTGAGCCAGTTTCTTTGTAGCGCTTGATGGTTTTTGCCACTGTACTTGGGGACACTTTCAAAGTTTTACCAATTTTTCAGACTGACTGACCTTCATTTCTTAAAGTAATGATGGCCACTCATTTTTCTTTACTTAGCTGCTTTTTTCTTGCCATAATACAAATTCAAACAGTCTATTCAGTAGGACTATCACCTGTGTATCCACCAGACTTCTGCACAACACAACTGATGGTCCCAACCCCATTTATAAGGGAAGAAATCCCACTTATTAAACCTGACAGGGCACACATGTGAAGTGAAAACCATTTCCGGTGACTACCTCTTGAAGCTCATCAAGAGAATGCCAAGAGCGTGCAAAGCAGTGATCAAAGCAAAAGGTGGCTAATTGAAGAACCTAGAATATAAGACATATTCTCAGTTGTTTCACACTTTTGTGTTAATTATATAATTCCACATGTGGTAATTCATAGTTTTGAAGCCTTCAGAGTGAATCTACAATTTCCATAGTTATGAAAATAAAGAAAACTCTTTGAATGAGAAGGTGTGTCCAAACTTTTGGTCTGTACCGTATGCAAATATTTATAATTGGAGAATATATGGGGATCCTCATTACAGAAACCTCTCTAATAAGACAGTCGCCATGCCCTGAGACCACCTGAAAACAGCTGATTTTAAATTGTTTCTTTTTTTCTTGTGGAGTTGGTTAGGCTTGTTTCACACATCAGTTTTTCACCATCAGTCAAAATCCGCCAAAATTTGAAAATGGCGGATCCGCTTTTCTTGTGGCGGATCCGCCATTTTTTCCCATAGAGATACGTTAGTGGCGGATTTTGGCGGATGGTTGTCCGTTACGTCTGCTATTCGGCGGATCCGCCAGATTCCTGGCGGATTCTAAGGTGAATGGACTTTGCAACGTTTTTTGGCGCTGTCAAAATGGCGGGAGACGGCGAATCCGCCGTCGTCCGCCATGTGGTAGAATGGACGCCTATGGGCGGCGGATCTGCCGGGTATCGCTATTTTGCGGAATCTGCTAAATCGCACTGAGCATGCTCAGAAAAAAAGATACTTTTCCAGACAGTCCAAAAACTATATAAAGGTGGGCTAATTAATCATTGGGCCCAGACATCCGGCACCAGCCAGACTGAAGAGACAGAGCCAGAGCCAGACAGACAGACAGCACCTGCCCAGCAGCAAGACCCCCAGCTGCAAGACTCCTGGAGCAAGAGGCCTGACAGCACCTGCCCAGCTGCCCAGCACCAAGCCAGGACGGAGAGGCCTGCTACCAAAGCCTGCAATTGTGTGAGTATTAGGCTGAGTTCACACGTGGCGTTTTTTTCGCGTTTCCGCGGCTGTTTTAACCGCGCGATTTTGCCGCGAAAACGCGAAAAATAAGCATCCCATGCATTCCTATGGGATTCCGCAATGCTGTGCTAATGCTGCGGTTTTTACCGAGGCGGAATCGCTTCGCGGTAAAAACCGCAGCATGCTCATTAATTTGCGGAATCGCGGCGATCCCGCACCCATAGGAATGCATTGTTCCGCTTTCTTCCCGCATGTGGCTGTGCACAACATGCGGAAAGTAAGCAGAACAATTGCGGATGGTACCCACGGTCCGGAGGAGAGGAGACTGTCCTCCGGGCTTTGGGTACCATACCCCTGTAAAAAATAGAATTTAAAAATAAAAAATATTGTTATTCTCACCCTCCGACGTCCCGCGCAGTCTTTCCGCTTCTCTTCACGCTCCCGTTCCCAGTAGTCCTTTGCGAAAATGCCCGCGATGGCGTCCGTTCTCGCGGGATCGCGAAGTCTCGCGGTCATTCGCGCGACGTCATCGCGAATGACCGCGAGACGTCGCGATCCCGCGAGAACTGACGTCATCACGGGCATTTTCGCAAAGGATTACTGGGAACGGATGCGCGGGACGTCGGAGGGTAAGAATAACACTATTTTTTATTTTTTTTTACATTTTATCTTTTACTACTGATGCTGCATAGGCGGCCTCAGTAGTAAAAAGTTGGTCACACTCGTCAAACACTATGTTTGACGAGTGTGACCAATCTGTCAATCAGTTCTCCCAGCGATGCTCCAGATCGCTTGGAGAACGCTAGCATTTTGCAAGCTAAATACGCTTGCAAAATGCTAGTTTTTCCGCGGGAAAATCGCGGGAATTTAAAATGCGATTTTCCCACGGACTGGAATTCCGGAATTCTCGCGGTAATTTCCGCGAGAGTTCCGGTACGTGTGCACTTAGCGTTAAACTATTTGTGTGGGGCATGTCTGTCTGCCTGTGTGTGTGTGGTCTGTCTGTGTGTGTGTGGCCTGCGTGTTTGTGTGTGTGTGTGGTCTGCTTTCCTGCTTGTATGTTCGTGGCCTCCCTGTGTTGCATGTCTGTGTGTGTGTGTGTATTTTTATTATGCCTTTTTTTTCATACTTTAATTGTTTTTCTGTTGCATGTGTACTGAATTTTATTTTCATAGTACTGTAATTTTATTTCCATATTTGCAATTGTGTTGTGTATTGTATGTGGTGTAACTGTAGTGTTGTATGTGGTGTTTCTGTTGTATATTACTGTTTTTTTATTTTTCATTTATTGTGGTATTTATAAAAAAATTAAATTTTTTTTTTATAAAAAATGTTTTTAAAAACTGTCGGTTGTATTATTTTAAAACCAGGTAAAATTAAGTATGGGTATACGTGTAAAAAAGGTTACATTAAGTGTTGGGTTTTGGTATACAAGTGTGGTTATACTCTCAAGTGAGAGATTGTAAGGGAATTAACACATGCAAACACTTGGGCACACTCTCAGTGAGAGTTTCAGGGCAAACACTTGGGTATACTCTCAGTGAGTTTCAGGGAATTACACACATGCAAACACATTTGGGTATACTCTCAGTGAGAGTTTCAGGGCAAACACTTGGGTATACTCTCAGTGAGAGTTTCAGGGAATTACACACATGCAAACACTTGGGAATACTCTCAGTGAGAGTTTCAGGGAATTACACACATGCAAACACTTGGGTATACTCTCAGTGAGTTTCAGAAAATTACACACATTAATACCAATGAAGATTTTTTTTTTTATGCTACTAAAATTCTCTTTACACTTGCAGATCCAGCCAGCAAGGTTGCAGCAGAACCGCCAGCAAGGTTGCAGCAGAGCATCCTAGGAAAACACTTCAGTTTTCCAAGTAAGTTTAAAGGCCTGAAAGCTTATTTAATCCTTTGTATAGTAGCAAAACAAGTATCTTTATACTTACAGATCCAGCCAGCAAGGTTGCAGCAGAACCGCCAGCAAGGTTGCAGCAGACCCGCCAGTAAGGTTGCAGCAGAGCATACTAGGAAAACACTTCAGTTTTCCAAGTAAGTATAAAGGCCTGAAAGCTTATTTAATCCTTTGTATAGTAGCTAAACAAGTGTCTTTATACTTACAGATCCAGCCAGCAATTCCGCAGCAGACCCGCCAGCAATTCCGCAGCAGACCTGCCAGCAAAACCGCAGCAGTTTAATATGTCTTCTTCTGGGAGCTCCCCCTCACAGCATCAGCAAACTGAGGTAAAAATTTTATCTTATTTTACTCTTTTTTTCATTTTTTTTTTTAACCCTATATGCATGTATTATGTTTTCACAGGAAGCTGAATCTGAGGAGCTTCCAGGAGGAGACATGCAGGGTGGAGAAATACAAGGAGGGGGCGAGCAGAGTGTAAGTTTAGCAGATAAAAAAACACATACATACATAATGCTACACCCAACACAAACATTCATCACAGCACACACAATAACTACGCATCCATACAACCCTAAAATTTTTTTTTTTTTTTTTTTTTTTTTTTACAGTTTTCAGAATCTGGTGCCCACACTAGAGCGACTCCCAGGGCATCCCAGCGTCGTCAAAGTGCTGCATCTGGTAGTGGAGCGGTAAGTAACACTTTATTTGGGTGATTGATTAATGAACCTCATGTGTTTGAATGTAATCAATTTTTTTGTTTATTTTTTCTTCTTCACCAGTTTCACAGCGTGCTCCCCAACGACATGTGGAAGAGGCTGTTGTTATTGATGTCGACCTCCTCATTGAGGTTGTCCAACCACGGGAGCCGCTGTGGAACATGACAAACCGCTTACATGCCGACCAACCAACCACCCGACGGCTCTGGGATGAGGTGTGTTCGGAGGTTGTAGAGAACTGGGAGGAGGTCGATGCGAGGCCCAGGGATTTTGTGCGTAAGTATTCCAATTTCAGTAACTTATATTCCAGCATGTGAAGTGTTGAATGCTAACCACTTTTTTTTTTCCTTCACAGGTGACAGGGTTGGAATCTGGGAAAAAAGTAAAATTTATGCAAACTACAAGCCATAACATAACAATAAAAGTCTGCAGAATCTGAAACATTTTAAAAAATAGATAACTTACCGAAGGGTCACCATCAAACGCTCCGCCGGTGAAATAGAAAAGCGCATGTAGGTGTCCCTTCTCCGGATTTGCGCTCCAACATGCTCCACCTAAATCTCGAACAGGTCCTGTCTTATGCGCACATAGTTGAAGAACTTGTCCGGGTTATCCCTCAATTCCAGATACAGTGTAGAAAACACGCCAAGGGTAAACCTCTGCGCATTTATCGGATGAATCCACTGCCGTCGTCTCCTCATACGCAGGATTTGCAGTCTTCTTTTCTCCCTCTGGAGAGCAATAAATGCCAACCGATTGCAGTGAAGATCAAATTCCACACAGAAGCTGTTAATACTCGCAATAACTCCTTCCATTGCTGCCACTAGCGCTACAACCTTTCAAAGATATTGTTTTACAACACCATAGATATAGTTTTCCCTAGTTTCCAGAATCCAATCACATTTGGGAGCATTTTTTAAGAGCCAATCATATTTGGGAGCATCCCATTTTGGAGGTGTGGAAAACGGATCCGTCAGAAAACGGATCCAACGGATGGAACGGATCCGGTTTTTGACGGATCCGTACAAAAATCAGTCTAGCGGATCCGTCAAAAATCGGATCTGTACCATCCGCTTGCATCCGTTTTTACACCTTTTAGCCGATCCGCCATTTTCACTTTTTGGCGGATTTTGACTGATTTGAAAAAACTGATGTGTGAAACAGGCCTTACCGGTATATTGCTCCCAATTTCTGGCAGCACTTTTGTTTGTGAGGGAGGCTTTTCTGACACTTTTTATAGGATATCCCACTAATTAGTATGCTAGAATAGTAATAGCGCCAGTCCATATTTTATCTGGACTGTCCGTATTTTTTAGCTGCAATCTCTCCAAATATTTGTACTGGGTACAAATTGTTCCAATAAGGGACATCTGATATTAAACTGGTCATCATAGCACAACAAATCTATAGGAGTATTTCATTTATTGTAACGGCCTTTGGCTCAATCTCAAACCATGGTGACCTGATGGAAGAATGCTCTGTCATGGTTGTGGACAGGGTTCCTTCCCTGTCCTCTCAGGGTTAATTTTTTATGGCCTCCTTTTGTTTTGAGGGAGGGCTATATTTACTCGCCTTCATCTGGGGATCCTTGTCAGTGATATGGGTCGCCCTCAGACCCAGGGCTGTGGGGTACTCGGTTCCGGTCCCGATGAGCCTCAATGAGAGATGTCACGGCAGCAGGGACCCGGCCCGTGGCCCTGGGTGCCCATTGTAAATGTTCAGTGTGAATAAGTCGTGACGCCACCTGTGGTGTTCGGCAATGTAGATGTTAAGCCGACGCTGCATGCAGATCCTCTGGGACAGATGGTGTGGTGCAGCAATGATGGCATAGCCCTCCACAGGCAGGGCTGTAGTCCCAGGGCAGAGTAGATGTAGTGACACTTAGATGGTGTAGTGTCAGGTGCAGGGGATGTAGCAGTGCCGGGCAAGTAGATGCGGGAATAAGTGGAGGACACCAGAGCGTGTAGTTCCTAAGCTTTACCCACAGTCTGTTGTGGCTCAAGAGCCCGCATCAGTGCCGTGTCCTCCGGGTCAGGAGCTCAGCCAACCTCGAGGCAAGATGACGCACACCTTTCCAACACTCCGCCAACTTATGTGCCTTTTCTGAACGTCTCCCTCTTAGCGCCTTGAGTGAAGTACTCACAGTTCTGAGTTACACTGGAGTTACTCCTGTCAGATGTTCCTATGAACTCTACTTGTACGGCAGACAGCTGTAGCCTGCTTCGGGGATTCTCTGCTACCAAGTCCCGGCTCTCTATCTCGTTGCTGTTGTGCCCCCAAGTCTGGTGTGGGAATAAAGTGATGACAAACTTCTATTCCTCCGGTGTCTGTTGTGGGACCTTTAGCATCCAAACAACCTCGGGGACCGGACCCCGGCCTTGCGCTTAGAACTTAGGAAGGGTTCTCCTCTAACCCCCAATCCTCTGGTTCTCTTCCTCTCCTCACATTCCGTACTAATCCTTTCTTTCTTATGGAGAGTCAGGCTTTCTATCAATGTTCCTCTCCTGTGCCAGCGGACGCAGGTCACTGAGGTCGACTGCAGCACTTTCCTTCATCCATCCCTCTCAGGGGATCTCCTTACACAGGTCCGACCTCATCAGACTCCTGTGACTAACTCTCTAGTTCCTATCCTCTTCCCACTCTTTTAGTGCAATCTAAACTCCACCCGCCTCCTAGCACGCTTCGTGTTCCAAGCAGGGAGCCACCAAAGGGTGCTTTGCTACACTACTGTGTTGTGTGGAATGCAGGTTTTGGAGCGTGGTCAGGTGCCTCCATCTTACCTGGATGGTGGGGTACCACACCTCAGGAGGTGCAGTACCTCTGTGGCGACTGAACCCTCAGGAGCACCACAGATACATCTGTCTTGGCTGTGCGTGTGACCCCCTGGTGTGCTTGCATACTGTTTGGTCTGATTGCTTTCTCGTGTATAACCCGGTCTGTTTTCTCATTCTGTGCATTGCCTTGTGACTCTGTTTGTGACTCTGTGCTTGTTGTCTGTTTCTGGCTCTGACCTTCAGCTTGGTAGTGAAACTTCCCACCTCTCTGCCCCATTTGTACTGCCCCGCTATCTCCGGCTTCCCGAACTTTTTGCTACGTCCTGACCACTCTTAGTGTCTCACCCTTTGGCACTTTATCGACTTCCCAGCTTGACTTCGGCATGTTCAGACTACTCTCCGGCTTCGCCAGTCACCGCTGCTCCTCGGCGTCTGGCTCCGCCTCCGGCCCCTCCCCCGGTGGTCACGTGTCTCAGGGTCCCTCTACTCTGACCAACCTCAAACCTTGTGCCTTCTTTTCCAGAAAGTTCTCTTCTGCCGAGATAAATTACAATGTGGGTAATAGAGAGCTTCTGGTGGTCAAGTTGGCCTTTGAAGAATGGAGGCATTTTTTTGGAGGGGACTATTCATCCGGTCACCATGATCACCGATCACAAAAATTTAGCTTATATAGATCCTGCTAAAAGATAAACCCCCAGGCAGGCCCAGTGGTTGCTTTTTTTCCAGATTTCTATTTTCCATCACCTTCTGTCCAGGGTCTAAGAATGTTAAGGCAGATGCATTGTCCCGAAGCTTTGATCCGGTGTCTCCTCCTGAAGCCCCATCCTCCATTCTTCAGCCTGGAGTAGTGGTGGCCGAAACCTCGTCTGAATTGGAGAGAGAAATTTTTAAGGCCCAGACTTTGGCTCCCAATAATACACTAGTGGGTAAATTGTTTGTACCAATATATCAGCAATTGAGAAAATCATAAAACATAACTTTTAATAAGTAGTATAAAAGCTACCACGAGATATAGTGACCGTAAAAACACACTAAATCCAATTGTCACAGACTATAACAAAGAGTGTCTGTATAAATCTCAAAAACAGACCACCCAGTGTATATACATGTGACTATTCCAAGTCCGAAGCTTGAAAGGACTGGACAGAATATACTAGGTTTGAGACACTAAAACTCAAAACCAAGATCAAACAATAAACAGTTTCCTTATTAGAAGTAATACATAAGAACAATTTTCTATAGAGAAAAACGGGGAAAACCTCCACTCTGTTCGGGTTATCAAGGAAATTACCTGTTTATACATATTAAGGAGACATCATATATAAAATCCACAAACATAATTATGAGAAATGGAAAGATCTCACCGCATGCACATGGAGGATATCCCCAGGCAGATGTCCCATCAGACTCATGTCAGGTCAGGAAAAAAGGCAATGACCCTAATTAAGCCCTATCAGAGCTAACAAACCTGACCCCCATGACTCCTGCCCTAACAAGGGCAGTCCACATCTGACCCTCACAATAGAAGCCCTATTATGTCCCTGTGCATCCAGACGCGTTTCGCCAGTTAGTGACTCTTCAGGGGACCTACTAGCACTCGATAGGCAATGGAGTGAGGCAAACTCACAAAGAGGGCACTTAAATAAACTGCCAATCAAGATAAGATCAGCCACCTGTGGTTTATTGAGACGCACGCCGTCCGCCATTAGCCGCCATGGAACGCAACACATGGTTCATCACACAGGAAGAGGCTAATCAAGACAGCCTCCTTAATTCAAATCCACGGCTGATGTATATGTCAGCGCGCACAGCGCGGCAGAAGCCGCAACACTTCTGGTCACTAAAGAGACGCGAAAGCAATATGGCCGCCGTACTTCCGGTCATGCGCACATTAATGAATAGTGCGCCATAATTCCTGACCGGCCACAAGACGGTGCCGCCAAAATACGCCTCCCCACACAATGCCAATCGCGGCAAAATTGTTCTGGGAGACAATACAACACATGGAAAACAGCGTCACAAAACCAAGGGGAGCGCCAATAAAGTGCTTCCCTCTACAACGGCGGCACGGCTAGATGGTTCTGCAGAAGCAGAGCAGATCCGGACAGGAGAGGCAGTCAGGCAGGATGGCAGGTAAGTAACAAACGGGGAATCCCGAGGTTTAGAAGAAGCAGGCACAATGCGAGTTCTCCAAGCTTGGCAGCAGGTGAAGATCCAGATACACAAGCACAGGTATAATGTGCAGATTCCCTTTAGTACACAGCAGGCAGGAAACAGGAAAAGTCAAACAGGAACAAGATGGCCCCTTGTGAAGCTACTCACTCCATCTTTGATAAGGGCAAAATTAAGGGCAAAGTCAAGCAGAACAGAAACATGGCTCAGAACCTCACACATGTATTCCGACTTCATGGCATGCCAGACAAAATTGTGAGTGACCTAGGGCCCCAGTTTGCATCTTGGTTTTGGAGGGAGCTCTGCAGTCTACTCAGTATCGAGCTAAATCTGTCCTCCGCTTACATCCCGAGACGAGCGGCTTGGTTGAGAGAGCCAATCAGACCTTGGTCACGTATCTGCGGCATTTTGTCTCTGCCAAGCAGGATGACTGGGCATCCTTGCTACCATGGGCTGAATTTGCCCTAAACAATGCAGTGGCTGATTCCACTGGTCAGACGCCCTTTCTCCTAAACTACGGCCAACATCCACACGTCCCTGTCCCTATGCCAGTGTCCTCCGCTGACTCCAGGGTGGCAGACTGGGCAGTGGTGGCCCGTGATATTTGGGATCGCACTCAGGATGCTATCCGTGCCTCTAAAAAAAGGATGAGGGCATCCGCCGACACGCATTGGCGACCCGCTCCAAACTTCTCCCCTGGCGACATGGTGTGGCTATCTACCCGAAATATCAAACTGGGGGTCGAGTCCCCCAAGTTCGCACCACGATACATAGGACCTTTTAAGGTCCTCGAGCGAATTAGCTCGGTGGTCTACCGCCTGGCTCTCCCTCCTCATTTAGCCATTTCGGACATTTCTCTGAGTCATCTGCCAGGTCATCTGATATGTCATCTGTCATCGAGTTCGAGGTTAACGCCATCGTGGGACGCAGGATTGTCCGTGGCAAAAAAATTTATTTAGTGGATTGGAAGGGTAATGGACCGGAGGCTCGGACCTGGGAGCTGGTGGAGAATATCCATGCTCCACTCCTGATTGCAGCCTTTGAGCGCAGCAAGGCTCAGAGGGGGGGCATCGGATTCTTGACACTGCACAGCAGGAATCCAGAGCCAGACATCCAGTGGTCTCCCGTTCTGCTCCGACCGCTCAGGGACCTGCTCAGCAATCACGGCGAGCCAAGTGTCCTGCTCAGACTTGTTCTGTGAGCCTGGATGTTGCTGCCATCTCTGGTGCAGCAATGGTAGCGCAATCTGCTCTGCAGGGAACCGCTCCAGAGGCTAAGTCCTCATGCCGTGCTACTGGGCATGCCCGCAAGGTGACCTCTCAGTGGAGAGCAGGGGTCACATGTTCAGGTCCTGTGTCGGATCTGATTGGTCCTTCCCAGGGTACTGGAAGGTCCCGGAAGCGCATGGCTATAAAAAGCACGCATGGCGGCTCGGCCATGCGCTAGTGTAGACTAATATGCTTTGTGTGAAAGGTGATGGATGCATGTGTCTGGTGACTGACATTTGAAACCCCCTTCCCTCTGATATTACGAATGGTGACAGAGTGTTGGTTTAGTCAGCTCCAGTTGTGGCAAGCAATGCGCCACTGTGCTTCCTGCACTGTACACTAGCTTCTGACAGTGACCAGTTTCTCGGCGCTGTCGTTCAGCAGCTGCAGTTTCTGCCGCGCTGTGCTTAGCAGCACCTCTTGGCGTTCGCGGCTGTGATGCCACATGCTGGCTGGCCCTGTGAGGTAACAGGCCCAGCGTTTATCTCTAATTTATTCTAGAATGTTTCTGTGCCTTTAACAGAGCCGCTCTAGCACCTCGGGTGACTCTAACCCGAGTGCAGTACTCTGCCTCCTGGCGAGTCTGCCATTTACCAGCAGCGGTCTTTTCATCTACCGCACGGTGAACTCCGAGCGGCGAACGCACCTCCTATTATTTATATTTGGTGCGTTCCGCCGTCCCTAACAGGGACTGACAGGAAAAAGACAGTCAGGACAGACGAGGCCCCGGGGGTACCGATTGGACGACGACCTCAGGCAGGTGAAGCGCTGGCGGTAGATTGGTCTAGGACAGCCCCAGCGAAAGATCCGCGAAGGACGTTACTTCGACTGGAGGAAAGGTGCAGGTACCCGGGCCTGCAGACGGAGAACTGTAAAGAACTGCGGTGCGTGGTTGTGGTCGTCAGGAGTACGACGAATAAAATCCGGAACTGTTACAACTGAACTCTGCCTCTGTCTTGTCCTTGCTTCGCCTGTGCCTGTGTCCTCCGGATGTGGTAAGCAGTGGACCACCCCCAATCCGGGCCCCTACCACATTTGGCGTAGTCGGCAGGATCGCCGCCGCTAATACTACACCTTCCACGGCAGGCCTGCGCCAGGAGAACCCAAAAAGGACTTGAGCTGCTCACCTGTGGATTACAAGTTTGCTCACCTGTGGACAGCGTCGGACTGGAACACCTTGGGCCCACCAGAGAAAATCATTCTTGGGGCCCACTATGTAGCTGCATAGAGTTAAAAACCAGACCACCAATTATGCGGTAAAACACGCTAATATCCGGGTATAATATAAGGTTGTACATGTCTTAATTATGTAGCAGGAGTTGGGGTAGCCCCCTCATATAATATAAAGCAGCCCCCTCACATAGTATAATGAAGCCATCTAATAGAATATAATGCAGCCATCTCATAGAATATAATACTGCCCCCCTCATAGGGTATAATAATGCACCCCCTCATAGGGTATAATACTGCCCCCCTCATAGGGTATAATACTGCCCCCCTCATAGGGTATAATACTGCCCCCCTCATAGGGTATAATGCACCCCCTCATAGGGTATAATACTGCCCCCCTCATAGGGTATAATACTTCCCCCCTCATAGGGTATAATGCACCCCCTCATAGGGAATAATGCACCCCCTCATAGGGTATAATGCTGCCCCCTCATAGGGTATAATACTGCCCCCCTCATAGGGAATAATGCACCCCCTCATAGGGAATAATGCTGCCCTCCTCATAGGGTATAATGCTGCCTCCTCATAGGGTATAATCCTATGAGGAGGCAGCATATACTCCTCTTTGGTCAGACCTCATCTGGAATATTGTGTCCAGTTTTGGGCACCACATTTTAAAAAAGACATCAACAAACTGGAGCAAGTTCAGAAAAGAGCGACCAGAATGGTGACCGGTCTGCAAACCCTGTCTTATGAGGAAAGGTTGCAGGATTTGGGAATGTTTAGTTTGCAAAAGAGAAGACTGAGAGGAGACTTAATAGCTGTCTACAAATATCTAAAGGGCTGTCACATTGTAGAAGGATCAACTTTATTCTCATTTGCACAAGGAAAGACTAGAAGCAATGGAATGAAACTGAATGGGAGGAGACACAGATTAGATATTAGAAAAAACTTTTTGACAGTTAGAGTGATCAATGAGTGGAACAGGCTGCCACGAGAAGTGGTGAGTTCTCCTTCAATGGAAGTCTTCAAACAGAGGCTGGACAGACATCTGACTGGGATGATTTAGCGAATCCTGCTTTGAGCAGGGGGTTGGACCAGATGGCCCAGGAGGTCCCTTCCAACTCTACGATTCTATGATTCTATGATAATGCTGCCCTCCTCATAGGGTATAATGCTGCCTCCTCATAGGGTATAATACTGCCCCCCTCATAGGGTATAATGCTGCCCCCTCATAGGGTATAATGCTGCCCCCTCATAGGGTATAATGCTGCCCCCTCATAGGGTATAATACTGCCCCCCTCATAGGGTATAATGCTATATAGATACAGTGGGGAAAAAAAGTATTTAGTCAGTCAGCAATAGTGCAAGTTCCACCACTTAAAAAGATGAGAGGCGTCTGTAATTTACATCATAGGTAGACCTCAACTATGGGAGACAAACTGAGAAAAAAAAATCCAGAAAATCACATTGTCTGTTTTTTTTTCATTTTATTTGCATATTATGGTGGAAAATAAGTATTTGGTCAGAAACAAGCAATCAAGATTTCTGGGTCTCACAGACCTGTAACTACTTCTTTAAGAGTCTCCACTTTCCTCCACTCATTACCTGTAGTAATGGCACCTGTTTAAACTTGTTATCAGTATAAAAAGACACCTGTGCACACCCTCAAACAGTCTGACTCCAAACTCCACTATGGTGAAGACCAAAGAGCTGTCAAAGGACACCAGAAACAAAATTGTAGCCCTGCACCAGGCTGGGAAGACTGAATCTGCAATAGCCAACCAGCTTGGAGTGAAGAAATCAACTGTGGGAGCAATAATTAGAAAATGGAAGACATACAAGACCACTGATAATCTCCCTCGATCTGGTGCTCCACGCAAAATCCCACCCCGTGGGGTCAGAATGATCACAAGAACGGTGAGCAAAAATCCCAGAACCACGCGGGGGGACCTAGTGAATGAACTGCAGAGAGCTGGGACCAATGTAACAAGGCCTACCATAAGTAACACACTACGCCACCATGGACTCAGATCCTGCAGTGCCAGATGTGTCCCACTGCTTAAGCCTGTACATGTCCGGGCCCGTCTGAAGTTTGCTAGAGAGCATTTGGATGATCCAGAGGAGTTTTGGGAGAATGTCCTATGGTCTGATGAAACCAAACTGGAACTGTTTGGTAGAAACACAACTTGTTGTGTTTGGAGGAAAAAGAATACTGAGTTGCATCCATAAAACACCATACCTACTGTAAAGCATGGTGGTGGAAACATCATGCTTTGGGTCTGTTTCTCTGCAAAGGGGCCAGGACGACTGATCCGGGTACATGAAAGAATGAATGGGGCCATGTATCGTGAGATTTTGAGTGCAAACCTCCTTCCATCAGCAAGGGCATTGAAGATGAAACGTGGCTGGGTCTTTCAACATGACAATGATCCAAAGCACACCGCCAGGGCAACGAAGTAGTGGCTTCGTAAGAAGCATTTCAAGGTCCTGGAGTGGCCTAGCCAGTCTCCAGATCTCAACCCTATAGAAATCCTTTGGAGGAAGTTGAAAGTCCGTGTTGCCAAGCGAAAAGCCAAAAACATCACTGCTCTAGAGGAGATCTGCATGGAGGAATGGCCAACATACCAACAACAGTGTGTGGCAACCTTGTGAAGACTTACAGAAAACGTTTGACCTCTGTCATTGCCAACAAAGGATATATCACAAAGTATTGAGATGAAATTTTGTTTCTGACCAAATACTTATTTTCCACCATAATATGCAAATAAAATGAAAAAAAAAGAGACAATGTGATTTTCTGGATTTTTTTTTCTCAGTTTGTCTCCCATAGTTGAGGTCTACCTATGATGTAAATTACAGACGCCTCTCATCTTTTTAAGTGGTGGAACTTGCACTATTGCTGACTGACTAAATACTTTTTTTCCCCACTGTATATAGATATAGAGTTAGATAGATATAGATAGAAAGATAGATGTAGAAATAGATAGATATAGAGATAGATAGTAGATAATGGATAGAAAGTAGATAATGGATAGATATAGATAGAAAGATTCATAGAGATAGAGATAGATAGAGATAGATATAAAGATAGATATAGAAAGAAATATAGATAGATAGATAGATAGATCGATAGGTAGATAGATATAGAGACAGATAGAAAATAGATAATGGATAGATAGATAGATATAGAGATAGATAGCTATAGATAGAAAGATATAGAGATAGATAGATATATAGATAGAGATAGATAATAGATAGAGATATACAGATATAATAATAATAATAATAATAATATAGACATATATAGATAGATATAGAGATAAATATATATAGATAGATGGCTATAAATAAAAATAGATATAGAGATATATATAGAGATAATAGATATAGAGATAATAGATATAGAGATAGATAGATAGATATAGAGACAGATAGCTATAGAAAGATAGATATAGAGATAGATATAGAGATAATATCTAGATATAGAGATATGTATAGAGATAGATAGATATAGAGTTAGAAAGATAGATAGATATAGAGAGAGATAGAGATAGATAGAGATAGCTAGATAGATATAAATAATAGAGATAATAGATAGATATAATAGATAGATATAGAGATAAATGGATAGATCAATAGATAGATAAAGAGAGAGATAGAGATAGATAATGAGATATAGAGATAGATATAGAGATATAGTGTTAGATAGAAAGATAGATATAGAGATAGATAGATATAGAGATAGATATGGATATAGAGATAGATATGGATATACACTCACTGGCCACTTTATTAGGTACACCATGCTAGTAACGGGTTGGACCCCCTTTTGCCTTCAGAACTGCCTCAATTCTTCGTGGCAGAGATTCAACAAGGTGCTGGAAGCATTCCTCAGAGATTTTGGACCATATTGACATGATGGCATCACACAGTTGGCGCAGATTTGTCGGCTGCACATCCCTGATGCGAATCTCCCGTTCCACCACATCCCAAAGATGCTCTATTGGATTGAGATCTGGTGACTGAGGAGGCCATTTGAGTACAGTAAACTCATTGTCATGTTCAAGAAACCAATCTGAGATGATTCGAGCTTTATGACATGGCGCATTATCCTGCTGAAAGTAGCCATCAGATGTTGGGTACATTGTGGTCATAAAGGGATGGACATGGTCAGCAACAATACTCAGGTAGGCTGTGGCGTTGCAACGATGCTCAATTGGTACCAAGGGGCCCAAAGAGTGCCCAGAAAAAATTCCCCACACCATGACACCACCACCACCAGCCTGAACCGTTGATACAAGGCAGGATGGATCCATGCTTTCATGTTGTTTACGCCAAATTCTGACCCTACCATCCGAATGTCGCAGCAGAAATCGAGACTCATCAGACCAGGCAACGTTTTTCCAATCTTCTACTGTCCAATTTCGATGAGCTTGTGCAAATTGTAGCCTCAGTTTCCTGTTCTTAGCTGAGAGGAGTGGTACCCAGTGTGGTCTTCTGCTGCTGTAGCCCATCTGCCTCAAAGTTCGACGCACTGTGCGTTCAGAGATGCTCTTCTGCCTACCTTGGTTGTAACGGGTGGCAATTTGAGTCACTGTTGCCTTTCTATCAGCTCGAACCAGTCTGCCCATTCTCCTCTGACCTCTGGCATCAACATGGCATTTCCGGCCACAGAACTGCCGCTCACTGGATTTTTTTTCTTTTTCGGACCATTCTCTGTAAACCCTAGAGATGGTTGTGCGTGAAAATCCCAGTAGATCAGCAGTTTCTGAAATTCTCAGACCAGCCCTTCTGGCACCAACAATCATGCCACGTTCAAAGGCACTCAAATCACCTTTCTTCCCCATACTGATGCTCGGTTTGAACTGCAGGAGATTGTCTTGACCATGTCTACATGCCTAAATGCACTGAGTTGCCGCCATGTGATTGGCTGATTAGAAATTAAGTCTTAACACACAGTTGGACAGGTGTACCTAATAAAGTGGCCAGTGAGTGTAGAGATAACAGATAGATATAGAGATAGATAGATAGATATAGAGATAATATATAGATAGATAGATATAGAGATAGCTATAGAGAGAGATATAGAGATAGATATGGAGAGAAACAGATATAGATATAGAGATAGATATAGAGATAGATAGGTAGATAGATATAGAGATAATAGATAGATATAGAGATAGATAGATATAGATATAAAGATAGAGATAGAGAGAGCGGTAGATAGAGAGATAGAGAGAGATAGATACAGAGATCGATAAATAGATAGAGAGATAGATATAGATATAGATAATAGATAGAGATAGATAGATAAAGATAGATAATAAATATAGAGATAACAGATAGATATAGAGATAGAGTAAGATAAAGATATAGAGATAGGTAGATATAGATAATAGAGATAGCTAGATAGATAGACATAATAGATAGATAGAAAGATAGATATAGAGATAGATGTAGAGATAGAAAGATAGATATAGAGCGATAGATAGAGATAGATATAGAGATAGAAAGAAAGAAAGATAGATAGATAGATAGATATACAGAGAGATAGATATAGAGATAGAGATAAATAGATAGATAGATATAGAGAGAGATATAGAGAGAAATAGATATAGATATAGAGATAATAGATATAGAGATAGATAGATATAGCTATAGAGAGAGATAGATACAGAGAAAAGATATAGAGATAAATAGATAGAGAAAGATAGATAGATAGATAGAAAGATAGATATAGAGATAGAGCGATAGATAGATATACAGAGAGATAGATATAGAGATAGATAGAGATATATAGATAGATAGCTATAGAGAGAGATAGAGATAGATATAGAGAGAAATAGATATAGATATAGAGATAGATAGAGATAGATATATAGATATAGATATAAAGATAGATATAGAGATATAGATATAGAGATAGAGCGATAGATAGCGAGAGATATAGATATAGAGATAGATAGATACAGAGAAAAGATATAGAGATAGATAACGGATAGATAAATAGATAGATAGGTATAGAGATAGATAGATATAGATATTAGATAGAGATATATATAAAGATAGATAGATATAGATGGTAGCTAGATAGATAATAAATATAGAAATAATAGATATAGAGATAAATAGACATAATAGATAGATATAGAGATATATATAGAAAGATATAGAGATAGATAGATATAGAGATATATATAGAAAGATATAGAGATAGATAGATATAGAGATAGATGTAGAGATAGAAAGATAGATATAAACATAGAGTGATAGATAGAGATAGATATAGAAATAGATAGATATAGATAATGGATAGAGATAGATATAGAGATAGATAGATATAGATAATAGAGATAGATAGATAGATATGAGAGATATATAGAGATAGATAGATAGATAGTTAGATAGAGAGAAACAGATAGAGAGAGCGAGAGAGATATAAAAAACAAACAAAACACAATACTCACCTCTCCTCCTCGCTCCCACGCTGATCCCGGCTTCAGTGTCAGGAGCTGCCCCCTCTGCCAGACACACAGCGGGTGCGCGATGTAGTGACGTCATCGCGCACTGGCTGTGAGCCAGGAGCAGAGAGGACGGAGGGCGGCGCCGGCCCTGATGCAGAGCGGCTTACTGGGCTGGGGGCGGGGCCTCTGGGGGTGGAGACCTGAAATGATATTCACTGCTTCGCAGTGAATATTCATTTCTCTTTAGCAGCGGGGACAGGGGCTCCTGCCTCCTGACACCCGCTGCTGCTCTGCTGGCAGGGGCCCCCATAGCAGCTGCATGGTGTGCGACACACCACTGGCTGGGGGCCCCTGGAGCAGCGGGGGCCCTAGGCAACTGCTGGCCCTGTATGCCAGCAGGTGCCAGGGCCCACCAGATGCCATGGCCCACCGGAGAATCCACCGGTTCCCCGGTGGGCCAGTCCGACGCTGCCTGTGGATTACAGATTTGCTCGCCTGTGGATTACAAATCTGAGACTTTGTTCCGGACCATTGGCTGTCATCGGAGGATCCGGAACGGGGAAAAAAAACTTTGCGAGATGGTGCCCGAGTGGAATACCAATTGGGACTGTGGCTGGACCCATCCAAAGAAAACCCGAATGAGACTCTGTGCCCCTGCAATGACGGTGACCACCTGCGAGCAGGAGGGGAGTGGCGCTGAAGTGGATTACCCGGGGCGGCCGCTAGAGGAACGGTTGCCGGCCGTCCCTGTGGAACTATCCCGTCTGGAGGCTGGTCCTGCCGAAGGGCGGGATGAAGAGCAGCGGCGGACGCCAGACGACGGGAGCTGCGGAGGAGCAGCGGAGGCCAGCGACACCCCGGACCGACCTCTGGGAGATCGGAGGAACAACCTGCAGAAAGCCGCAGTGCCGGGGAAGGTGAGAGTTCCCCCGGCTCTGCCGGCGGCTCCGCAAACGGACCCCACCACTCGGCCTCCCCGCGCGGCCTCCCGTTTTTCAGCGGCCCCGGTTGCGGAGGGCTCTGTGGCCTCCGCTGTGCCGACCGACGCTCTCACCCACCACCCTGAGCCACCCTGCCCAGCGGCGCATCGGCCTGCGTCACCGGTGCGGAACCAACCCGTGGACGACGCTGCTGCGTTCCACCTGGCAGCAGCGGTTTACCACCCGAAGCCTGCCACCACTCCGGCCTCCTCACCAGTGCCGGCCGACACTCCGGCACCGTCTCCGGTTGCGGCCTACTCCGTGGCCGCCTCTGGTTCGATTGCGGCGCCGGCCGCGGCATACCCAGCGGCACCCGCGGCCGCCTCTGCCTCACTCATTGTTCCAGCTGCGGCCTGCTCACCGATGTCCGGGGCCGCCTCTGCTGCACTCCATACCATGGCTGCGGCCTGCCCATAAAGGTCCGCAGCTGCTCCGGCCCCGCTCAGGATTGCGGCTTCGGCCGGGTCATTGGGCTCCGCCGCCTCTGCGGAGCTGTCTGCCATTCACACTAGCAGGCCCCAGCTTCGCCGCTCCGCTTCTCACCGGTCAACGACCCCGGTCCCTCACCTGCGGTTGGAACTGCAGGAGCTGGGGGCCAGATGGAATGAAGCCACCACGTCGACAGAGATGAGCGCATCCACGCCACCACCGGTGGTGGACTGCTGGTCCCCAAGTAGAGAAATGGCGCAGAACGCGCGCCGTGGAACCACTTTCAGCACCTTCTACCCCTTTTGACGCATCTCTCAGGAGGGAGATGACCCCTGAGCCCTGGGCAAAAAGAACACTCGGGGCTCAGGAACAGTTGAGACATCCCAGGAACCCCACGGCTGTGGGGTTCCCCTGCTGGACTGGTGCAACATCGGCCATCAGGAGATGGCCCGGACTGTCGGGATTTCGCTGCACCGTTGTGCAGGCCCCAAGAGGACAGTTCAACGTCCAAGATAAGGGACATGTTTTATTGTTGATTGTTTGCTCCTGGCATAGCGGGGATATGGGAGAAAGAAGTACTCATGTTAAAAAGAGGGGGAGTATTTATGTTCTGCTTTAAAATGTTAAGTTGAAAGAAAAGAAAAAAAAAGGAAAAAGAAAACGAAAAAACAAACAAGGGAAAAAGGGTTACTCTGGTTGAGTAACTCCTATTGTTATTAAAGTAGTGGTAATTATATATACGGTATGTTAAAAGTTGATTTAATGAGTAGTGTGTGTAACATAAAAAAAAAAAAAGTGTATAACAGGTCCCGGGTATGAGGTAGATGTAGCGAAGACGCCGACGATGACTCTTTTAAGTGAAGGATGAAGAGAGGAGAGATATCGAACCAGACAGTGGTCCGTCAGTCAGGTCCCCGACACCACGGACACCCCAAAGGACGGGCGGGCGCCAATGATGACCCGGTAGGCAAAAGGCCTCGGTCATGGCGTTCCGGACAGCTGAAGGTAGTAGAAGGGGAGAGCAGTGGGAGGTACACGCCGTAGAGTAGTCCGGGTGGACCTCGCCAACCTGAAAGAAGTTGTCACGTGGCGTGCGCGCCGGCGAGTAGCAGTAGACTGCTTGGAGCATGGTGGTTCGGGTTTGGTTCGGCCCCCGTGAGTGCAGTACCTAGAAATGACCACAAGATGGCAGGGGGTGGTTCAGGACTCAACAGCAGCTTAGGGCTTGAGAAACGCTTAGTCATGGGGGGCGGGGAGATAGGAACCCAGGAGGGGAATTCCCGGTGAGAGAGGGGATAAATAGGACTGGTTGGGGTTCCAGGCAGGTTAGTCCCAGGAGGAGCTCGGCAAAAGACGGAGAACAGCGAAGAGCTCGGCGAGGGAACTGACAGGAAAGAGACAGTCAGGGGGTGGCCCTGACCTGACGGACCGCAGGACAGACAAGGCTCCGGAGGTACCGATTGGATGACGACCTCGGGCAGGTGAAGCGCTGGAGGTAGATTGGTCTAGGACAGCCCCAGCTAAAGATCCGCGAGGGACGTTACTTTGACTGGAGGAAAGGTGCAGGTACCCGGGCCTGGAGACAGAGAACTGTAAAGAACTGCGGGGCGTGGTTGTGGTCGTCGGGAGGACGACGAATAAAATCCGGAACTGGTACAACTGAACTCTGTCTCTGTCTTGTCCTTGCTTCACCTGATGCCTGTGTCGTCCGGACGTGGTAAACAGTGGACCACCCCCCAATCCGGGCTCCTACCACATTAACGTGCAGGAGGAATATATGTCACCACGGAGCAAGCAGACCAACAGTAAAAGGGAAGATTTACAGGGAGTAATACAGGTAAACATATAACAGAGAAAATGCTGTAAAAGGTAATATCAGAAACTGGAGAAATAGCAGAGGTGCAAACAACAGAAAGTTATTCTCTTATGGGGAAGAAACTTATCAGTTCCTGGAGATCTTGATTGCAGATATCACTCTTCTCCCACGTAGGCACCGAGGTACAAGTGGTGCTTGATGTCCTCTGTCTCTGTGGTCCTAGGTATAGTCCAACTGGCGTATGGGGGGTTAACGTGGGTACCCAAGGGGTATGCGGATGGCGGCATCCCCCTGTACTCAAGGTCTTTCCCTCTGCTGCGGCAGCGGCGTTCTCTAACCAGAGTCAGGGGCTCTGCCTGGGACAGTCTCTCTTGGCAGGTCAGTGTCACGTTACGGTACGTTCCTTGGTCACAGGGAAGCGTCTCAGGGTAAGGCAGGGTCGCACTGCAGGGGAGCGTCTTGTCAAGGCACGTGGTCTGTTGGTGTGACAAAGTCTCTACCAGGAGGGGAGCGACCAGCCCTCCAAGCGGTGCAGTGCCAGGCTTCTTGTACTCAGTCTCGTGCTCAGTGCTCACCACCTGTGTCTGCGGTCCCTAAGTGTTCAGTCGCTGCACCCGTCTCCTCTCCTGTGTCAGCGTCCTCTTTGCTCCCGGCCCTGCGCTGCTCAGCTGAAAGTGCGCGCAATTCTCCCACTCTCAGTCCTGCCCTCTTCCTGTTCCTGGTTCTAGTCCAGTTCCCTAAAGCATCCCCCGGGGAACCTAATGCCCTGCTCGATGGTTCCGGGCACGGAGCTAGGAAGGCAACTCCCCCTCGGCTCCTTCGGTGCTTCACCCCCTTACACTATCACAAGGGGAGAAGAGAAATGAGATGCTTCCTGAATGCAGGCAGAAGGAAAATGGAGGGTGAACTAACCATAATGCCTTGCAAAACCTACCAGAATGCACTACAAAACTTACCAGAATGCACTGCAGCGGAGGGAAAAATACATAGTAACATAGTTATTAAGGTTGAAAGAAGACTTTAAGTCCATCTAGTTCAACCTATATCCTATCCTAACTTGCCCTAACATGTTGATCCAGAGGAAGGCAAAAAAAAACATGTGGCAAAGTGAAAGTAAAACAACACAATAACACTGCGGTTATGACTCTGGTCACTAGAGGGAGCCAGAAACACTGAAAACATTTACAAGCAGATAATCAAAGATTATGAATTAAATGTCAGAGACAGAACAGTGTCTGAGGTCACTATTTAGTGTCATCCCCTCGCTTTTCCCTTTATAATAGGGACAGAATGCAGAGAATACTTAGGGGGAAAAAAATGTATCGTCTGACAACTTGCATGCATGCAAACCCCATTCATACAAACTCTGCCCATCCCGTGCCATACCCCATCCCGCACCATGCCCCATTCCACCAATGCCTATGCTTAGAAAAAAAACATCATAACATGCATTGTCAGCCAAGCCTAATGTGCCTATTGTGAAGTTTGGGGAGCATGTCTATCAGCCAGACAATTGTTCCTCGCACAGCTGTCTTATGTGTTTCGTGTCACTACAATGTTGCACAATAGTACAAGAAAGCAAACAATTAGTAAAAAGAATGCAATAGAATCAGGAAGCATTTTCTCATCAGGGTTTAATCTCAGTTGTGAATACTTGACATATACTTTGATTGCAAAATGTATATAGTTTTTCTTCCTCTTCGATATTCTTGAGTTATAAAGCTGGACATGTAAAGTTGTTTCAACTGTTTTTCATGAATGTCAGACACGACAAGGGTTTAATCAGCTTAAAGAGTTATTTCCACATCTTCATAGATGAATAGAATCTGACAGAGCTTGTAAAAACAAGCACTTTTGCAATTTACTGGTTATTAAAACATTCAGCCATTCTTGAGCTATTAACACTTTTTTCTTTTATTTCCAACTTGTTGTATTGGAGTCCGACCACCGCTGCTGTCTAGCCTGTAAGCATGGCATTGAAGATAAGGAGGTAACAGCGTTCTCCAATGATCCTGGTCAGCTTCAAAACAAGTGCTTACTAGCTCAGTAGAAAAGAGCTTGTAAGCACCGTGCATGTTTTGCTGTCTAGCAGCGGTGGTTGGTCTCCAAGGCAATGAGCTGAAAACAAAAGTGTTAATATCTCAAGAACAGCTTAAAATTTTAAGAAATAAATTGCAAAATTGATTGTATTTACAAGTACAATCCAACAATAGCCATTTGTGAAGATGGTGAAAAACCCTTTAAAAAAAACCCATGGCAGCTTTTTTTCAGCAATGATTGTAAGGGTCGTCAGCAGTGTCTGGCATTTCGTTTTTCTCATGCATGTTTTGCAAAACCCAATATAGACCATGCACTTTCCTTCAGGCAAATCTAATATCCTGACAACCAGTCTCCTACTTTGCACTGATGATGGGCAAAGACTCCAAAAAAGCTGACTGTAAGGCTATGTGCCCATGTACCGTTTTATTCCGGACACTAAAAACCGGACTCCTTCCCAGAAATTGCGCGATTTCCGTGCGATTTCACTGCGATTATGATTGCGATTTTCGCTTGGAAAGTGATTGACAGGTTGGTCACACTCGTCAAACATAGTATTTGACAAGTGTGACCAGGTTTTTACTATTGAGGCTGCCTATGCGGCCTCAATAGTAAAAGATAGGTTGTTAAAATGCTAAAAAAAATTAAAAAAATCGGGGTATATTTACCTTCCGGCGTCCCGCGCTGCCATCCCGGGCCCCAGCGTTCCCAGTAATGCCTTGCGAGACCTGTGATGACGTAGTCTCGCGTTGCTATAGCGATCTCGCGAGACCGCTAGAGTCACGCGAGACTACGTCATCACTGGACCGTGCCGCAAGGCATTACTGGGAACGCTGAGGCCGGGAATGCAGCGCGGGACACCGGAAGGTAAATATACCCCGATTTTTTTTATTTTTTATTCTTTCTTTTTACAGGGGTATGGTACCCAGGGCCTGGAGGACAGTCTCCTCTCCTCCACACCGTGGGTACCAACCGCACATGAGACGCTTAACTTCCCGCATGGTGGGCATAGCCACATGCGGGAAGTAAGAGATTCTCATGCATTCCTATGGGTGCGGAATCGCGGCAATTCTTTGCGATTCCGCACAAAAGAATGAGCATGCTGCGATTTTTTCCGCGATGCGATTCCGCCGCGGAAAAAAGCGCAGCATTAGCACAGCATGTGCGGAATGCCATAGGAATGCATGGAGGGCGTTCTGTACACAATTTTTAAACGTTTTCGCGCCGAAAATCGCTGCAAAAGCGCTTAAAAATCGCTACGTGGGCACACAGCCTTAAATGGATTTCTTTTCCAACTAAAGATTATCTTGGCTTGGCTGTATATCCTACATACAGTTGTGGCCAAAAGTATTGACACCCATGCAATTCTGTCAGATAATACTCAGTATCTTCCTGAAAATGATTGCAAACACAAATTCTTTGGTATTATTATCTTCATTTAATTTGTCTTAAATGAAAAAACACAAAAAGAATTGTCCTAAAGCCAAATTGGATATAATTCCACACCAAGCATAAAAAAGAGGGTGGACAAAAGTATTGGCACTGTTCGAAAAATCATGTGATGCTTCTCTAATTTGTGTAATTAACAGCACCTGTAACTTACCTGTGGCACCTAACAGGAGTTGGCAATAACTAAATCACACTTGCAGCCAGTAGACATGGATTAAAGTTGACTCAACCTCTGTCCTGTGTCCTTGTGTGTACCACATTGAGCATGGAGAAAAGAAAGAAGACCAAAGAACTGTCTGAGGACTTGAGAAACCAAATTGTGAGGAAGCATGAGCAATCTCAAGGCTACAAGTCCATCTCCAAAGCCCTGAATGTTCCTGTGTCTACCGTGCACAGTGTCATCAAGAAGTGTAAAGCCCATGGCACTGTGGCTAACCTCCCTAGATGTGGACGGAAAAGAAAAATTGACAAGAGATTTCAACGCAAGATTGTGCGGATGTTGGATAAAGAACCTCGACTAACATCCAAACAAGTTCAAGCTGCCCTGCAGTCCGAGGGTACAACAGTGTCAACCCGTACTATCCGTCGGCGTCTGAATAAAAAGGGACTGTATGGTAGGAGACCCAGGAAGACCCCACTTCTTACCCCGAGACATAAAAAAGCCAGGCTGGAGTTTGCCAAAACTTACCTGAAAAAGCCTAAAACGTTTTGGAAGAATGTTCTCTGGTCAGATGAGACAAAAGTAGAGCTTTTTGGGCAAAGGCATCAACATAGAGTTTACAGGAGAAAAAAAGAGGCATTCAAAGAAAAGAACACGGTCGCTACAGTCAAACATGGCGGAGGTTCCCTGATGTTTTGGGGTTGCTTTCCTGCCTCTGGCACTGGACTGCTTGACCGTGTGCATGGCATTATGAAGTCTGAAGACTACCAACAAATTTTTCAGCATAATGTAGGGCCCAGTGTGAGAAAGCTGGGTCTCCCTCAGAGGTCATGGGTCTTCCAGCAGGACAATGACCCAAAGCACACTTCAAAAAGCACTAGAAAATGGTTTGAGAGAAAGCACTGGAGACTTCTAAGGTGGCCAGCAATGAGTCCAGACCTGAATCCCATAGAACACCTGTGGAGAGATCTAAAAATGGCAGTTTGGAGAAGGCACCCTTCAAATATCAGGGACCTGGAGCAGTTTGCCAAAGAAGAATGGTCTAAAATTCCAGCAGAGCATTGTAAGAAACTCATTGATGGTTACCGGAAGCAGTTGGTCGCAGTTATTTTGGCTAAAGGTTGTGCAACCAAGTATTAGGCTGAGGGTGCGAACACTTTTGTCTGGCCCATTTTTGGAGTTTTGTGTGAAATGATCAATGTTTTGCTTTTTGCTTCATTCTCTTTTGTGTTTTTTTCATTTAAGACAAATTAAATGAAGATAATAATACCAAAGAATTTGTGTTTGCAATCATTTTCAGGAAGAAACTGAGTATTATCTGACAGAATTGCAGGGGTGTCAATACTTTTGGCCACAACTGTAGGTCATGTGGTAATGTTCTTTAAAGGGTAAATATTATGTTTCATAGGTGGCAATAGTCCCTTGTTCCCTTCCTCTTCGAGAAAACTACAAACCTTTTCCCAGGGAGCACTGCCAGACATTTAACCCTTCACCAAAATGGTGCTCTCCTCAAGGAAAAATTTCACTCTCTAGACCTCTAAATTGAACACACTCTAAAGACAGTTGGGCAACCAGTTCTCCTGTTTGTCCTGGCTCTAATACACTCCTATAGATTCACAAGCTCTCCAACTTCTTCTAATTGAGTCTCTCGGAGCCCACTCTGTTGTCTCATACTCACCATCACCTGGATACATAAGAGCCAATGATAAAATTCACCGGGCTCCTCGGGGGTGGGATCAGACCAAGGCCACTGCACTGTTACAGAAGATCTCTCGCTTACTATACGTCTCGCTGCTCTAATATTCTCAAGCTGGGCATCAATGGCACACTTTTATGGACATGTTCACTAGTACTTTTCTTCCTCTATGATGGTAGTAAGAAAGTTTGTTCCTTATGTCAGAAAATTAAACAGGAGATGGAGGCACTGCAGGTTACAACATCTCGCACTCAGCTTGTTAACACACTGTTCGAGAACAAGACACTTTGATCAGATCCCACTGGAGCAACACCAGACTACATTGGAAGTGTTTGTAGTCTGTGTCTACAGCGACATATAGCTTTGCATAGGAGCTGAAAGCAAAAACCGGTGATGTATTTTTTTTAATCAAGACTATACACTGTTACCTTATTTTTTTTTTCATATCTTGGCTGAAAGTAGATGAATGTGGTATAACGCCTTTACTTTTAGCACCTGTGAACATGCATTCTTTCTTCCAGGGGTCACCCAGCTGGCATAAAATGAGTTCCTGCATAACATAGCAGACAGTTGGCACTGGCTGAGCCTTCGCCTAATTTCCTTGTTTAGTATGCAAGATCATTCCCCAATTTTTATGAACATGTATTGTGCAAGTGTACGGGGCATGGATTCAAGGTTAGAATGTGATGGAAACACTGAACACCTACTTGTTTATTAAAGAACTTTTTACTTAAAGGGATCATCCATATTTATAGATTGCCCTGTCTCATGCCAATTTGGGACTTAATAATTCACTCAGCAGCTGTTGCCTTGGAATACGTACCCCGGTAATCTGGGGGTTGTTTTATGATTACATCCAATGCCCATATGCCAAATTACCAACACAGATGATGCCAATCATTTATCTTCACCCTCCGTTTACAGTGGAATGTGCACCTTGCCTGTGACATGTATGCTGCTGCGCAGGACAGTCTGCGGCCTCTCGGGTGCCTTAAATCTGCCTCTGTGTCTCTCCCTCATCCTATATTGTTATAGCTTCGTCTGCTGGGTATATTCTGGCTGCACCATTCTATCTGATACTGAGCAAGGCATCAAGGGACATGAAACTATTAACTTTTGGCAATAGTTTTTCATGCATGTCAACATCTAGCTCATGTCACAGCTCACCTCCTCCTCCTCCTTGTACAATGAATGATAAAATCTCTATATACAGTAGATAACACAGGATCCACCACTCACAGTAGGTGATGTCATAGCTCACCTCCTCTTCCTTCTGTACAATAACTGATCACCTCTATATACAGTAGATAACACAGGATCCACCACTCACAGTAGGTGATATCACAGCTCACCTCCTCTTCCTTCTGTACAATAACTGATCACCTCTATATACAGTAGATAACACAGAATCCACCACTCACAGTAGGTGATGTCACAGCTCACCTCCTCCTCCTCCTTGTACAATGAATGATAAAATCTCTATATACAGTAGATAACACAGGATCCACCACTCACAGTAGGTGATGTCATAGCTCACCTCCTCTTCCTTCTGTACAATAACTGATCACCTCTATATACAGTAGATAACACAGGATCCACCACTCACAGTAGGTGATATCACAGCTCACCTCCTCTTCCTTCTGTACAATAACTGATCACCTCTATATACAGTAGATAACACAGGATCCATCATTCACAATTGGTGATGTCACAGCTCACCTCTTCATCATGTACAATGACTGAAAATACATCTATGTACAGTAGATAACGCAGGATTCACTATTCACAATAGGTAATGTCACAGCTCACCACCTCCCCTCCTGTATAATTACTGATAATACCTCTATATACAGTAGATTCTGTGATGGTAGTCACACGTACCAGCAAAGCTGTATGCATTAAATCCAATAAACCGGTGACCCATCAGTTCTGATGAAGGTCTGATTGTAAGACTGAAAAAGTTTAACTTTTTTTGATTGCCTGAATGAAAGAATTTCCATTCACTGTAAATTCATTTGAGTGCCAAGTTTTACTTTTGTCACAGCTCACCTCCTTCTACAAAAACTGATAACAACTCTCTATGCAGTAGGTAACACAGGACACACCATTCACAATAGGGGATGTCACAGCTCACCTCCTCCTCCTGCACAATGACTGATAACATCACTATATACAGTAGATAACACAGGATCCATCATTCACAATAGGTGATATCACAGCTCACCTCCTCCTCCCCCTGAACGACTGATAACATCTCTATATACAGTAGATTACACAGGATCCATCATTCACAATAGGTGATATCACAGCTCACCTCCTCCTCCTCCTGTACAACGACTGATAACGTCTCTATATACAGTAGATAACACAGGATCCATCATTCACAATATATAATGTCACAGCTCACCTCCTCCTCCTCCAGTACAATGCCAGTATTTTCACAAGTACCAAGTGTGTGGAAGAGAGAACTGGGGATAGTTAGATTAGTGAGGTGAGACGATAGGCCAGTGCAAAGAAATGCCTATGTATTTCCAGTCTTTTATTTTTCAGGGTGCAGCGATGCCCAGCATTTTTGGCCTTCTAAACTGTGATGTCTGTGCACATGGGATGCATTTAGATAGCGTTGTGCATCCCACCTGATCTAATAGTATGGGTGTCACTAATAGGCTGTAAACCAGATACTGTGCGTTACCTGTATGTGAACGGTGCCCTATACAGGCCTCTTTTGTGCCGTCATATACTAAGGAGTCACCCCTCCATGGATTGGTAGGCAGTGAGTGGTGGTCTCATCAGTGTTTTGTACCTGTGTGCCGCCATCTTCACGACATGGGTTTGCTGCATCCTGACAGGTGATCGCTGCTGCCCGTTTTCTGCTGTATTAATTCTTGAATTTTTGGAGGATTTTTAGTCCTCTTTTTGTGGCTTTGCTATTAAAGTTTAGTGCTCCTCATAGCCCCTTACAAGTAAGGAATAATAAAATAAAAAAAAATATCCTGCCGTTCTGTAGTCTGCAAGTGTAAAATGACATGCGAACTACAGAACAGAGCAAGCTAGGGCAGGTAGGCCAAGTCCTCCAGCTCCACCGCAGAGCTTAACTATGCCGGTGGCGGCGTGCTGTACAGCTGAGAGTGGTGGTCTATCGGGTGGGCCCCACCATGCGAGAGAGCCCAGGGCGACTGCCCCTCTCCCCACCGGTAGCTATTCCGATACCTAGTATATGGCTGAACACAACAACTGCCCCCATCAGGAGAGCAGTGCGGGTAATCTACAGGGCTTGGGGTAGGAAATCACATCACAGTCCACATTCCGAGCAGTCGGCCTGGAATTCTCTCATTTATGGTAGGAACTGACAAGAAATCTGTCATATTTATATGGTCAGTAGGGCGCTGGGTTACACCTGGGGGCGACTACTACTCATGTCTGGCATGATCTATTGGCAGCTACTTGTTTTCTTGACAGTGAATTATTGCCAAATCGTTAAAGAACTAAAGCTTCAAGAAACTTTTGATAAAAAAAAAAAAAAAATAGATGAAATATATTATAAATTATTAAAATATATTGATTTGGAATTATATTTAAAAACAAATGTTTCAGGTTTTAGAAAATAATCTTTGACCACAGCAAAGTGGGGAAAATCGTCCAAATAATAGTAAAAAAAAAAAAGAAACAAAAAAGTACACAAATAATTGCAAACACACAGTAATCAAATAACACCTCGAATAAGACTCCGGATAGTGACTGAGTAATGCCAACATTTACTAACAATATAGTGCTGTCATACACCGATGTGCAGAATTGTTAGGCAATTTATATTTCGATGATAGTGGGGGTCCCAAGCAGGGAACCCACCTATGTGGCCTATATTTCACACATGCCTACACATCAAAAATATCCCCCGACTTCTGCAGAATGGTACAAAAACAGGTCAATAGAGAAAAAAAGAAATGACAGATTGTGCCAGGTCTCTTTATATGGTAACATCCAAAAAATAAAATGTTCTGTGCCACTCGTTTACAAGGTGATCAAGAAGGGGAACAATCCACTGCCAGGCAGCCTTCGGAAACAGGATCAGGCATCTTAAAAACCAAGATGCCCAATCCTCCCCTACCCAAAATGTGAGATCGGGGGGAGTGTCAGGACAAGTTATATAGCCGGTGAATCCTGCTGGTTGGCTTCGATCTAATTTGTATGAGCGCCTTAACTTTTTAAAATTGTTTATGGTGACATCTGACACATACATGTATGCCGTATGTGAGCAGGGAGTGTATGGAGAAGGCTCAGGAGATGCCTAGAAGCCAGGCAATCTAACCGCTTAGATGCTATAGTGAATAACAACTGCGGCATCTAAGCGGAACCATAATCATGTAGTGCCACAACAAGGATCAGTAAAAAATGGATATGTAAACGTAGTCCTTGCTTCATAGAAGAAATTTATCAAAGGCCGTTTGTCTGGAGCATCGGAGGTCAGTGCGGAAAATATATGGGAACAGCTGCCATATGTGAGCCGCTCTAACCTCTGTTTTTGGATCATGAGACTAAGAACAGTTTCTATTCTCATCTGTTTTGTGGATCGGACTCAGACATTAAATTTTATGGGGATCTGTTAAGGTTTTTGTTTTTTTTTTTTCACTTTTTTTTTCCCTCTCTTTATTCCAAAAGCCGTAATTTTTTTATTTTTCCATCCACATACTCCATATGAGGGCTTGTTTTTTTTGCAGGACAAGTTGTACTTTTGTTTGACACAATTAATACTTTTCAGCGGACTATGGGCTGTGCATTGTACTTTACGGATGACTATGGGGCACACTGTACTTTATGGAGGACTATGGGCTGTGCATTATACTTTATGGATGACTATGGGGCACACTGTACTTTATGGAGGACTATGGGCTGTGCATTATACTTTATGGATGACTATGGGGCACACTGTACTTTATGGAGGACTATGGGCTGTGCATTATACTTTATGGATGACTATGGGGCACACTGTACTTTATGGAGGACTATGGGCTGTGCATTATACTTTATGGATGACTATGGGGCACACTGTACTTTATGGAGGACTATGGGCTGTGCATTATACTTTATGGAGGACTATGGGCTGTGCATTATACTTTATGGATGACTATGGGGCACACTATACTTTATGGAGGACTATGGGCTGTGCATTATACTTTATGGATGACTATGGGGCACACTATACTTTATGGAGGACTATGGGCTGTGCATTATACTTTACGGATGACTATGGGGCACACTATACTTTATGGAGGACTATGGGCTGTGCATTATACTTTACGGATGACTATGGGGCACACTATACTTTATGGAGGACTATGGGCTGTGCATTATACTTTATGGATGACTATGGGGCACACTATACTTTATGGAGGACTATGGGCTGTGCATTATACTTTATGGATGACTATGGGGCACACTGTACTTTATGGAGGACTATGGGCTGTGCATTATACTTTATGGATGACTATGGGGCACAATGTACTTTATGGAGGACTATGGGCTGTGCATTATACTTTATGGATGACTATGGGGCACACTGTACTTTATGGAGGACTATGGGCTGTGCATTATACTTTATGGATGACTATGGGGCACACTGTACTTTATGGAGGACTATGGGCTGTGCATTATACTTTATGGATGACTATGGGGCACACTGTACTTTATGGACGACTATGGGCTGTGCATTATACTTTATGGATGACTATGGGGCACACTGTACTTTATGGAGGACTATGGGCTGTGCATTATACTTTATGGAGGACTATGGGCTGTGCATTATACTTTATGGAGGACTATGGGCTGTGCATTATACTTTATGGATGACTATGGGGCACACTATACTTTATGGAGGACTATGGGCTGTGCATTATACTTTACGGATGACTATGGGGCACACTATACTTTATGGAGGACTATGGGCTGTGCATTATACTTTACGGATGACTATGGGGCACACTATACTTTATGGAGGACTATGGGCTGTGCATTATACTTTACAGATGACTATGGGGCACACTATACTTTATGGAGGACTATGGGCTGTGCATTATACTTTACGGATGACTATGGGGCACACTATACTTTATGGAGGACTATGGGCTGTGCATTATACTTTACGGATGACTATGGGGCACACTATACTTTATGGAGGACTATGGGCTGTGCATTATACTTTACGGATGACTATGGGGCACACTATACTTTATGGAGGACTATGGGCTGTGCATTGTACTTTACGGATGACTATGGGGCACACTATACTTTATGGAGGACTATGGGCTGTGCATTATACTTTACGGATGACTATGGGGCACACTATACTTTATGGAGGACTATGGGCTGTGCATTATACTTTACGGATGACTATGGGGCACACTATACTTTATGGAGGACTATGGGCTGTGCATTATACTTTACGGATGACTATGGGGCACACTATACTTTATGGAGGACTATGGGCTGTGCATTATACTTTATGGATGACTATGGGGCACACTGTACTTTATGGAGGACTATGGGCTGTGCATTATACTTTACGGATGACTATGGGGCACACTATACTTTATGGAGGACTATGGGCTGTGCATTATACTTTACGGATGACTATGGGTGGTTTATACCTTTTTTCTTGGGCCCCATGAGTTCTATATATGACCCTAGTGATTTTCATGGTTTATCATCTTCTATACATTAAAGAACAGCGGCAGAACAGGGAACATACACCAGGATGGGGGATATATATACCAGGATGGAGGACGCACATATTTATAATTTTTTCAGCATTAGTTGAGAGCATTTTCAAAGTGCAGCCGCTGCCCTTTTAAGAACAGGGGCGTACGCATGTGTGCCGCCGGGAAGCCTATGCAGTGTGCACAGGAACTGGACAGGAAGCAGGAGACGAGGAGCTCACCATACGTCCGAGATGGTGAGTATGTCGGGGAACAGAGTTGCATGTAAGGGCGCCGGCATTAGTGTTACAGATACCAGTTAACTGTTTGCTATTCCATTATCCACACATCTGGCTCTTCAGCATCGAGTGCTTATAGCTCTGCTTGCCCATTTGCCATCCTGCAAACCCTACTGTACTGGACCAGGATGGTCCAAGTTCTGTCCGGCCAGTACAGCTCTGCTGCACCATCGCCTATGGCAGCGGTCCCCAACTTTTTTGACCTTGAGAGCCACATTCAGAACTGAGAGGGGGTCATGAGCAACATCCTGCTCCTGTCCCCATCAAAGTAGTGTCAACCAAAGCCACCATTACGGGTATAAAGATAACCGAAGCTTTTCCACAGAAATCACTCCAAAGCAGTACACTGAGATCCAGGGGTTCCCACAATACCCCCATTCAGCATTCTCCCATCAAGGACTCCCAACACACTGTCACATCCAGCTTCAATAACCTCCTATAACAGGTAGTACCATCCTCTAGGGTACCATACCTAAAACATCTCTAAACCCCTGAGACCAGTATATGTGCATCAGATCTGCTCTTCTGTGCAGGGCTACTCAAAAATTCACAATTTTGAGATGTGCTCTTCATACCTGTTTGCCAGACCTGGAGCTAATACACCAAGTTGGCAGACAAACTAAAATATTTCTATACAAATGCACAAAGCATGGGCAACAAACAAGGAGAATTGGAACCACTAACACAGGAACAGAAATATGATGTAATTGGAATCACTGAAACTTGGTGGGACGATATACATGATTGGAATACAAGACTAGAAGGATACAACTTATTTGCAAGAAACAGACTTGATAAACGAGGAGGAGGTGTCGCATTGTATGTTAGAAACGCGTATATCTGCACAGAGATCCAAGCTTCAGAGACTGGGAGTTCTGTGGAAACTGTTTGGGTAAGAATACAAGAAGAGAACTACGGAAAGGACACCATTGTAGGCATTTACTACAGGCCGCCTGTGCAAGCTGAAGATATGGATGAACTCTTTATGTATCAAATGGCCAAGTTCTCAAAAAAATATGACATAGCTGTCATGGGAGATTTCAACTATCCAGACATTTGTTGGGAATCTCTCTCAGGCAAAACTAACAGGTCAAGGAAATTTTTATCCTCTCTTGCTGACAACTTTATCTTCCAAAAGGTAGGGGAGAAAACAAGGGGAACTGCTACCTTGGATCTAATCCTTATAAACAGGGAGGAAATGGTTGAGGAGGTAAAAGTGGCTGGGACCCTAGGAGGTAGCGACCATGCTATTTTAGAATTTTGGATAACTAGAGGCGGAAGACCTGTGAAGACTCAGACGTCAAGGTTAGATTTCAGAAAGGCCGATTTTAAGGGACTCAGAAAGAGAATTGGAGGGATCCAATGGCTGGATATCCTTAAAGACAAAAATGTCCAAGAAGGATGGGAAATCTTGAAAACTCAGATTCTCAAAGCATAATCACTAACCATTCCAAAAAGAGGGAAGAATAGGAAGCATTTAAGGAAACCAGAATGGATGAACACAGAACTTAAACATTTCTTTCTTCCTTTTTAGCATGTGTTTATCAAATGGAGGGAGGCATATCTAAAGAAGAATATAATGCGGTCTTCAGAACTTGCAGGGCACGAACCCGATTAGCTAAAGCTGACAATGAATTGAGGCAAGAGACGTCAAAAGCAATAAAAAAGGATTTTGGGGATATGTCAAAAGTAAAAGAAAAGTCAAAGACGCAATAGGATTTTTACAGGAAGAAAATGATGAAATGGTAAGCCAGGATGTTGAGAAGGCCGAACTTTTAAACTCCTATTTTGCATCTGTTTCCTATCAGAAAGGAAATGTAACATCAACTGATCTTGACTGTCCGATTAAAGAAATAGAAGAATCCAGGATATCTATAAACAGAAAAATAGTGAGGAAACACTTAGCTAACATAAATGAATTCAAGTCTCCAGGTCCAGATAAATTACACCCCAGAGTACTGAAGGAGATAGCAGAAGAAATTTTTGAACCACTCTCCATAATCTTTGAAAATTATTGGAGAACAGAAGTCCCAGAAGATTGGAGAAGAGCAAATGGTGTTCCTATCTTCAAAAAGGGGAACAAGGTGGACCCAGGCAACTATAGGCCGGTGAGTCTGACTTCTATACCAGGAAAGATCTTTGAACAAATTATTAAACAACATGTATGTCAGTACCTGGATAAGAATGAAGTGATTAAAAGGAGTCAGCATGGGTTTGTAACTAATAAGTCATGTCAGACTAACTTAATTTCCTTCTATGACAGAATCACTGACTGGGTGGATCAGGGAAATGCTGTAGATATAGTATATCGTGACTTCAGCAAAGCATTTGACAAAGAATCTCACACCATCCTTATTGAAAAAATGACTAAGTATGGACAAGGCAACTGTTAGGTGGATTTATAACTGGCTTAGTGATCGGACCCAAAGAGTGGTCGTAAATGGCTGCACATCCAGTTCAAAGAATGTCTCAAGCGGTGTACCACAGGGATTTGTCCTGGGCCCTGTATTGTTCAACATCTTTATCAATGATTTAGATGAAGGAATTGAGGGTACACTGATTAAATTTGCTGATGACTCAAATCTAGGAGGGATAGCTAATACTAGAGAAGAGAGAGAGGATTCAAAAAGATATAATAAAAACTGGAGCAGTGGGCAGCAACTAACAGAATGGTTTTTAACAGGGAGAAATGAAAAGTACTACATCTAGGCAATAAAAATGAAAAAAAAAAAGCATATACAGAATGGGAGGAATAGGGCTAAGCAAAAGCACATGTGAAAAAGACTTGGGTATACTGATAGATCATAAACTGAACATGAGTCAACAGTGTGATGCAGCAGCAAAAAAAGGCATATGCAATTCTGGGATGTATTAACAGAAGCATACGGTCTAGATCACGTGAAGTCATTATTGCCCTCTACTCCTCTTTGGTCAGACCACATCTGGAATACTGTGTCCAGTTTGGGCACCACATTTTAAAAAAAGGCATCAACAAACTTAAGCAAGTTCAAACTGAAGCAAGTGACCTCACACAATTAGACCGTATTGCCTACAACAGAGCTCCAAGAAAGAGAAAACGTCTCTGGTCTTTGTAGTAGAAGGACTTCTCCAAAAAGTATCTAACCATATTTTCAGTTTTTGGCTGCAATTCTTCTCCCTTATCACTCATGGTCAATGTATTAGTAAACGAAGTTTGGTCATTGTTAATTGCATCAATCATGGCGGCTTCTGACATTTCCTCTTTGGCAGGAATTCCATCTCCGTTCACCAAATATTTCCTGCAATAGAAGAGTGATCGTCAAAGTCAGACGCGAGCCTAATCTCCAACCCAAACATTCCACATCACCCATTCCTCCAGCTATTTATAAACTATAATCTGGGGAATTTTAAGTGAAGACATTCAGGAGGGAAAACGCGGCATCTATAACGTTAGGCAGAAAAGTAGTTGGCGAGGATACGTTATCGTTTCTCACTTAAAGGGACTTTTTCAAGACTGTGATAATCAAGTGGCAGGTCAAGTTAGGGTTCAAGATCATGTTAGCTGGGACATCTTGAGATAATGTGTCTCTGGCTGAAACGGGTCACCTCTTACAGACATTTTAAGAAAGTGTTAAATACATTATTTATGGAATAAGTGATATATATCTTTTTTTAAAGTGCTTTGATATTCAGCTTAGAGCTACCATTTATAGTAGCACTGTGCATCGGCAATTATTAGGTATGGCGGGCTACCGCTGGTGCCAGTGATTGGCTCTAGCCTCTAAGGAAATTTTGGCCATTCTACAGTAGGTGTGTCAAGATAATTTCGAGAGGTAGAGACCTTCCCTGATCGGGAGCAGTAAGAGATCAGTGAGGATCGTTATTATTAGAAAGTCTGAGCCCTATAAAAAAAAATTGTTATTTCTTGGAAAACCATTTTTTTTTTTTACTGAGGAAACAGACACATCAATTCGTTTATCTACTGTACATGCTAATGATCATGGATATATAACAGGGCGCCACATTGTTTTTTATGTGTGGTCACGCTCCAAATCCTGCTCTCCATTCCTTGTTTTCTGTTCAATGTCTGGATCAGGGCATGCACGTTGGGGGGGGGTGTCTTCATAATTTAGGGCGGCACGGTGGCTCAGTGGTTAGCCCTGCAGCCTTGCAGCGCTGGAGTCCTGGGTTCAATTCCCACAAAGGACAACATCTGCAAGGAGTTTGTATGTTCTCCCTGTGTTTGCGTGCGTTTCCTCAGGGCACGCCGGTTTCCTCCCACATTCTAAAGACATACTGATAGGGAATCTAGATTGTGAGCCCCAATGGGGACAGCAATGCTAATGTGTGCAAACAGTGTGCGCTGTAGAATATGTTAGCACTATTATTATCATATTTTGGGGTACATCATACTGTGCCTGGGAGGGACTGTTGGGGCATTATATTTTATGTTGAGTGGATATTGGGCGCATCATACTGTGTTTGTGGAAGACTGTGTGGGTATAATACTCTGTGGGGGGCTGTGAAGTCATTATAATTTGTGGATTTGGGGGAATGTACTTTGAGGGATATGATACTCTATGTGGGGGAATGTACTGTGTGGAAATACTGTCATGCACAGTGTAGGAGAGACTAAGTACAACACAAAGGGATAAGGGAAAGGGGGGCCCAACATTAGGGAAGCGGGGAGTGGAGACCCCCTAGGCAGATCTAACGACACCCTGTCTGCCCTAAGAGACCCTAAATAGGTTCCACACCTATCGCTGAGCAAGATACCAAGTCCATATCAGACCCTAGCGGTAAGCCCTGCTTAGGGAAGGAAGGGGTGCGCTTGTCGAACCCCACTAACACTAAAGACAGCTAGGATACACAGAACAAGGGGAAGCTTAGCTTGAGTAGACTCAGAGTGAAACACCGTCATCCTTCAAACTCCAAAAAAAGATACTAGCTGACTGCTGCAGCTCCAAGCCTCAAGAGGGAAGTGCAAATAGAAAATATCACCCACAACTCCCAACCGCAAGTTGGGAGTTATAAACACCCAGATCCAGGTGTGACCATTAGAGCCAGGGGAGGTGGCCACTGGGTCATAGCATCAGAAGGACCAGGCAGAAGTCTGCAAAGCAAACTGTTGAGACCTTCTGCAGACAGCTGCAGTGCAACGCTCTGCAGCCTCCTACACATCATGACTAATATACTGTGGTAGCATCATATTGTATGTGGGGGAACATACTGTGGGGGCATCATATTGTATGGTGACTGTGGAGTAATCATGATGTGAGAGGGACTATGGTTGGCATCTGTGTGTAGGGGTGCTGTGAGGAATATACAGTGTGTCCGTAAAGTCATGGTGCACTTTTGACCAGTCACAGGAAAGTATACAGTATACAATAACAAAATCCATAAAAGTCAGGGAGGGCGAGCGGGAACTTAAAGATTCAGTCAGTGACGAGTCTGTAGAGGCTATACGGGATAGCTACCTAAGGAGCCCTAAAAAATCTGTGTGTGCATGTGCTTGACAATTACACCTAAGACTACAGTTCATAAGGTGTTAAAGAAATGTCTGTTTACGGGGTACAAATTGAGCCAACATCGAACTGCACTGAATAGGTATGGAAACTGGGAGAGTTTTTCTTTTATTTGGAGCAGATTGCACATTTCTGTTGTTTTTTGTTGCTTTCCAGTGACTGGTCAAAAGGGCGCCATGACTTTACGGACACACTGTACTGTGGGCGGCATCATACTGTGTGTAAAAGGGGCTTTTAGGAACTGTAGAATTATGCTGTGTGAAGGGGTACTTTGGGGTTATACTGTGTTGGGGATGCTAAGGACATCATACTGTGTGTGAGAGACTATTGGGGCATATACATATGGGGGAATGTACTGTGGGGGAATCATACTGTAGGGACATCATACTTTGTGTGGGGATGTAATGTGGGGATATCATATCATGTGTGGGGTAATGTACTCTGGGGACATCAAACTATGTGTCTTGAATGTACTTTGGGCACATCATACTGTATGTTTGGGAATGTATAGTGGGGAAATCATTCTGCGTGTGGGGGAATGTACTTTGGGTATCATACTGTGTGTGGGAGAATGTACTGTGGGGGAATGTACTATGGGGACATCATACTATGTGTGGGAGAATGTACTGTGGGGGTATCACAATGTAGGGGAATAATACTGTGTGTAGGGGAATGTACTGTGGGGACATCATACTGTGTGTGGGAGAATGTACTGTTGGTACATCATACTGTGTGTAGGGGAATGTACTTCGGAGTGTCATGACCCAGGTTGGATATGACAGAGAAAGTGCACAAGTAACCTTTTTTTTTTTCCTTTGGCTGTGTGCCAAAATTTGGGTTTTGCCCCCGGTGGCCATTAGGATTATTGCACTTTGTTGTCTTTGTTCTAAATTTGCCCCCCGGTGGTGGTGAGCGTCATTGCACTCTGCTTCTTTAGTTTTGTGCATGTAATTATAAAACAGGTGTGATTGCGGGCTCTTCTATAAAAGAGTTACAGGTGTGGTAATCACTGTTGGTGATAGTTCCTCATTTGCAAGCAAGCCTGGGTGTAGGATGGAGCTGAAGGAGTGACGGGCAGCTCAGTGAGAGTCCTGGAGTGTCAGCTATGGTGTCTGCAAGGAGGGCTGGCATGGCTTGGTGGAGTCGCAGCTATGGTGTCAGCAAGGAGTGCTTGCATGGCTTGGTGGAGTGGCAGTCATGGTGTAGAACTGCACTCACGATGCTGGACTCGGTTGCTGGAAAGCTGGACTCAAAATGCTAGACTCATTGGCAGAAAAGCTGGACTCATTTACTGGACTCTGTCTCTGGACAGCTGCATGCGGGTGGTGGACTCTGGTTGCTCCAAGGCTGCATTATGGTGTTGGACCCGGTCGGAGGAAAAGATGCACGCAGGTGGCGGGCTCTGTTGCTGGAAGCGTAAGCAACAGAGCAAAGCTAAGTGGTGTTTCCCCTGTTTTGTCACTTTTCCTTATGTGTTTTTAGTGCAGTGGTGGGATTAGTTTCCACACCGACCATTTCCCTAGTGAGAGTTTAGGTGCAGGGCGAGCTAGGGTTTAAAGGTATCCTGAGCGGCGCCCGGTGCGGAACTGGCCTAGGGAACGTTAGGAGTGTAGAGACTGACTCAGGGGAGTGCAGGAGGTCTCCACGTCCCCCGTTCCCTATCGCAGGGCCACCATTGTTATTGTTACCCAGGTTTTCCCTTATTGTTTAAATTCGCCTTACTGGAGGCGGGGTTTCCAGATTTACGTGTTACGTGTATTACCTAAATTCGCCTGCTGGAGGCGGCGTATCCAGCTGCACGTGTTATTATTTAAATTCACCCAACTGGAGGCGGTGTTTCCAGGGTCACGCGCGTCATCTAAATCCGCCCTACTGGAGGCGCTGTGTCCAGCCACGCATGACCATGACAAGAGGTATTATACTGTGTAAAGGAATGTACGGCAGGGACATCATATTGTAGAGACATCATACTGTGTGTGGGGGGGATGTACTGTGGGGATTTCATACCATGTGCGGGGCAATGTACTGTGGGTACATCATACCGTGTAAGGAGGAATATACTGTGGGGAAATCATACTGTATGTTAGGGAATGTACCATGGGGAAATTCTTCTGTGTGTGGGGGAACTGTACTGTGGGGGCATCATACTGTAGTGTGGGGGATGTATTGTGGGAGCATCATACTGTGGGGACATCATACTTTGTTTAGGGGAATGTACTGTGGGGGTATCATACTGTGTGGGGGAAGGTACTGAGTGGGCCTCATACTTTGTGTGGTGGAATGTACCGTGGTGACACCATACTGTGTGGGGGAATGTACTGAGTGAACATTATACTGCGTGTGGGGGAAAGTATTGTGGGGGAATGTACTGAGTGGGCATTATACTGTATGTGGGGGAATGTATTGTGGGGGAATGTACTGAGTTGGCATTATACTGTATGTGGGGGAATGTACTGAGTGGGCATTATACTGTGTGTGGGGAAATATACAGTGGTGACATCATACTATGTGGGGGGAATATACGGAGTGGGCATAATACTGTGTGTGGGGGAATGTACTGTGGGAGCATTGTAATGTGTGGGGGAATGAACTACAGAGGCATTATACAGTGTGGGAGAATCTACTGTGGGGGCATCACACTGTTGTTCAATGTACTGTGGGGACATCATACTGTGTGTGGGGGAATGGAAAAAAGTTTTTTATAGTTCCAGCACACGATGTGAAAAAATTAAGAAAAGCCTTTATTTAATCCATAATTAAAAAATTCAATTCCAGTGATGATAAAAGCATGTGTAGGCTTACGCGTTTCGGATCATATTTGACCCTTAATCATAGCATAAAATACTGAATAAATGTTGCACTTATCAAGGAAAAGCAACCAGAGAAGGCTGCCTTGGGTAACACCCACCAAAATCAGCTGTGAAACTGACATCACTAATTCAAAGTTAACAATAGTACCTCACTGGTTTAACCCTATGATGCATTCATCTTATACAAACATATTACAATGTGAATTCTCACTTAATAATAATCTGATAAAAAAACTTTTTTTCATTGAGCATTTCTCCCAGATGGGGATGGATCCACTCCGTGCACCGAGATTATGGAAAGGAGGACTGGGCAGGCTGAACCAGGTGAGCTGAAGATCTATCCTACATTGTTTGTGTGTGGGGGAATGTACTGTGGGGAGCATTACTTCTATGTGGACACTAAGGCCTCTTTCACACATCAGTTTTTTGCCATCAGTCACAATCCGTGAAAGTGTGAAAAAAATGGATCCTGTGAAGATTGCAACAAACTGATGCACTGGATCCGTTTTTTTATGGATCCGTCGAAGCTGGAGCTGTAGGAATTTAAAGGAACAGGATTAGTGAGAGAGAGAATTTTTTAGGTGCCGGAAAGGAAAACGCAGCTGTGGGGGATAAATTACAGGAAAAGATATTTTCTGGGCATGCTCAGTTTTAAAAGACGGAATCCATCGCTGGATTCTGTCTTTTGATGGACAGCGATGGATCCTGCGCCCATGGGCTTCCATTATAGCCAACGATGGACGGTGCTGGATCCGTCGCTGTCCGACTTTTTGACATTCACAAGAAACGTTCCTTTGTACGTCGTCTCCAGCCGACGGACAAAAGATTTTCCGACGGATCCGTCGGACGACGGATGAAACGTGTGGCCATCCGTCACAATCCGTCGCTAAAACAAGTCTATGAGAAAAAACAAATCCAGCGCCGGATCCGTTTTTTTCAAAAGACGACGGATTGTGACTGATGGCAAAAAACTGATGTGTGAAAGAAGCCTGAGCGAGGTTAGGGAAGTTGCTTAGCATAAATTAAAAATTGCTGCGCTATTTGTATGTGTGCTCTTTCCTGTTTTTCAGAGTTGGGCGTCATGGTCAATATTTAATGTCAGTCACTGCAATATACCAGAAAAGACAACGGATATGATACTGGAAGGAAAAATAAACAGTTATGTAAAACGGGGGTCGGCACAAATGATCTAGCAAAGCCGGGCATGCGGGTAACACAGGTGGGCAGACACATCAGACCGCTTCAGTAACAGTGATGTAGCAGAGTTCAGTATGTGGCCAGTTGTCAGTATGAGTAATCAGAAAAACAAAGATTCAGCAATGGTGATTTTATAATCAGGGTCAATGAGGAGTCAAAATACATGGATGGGTAAGCACGTGACAGCTACTGAGCCCTATGGATTTTACCCAAATTCCCTCCTGGGAAAATCTTGAGCTAATGAAGATAAAAAGTGTTTTTTGGAACCAAAATAGAAATTTCTGCTCATATTTCTGGGTTATTTTTGGTAGAAAGATCTCGTCATTACATAAGATCGCTGTTCTCAACAAGTAATTGGAGATCTCGTATGTGGAAGTCTCCTGAAACAATAAGAACTACTTTTAGAAACATTGCATCTTGTTGGCGAGCTCTGCCGAGAGCTGAGTTATCAGGAATTCCTCTCGAATCGATCTCTGGCTCCTAATATAATAGTAGTTTTTCTTTGCTTATCTGGCTTCTGTGGGCAGGAGATAATTGTGTTATACTGGTAGTGTAAGCAGCCACAGCAGGAAGGCGGCCGGATCGCCTGCCAAGCTCAAAGGCCAATATTCATTTTGCATTGGCAGCGCTGGGACAATGGTGTTTTCATTTCACTTCAGATTCCTGATGAATTGTTCTCTAAACAATGGATATCTGTGCGACGTCGTTAAAGGGTTAATATAGTGGGTGCCAATCAACGGTGTCATTTAAAGTTAATGGGTTCCAATGCAAAATCTGTAATGGGGTCCCCCATCTACCATGTGCCTCTTATAATACTGATGCAACATAGGGGCCTTGGGGGTCACCTTAGGCACCTGAGCTTGGGTATTACTACTACACCCAGTATAGGCCACTGGTGCATACCTTCCAAATCTAGAGGGACATTCCATTTCCTCTTTAATTTCTCATCATATTTTACTATTAACTTTACGATTGATAATATTTAGGGCAGACGTGCACTGTGCTAGTTATCCCCTGACGAAGCTGGTTCACCGGTGAAACGTGGAGCTCATCTTACCATTTATAGACCAACCCATGATGGAACTGGTATCCACATTATGTACGAGTGATTTGCTGCGTTTTATCATCGCTTTACTTGATGTTGCATTATAGTCATGTCTTTCGTAGTCCAGAGGGGTTACCTTTCTCTATTTATTGACTGCCTTCATGTGAGCTGTTGTGCCTCGTTATTGGCCTTATTTTATGTCGTATCATTTCTTTTGGTATGCATACTTTTGTCTTCAAACTACTTTGACGTCCTTGCTGTCATATACTGTATTTCTAAATACCATGCCTCTTGCTGTCTCTTGTGCCAGGCTAACTCAGCACAGACGGGATCATCTGTACATCTGCTCCACTCATCGTAGGAACAGGGATAGGTATTTTTTTTATTAGCCACTACACTATTCTAAGTGGGGTCGGGTGGAGTGGAGAGCCACCATACTGTGGGGAGGGAAACCATGGGGCATCACACTGTTGGGAATTACGATGTGTGTGTTGGGGGCACTGTAAAACTATCCAATCAATTGAGTAGATGGATATCCATCCCTTTTGGTATTTTAGGGAGTTACATTAGGCACCCAACGCATTAACCGTAAGGATATCTTTCAATATCACTCTTGGGTCGGGGTCAGATGGCCGTCAATTTTCTCATGCTAAAGAATTGGGCCGATTATGCTAATGTCACTCAGATCCGAGTGTGATCTGATTCTCTAACATGAAAGAATCGTATCACAGATGAATACGGTGACTGTGAGGGGGACTATGAAAGCATCATACTCTGTGGGGGACTATGGAGGCATCATACTCTGTGGGGGACTATGGAGGCATCATACTCTGTGAGTGGGAATATGGAGGCATCATACTCTGTGAGTGGGACTATGGAGGCATCATACTATGTGAGGGGGACTATGGAAGCATCATACTGTGTGGGGAGGACTATGGAAGCATCATACTGTGTGGGGAGGACTATGGAAGCATCATACTGTGTGAGGAGGACTATGGAGGCATCATACTCTGTGAGGAGGACTATGGAGGCATCATACTCTGAGTGGGACTATGGAGGCATCATACTATGTGAGGGGGACTATGGAAGCATCATACTGTGTGGGGAGGACTATGGAAGCATCATACTGTGTGAGGAGGACTATGGAGGCATCATACTGTGTGAGATGGCTTATGGAAGCATTATATCATTAGAGGGGACTGTAGAGGCATTACATTGTGTGAGGGGGACTATGGAGTCATCTTCTGAGTGTTGTCTGATGTTTCACAAGAAAACATTTCACAGCACTCGGCCAGTGTGAGTAAGCCCTTATGTAGACTATTTTCAAACTCAAATTAGTAATAAGCCATATTTGCCAAGTCTCCAAAAATGTGCAGAAAGCTTCTGGATAATAGGGAGAAATTCTAGACTAGCAGAAGAGTTTGCAAATCTCCTGGGTGCTGCCAAAGCCTCCTGAAAACTTTGGTAAGCAATGCTTTTCCCGAAAAGTTTTCTATGCATGATACAGAGAATCTCCAACATCTGAAGAAGGACTGAAGTCCAGATGTACATTAAGGGGTCTTGAAATAAGAGTAGTCCCTTAGTAGTAGTAGCCAGCAGCTTTGACCGGTGGTGAAAAGGTTCCCGCCGGCACAAGCATCGGCTAATGAGAGTACTACTGATAGGAGCGAGAGCAGGCGAGGCTGATGAGAGTATTAATCAGCCGGCGCCAGTGCAATAAATACATTTAAGAGAAATGAAATGTAAAAGAAAATGATGTGGGGTCTCTTCTATTCTTGGTAACGAGCAAATGCAAAACTGACAGGTGTGGGCTGCAACCCCAAAGTGTGAACTTTTTATTGGCTGGCTAAAAAAAGGCGTGGGGTCCCCCCATTTTTGACAAACAGCCAAGCTAAGGCAGACAGCTGGTGCTGGTATTCTCAAACTGGGAAGGGGCCATGGATGTTGTGAATTCGTTTTCTGGCCTCCCTCTGGTTACTACTGAAGGTAGTGGAGCTGGTCAAATTGACAGAGGGGTTGCGAGTTCTCTTTCTGGGCTCCCTCTGGTGGTTACTGGAGGTAATGGAGCTGATCTGATTAACAGAGGCTTACCACCTGATAATGAGGACGACGATTGGAGATCTGGGGTTTCAGATTGGGATTTAAGACAGCCGACTCCCTCTATCCCTGTTGGTGATTTTCTTCCTGCCTCCTGAGGTCTTAGTTTCCAGCTCAGTCCATACATGTTCAGCTAAGTGTTCATTTGCTATTCTGTTTACATTTGATCTGGTTTTGTCTATTTCAGTTTTGTGTGCTTAGCCAGCACCGGCTGGGGCTGTGCTGAATCACCATCCATATGTTACTGCTTGTGCCAGTTTGTTTTTGTCCCTTATTAGATTGGCCTCTTTTTGCTCTGCTTTCAGAATATACCAGAGTGCTGATATAGTGGGCGAAGTCATGCGACTTCAGTATTTTTTGCATCAGACGGGTTGGACTTTTTTTGCAGGTTTTTTTGCGTGATTGCAGACAGTGTCTTTCCTTTCCTGTCCTATCAGTGTGGGCCCCATCATTTGCTCAGTCTATTTTCCTGCCTTTGTTTGTTTTTTCATCTTGTCTCACCGACAATATATGTTTGGGGGCTATCTATTCCTTTAGGGTCTGCTCTGGGGCAGTTTAGATTTCCCCTTTATTGCTTTAGGCTTAGTTAGCTCTCCGGCTGTGCCGAGGCGTCTAGGATCATCGTAGGTACGCTCCATGGCTACTGCTAGTTGTGTGGATAGGATCAGGGGTCTGCAATCCGCTTAGTTACCAACCTCTCTGGTTTTCTGTGGCTTAGCTTGGGCTTGCTCTCCTCCTCGGTGACCCAATCATAACACATGGATAAAAATAGCAGCCCGCAGTCGCCCCCAAAAAATCACATCTATCTGGCCCTTTGTCCTGCTCTTCCCACTTGCCCTAGTGTGTTGGCAAGTGGAGTAATAGGATTGTGGTTGATGTCAGCTGTTTTATGGCTGCTGATATCAAGCCCAGGGGTCTAGAAGACACCCCCATTACTAACCCCATAGTCATATTATAAAACACACAGCCACATGATAATCCTTTAATTGAAAGACACTGACACCTTTATTTTAAATAAAAACTCCCTGACCCTCTTTTATCCATTTATTCACAAAAAATAAATTAAAAAAAGGAAAACTATACTCACCTTTCCGATGATAATCCATTGATGCCCATGTCCCACTTTAAAAGACGAAAAATAATAAATCACCATATTCCTCGCCAAGATAATAATGCAAATCTGTGACATGACGATCCAGATGATTTGGAGAGCGGTCCCATCAGTGATGCGACCTCTCTCCATGCCAGTCGGAACACTCTGACAGGAGCGTGATTACACTCCTGCAGTGTGTAGCGCTGACGTGACAAAGGTCACTGGAGTTCATAGCTGATGAACCCCAGTCACCTCACGGAACCACTCGCTTCTTGAGAACTTTCTAGTTCACGGACTTTCTTGTGCACGGACACTAGGTGTTTGATACCGACCCCTAACTATAGTTTGTAGGGTAGGTTAGGGAGGAAAGAATGTGTAATAAAATTTAACTTTTTATATATATATATATATATATATATATATATAAAAATAAAAAGTCGGTATTCCAGCAAATCTGCGTGTCAGGGACACAAGTCCCGAAAATATGTTAAATAGAGAGATATGATTGAGTCTGCATACAACTGACCTCTTAGTCATAAATTATCTGGGGACTGAAAGAATGTTTAAAGTCTCCCGGGAGGCTCAACAATTAATGACTCTATAATATACTGTACATTTGATATGTGAACAAAATAACCTGATCTATGATTTACAAGGGACAATTGTGAGGAAACCTATTTCTACTTGTGATACAGTTGTGCTACAAAGTTTACATACCCCGGCAGAATTTTTGCCTTCTTGGCCTTTTTTCAGAGAATATGAATGATAATACCAAAACTTTTTCTCCACTCATGGTTAGTGGTTGGGGGGAAGCCATTTACTGTCAAACTACTGTGTTTTCTCTTTTTAAATTATAATGACAACCCAAAACATCCAAATGACCCTGATCAAAAGTTTACATACCCCATTTCTTAATACCGTGTATTGCGCACTCTAACATCAATGACATTCTGTCGGGGTATGTAAACTTTTGAGCGCACCTGTATACTGTATTCTACAGTTACATTTATTGGGATTTAGTGCATGTAATGGATATACGTGAATTTACAAGGATTTTAAATTTATATACATAATAAAGGTTAAATTTTATTACACATTCTTTCCCTTTCTCCATACCCTCCATTATAATAATCTAGAGTTTACTGGTGGTGAACACCAATGTCCAATGAGATCTGACAACAAAAATAATGAGCTTTACTGTTGGTCCATCACTAGTCTCTATCCTGAACCCCTTCCTGGTATAATGTCTCATTTTCCTGCTATAATATCCCCATCCTGGTATAATGCCCCCCTCCCACTGGCCCCTTTTTTGTAATAATGTCCCCCCTCTTGGTCCCTTTCCAGTAGTAATGTCCTCCATTCGTGCCTTTCCGGTTGATATCATTATATTACTGCATACATGACGTTTATGTGCATGCTTTATCCTCTGTACACTATCACTTCTACTCTAGGAGGCTGTTATACATCAGGCATATACATTGTGCCTTTATGCACACCAAACGGGTTGTTTCTTCTGTGTTTTTTAGATTCCCCCCCCCCACTACACAAATTCATCTCTACATCCTGGTTGGTTTTGTTGCATTTTTCACTTTTTTTAACCCCTGTTGGGTTGGTTTTGATTGACTGTATTCATGCAGTATTTTATCTGAAGGAGGAAATAACGCTCACAATTGTATATGCAAATTGCCTCTTCAGAAAGAAAGAGGACTTTTACTCTACAGCGCCACCTATTGGTAGTAGCGATCCTACAAGTCACAATCAACCCTTTAACGAGTCTTGTAATATGACTTAGGATAACAGCCGCAATTGTATAGTTAGCCATCACTTTTCTATGGCTCTTTTTTCGATCCTCAGTTGTTTTTCAGTGTCTTTCTCCTATCACGTTGTAGTATCATCAGCATACACAGTCGGGAAAAATCTAAGTTACTTACCACCGTTAACAGGATTTTACAGAGCCCATGACAGCACCGCCTGAGAGAGGGTATCCGCCCACCAGGACAGGAAACCTACTGAATAAAAAGGCAGTACCTCTCCTCCACATCAGTTTGGTTCCAGAGCATGAGAGGACCTCCAGACAGTTAACACAACCATCACCAAATACATTTCTCTTAACACCCTTAATAGGGCACACAAGTGACAAAGCGGGGGAGGGAATATAAGGTTGCTGTCATGGGCTCTGTAAAATCCCGTTTAAGGTAAGTAACTTTGATTTTTCCCCTTCTCCCATGACAGCACCACCTGAGAGATTTATATAGATTAAAGCACCCTAGGGAGGGATCACCACTTGCAGTACCTACCTCACGAAGGACAGGTCAACAGAGGAGGAGAGACTGAGACGATAGTGTCTATAGAAGGTAGAAGGGAAAGACCATGTGGCCGCCTTACATATTTCGTCGATGGACACCTCCGCTCTCGGCCCAGGAGGTCGCCACAGCCCTGGTGGAATGGGCTCCCAGATTTCCAGGCACTGGACTTCCACTAGAGGTGTAGGCTAAGCTAATGGCGTCCCTTATCCATCTAGCTCTAGTTCCCCTTGTGACACCACACCCTTTCCTGTTCCCCTGGAAAGATGCACATAAGGCCTTATCCTTTCTACCTTGCATAGTCCTGTCTAGGTAATGAATCAGGGCCCTCCTGACATCTACCGTGTGAAGTCGGTATTCTTCTTCAGACTTTGGTTCACGGAAGAAGGAGGGAAGAACTACCTCTTGACTCCTATGGAACTTGGAGGCTACTTTGGGGAGATATGCTGGATCAGGCCTCAACACCACTCTATCATCTAACACCTGCATGAAAGGATGATTAATGGATAGAGCCTGCAAATCACTAACCCTATGCGCTGATGTCAGGGCTACTAGAATCACTGTCTTCAGTGTCAGTATCTTATCTAGTACCTCCTGTAAGGGTTCAAAGGGTGACCTCGTCAATGTTTCCAGGACCAAGTTCAAATCCCACGGGGGCATTTTGGGAGCTGGCACTGGCCTAGACCTCTGGCATGCTTTGATGAATCAGACCACCCACCTATCTGCCGCCAGGTTATAGTTATAAAGGGCCCCTAAAGCAGATACCTGTACTTTAAAGGTGCTGGTGGCCAGACCCATTTCCATACCCTTCTAAATTCTAAGATATCTTTAATTGGGATTGAACCCCCAACCGGCTGCCCGGAGAAGGTTAAACATTTTTTCCATATTCTACCATAAATCCTGGTCGTTATGGGCTTTCTACTCTGCATGAGAGTAGCTACCAGGGCCTAAGAAAACCCCCTTTGTCTTAGCAACGTCCTCTCAAAATCCAGGCCGTCAAATGAAGACCCGATTTCTGAGGATGTAACACTGGGCCCTGCCTGAGGAAACCTGGAACATTCGGGGGAATCCAGGGATCTGCCAAGGACATTCTCCTCTGCCATGAGCACCATGGTCTCTTCGGCCAGAATGGAGCAATGAGGATGACATCCGCCCTCTCCTCCCAAATTTTCCTGAGTACTACCGGAATTAACATTAGTGGAGGAAAGCGTTGCCTAGCTGAAAATTCCAAGGGATCTGAAATGTATCCACCGCATATGGTTTTTCTCTTGGGTCTAGGGAACAGAAGCTCTTTGCTTTCCTGTTTTTCCAGCTGGCAAATAGGTCTATCAATGGCTGCCCCCTAAGATTCACAATCTGCTGGAAAACGGATGGATCTAGCTCCCATTCCCCCTGTCTCAAGGTTGTCCGGCTGAGGAAATATGCCTCTTCGTTTTGCCTCCCCCTTATGTGTAATGCCGATATCTGTAGCTGGTGTTCCTGCATCACCTGGAAAATTTCCTGAGCTAGCTGCATTAGGGGCCGGGACCACGTACCCCCCTGATGATTGATATAAGCTATCGAGGTTCAATTGTCTGACAGTATATGGACATGGCTTCCGTCTTGCCAGGGAAGGAACTCTATAACTGCTTTCTTTATAACAAGTAGTTCCCTGTAATTTGAGGAACTGCCCGCTTGTGTTTCTGCCCAGACCCCTTGTACCAAATTGTCTCTGAGATGTGCCCCCCATCCTTCCGCGCTCGCATCTGTCACTATCACATTTGATATTGGGAGAGACCATGGGACGCCATGTGCCAGATTCTCTGAATTTAACCACCAGGTCATGGAATTTAGGGCTTCTTGAGAAAGTATAATCTTTCCCTCTAGACGACCAGACAGTCTCTTATCCCCATCTAGGATAACCTGCTGCAACACCCTGGAATGGCATTGGGCCCAGTGTACTGCTGCAGTGCATGAGGTCATAGATTCTACAAGGTATAGAAGAACTTGGCACACACGTGAATGATTGCAAGTGAAAAAGGGAGTGTTTTAATAAGATACAGTACATACAGTAAACGTTTCGGTCACAATGACCTTCGTCAATGTACTGAAAATAAAAAATTACAAGATTTTACAAAATTTCAAAATAAATTAAACAAAGTATATACAAAATGGATAATCTTGGGTACAAGTATATGCAGAAATTTAAAGTTATGCCGTATACCAATAACAGCTTATAGCAAAATTGTGATACAAGATTTGATAATCACTGACACCCAGAGGACTCAAGATTATAGATACGCACATACCTATATAGTGTACTGACTGCACTTGTATAGAGGGCAACCTGTTCTATAGAGAAAAGATATTATGTAGTAGATGTTTATTATGGATGTCCATACCACAGTCACCATGTGCCCATAATATCAAAGAGGTGCTACATACCATAAGGAATAATGCTAGAGCATGGAGGGTTAATTTGTCTCCTTAACAAGAGCCTGAAAATAAGAGGTACTAGAGTGAACTATTTGTGCCATGCTGCTGATCCAGAAGTTAGTAGCAGCAGAAAGGTATCTTACCGTTGGTGATAACGTGGAACAGTAACTAGTCTGGACGCGGTTTCCACCGCTTGTCTCCCGTGGTGTGGGGAGTGCAAACGGACCGTGCAGTGGCGTATCTAGGGGGGGGCAGCCGGGGCAGTTGCCCCGGGCGCAGCCAGCAGGGGGGCGCAGTTGGGCTGCCTAATGCAGCGGTCCGCAGTGTCCTCCTTGGCGGCTGCGTTCTGCCGCTCCCCATCCTGTGAGTCGCCTGTTCTCTGTGACGGCTGTCAAGCTGACAGCCGGCGCAGAGAAGGAGGCCGTGCCGGCTCCCAGGGAGAAATTGTACAGGCGTCTATACAGACGCCTGTACAATTGAAGCTCTGACCGCCGGGCCAGAGCGACGTCAGCAGCGTGATCAGGTCATGTGATCACGCTGCTGACGTCACTCCCCGGCGCCCAAAGCAAACGCTGGTGGTAAGTGTGCTCCTCTATGGAGCTGAAGAACCACCGAAGATGGGAGATGAGGGGGAGTTAATGAGTGGAGATGGGGGGGATTTGTAGAGGGGATGGCGGTTAATGTGTGGGGGTATTTAGACTGGGGATGGGGGGTTAATGAGTGGGGGGGTTAATGTGTGTGGGGGTTAATGAGTGGGGATGCCATGGGGTTAATGTGTGGGGGGATTTGGAGTGGAGATGGGGGTTATTTAATGTGATGGGGGTTAATGAGTGGGGATTGGGTTAATGTGTGCGGGGGTTAATGAATGGGAATGGGGATTAATGTGTGGGGGCGTTAATGAGTGGGGATGGGGGTTAATGTGTGTGGGGGTTAATGAATGGGGATGGGGGTTAATGTGTGGGGGGATTTGGAGTGGTGATGGGGTTAATGAGTGGGGATTGGGTTAATGTGTGCGGGGGTTAATGAATGGGGATGGGGGTTAATGTATGGGGGCGTTAATGAGTGGGGTTTGGGTTAATGTGTGGGGGTATTTGGAGTGCTGATGGGGGTTAATGAGTGGGGATAGGGTTAATGTGTGGGGGGGATTTGGAGTGGGGATGGGGGTACTTAATGTATGTGGGGGATTGGGGATGGGGGGATTTAATGTGTGGGGAGATTTGAGGACACAAAATAAAGAGTATGTATGAGGAAACAGTATGGGGGATTGGTGCAGACAGTATGGGGAGCGAATGGGTTAATGTATGTGGATGGACACAGTATGGGGAGTCGGGGATATGTGTGAGCAGACAGAATAGAGAGTGAGGGGGTAAATATATGAGGAGACAGTATGGTGAACAGGTGGGATGCTAGTGGGGAATAGTGTGAGGAGACAGTATATTGCAGATATTTTTATTTAGGAGCATTATAATGACACTTCTATCTTTAAGGGCATCGTGTGGAGATTTGCTGCAGAAGACCGGAGAAGATGGACATCTGCAGAGACGGCTGTGGATGAGAAAACTCATCATGGGGTCTGGACAAGAAGAAGGAAAGGAGAACGACTTCAGAGACGACGTCATCTATAAGGTACTTGGATGTAAATGTTATTTGTGATACTGACTAATTCTCATGTTTTTATTTGTTAGGAACATTAAAGGGGTTGTCCAGGTTTGTACGGAGTCTGCAGACATTCTATGTGACTGCAGACGTCTGAATTCTCACAGTGCTCACTGAACGCTGTTAGGATTCTCTCATGCCGGTAACTTACATACATACGGTCACATGCTGACTAGACGTGTGTGGCCTCACTCAATGAAAATGAACGGAGCGAGGCCGGGCACGTCTCGTCGGAATGTGGCCAGAAGTATATAAATCACATATTTGTGCTGACATGACTGTACATCGGCAAGGGAGAATCCTAAAAGTGTGCAGTGCATTCGTTGTGAGAATTCAGAAGCTGCAGTGTCAGGATCCAGCTCTGTAGGTTCCAGTAGTCATCACACGGACACTTCACTCATGTGCGATTTTCATAGGTATGGTCCTGTGACAACGAGCTTCTCTTCCTGCTTCTCTCAGTTTTTTACTGAACATTGAGAGCATTAGGGAGAGCAGCTCGTGGGTACATGGCTAAGTGTGCAAATCGCATATGTACTTGGGGGGGGGGGCGCCGAACCGAATTCTTGCCCCGGGTGCCAGAAAGCCTAGATACGCCTCTGGGACCGTGTTATATACATGGTGATAATCACCGCTAACCGGAAGTGCTAGGGCGGAAGTGCCTTAGCGTGCGGTCCAGCCATGCCGTCTAGTGTGTTCCACAGGCAGGAAGGACGTAGACAAGGGCCGTGTTCAATGTCCGTCAATCATAGATTGCCAACATAGGCTCTGCTATACTTAGCGTGCTGATGTATCAGGCGGTGACTTAGTGCAGCGGTATAAAGGCTCTCTATCATTGTGCTGATCAAGTGGGAAGGTGATCATTGTGATTCCATGTTTTACTGGGAGTGAGTTCAATTCCGAGGATTCTGTAATGAAGATTGATAATATTAGTATGATGTATATTATAAGCTGTGTCACAATCTCAATGCATACCATGAATAAGATAATATAAACATCACAATAGACAGCCACTTAATGAGATTAATATCTATGATGATAGAAAGGATTGCACATCATACTCTTTATTTAACCCCTTAGGTGCTAATGTATTCAATTCACGAATCCAAAACGCTTCTCTTCTTTTAAGTAATAAAATGCGATTACCTCCCCTGCGTGGTGTATGGACCTGCTCTATTACTTGAAATTTTAACTGGGCAATGTTGTGGCCTGCTGTGATAAAATGGAATGGAATAGGGAGAAGCAAGTTTTTACACCTGATTGTGGATTTGTGTTTGGAAATCCGGTCCCTGATGGGCTGTGTGGTTTCTCCTACATAGAGTAGCCCACAAGGACATTTAATGAGATATACCACAAAGGACGTGCTGCAGGTATAAAAGTCCTTGATATTATATCTTTTGCCAGTGTAAGGATGAAAGAATTGGTTACCTTTAAGTACATTGTTGCACTGTGTGCACTGTAGGCAAAGAAAGGTACCAAATTTTGGATTCATGAGGAAGCGCTGTTTTTTAGGAGATTGTGATGAGCCAATATCAGCTCTTATTAGATGGTCACGTATGTTACGTGGGGGCGTGAAACAGGGTAAAAAAGGTTCTTTGAATTCCTTAATATTCGGATGTGCCGTGCTAAGAAGGTGCCAATGTCTACGTGTGCTTGTGTGGAGGCGGTATGCTAAGGGGTGGTAATCGTGAACAAAGGGGATACGTTGGTTCATGTTTGATTTAGGTGGGGTGGTGGAAGGGGCCATAGATTTTTTGGGGTATCCCCTTTCTACAAATTTTTGGCGCATCTCCTCCATGCGTTGTTCACGAATTTGTTGATTGGACACTATTCTTTCAACCCTTTTCATTTGAGATTTGGGTATGGCGTCTTTCATTTTAGTGGGATGGAAGCTCTCATAGTGGAGCAGACTATTCCGATCAGTAGGTTTGACATAAATGTCAGTTGAAAGACTGCCCGTTTCATCTTTAATGACAAGGGTATCCAAGAAATTGATCTCCCTGTAACTGTATGACATCGTAAAATCCAGACCAGGCCAGGAGGAACGTAGGCGAGAGAAGAAACAATTTAATGTGTCTAGAGTACCCCCCCAAATACAGAATATATCATTGATATACCTTTTCCACATCACAACATGTGTGCGGAAAAGGTCATCCATGTAGATTACATCTTCCTCATAATGTGCCACATAACAGTGACACTTTTTATTTACAAATCAAAGGCTCAGCTATGGGCTCATATACAGCGCCCCCGTATGCCAACTGTTATGTGGCACATTATGAGGAAGATGTAATCTACATGGATGACCTTTCCAGCACACATGTTGTGATGTGGAAAAGGTATATCGATGATATATTCTGTATTTGGGGGGGTACTCTAGACACATCAAATTGTTTCTTCTCTCGCCTACGTTCCTCCTGACCTGGTCTGGATTTTACGATGTCATACAGTTACAGAGAGATCAATTTCTTGGATACCCTTGTCATTAAAGATGAAACGGGCAGTCTTTCAACTGACATTTATGTCAAACCTACTGATCGGAATAGTCTGCTCCACTATGAGAGCTTCCATCCCACTAAAATGAAAGACGCCATACCCAAATCTCAAATGAAAAGGGTTGAAAGAATAGTGTCCAATCAACAAATTCGTGAACAACGCATGGAGGAGATGCGCCAAAAATTTGTAGAAAGGGGATACCCCAAAAAATCTATGGCCCCTTCCACCACCCCACCTAAATCAAACATGAACCAACGTATCCCCTTTGTTCACGATTACCACCCCTTAGCATACCGCCTCCACACAAGCATACGTAGACATTGGCACCTTCTTAGCACGGCACATCCGAATATTAAGGAATTCAAAGAACCTTTTTTACCCTGTTTCAGGCGCCCACGTAACATACGTGACCATCTAATAAGAGCTGATATTGGCTCATCACAATCTCCTAAAAAACAGCGCTTCCTCATGAATCCAAAATTTGGTACCTTTCTTTACCTACAGTGCACACAGTGCAACAATGTACTTAAAGGTAACCAATTCTTTCATCCTTACACTGGCAAAAGATATAATATCAAGGACTTTTATACCTGCAGCACGTCCTTTGTGGTATATCTCATTAAATGTCCTTGTGGGCTACTCTATGTAGGAGAAACCACACAGCCCATCAGGGACCGGATTTCCAAACACAAATCCACAATCAGGTGTAAAAACTTGCTTCTCCCTATTCCATTCCATTTTATCACAGCAGGCCACAACATTGCCCAGTTAAAATTTCAAGTAATAGAGCAGGTCCATACACCACGCAGGGGAGGTAATCGCATTTTATTACTTAAAAGAAGAGAAGCGTTTTGGATTCGTGAATTGAATACATTAGCACCTAAGGGGTTAAATAAAGAGTATGATGTGCAATCCTTTCTATCATCATAGATATTAATCTCATTAAGTGGCTGTCTATTGTGATGTTTATATTATCTTATTCATGGTATGCATTGAGATTGTGACACAGCTTATAATATACATCATACTAATATTATCAATCTTCATTACAGAATCCTCGGAATTGAACTCACTCCCAGTAAAACATGGAATCACAATGATCACCTTCCCACTTGATCAGCACAATGATAGAGAGCCTTTATACCGCTGCACTAAGTCACCGCCTGATACATCAGCACACTAAGTATAGCAGAGCCTATGTTGGCAATCTATGATTGACGGACATTGAACACGGCCCTTGTCTACGTCCTTCCTGCCTGTGGAACACACTAGACGGCATGGCTGGACCGCACGCTAAGGCACTTCCGCCCTAGCACTTCCGGTTAGCGGTGATTATCACCATGTATATAACACGGTCCGTGCGCACTCCCCACACCACGGGAGACAAGCGGTGGAAACCGCGTCCAGACTAGTTACTGTTCCACGTTATCACCAACGGTAAGATACCTTTCTGCTGCTACTAACTTCTGGATCAGCAGCATGGCACAAATAGTTCACTCTAGTACCTCTTATTTTCAAGCTCTTGTTAAGGAGACAAATTAACCCTCCATGCTCTAGCATTATTCCTTATGGTATGTAGAACCTCTTTGATATTATGGGCACATGGTGACTGTGGTATGGACATCCATAATAAACATCTACTACATAATATCTTTTCTCTATAGAACAGGTTGCCCTCTATACAAGTGCAGTCAGTACACTATATAGGTATGTGCGTATCTATAATCTTGAGTCCTCAGGGTGTCAGTGATTATCAAATCTTTTATCACAATTTTGCTATAAGCTGTTATTGGTATATGGCATAACTTTAAATTTCTGCATATACTTGTACCCAAGATTATCCATTTTGTATATACTTTGTTTAATTTATTTTGAAATTTTGTAAAATCTTGTAATTTTTTATTTTCAGTACATTGACGAAGGTCGTTGTGACCGAAACGTTTACTGTATGTACTGTATCTTATTAAAACACTCCCTTTTTCACTTGCAATCATTCACGTGTGTGCCAAGTTCTTCTATACTAGTATACGGATTGGGATCCTACTTGTGCACCACCACCCTTGAAGTTGTGCCAAAACGTCTCTATATATTATAGATTCTACAAGGGACATGGCCTTCCTCAGGGCTTGATCGGGTTGGATAGGACTGTTGACACTAAGGCTGTGATCTTGTTTTTCTTCTCCTCTGGGAGGCGACAGAGCTGTTTCTCTGAGTCTATGATAAACCCTAAGAAGGATGGAACCTTCAGGGGCTGCAGCCTTGATTTTTCCATATTTATCATCCAACCAAGATTGGACATGGCGCTCCAGATGAAATTTAGCTGAGCTGATCCTGCTCTTTCCTGCCGATCACTAGGAAATCGTCCAAGTATGGCACTACTTGTACGTTTCTTTCCCGTAAGTGTGCTGTCACCTCCAGAATAATCTTGGTGAAGACTCTTGGGGTCATGGACAGACCGAAGGGTAGCACTCTGTACTGAAAATGCTTGAGCTAACCTCTCGCATGCACTGCTACCCTTAGGAATTGCTGGTGTTCCTGGTGGATGGGGACATGATAGTATGCATCTTTTAGGTCTAAGACACTCATATAACAGCCCGGGAATAAAATCTTGATTACTGTTTTTATAGACTCCATCTCGAATGGTCTGTAGACCAAGAATCTGTTGAGGCCTCTTAGGTTGATTATAGTCCTGTATGACAGGTCTGGTTTCTTTATCAGGAACAGGGGGGAATAAAATCCCCCCCCCCCGATGCTGAGCGGGTACTTCTACCAACACCCTCTTTTGAAGCAAAAGTAACACATCCGCTTCCAGGCCTGCTGTTCCTTCCAGGATCTGGGGGATGAGATCCTGAAGACGTGCATGTGGAGGGCTGCAAACTCTAGCTTCAGTCCTGATATTATTATGTTGAGCACCCAGGTATTGGCCGAGATCCTTTCCCAGGCAGTTCGGAAGTGGGACAGCCTTCCTCCCACCTGGGGCGGCCCATCATTTGGAGGATTTTTGGTTTCTTGATGAGGAACCCCCAAACATGAAACCTTTGTTCTTTGGCCTTTTATCTCTCCAGTAATACTGATTCTTGGGTGGCCTACTCCTACTATATTGTCTCCTCAAAAAGGAACTTTTGAACTGCAGGCGTGACACAGTAGGAAACCCCTTTTTCTTGTCTGCTGCCTTATCTAAAATATCATTAAGAGTCTGCCCAAAGAGGAATTTGCACTCACATGGAATGGAGCATAACGTAGCTTTGGACTGAGCATCCCCTGACCAGCTTCTAAGCCAGAGAGCCCTACGGGCAGCGTTAGCGAGGTTTACAGATCTCGCCGCCAACCTCACTGGGTCTGCCGAGGCATCGGCTAAAAAGGAAGCTACTCCCTGTAATAGAGTAAGATCCGTCAGAATCTCTTCCCTTGGGGTATTGTCCTTTAGTCGGTCACTCAGCTGTTGTAACCACACCATCAATGACCTTGCTTTGCAGGTGGCTGCTATTGCTGGCTTTAATGAACCCGCTGAAGATTCCCATGCCTATGTTAGGAAGGTCTCGGCTTTCCTTTCTAAAGGGTCTTTTAAAGTCCCCAAATCGTCAAAGGGCAAAGTGGATTTCTTAACCGCTTTAGCTACCACAACATCAATCCTTTCGATTTTTTCTCATATGCCTGCCTCCTCTTCTTCAAAGGAGTATCTCCTCTTCAAAGAAGATGGTAGTGGCCCTATACCTTTCTGGCTTCTTCCATTCTCTGTTGATGAGCATTTTAATGTTCTCATTAACTGTAAAGGAACGTCTCTTCCTTTGACCCAGACTCCCAAACATAATGTCCTGTGACTGTAGATTTAGGGTCTGAGATGAGCATGGTGGAACTTATGGCTCTAACCAGCCTGTCCGTATCCTCCGTAGAGAAGCAGGACCTACCCCCCATCTCCCCATCGGAGGAGGAAGAGGAGGATGATTCAGAGTCTAAACTTTCCCCAAGTCATACCAAGCCCTCAGATTCTGAATACAGTGGCTCCGGCATGCCCTTCTCTTTCTTTGTCATCAGGTCTCTTAAAGACTCTTGGACCTCCGATCTGATGATAGACTTAAGGTCCATGGCAAACCAAGGTATCTCCTCTGATATGGTCTGCTGTATACACTGCTGGCAGGGCCTCTTATCATATGTACTAGGTAGCTTTCCCTTGCACAGGGCACACTCCCTATTCTTTTGTTTGGGCAGAGCCTCTTATCATATGTACTAGGTAGCTTTCCCTTGCACAGGGCACACTCCCTATTCTTTTGTTTGGGCAGAGCCTCTTATCATATGTACTAGGTAGCTTTCCCTTGCACAGGGCACACTCCCTATTCTTTTGTTTGGCAGTGTGCTTCAGGGGTCTTTCCTATTAACGCCTACTACCAAGGGTGGTTTGCACGTTAACTCCCGGGCCAATTTTTACAATTCTGACCACTGTCCCTTTATGAGGTAATAACTCAGGAACGCTTCAACAGATCTAGGCGATTCTGAGAATGTTTTCTCAGGACATATTGTACTTCATGTTAGTGGTAAAATTTAATTCATATAACTTGCGTTTATTTGTGAAAAAAACGGAAATTTGGTGAAAATTTTGAAAATTTTGCAATTTTCCAACTTTTAATTTTTATGCTCTTAAATCACAGAGATATGGCACTCAAAAAACTTAATAAGTAACATTTCCCACATGTTTACTTTACATCAGCACAATTTGGGAACCAAAATTTTTTTTTGTTAGGAAGTTATAAGGGTTAAAAGTTGACCAGCGATTTCTCATTTTTACATCATTTTATTTTTAGGGACCACATCACATTTGAAGTCACTTTGAGGGGTCTATATGATAGAAAATACCCAAAATGACAACATTCTAAAAACTGCACCCCTCAAGGTGCCCAAAACCAGATTCAAGAAGTTTATTAACCCTTCAGGTGCTTCACAGGAATTTTTTGAATGTTTAAAAAAAAATGAACATTTAACTTTTTTCACAAAAAAAACTATTCAGGTTCAATTCTTTTATTTTACCAAGGGTAACAGGAGAAATTAGACTGGAAAAGTTATTGTGCAATTTGAGTATGCTGATACCTGAAATGTGGGGAGGGGACCACTGTTTGGGCGCATGGCAGAGTTCGGAAGGGAAGGAGTGCCATTTGACTTTTTCACTGCAAAATTGGCTGGAATTCAGATCGGACGCCATGTCACGTTTGGAGAGCCCCTGATGTGCCTAAACAGCGGAAAGCCCCCCACAAGTGACCCCATTTTGGAAACTAGACCCCCCAAGGAACTTATCTAGATGTGTGGTGAGCACTTTGAACCCCCAAGGGCTTCACAGAAGTTTATAACGTACAGCTGTTCAATTAAAAAATCATATTTTTTGCACAAAAATGATCTTTTCACCCCCAATTTTTATTTTCCCAAGGGTAACAGGACCCGCAAAAGTTATTGTGCAATTTGTCCTGAGTACACTGATATCTCATATGTGGGGGTAAACCACTATTTGGGCGCATGGCAGAGCTTGGAAGGGAAGCAGTGCCATTTGACTTTTTTGGCTGGAATTGAGATCAGATGCCATGTCGCGTTTGGAAAGCCCCTGATGTACCAAAACAGTGGAAACCCGCCAATTCTAACTCCAACCCTAACCCCAACACACGCCTAACCCTATTCTCAGCCCTATCCCTAGCCCTAACCCTAGCCCTAATTGGAAAATGGAAATAAATACATTTTCTTTTACTTTTATTATTTTTCCCTAACTAAGGGGGTGATAACGGGGGGTTTGATTTACTATATATGGCGGTTTTTATGTTTGGCAGCTGTCGCACGCTAAAAGACGCTTTTTAGTGTATAAATAGTTTTTGCATCACCACATTTTGAGAGCTATAATTTTTCCATATTTTGACCCACCGAGTCATGTGAGGTCTTATTTTTTGCGGGACGAATTGACGTTTTTATTGGTACCATTTTCGGGCACGTGTCGTTTTTTGATCGCTTTTTATTCCGATTTTTGGGATGCAGAATGAACAAAAACGAGCATTTCATGAATTTCTTTTGGGGGGTGCGTTTACACCGTTCCGCGTGCGGTAAAATTGATAAGGCGGTTTTATTCTTTGGGTCAGTACGGTTACAGCGATACCTCATTTCTGTCTTTTTTTTATGTCTTGGCGCTTTTATGCAATGAAAACAATTTTATATAAAAAAATAATTATTTTTGCATCGCTTTACTCTGCGAGCTATAACTTATTTTTTCGCTGATGACGCTGTGTGGTAGTTTGTTTTGCAGGACAAGATGACGTTTTCAGCGGTACAGTGGTTATTTATATTCCTCTTTTTGATTGCGCGTTATTGCACTTTTTGTTCAGCGGTATGATGATAAAGCATTATTTTTTGCTTCGTTTTCTATTTTTATTTTTTAAGGGGTTCAAAAAAGGGGTTAACTAGTGGGACAGTTTTATAAGGCGGGTCGTTACAGACGTGGTGTTACCAAATATGTGCACTTTTATTGTTTTGCTTTTTTTTTTTAAATTTATTTAGTGATTTTTTATAAATTATTTTTAGACTTTTTTTTTTTACTTTATTACATTGTCCCAGGGGGGACATCACTGTCATGTGACAGATCGCTTTGCAGCTCTGGAGCCTTCCTCATGCCTGCGCTTTGCAGGCAGTGAGGAAGCCAGCTCCCTGCAGGCCCCCGAATGTCTCCGCCGCCATATTGGATCCGGAGACCTGCAGGGAAGGAGGCCCCCGAAGCAGCGCTGCAGATTGCGCTGCTCCGGGGGTCTCAGAGAAGCACGCAGGGAGCTCCCTCCCTGCGCGCTTCTCTCCTATGCCCCAGGTACACCACGATCATGTTTGATTGCGGTGTGCCAGGGGTTAACGTGCCGGTGTCAGCTGTGATAAGAAGCTGACACCCGGCCGCGATCAGCAGCGCTTCCCATGGGGGGCGCCCCTGATCGCTATGATGTACTATTCCGTCCTTGGGACTTAGGTCCCAGGTCACATGGACCGAATAGTACGTCTAATGTAGGAAAGGGGTTAAGGAAACACAGAGAAGGGAGGCAAGTTTTAATATAATTTACATTCACGTAGATCACTCACCACCTGTTGGTTAATCTATGGTACCGGAGATGGAGTCTGAATTGATTCTGAAGAACGTCTCTCCCTGGTCGTCGACTCGTAACCTGCCTTGCTTTTTTGGCTGGTCCTGCTGCCTGCACACCTGCTATCACATCCTCTGTTCTGCTGATGGCGCTTGGGGGGCTCTTGCAACGCTTGCAGTAGCTGCTCTTCCATGTCTGGAGCTTCAGGTAAGTGCCGCCATTCTTTCCTCCGTCTCCATTTTGAATCCGGCCAGCTGTGTGCAGGGGATTCCCAGGCCCTGCACACACGCAGCCCGGATGCCCGCTGACGTCACCGGCGTGCTCGTCAGCAGGACTTGATGGAACTCCTGCGTTCCGCATGTGCGTAGACCCGAATGACATTTCCCGACACGCTACGTCAGCGGGACTCACCTGAAACCCCCTGCATCCCGTGGTTGCGCAGTCCCGGGTGGCACTGCAATCCGGCGTGCTCAGTCCTCAGATGCCGGATCCCTCCAGCATCCCCATGCACTGCACAGCCCCGAAAGCTTGTCCTGGCGCACATCGCCGGGATCCTCCAGCGTGTGCAGCCCAGGACCCATGCAGCAGGGGACATTTTCCAAAGAGGTCTCCTGCTGCGCCAACCTGATGGCCAGCATTTCTTTTCCCATGGACGGCATCCCTTTCTCCCAGACACCCTCCTGAGTAAGTGTACCTCTTCTGTAGGCTTCCACGAGGACAGAAAACCAACCTGATGCGGAGGAGAGGTACCGCCTTTTTATTCGATAGGTTTTCTGTCCTGGTGGGCGCACATCCTCTCTCAGATGGTGCTGTCATGGGAGAAGGGTGAAAAAGTATTAAGTCAGCCACCAATTGTGGAAGTTCTTCCACTTAAAAAGTTGAGAGAGGCCTGAAATTGGCATCATAGGTAGACCACAACTATGAGAGTCAAAATGAGAAAACAAATCCAGTAAATCACCTTGTCTGATTTGGCAAGATTTATTTTTCAAATTATGGTGGAAAATAAGTGGTCATTAACAAAAGTTCATCTCAATATTTTGTTATATATCCTTTGTTGGCAATGACAGAGGTCAAACGTTTTCTGTAAGTCTTCACAAGGTTAATTATGCTAATTGTCTCTTCAGAGAGGAAGAGGACTAGAACTCTAGTGCCACAAATTGGAAGTAGCCAATCACAAGGTTGGCACACACTGTTGGTGGTATGTTGGCCCAGTCCTCCATGCAGATCTCCTCTAGAGCAGTGATGTTTTGGGCCTGTCGCTGGGCAACACAGACTTCCAAATCCCTCCAAAGGTTTTCTATAGGGTTGAGATCTGGAGACTGGCTAGGCCACTCCAGGACCTTCATATGGTTTTTACGAAGCCACCCCTTCGTTGCCCTGGCGTTGTGCTTGGGATCATTATCATGCTGAAAGACCCATCCACGTTTCATTTTCAGTGCCCTTGTTGATGGAAGGAGGTTTGCACTCAAAAACTCGCGATACATGGCCCCATTCATTCTTTCATGTACACGGATCAGTTGTCCTGGTCTCTTTGCAGAGAAACAGCCCAAAAGCATGATGTTGCCACACCCATGCTTCACAGTAGGTATGGTGTTCTTTGGATGCATCTCAGCATTCTGTCTCCTCCAACACGAGTTTTGTTTCTACCAAAAAGTTCTTTTGATTTCATTGGACCATTTGAAATTCTCCCAATACTCTTCTGGATAATCCAAATGCTCTCTAGCAACCTTCAGACGGGCCCAGACATGTACTGGCTTAAGCAGGGGGACCCGTCTGGCACTGTAAGATCTTAGTCCCTGGCAGCGTAGTGTGTTACTGATGTTAGTCTTTGTTACGGTGGTCCCAGCTCTATGCAGGTCATTCACTAGGTCCCCCGTGTGGTTCTGGGATTTTTGCTCACCGTTCTTGTGATCATTTTGACTTCACGGGGTGAGATCTTGCGTGGAGCCACAGATCGAGGGAGATTATTATTGGTTTTGTATGTCTTCCATTTTCCATCTGGCTATGCTCGCTACAGTGATAGTGATTGACACATTAGCCAATGATGGGACAGTAGTAGTCCCATCATCCGGCTAATGTGTTGAATAAAAAAAACAAACACATACAGTGCACATATAGTCCATACTTACCATAATCTGCTAATCCCCGAAGCCCTTGCTCACCTGAAAAAAAATTAAATAAACAATATACTCCCTGTGTCCGACATAGTCCAATTACTACGATTGTCCCACGACGATCTCCCGTGGAGAGATGTCACATCAGCTGATGTGACCGCTCTCCAGGGGCTCCAGTGATACAATGACAGGAGATAATCCTCTGCATTGTATCACTCTGCCGCCGACAGGTCACCTGAGTTCACCTGTCAGTGCCGTAAAGCGAGAGGCTTATCTCCGATAACACACTGCCGGAGGGTTATTTGCTGATGTGACCGCTCTATAGGGGAGATCGTCGTGGGACAATCGTTATTAATGGGATTACGTCGGACAGGAAGTATATTGTTGGTTTGTTTTTATAATTTTTTTTGCAGGTGATCGATGGCTTTGAAAGGATTTAGGCGTTTAATAAAAATTATGAAAAAATGTGTAGTGTTTTATTTCATTAAAATAATTTATTCTGAATGTTTTTTTAACTCTTTATTACTTAGATTATTATTTACGCCTCTCCATTATTAACCAGGCTTAATGTCACCTTACAATAGCAAGGTGACATTAACCCCTTATTACCCCACAAGCCACAGCTACACGGCAGTGGGAAGAGAGGGGCTAAGTGCCGGAATTGGCGCATCTTAGAGATGCGCCATTTCTGGGGCGGCTGTGGACTGGTCTTTGCAGCTGGGGGGGCAATATCCATGGCCCCTTCCTAGGCTATGAATATCAGCCGCAGCTGTCTGCGTATGTTACACCGCTCCGTCATACTCACCCGGCTGTTATGAATGGGTCACCGAGGAGGAAAAAACCTAAACATGCTAAGCCCAGAAAAACCATAAGAGGTTGATAACTATGCAGATTTCAGATCCCTGATCCTACCATACAACTAGCAGCAGCCGTGGAGCGTGCCTACGATGAACCTAGACGCCTCGTCACGGCCGGAGGACTAAATAAGCCTAAAGCAAGAAAAGGGAAAACTAACTGCCCCAGAGCAGACCCCAAAAGAATAGACAGCCCCCACACATGTATTGACGGTGAAACAAGATGAAAACACAAACACAGGCAGGAAAATAGGCTGAGCAAACGATGGGGCCCAAACTAACTAGAAAGGAGAGGAAAGGACAGACACTGTCTGCAATCTGCCCAAAACCCTACAAAATAATGTCCAACACTTCTGATAACAAAATTAACCCTGAAGTCACTAGACTTCTCCCACTATATCAGCACGCTGAAATATTCTGAGACAGAGCAAAAAGAGGCCAATCTAATAACGGACAAAAAGCAAATTGGCAAACACAGATAAATAAGAGTGGAAATTCAGCACAGCCCAAGCCGGGGCTGGCTGACCACACAAAAACTGAATAGAATAACAAAATCAAGTGTGAACATTAACAGAGAAACTTAGCTTGAGCTGACTGGAACAGAGCTGAGAACCAAGACCTGACAAGCAGAAGGAATCATCAGCAACTGAATAGGGCATCAGCTATCTTAAATCCATTCTGAGACTCCTGAGATCCAATCGCCATCCTCATTCTCAGGTGGTAGATCTCCACCGATCAAATCAGCCTCACTACCTCCCGTTACCACCAGAGGGAGTCTGGAAGGAGAACTCACAACTCGTGAACCAGAGAATGAACTCACAACAGTACCCCCCCTTGAGGAGGGGTCACCGAACCCTCATCCATGCCACCAGGCCGATCAGGATGGGCCCGGTGAAAAGCACGAACCAATCTATTGGCATGAATATCGGAGGCAGAGACCCAAGAATTATCCTCCTGACCATAACCCTTCCATTTGACCAAATACTGGAGTCTCCGTCTAACCAAACAAGAATCCAATATTTTCTCTACCTCATATTCCACATTGCCTTCAACCACGACAGGGTCAGGAGGTGCTGCCATAGGAACCACTGTCTCAACAAACCTCTTCAACAGAGATTTGTGAAATACGTTATGGATCTTGAACGCAACTGGAAGAGCCAATCGAAACGAAACAGGATTACGAATTTCCAAAATCTTATAAGGACCAATAAATCTTGGCTTAAATTTAGGAGATGCAACCTTCATAGGAATATTCTTAGACGAAAACCAAACCATATCACCCACTTTAAACCGGGGACCAATGGTCCTATGCCGGTTGGAAAATCGCTGGGCCTTTTCCTGAGAGAGCGACAACTTATCCACCACTTGGTCCCATATCTGCTGCATTCTCTTAACCACAGTGTCCACACCTGGGCAGGACGAAGATTCCACTTGCCCTGAAGAGAATCGAGGATGAAACCCAAAATTACAGAAAAAGGGTGATATCAAAGTGGCACAACTAGCTCTACACTGTGTTCCAAATTATCTCTGATTTTCTCTGATTTTCCTAAATAGTCAGTACAAATGACAGTCAGTCTAATAAAAGTCATCACCGGTTAGAGTATACATCAAATTTTATTGAAGAAACCTCTCAATAATAACAGTATAATCTCCAAAATGAATAAAAGCTCAAATTGCACTGTTCCAAATTATTAGGCACAGTAGAATTTCTAAACATTTGATATGTTTTAAAGAACTGAAAATGCTCATTTGTGGAATTTGCAGCATTAGGAGGTCACATTCACTGAACAAAAAGGATATTTAACTTCAAAACATTCCTAACAGGCCAAGTTACATGTTAGCATAGGAACCCTTCTTTGATATCACCTTCACAATTCTTGCATCCATTGAAATTGTGAGTTTTTGGAGAGTTTCTGCTTGTATTTCTTTGCATGAAGTCAGAATAGCCTCCCAGAGCTGCTGTTTTGATGTGAACTGCCTCCCACCCTCATAGATCTTTTGCTTGATGATACTCCAAAGGTTCTCTATAGGGTTGAGGTCAGGGGAAGATGGTGGCCACGCCATGAGTTTATCTCCTTTTATGCCTATAGCAGTCAATGACTCAGAGGTATTCTTTGCAGCATGAGATGGTGCATTGTCATGCATGAAGAGGATTTTGCTCCTGAAGGCACGTTTCTGCTTTTTATACCATGGAAGACAGCTGTCAGTCAGAAACTATATACTTTGCAGAGGTCATTTTCACACCTTCAGGAACCTTAAAGAGCCCTACCAGCTGTTTCCCCATGATTCCAGCCCAAAACATGACTCCTCCACCTCCTTGCTGATGTCGCAGCCTTGTTGGAACATAGTGGCCATCCACCAACCATCCACTACTCCATCCATCTGGATCATCCAGGGTTGCTCGGCACTCATCAGTAAACAAGACTGTTTGAAAATTAGTCTTCATGTATGTCTGGGCCCACTGCAACCATTTCTGCTTGTGAACACTGTTTAGGGGTGGCTGAATAGTAGGTTTATGCACCACAGCAAGCCTTTGAAGGATCCTACACCTTGAGCTTCAAGGGACTCCAGAGGCACCAGCAGCTTTAAATATCTGTTTGCTGGTTTGTAATGGCTTTTTAGCAGCCACTCTCTTAATCCAATGAACTTGCCTGGCAGAAACCTTCCTCATTCTGCCTTTATCAGCACAAACATGTCTGTGCTCAGAATCAACCACAAATCTCTTAACAGTACAATGATCACGTTTAAATTTTTGGGAAATATCTAATGTTTTCATCTCTTGACCAAGGCATTGCACTATTTGATGCTTTTCAGAAGCAGAGAGATCCTTTTTATTTCCTAAATTCCTTGAAACCTGTGCCCTGCTTAATAATGTGGAACATCATTCTTAAGTAGTTTTCTTTTAATTGAGCTCACCTGGTAAACTAATTATCACAGGCGTTTGAGATTGATTTCAGTGATCCAAAGAGCCCTGATACACAATATCATCTATGAGTTTATCTGAAAAAAAAACAAAACATCTTTATGACAATTAAATCCAATTTGCATAATAATTTGGAACACAGTGTATTGTTCAGTGCGAATTCGGCCAAGGGCAAAAATGAGACCCAATCATCCTGATCAGCAGATATAAAACATCTCATATAAGACTTCAAGATCTGGTTTGTTCTCTCAGTCTGTCCATTGGTCTGGGGATGAAACGCGGAGCAGAAGGATAACTGAATTCCCAGATTGGAACAAAAGGCTTTCCAGAATCTGGAAACAAACTGGACTCCTCTGTCGGACACAATGTTCTCAGGAATCCCGTGTAACCGAACCACCTGTTGTAAAAACAAGGGCACCAACTCAGCGGAAGATGGCAACTTTGGGACTGGTAAAAGATGGACCATCTTCGAAAATGTATCACATATCACCCAGATAACAGTCATTCTCTGAGAGATAGGAAGATCAGAAATAAAATCCATTGAGATATGGGTCCATGGCCTCTTGGGCACCGGCAAGGGTATCAGCAACCCACTAGAACGAGAACAGGGTTTAGACCGAGAACAAGTCCCACAGGACTGTACAAAATTCCTGACGTCAAGAGATAAGGCAGGCCACCAAAAGGACCGACTCACCAAATCTCTGGTACCAAAAATACCTGGATGACCAGCCAATGCGGAGCAATGAATTTCAGACATCACTCTCTTTCTCCACTGGTCAGGAACATACAATTTTCCCATATGGCAACGCTCAGGTTTATCCTCCTGAAATTCCTCCATGGCGCGTCTCAAATCGGGCGAAATGGCAGAAAGAACTACCCCCTCACCTAGGATGGTAGTAGGCTCTGTCACACTAAGAGAATCGGCAAAGAAACTCCTAGAAAGAGCGTCTGCCTTAACATTCTTAGTGCCCGGAAGAAAAGAGACCACAAAATTAAAACGCGTGAAAAACAAGGCCCATCTAGCCTGTCTAGGATTCAAGCGTTTGGCCGACTCCAGATAAATCAAATTCTTGTGATCGGTGAGGACCACAACTTGATGTCTAGCTAACTCCAACCAATGTCTCCACTCCTCAAATGCCCACTTCATGGCCAAAAATTCCCGATTCCCCACGTCATAGTTGCGTTCAGATGGGGAGAACTTTCGAGAAAAGAAGGCACAGGGATTCATCTTAGAAGTCACAGGGTCTTTTTGGGACAAAACAGCTCCTGCACCAATCTCAGAGGCATCTACCTCCACCTGAAATGGAAGTGAGACATCATGTTGCTGTAAAACTGGAGCTGAAGTAAATCTCTGCTTAAGCTACAGAAATGCTGAGATAGCCTCAGGAGACCAATTCAGCACATCAGCGCCCTTCTTGGTCAGATCAGTCAGTGGTTTGACAATACCAGAAAAATTACCTATAAATTTACGATAAAAATTAGCAACACCCAAAAACTTCTGGAGGGCCTTCAAAGAAGTAGGCTGAACCCAATCATAAATGGCCTGTACCTTGGCCAGGTCCATTTCAATAGTCGATGGAGATAAGATAAATCCCAAAAATGAAATCCTCTGTACACCAAAGAGGCATTTCGATCCCTTAACAAACAGGGAATTCTCCCTCAAAATCCGGAACACAGTCCGGACGTGTTCCACATGAGAATCCCAATCACTAGAAAAGATCAAAATATCATCCAGACAGATGATCAAAAACTTATCCACAAAGTCACGGAAAATATCATTCAAAAAGGACTGGAAGACAGAAGGGGCATTAGTGAGCCCAAAGGGCATCACCAGGTACTCAAAATGTCCCTCCGGAGTATTAAACGCCGTCTTCCATTCATCCCCGTGCTTGATGCGAAAAAGATTATACGCCCCCCTGAGGTCGAGCTTAGTAAACCAGCAGGCACTCTTAACTCTGGAGAATAAATCAGACATCAGAGGTAACGGGTACTGATATTTAACCGTCATCTTGTTAAGGGAACGATAATCAATACACGGTCTTAATGAACCATCTTTCTTGGCCACAAAAAAAACCCAGCACCTAAAGGTGACGAGGATGGTCTAATATGACCCTTCTCCAACGACTCCTTAATATAGGATCGCATAGCATCATGTTCGGGTACCGATAAGTTGAAAAGCCGACCCTTGGGAAATTTACACCCAGGCATCAACTCAATTGCAGTCATAACTCCTATGAGGAGGCAAAGACGCAGACTTGCTCTCACTAAATACATCAAAAAAATTGGCTAGATAATCAGGAATATCATGAGACTGAGGAGAGGTGGAGAAAACAGGAGCGTCCCTAAGAACACACTGACAGCCCCAACTCACCACAGACCCAGATTTCCAATCCAAAACTGGATTATGAGTTTGCAACCAGGGGAACCCCAGAACAATAGTATCATGCAAATTATGCAGCACCAAAAATTTACAATTTTCTTGGTGGTCTGAGGCGACTCACATTGTCACCTGGGTCCAAAACTGAGGTTTATTCTCCGCCAAAGGAGCAGCATCAATACCCCTCAAAGGAATAGGCATCCGCAGAGGCGTCATGAAAAAAACCACAACGTTTAGCAAAGTCCAAATCCATCAGATTCAACGCTGCTCCTGAATCCACAAAAGCCTTCGTGGAAAACGTGGATAAGGAGCAGATCAGAGTAATTGCCAAAAGAAACTTAGGTTGTATACTGCCCACAGCAAATGTGTGTGCAAAAGGTTTCTCTCGTTTAGGGCAGACAGAAATAGTATGAGAGGCATCTCCACAGAAAAAACACAGCTTATTACACCTTCTAAACTCCTGACGTTGTGCCCTAGACAAAACCCCATCACATTGCATAGGTTCAGACGCTTGTTCAAAAGGTGGCAGTGCCTCCCGTGAAGTTTTACGTTCACGTAAACGCCGATCAACTTGAATGGCTAATGACATAGAATCATCCAGACCAGAGGGAACAGGAAATACCACCATAACATCTTTTACGGTCTCTGATAAACCCTTCCAAAAGAGAGCTGCCAATGCACTATCATTCCATGTAGTAAGGACCGCCCACTTTCGGAATTTTTGACAGTATAACTCCGCAGAATCCTGACCCTGGTTTAATGCCAACAGGGTTCTCTCAGCTTGATTAACAGCAGTAGGTTCATCATACAACAACCCCAAGGCTTGAAAAAATGCATCCACATTAGTCAGAATAGGATTATCAGGTGTCAGAGAAAAGGCCCAATCCTGGGGATCGCGCACAGCAAGGAGATGACAATTTTAACCTGCTGCACAGAGCTCCCCGATGAGTTAGGCTTCAAGGCCAGAAATAATTTACAATTATTCTTAAAATTCAGAAATTTAGACCGATCCCCAGAAAACACATCAGGAGTAGGGATCTTAGGTTCAGCAGCATGTGACTGAATGAGGTAGGTGGAAATTCCCTGCACTTCAGCAGCAAGCTGCTCCACACAATCAGACAATTGCTGAATCTCCATTAGGAAAAAGAAAAAAAAAAATCCTCCTACGGCCCCAGAGAAAAAAGAGGAAAAAAGATATATATATATATATATACACACTCACTGGCCACTTTATTAGGTACACCATGCTAGAAAGGGGTTGGACCCCCTTTTGCCTTCAGAACTGCCTCAATTCTTCGTGGCAGAGATTCAACAAGGTGCTGGAAGCATTCCTCAGAGATTTTGGACCATATTGACATGATGGCATCACACAGTTGGCGCAGATTTGTCGGCTGCACATCCCTGATGCGAATCTCCCGTTCCACCACATCCCAAAGATGCTCTATTGGATTGAGATCTGGTGACTGAGGAGGCCATTTGAGTACAGTGAACTCATTGTCATGTTCAAGAAACCAATCTGAGATGATTCGAGCTTTATGACATGGCGCATTATCCTGCTGAAAGTAGCCATCAGATGTTGGGTACATTGTGGTCATAAAGGGATGGACATGGTCAGCAACAATACTCAGGTAGGCTGTGGCGTTGCAACGATGCTCAATTGGTACCAAGGGGCCCAAAGAGTGCCAAGAAAAAATTCCCCACACCATGACACCACCACCACCAGCCTGAACCGTTGATACAAGGCAGGATGGATCCATGCTTTCATGTTGTTTACGCCAAATTCTGACCCTGATTCTGATTCTGACCATCCGAATGTCGCAGCAGAAATCGAGACTCATCAGACCAGGCAACGTTTTTCCAATCTTCTACTGTCCAATTTCGATGAGCTTGTGCAAATTTTAGCCTCAGTTTCCTGTTCTTAGCTGAGAGGAGTGGTACCCAGTGTGGTCTTCTGCTGCTGTAGCCCATCTGCCTCAAAGTTCGACGCACTGTGCGTTCAGAGATGCTCTTCTGCCTACCTTGGTTGTAACGGGTGGCAATTTGAGTCACTGTTGCCTTTCTATCAGCTCGAACCAGTATGCCCATTCTCCTCTGACCTCTGGCATCAACAAGGCATTTCCGGCCACAGAACTGCCGCTCACTGGTTTGTTTTTCTTTTTCGGACCATTCTCTGTAAACCCTAGAGATGGTTGTGCGTGAAAATCCCAGTAGATCAGCAGTTTCTGAAATACTCAGACCAGCCCTTCTGGCACCAACAATCATGCCACGTTCAAAGGCACTCAAATCACCTTTCTTCCCCATACTGATGCTCGGTTTGAACTGCAGGAGATTGTCTTGACCATGTCTACATGCCTAAATGCACTGAGTTGCCGCCGTGTGATTGGCTGATTAGAAATTAAGTCTTAACACACAGTTGGACAGGTGTACCTAATAAAGTGGCCAGTGAGTGTATATATATATATATATATATATATATATATATAAAAAAAAAATTCTGACACTTTTTTTTTTTTAATAAATTTTTCCTGCTTTTGCGTACTCTAGAATCTGCGGTATAGCTGGTGATTCTGTTATGAATGGGTCACCGAGGAGAAAAAAACCTAAACATGCTAAGCCCAGAAAAAACAGAGAGGTTGGTAACTATGCAGATTGCAGATCCCTGATCCTACCACACAACTAGCAGCAGCCGTGGAGCGCGCCTACGATGAATCTAGATGCCTCGTCACGGTCGGAGGACTAAATAAGCCTAAAGAAAGAAAAGGGAAAACTAACTGCCCCAGAGCAGACCCCAAAGGAATAGACAGCCCCCACACATGTATTGACGGTGAAACAAGATGAAAACACAAACACAGGCAGGAAAATTGGCTGAGCAAACGATGGGGCCCAAACTAACTAGAAAGGAGAGGAAAGGACAGACACTGTCTGCAATCTGCCCAAAACCCTACAAAATAATGTCCCACACTTCTGATAACAAAATTAACCCTGAAATCACTAGACTTCTCCCACTATATCAGCATGCTGAAATATTCTGAGACAGAGCAAAAAGAGGCCAATCTAAAAAGGGACAAAAAGCAAATTGGCAAACACAGATAAATAAGAGTGGAAATTCAGCACAGCCCAAGCTGGGGCTGGCTGACCACACAAAAAACTGAATAGAACAACAAAATCAAGTGTGAACATTAACAGAGAAACTTAGCTTGAGCTGACTGGAACAGAGCTGAGAACCAAGACCTGACAAGCAGAAGGAATCACCAGCAACTGAATAGGGCGTCGGCTGTCTTAAATCCAATCTGAGACTCCTGAGATCCAATCGTCATCCTCATTCTCAGGTGGTAGATCTCCACCGATCAAATCAGCCTCACTACCTCCCGTTACCACCAGAGGGAGTCTGGAAGGAGAACTCACAACTCGTGAACCAGAGAATGAACTCACAACACTCGGTCTCTGCTCCCACGCCGCAGCCTCTCTCCACCCAACGGCCACGGCGGTCACCTCTGACGGGCTCGCCTGCTGCTTCTTGTGCGCCGTCTGTGCCCTGACCCGGAAGCACCTTCGAACCAATGGCAGACCAGACGGGGCTATATCAGGCCGCTTCCGCCTGAGGGAGGCACCTGATCGTTGTGTTACCTTGCACACTGGGCCCTGCTTTTTCCTGTGCTCTCTGCAGTCTCTCGGTTCCATCTGCGGTGTTTCCTGCAGCAGCTTTGCAGCCCTGTCTCCCGTGTTCCCTGCAGTATTCTCCGTCCTACCCCAGTCCAGCTCCAGCGTTCCTGTTCCTTCCTACTCCAGTCCTGTTACTGTGTTCCAGTTTCATCCTACTGCAGTCCTGCTCCAGCGTTCCTGTTCCGTCCTACTCAAGTCCTGTGTTCCAGTTCCTCCAGTCCTGCTCCAGTGTTCCTGCTCCATCCTACTCCAGTCCTGCTCCAGCGTTCCAGTTCCATTTTACTCCTGTCCTGTTCCTGTGTTCCAGTTCCATCCTACTCCAGTCCTGCCTCCGATGTTCCTGCTCCATCCAGCTATTTCACACTCCTACAGTCCTACTCCAGTCCTGTCTCCTGTGTTCCGCTCCAGCCATCTCTCCATATTCCAGCCTTACAGTCTACGCTTCAGTTCCGCACTCCTACTCCAGTCCATTCTGAGCCGCCCCTCTCGGTACCGGCTACCGTGGTACTTGAACCCTTGGGTCTGCTCCTAACGGTCCCTGTATAGAGGTCGGTTCCACCTGGCATCTTGCCCGGGGGCCCTCAGTGCCACGGTCCAGAGGGTCCACTCCTGGAGATTCCAGCTCCTGACCACCCACGCTAACAGCGTAGCCTTTCTGGCTATAAAATATAGGGGTACGCCACTTCATTTTTTTGGGGGGTCCCCCTATTTTAATAGCCACTAAAGGCTGCGGGCTGATATTTATAGCCTGGGAAGATCCATGGGTATTACCCCCTTCCCAGGCTACAAATATTGGCCCCTGGCTGTCGGATTTCCCTCCCTGGCGCAGAAATTTGTGCGGGAGCTCACGCCATTTTTTTTCCAATTTTTTTTTCAAAATTAAACATTGTTCATCAGTAGCGTAGCTACCAGAGGAGCAGGTGGCCCCGGGCCCCGCGCTCTGAGGGGACCCACCCGGAGCTACACTACTGTAATTCTATTGGCGCGCAGGGCGCCGATACAGTTACATTCTGCGGCAGAGCAGAGAGAATCTATCTCCCTGCTCTGTCGACCGGCCGCTTTTGGGCCCGAGCAGTCAGGGGGGCCACCCAATGCCAGCAGTGGGCCCCCCGCCCGTCATCGCAGGTTCAGCTGTATCAGCATCTTGCTGGTCCGCAGATTTAGGTGCGTTGTACAGTACCATTGTTTTCAATGGTAAACTGGAAAACGCAGTGTACATGCTGTGGATTTTTCCGCGCGGTTTTGCTGCAGTTTACAATCCGCAGCATGTCAATTCTTTAGTGCATTATGAGGTGTAAAACCGCAGGACAAAACCGCAGATAAACCGCAGGACTTTAGTCCTGCGGATTTATCTGCGGTTTTTACTACAAAATCCGCAGAGCCAAAAAACTCCATATGCACATAGCCTTACACTAAAGAGGCTGCCTATAGGTGTGCATTACGCTATAGAGTCTGCCTATGTGGAGTTCATTATACTATAGAGTCTGCCTATGGGGAGTGCATTATACAATATAGAGTCTGTCTATGGAGAGTGCATTATACTATACGGAGCCCTATGGGGAGTGCATTATACTATATGGAGCCCTATGGGGAGTGCATTATACTATATGGAGCCCTATGGGGAGTGCATTATACTATATGGAGATGGTGGACCTATGGGGAGTGCATTATGCAATATGGAAACCTATGGGGAGTGCATTATACTACAGTATGTGGAGGCCTATGGGGAGTGCATTACATTATATTGAGAACTATCTAGGGGCCCATCATACAGTGTAGGGATTATAGTGACGGGGCCATCATACAGTGTTGGAGCCATTAAATAGTTTGAGGGATATTAAGGAGTCAGTATATACACAGTGAGGGGGCCTTATACTGTGTAATATACTGTGTATAAGAGAGCATCATACTGTGTATAGGGGAGCTGTACAGGGGGAATCTGGACATTATTAAATGTAAAGTGGGCACTTACTGTTATAGGGGAACTTAGGTTACTGTGACTGTCAAATGGGCAATATTACATTATAGGGGACAAAATGTGGGCACTGTTTTCTAGGGCACTTTCACCCGGCCTTAGTATTTTCTGTTTGTTTTAAAGTTTAGAGGTCACACAGGGCCACACAGTAGGTGCAATAATAGGGACACATACGGCAGCAGCGGCTCAGTATTGGGGTATGAGGTGCAGTAATAGGGACACATACGCAGCAGCGGTTCAGCATTGGGGTATCAGGTGCAGTAATAGGGGCACATACGGCAGCAGCGGCTCAGTATTGGGATGTCAGGTGCAGTAATAGGGGCACATACAGCAGCAGCGGCTCAGTATTGGGATGTCAGGTGCAGTAATAAGGACACATACGGCAGCAGTGGCTCAGTATTGGGGTATCAGGTGCAGTAATAGGGGCACATACGGCAGCAGCGGCTCAGTATTGGGATGCCAGGTGCAGTAATAAGGACACATACGGCAGCAGAGGCTCAGTATTGGGGTATCAGGTGCAGTAATAGGGGCACATACGCCAGCAGCGGCTCAGTATTGGGGTATCAGGTGCAGTAATAGTGACACATACGGCAGCAGCGGCTCAGTATTCGGGTATCAGGTGCAGTAATAGGGGCACATACGGCAGCAGCGGCTCAGCATTGGGGTATCAGGTGCGGTAATAGGGGCACATACGGCTGCAGAGGCTCAGTATTGGGGTATCAGGTGCAGTAATAGGGACACATATGGCAGCAGCGGCTCAGCATTGGGGTATCCACAGGATGAGGAGCTTGTGCAGGTTGGGAATTGTCCTGTTTTGGACAGTGCTGAAAATATGAGAAGTGAAACGTGTCTTTGTTGTATTCTCTATAGCTGAGTCCTGGCTGGAGGAGTCATCGTGTCGGTCTGGGCCAGATGGAAGAGGCGTGAAAAGTGAACGGTTCCTTCAGAAAGAAATTCAGCGGTAAGTCATTATCTGTAGCTGAGTTGTGATCTCTTACATGTTCTGTAGGACTGGTATTTACCACTGACCATATGGCGGTAACATCCATGTTGGTCTTTATATAGCGATTATTTTCAGTAACAGCGCGGTCATCTGCTGAGGTTCTCCTCCACTATTAGGCTGCATCACCCAGTTATAATCAAGGTTAGATGGTTAGGGGTCCAATCAGAAGTTTCGCCCCCGCTGAACCAAAACCCTAGCTACGCCTGGTTCATTAATAAACATCGGCCTTGCTATTATTTATCTATCTATAGATCTATCTGTCTGTAATGTGGGTTGGACAAACGTAAAAGAGGAGGTTGGGCCAGAAATGACATCACAAATCTTTTTTTTTGTTAAATAACATATCTTTATTTAGCTTACAAAAACGCATACAAATCTGCAGGCAAAACCGCACTGAAAAACTGCATCAAATCCGCATGAAAAACGCATAAAAATCCGCATAAAAAAACGCATCAAACACGCGTGGATTTTTACCTGCGTTTTCTGCCAAGAGGTACAGATTCTGTCAGAAAATTCTGCAGGCAAATCTGCAACGTGTGCACATACCCTTAGACTGCGATCGTTACGCCTTTGCACCGCGTCTGCCTTAGACTGTGATCGTTACACCTTTGCACCCTCTTGGACTGCGGTTGTTACGCCTTTACACCCCCTTCGGCTGCAGAGCATACACTGAGTTTACATGCAGAGATCGATCGTGGCTCCCTTCTACCTCAGATAAATTGTTTTCAGAAGAGGAGGAGGGAAACAGATTTCTTCCTTTTCCGACTTTTTGCAAATAGGTTGGTAGGACGTGTGTTCAGGCGTGATGGCTCCAGGTTGTTATTACTTTCTGGGTGATGAGATGAGCTGACATCTTAACTGTTTTTTTTTTTTGCAGCGCAACTTTTGGTTCTCTAAGATTGTGAAAGCAGAAAGCCCCGAAGACCTGGAGGTCTATATTTAACCTGTACATCAGTTGGTGACTAATTTCTAACAGGTAGTCGTCTCGCCAAACCACAGGAAGCGCGTGGATCTGTAACTTTCCAAATAACTCCTTCGGTCAGCGGAACATTCACTTTGGACACATTTTAATTTAAACTAAACTGAGATTTCTGGCAAAAGAGAATTTTACATATTCGGCAAAAAAATAGACAATAACGAGCAGTGTTAGAAGGTTTGTCGCTGAGATGAATGCGGCTGATGCGATGGCAGAGGAGCGGCGCACAATCTAAATATGACCTACACACTAGAAACAGGTCCTGACGAGAATATGGAGCCTTGCTGCCACAAGGACCATTGTCCCTGATGTCACTCTTTTAGACCCTTCTAGGCTGGTTCAGACTGTAGCACATATTCATTCACGCAGTTACCATGATGCTGGGATTATACATGCTGTGCCCTCTGACAATCCCACTCAGTTCTGCTCTTCCAAAATTGTCCGTCTGCATACTCGGTTCTACTGTTCCCAAGGTGTTGGTTTCCATGCTCGGTTCTACTGTTCCCAAGGTGTTGGTTTCCATGCTCGGTTCTACTGTTCCCAAGGTGTTGGTTTCCATGCTCGGTTCTACTGTTCCCAAGGTGTTGGTTTGCATGCTCTGTTCTACTGTTCCCAAGGTGTTGGTTTGCATGCTCGGTTCTACTGTTCCAAAGTCCATACTAGATTCTGCTTTACAATGTTGCTGGAATTTTACACACTGTTCCCTCTGAAAATCCCACTAAGATTCTGCTGGTTCCAAAGCAGTCTGTCTGCATACTCTGTTCTACTGTTCCAATGGTGTTTGTTTGTATACTTTGATCTACTGTTCCAAGGGGCCTGTCTGCAAACTAGGTTCTACTCTACCAAAATGTTGTTGTCACGATGACCCGTCCTGTGTGATGCGACCCCCTGGCCGGTAACTAAAACAAGACGCGGCACGTGATACTGTCCTGTGTGACACGGCCCGCAGGCCGGTAACTAAAACAACAAGACACGGGAAAAGGGGAAACAGTTACAAAGGTGGCCCTGTGATAGGGAAAGGGGACCTCCTGCACTCCTCTGAGTCAGTGTCCCTAACGCTCCTAACGTTCCCTGTTATGAATGAGTCACCGGAGGAGGAGAAAACAAAAATACAAGCTAAGTCCAGAAAACCGGAGAGGTTGGTAGCTATCGGATTGCAGACCCCTGATCCTATACACCAAAACTAACAGTAGCCGTGGGGGGTTCCTACAGTGCCCTAGACCCCTCGTCACAGCCGGAGAACTACATAAGCCTAAAGAAGGAAAGGGTAAATCTAAACTGCCCCAGAGCAGACCTCAAAGCAATAGACAGCCCCCAACATGTATTGTCGGTGAAAAACAGATGAAAACACAAACACAGACAGAAAGACAGGCTGAGCAAACGATGGGGCCCAACTAACTAGATAGGACAGGACAGAAAAGATGCTGGCTGCAATCCGCAAAAAACCCTACCAAAAATGTCCCAACCGTCTGATAGGGAAAAAGGCCCTGAAGTCGCTAGACTTCAAAATCACTATATCAGCACTCAGGTATATTCTGAAAATAGAGCAAAGAGATCAACTGATCAGAGACAAAAATGGAATTCAGCCAGTCCCAACAAAGACTGGCTGAATACAAACACTAAGGAAACCAGACAAAATCTCATGGAATAATAGCAGTGCAAAAACTTAGCTTTTAGTAGACAGGAACTAAGCTGGATGCAAGAGCTCAGAGCAGAAAGGATCACCAGCAGCCCTGCAGGGCGTCAGCTGCCTTATATCCACTCAGAAATTCCAGATGTCCAATCACACTCCGCCTGTTCAGATGACAGGTTCTTCCCATCCCAATCAATTTCACCACCTCTCTTCACCAGCAGAGGGAGTTCATCAGACATCAAAGGTGAAGGGGAGAATGAACTCACAACAGTACCTCCCCCTTGAGGAGGGGTCACTGAACCCTCATCCACGCCACCAGGGCGATCAGGATGGGCCCGATGAAAACCACGAACCAATCTTTCGGCATGAATATCGGATGCAGGGACCCAAGAATTATCCTCCTGGCCATAACCCTTCCATTTAACCAAATACTGGAGTCTCCGTCTAGCCAGACGAGAATCCAGTATCTTCTCAACCTCATATTCCACATTACCTTCAACCAATACAGGGTCTGGAGGTGCCACCACAGGAACTACTGGCTCAACAAACCTCTTTAACAGAGACTTATGAAACACGTTATGGATCTTGAATGTAACAGGAAGAGCCAATCGAAAAGAGACCGGATTAAGAATCTCCAAAATCTTGTAAGGTCCAATAAATCTAGGTTTAAACTTTGGAGAAGCCACCTTCATAGAGATATTCTTTGACGACAACCAAACCATATCATCCACCTTAAACCGGGGACCAATGGTCCTATGCTGGTTGGAAAACCGCTGGGCCTTTTCCTGGGAGAGAGACAACTTATCCACCACTTGGTCCCAAATCTGCTGCATTCTCTCCACCACAGTGTCAACACCTGGGCATAGACAATACAGAGTCACTGCACACGCTGGTTATGCTTAATGTGAAATAAATTTATTGCTTGACGGTGAGGAAGCGACATCTACCGACGTTTCGGCCACATCGGCCTTTATCACAAAAGTCGCTGTAATAAAATACATACATAAAAATATCAAAAAATGTACACTTTATACAAAATATATACATATAGTATCGAGAGAGAATGGAATACATGCATTAGAATCACTTGGGAGGATATAGAGACATTAAAAACGTAAGAGTGAGAGATAATGCGGTAGATAAGACAATGTATGAAACAACATGGAGGAACGTGGTCATACCCCTTTAAATTGAATGTAGGGTCTGTTTTCACCAAATCGATAATGTCACTGCTAGGCATAAGTGAATTGATAGCATATTCTGTAAGTAAGGATAAGCGGACATATCGTTAGGGTGACATATAAAAAATAAAGTACTGAACTGGGTGTCTGTGGAGGCCCAATGAATAGATCAGATTTACCAGCGTAAATGATGTAGCTAGTCATGCACACAAAAGACTATAAAGGACTACAAAGGTCTGCCTAGGCATATAGCCGTCCAGGAAAAAGGTATAATGTATTTTGGGGAAAAAAAGGGGAAAGAGAACATACCAAAGTTGCCGATAATCCTGTTCCTTGAGGAGGTGGTGGACTGGTAAATATGCCAGAGCTAAATGGAGAAGAAGGGGTACATTAGGTATATAACAGGATTGGTGGTCCAGAGTTGGGACCATATTTAAGTTGGTGGTACAGCGGTGGTCCCTATATGGGACGGTATTTACAGTTATTGGTGGCGCAGTGGGTGAAGTATGCACAGTGGTGCCAAAGCAATGAGTGGATGCTGAGTAGCAAGTTGTGCTTTTTACACTGTCCGGTCCGGTCAGGTGACCGGAAGTGAGGTCAGACGCCGGCGCGTGCGCATTGGAGCACGGCCGTGTCGTCTCACAATGGTACCCACCAAAAAGATGGCGCTGGCTGCCAACACATGCGCAGTAAAGCGCAGTCAGGGAAAATCTAATGAAGACACGCAGAGGCTGCTGAGGCTCTGAATGAAACACACGCATCTAAGGGGGGAGGTGCAGTGTGCTACAAATGAAAAGGCTGGGCAGTTGAGATATACAATCAGATATATACGAACAGTATTATTGCAAATAATATACATAGACATATAGCATTTAAACTGCGTAGGAGTCCAAACTTAAATAGAGATAAAGTAAAAATAAAAAATAAAAGAAATGAAAAGAGTTAATATGTGACCTGGGGGTGAGCGGGTAGTGAGGATGGGAAAGGATGTAAACAATAGGATGAACTGTAATCAAATGAATGATGTAAAATAGGAAAAATAAAAAATAAAATACAAAATAAAAATAAAAGGGAAAAAGGGGAAAAAGGAAAAATAAAATTTTTTTTATAAAAAGGAAAAAATATAGGAAAATAAAAAAGCAAGGTAAATTGAAATAAACAAGAAACAAATTGGCAAAACAAAGAATAAGTGTAATGAAAAAAAAGTGGGAAATAAATGTAAAATAAAACACCCTCAAAAAAAGAAACCGGGAAAAGCAGGGAAAAAAGGGGAGGGAAAAAAATAATGAAAACTTGAAAAAGAAAACTTGAAAAAGAAAAAAAGAAAACACATTATGGTTCATTATCTTACCGCTTGGGTTAGATGTAAAAAGAGACTCAAGAAGGCAACCACTCAATGGGTCTAAAGGAAAAGAGGAAAAAAAATCATTAGATTAACCAATCAATTTCTCGGTTGAGACCCCTCGGATGTAGGGTGTCCAGAGTGTAGATCCAGAATGTCTCCCGTTGCTTTAAAAGGCGACTATGATTACCACCTCTTTTGGGTCTAGGGACTTTTTCAATAATTTGGAACCGCAATTGTGATACGTTGTGTCGGGCTTCCTTGAAATGGGCAGAAAGTGGGAGCCATGTTTTTCCGCACCTAATCGTGGACTTATGACTGGATATTCTGTCCCTAATGGCCTGGGTGGTTTCACCCACATACAGTAAACCACATGGACATTTGATGATGTAAATGACGAAATTAGTTTCACAAGTGAAGTAATCTTTAATTGGATAGGATTTACCAGAACGTGGGTGAACTATTTCATTGCCTTTAATGATGTTAGAACAGCTCATGCAGTTTAGGCAGGGAAACGTACCTGTTCTTTTCTGTCCTGTCAAAGTATGTGTATTGATGTGACTGGAGGTACCCAGGTCAGCCCGGACTAGCTTGTCCTTGATATTTTGAGGTCTCCTCAGGCACATCAACGGTGGAGATTTGAAAATGTTAATTCTAGGATAGGCTCTGGTCAATAAAGGCCAATGTTTGTGGATGAGATTATGTATTCTTTGCATGGACGGGTGGTGACCATGAACGAATGGGAGTCTGGGTGGTTTGATTGTTGTGGTTCTGGTAGTGTCAGGGTCAGTCAGTGCTTTGGTCATCTCAGAAGCCAGAAGTGTAGATGGATGTCTAGATTCAAATCTATCGGACATTTCTCGTAATCTGAGGTCTCTAGTTGATGGATCTGACACAATCCTGGTGACCCTTTTAAATTGTGATCGTGGGAGACTATTGCGGGTGGACCTTGGATGGCAACTGTCATACAGAAGAAGATTATTGCAGTCGGTGGGTTTAGTGTAAAGATCGGATGAAAGTCTTCCTTGTGCGTCTTTATTGACCCTAGTGTCCAAAACAGTGATTGAATCCAAGTTATGGGACATTGTGAATTTCAACTCATGTCTGGCATTATTGATGGTGTCATAGAATTTGAAAAGGCTAGTTGAGTCCCCACCCCATATACAGAAAACATCGTCGATGTAGCGAAACCACACTGTGGCAAATTCCTGGAAAAGTGGATTGGAGTAAATGTAGTCTCGTTCAAACTTATCCATGTAAAGATTTGGTAACGCGGGGGCTACATTAGAGCCCATCGCGGTGCCACACGTCTGGATGAAAAAATCATCCTGGAATCGGAAGAAGTTTTCCCGTAAGACTACATATAGAAGGTCCAAAGATAGTGCCTGTGTGTCTGGTTCAATATTAGCTTCAATGAGAGTTAGTTTGGCTGCCTCTATACCTTTGTCATGTGTTATTGATGTGTATAAACTCTTGACATCAAAGGTGCAGAGAATGCTGCTGGGTGAAATGGAATTAATGGAATGGATCTTATTCAGGAAATCTCCTGTGTCCAGAATAAAAGATTTGGTGGTGTGAGTAAATGGTGTTAATATTTTTTCCAAAAAGATGGATAAAGGATTGAGGATAGAGTCTGTGGAGGCTACTATGGGACGTCCAGGAGGGTTGTGTAAGTCTTTGTGAATTTTGGGGAGGGTATAGAGCACCGGGGTTATTGGATGTTGATTTGTCAGAAATGTTCTAGTCTTTGCATCTATGGTCTTAAGCTGCATATGTTTATCAAGAATTTGGTCTATTTTCCTGCGTATTTGGAACGTCGGGTCAATATGAACTTTCCTGTATGTGTTGGTATCCGAGAGTTGTCTCTTAATTTCGGTCACGTATTGATTCTTATTCATGACAACGATTGCTCCTCCTTTGTCCGCCGGTTTTATAATGATGTTTGGATTATCTCTCAGGGATGAGATGGCTTGTTTTTCAACAGGTGATAAATTATGGCGGACAGGAAGTAGGCCCAATCGTTGTTCATGGATGGTCTGTTTAATATCCCTGTCAAGGAGGTCTACAAAAGTCTCAACTGCATGATTAGTTTTGGAGGCATGAAGCTACTTGGATTGCATAGTCCTAAGGTGTCAATTGTAATAGAAGGGCTTACGACCCGATTGGGATCTGGAGCTGTAATGTTAGCTAACCTTGTTGGAGAATCATCAAAATGTACCTTCAATCTAATGTTGCGATAAAATTGTTGTAGGTCTTTCTCTAATTGGAAAGCATCCCATCTTGGTGTTGGACAGAATGAGAGACCTAGGTTTAGCACTTTAAGTTCTAAAGGAGAAAGGGAGTAGTCAGAGATATTTATAACTAAGCTTGGACTCCTACCTGTTGTGACCAAAGAGTCATCTGGCGATTTTGTTCTCCTCCTCCTCGACCGCCTTGTTGGCGTGCGTTTTGACCTAAAAAAGGAACTCTGGAAAGAGAAGTGCTGCCAGTGTCGCTCCCGGATCCTGGTGAAGAACCTCCAACCGGAGATGATCCCCCGGAGGCTGTATGTCCCCCTTGTTGGCGACGAGATCTGGAACGGTAGTGTCTTGGTGCTGGATCTTCCCATCTGTACACTCTGTTGTTCAGGTAGTCTTCTGTGCCACGTTGAAATTTAGACCTCTTCCTTTCTTCTAGAGTTTTTCGATGTGTTAGTAAAACAGTATCTACTTTATTTTTGAGAGTACTAAACTCAGTATTACTCAAGGTTGAAGTTAATTGGGTCTCTATGGTAGAGATTTTTTGCTTCGGTATCAATTATGGCTTCTTGAAGGTATTCGATTGTAAGTAAAATTATATCAAATGAGCATTTGTTCAGAATTCTCTGAAAAGTGGCGCAGTACTTAGCGTTGTCAGAGAAAAGAGTGGGTCTCAAGTGGCAACGAAGCCCGCGGGGTATCTTCCCTTGTCGATGGTATTCGCCCAACGTGGCGCAATGTAGATCATAAGCTATGAGTCTTTTCTTTCTCCCAATCTCTCGTCTTGATGTCCCTACTGGGAACATGAAGAAAATCTGAGCCAGATCTGATTTTAGATAGAATCGTTGATCCTAGTGCATCGTCGTACATAAATGTTTCAGACGTCATGGATACTGGGTCGGTGCTGATAACCAAAGAAATGCTTATACTGGATAATGTAGATGGTTAGCACTCGGCCTAAGAGTTTGAGTTCGCGGTGCCAGTGAAAAGGAACGGATAGTCCCCAAATTGCATAGACAATATAGAGTCACTGCACACGCTGGTTATGCTTAATGTGAAATAAATTTATTGCTTGATGGTGAGGAAGCGACATCTATCGACGTTTCGGCCACATCGGCCTTTATCACAAAAGTCGCTGTAATAAAATACATACATAAAAATATCAAAAAATGTACACTTTATACAAAATATATACATATAGTATCGAGAGAGAATGGAATACATGCATTAGAATCACTTGGGAGGATATAGAGACATTAAAAACGTAAGAGTGAGAGATAATGCGGTAGATAAGACAATGTATGAAACAACATGGAGGAACGTGGTCATACCCCTTTAAATTGAATGTAGGGTCTGTTTTCACCAAATCGATAATGTCACTGCTAGGCATAAGTGAATTGATAGCATATTCTGTAAGTAAGGATAAGCGGACATATCGTTAGGGTGACATATAAAAAATAAAGTACTGAACTGGGTGTCTGGAGGCCCAATGAATAGATCAGATTTACCAGCGTAAATGATGTAGCTAGTTATGCACACAAAAGACTATAAAGGACTACAAAGGTCTGCCTAGGCATATAGCCGTCCAGGAAAAAGGTATAATGTATTTTGGGGGAAAAAAAGGGGAAAGAGAATATACCAAAGTTGCCGATAATCCTGTTCCTTGAGGAGGTGGTGGACTGGTAAATATGCCAGAGCTAAATGGAGAAGAAGGGGTACATTAGGTATATAACTCCACCTGCCCTGAAGAGAATCGAGGATGAAACCCAAAGTTATAAAAAAAGGTGACATCAAAGTGGCAGAACTAGCTCTATTATTTAAAGCAAATTCGGCCAAGGGCAAAAATGAAACCCAATCATCCTGATCAGCAGAAATAAAACATCTCAAATACGACTCCAAAGTCTGGTTTGTTCTCTCCGTCTGCCCATTGGTCTGAGGGTGAAACGCAGAGGAGAAGGACAACTGAATTCCCAGCTTGGAACAGAAAGTCCTCCAAAATCTAGAAACAAACTGAACTCCTCTGTCAGACACAATGTTCTCAGGAATCCCGTGCAAGCGAACCACCTGTTGCAAAAACAAGGGCACCAACTCTGAGCAAGATGGCAACTTAGGGAGTGGTACAAGATGGACCATCTTAGAGAATCTATCACAAATCACCCAAATAACAGTCATTCTCTGAGAGACAGGCATATCAGAGATAAAATCCATTGAAATATGGGTCCATGGCCTCCTGGGCACTGGCAAAGGCATCAACAACCCACTAGAGCGAGAACAAGGTTTAGACCGGGAGCAAGTCCCACAGGACTGCACAAAATTCCTGACATCACGAGACAAGGCGGGCCACCAAGAAGACTGACTCACCAAATCTCTAGTACCAAAAATACCTGGATGACCAGCCAATGCGGAGCAATGAACCTCAGACATCACTCTCTTCCTCCACTGGTCAGGAACATACAATTTTCCAATGGGACAACGCTCAGGTTTATCCTCCTGAAACTCTTCCAGAACACATCTCAAATCGGGCGAGATGGCAGAAAGAACTACCCCCTAACCTAAGATGGTAGCCGGCTTGGTCACAAAAGGAGAATTAGCAAAGAAACTCCTAGGGAGGGCGCCTGCCTTGACATTCTTAGTGCCCGGAAGAAAAGAGACCACAAAATCAAAACGTGTGAAAATCAAGGCCCACCTAGCCTGTCTAGGATTCAAGCGTTTGGCCGACTCCAGGTAAATCAAATTCTTGTGGTCAGTAAGGACCACGACTTGATGTTTAGCTCCCTCCAACCAATGTCTCCACTCCTCAAATGCCCATTTCATGGCTAACAGTTCACGATTCCCCACATCATAGTTACGTTCGGATGGGGAGAACTTTCGGGAAAAGAAAGCACAGGGATTCATTTTAGATGTTACCGGATCTTTTTGGGACAAAAAAGCTCCTGCACCAATCTCAGAAGCGTCCACCTCTACCTGAAACGGGAGTGAGACATCAGGTTGCCGCAAAACCGGAGCAGAAGTGAACCTCCGCTTCAGCTCCTGAAAAGAAGAAACAGCCTCCGGAGACCAATTCAGCACATCAGCCCCCTTCTTAGTCAAAGCAGTCAATGGTTTGGCAATACCAGAAAAATTAGCTATAAATTTACGATAAAAATTAGCAAAACCCAAAAACTTCTGGAGGACCTTCAAAGAAGTGGGCTGAACCCAATCATAAATGGCCTGTACCTTGGCTGGGTCCATTTCAATAGTTGACGGAGACAAAATAAATCCCAAAAATGAAATCCTCTGTACACCAAAAAGGCATTTCGATCCCTTAACATACAGGGAATTCTCCCTCAAAATCCGGAACACAGTCCGAACATGTTCCACATGAGAGTCCCAATCCTTGGAAAAGATCAAAATATCATCCAGATAGATGATCAAAAATTTATCCACAAAGTCTCGGAAAATATCATTCATGAAGCACTGGAAGACAGAAGGGGAATTAGTGAGCCCAAAAGGCAGCACCAGGTACTCAAAATGTCCCTCCGGAGTATTAAACGCCGTCTTCCATTCATCCCCCTGCTTAATGCGAATAAGATTATACGCCCCCTGAGGTCAAGCTTGGTAAACCAGCAAGCACCTTTAACTCTGGAGAATAGATCGGAAATCAGGGGTAACGGATACTGATATTTAACAGTAATTTTGTTGAGGGAACGATAGTCAATACAAGGCCTTAATAAACCATCTTTCTTGGCCACAAAAAAAAACAAACAGCACCTAAGGGTGAAGAGGATGGTCTAATATGACCCTTCTCCAACGACTCCTTAATATAGGATCGCATAGCCTCGTGTTCGGGTACAGATAAATTGAAAAGTCGACCCTTGGGAAATTTACACCCAGGGCTCAGCTCAATTGCACAGTCATAACTCCTATGAGGAGGCAAAGACGCAGACTCAGTCTCACTAAATACATCATAAAAATCAGCCAAATAGTCAGGAACATCATGCGACAGGGGAGAGGTGGAGAAAATAGGAGCGCCACTAAGGGCACACTGACAACCCCAACTCACCACAGACACAGATTTCCAATCCAAAACTGGATTACGGATTTGCAACCAGGGAAACCCCAGAACGATGGTATCATGCAAATAATGCAACACCAAAAATCTGCAATTTTCTTGATGGTCTGGGGAGACCCGCATTACCACCTGGGTCCAAAACTGAGGTTTATTCTTCGCCAAAGGAGTAGCATCAATACCCCTCAAAGGGATAGGCGTCCGCAGAGGTGTCATAGGAAACCCACAACGTTTAGCAAAATCCAAGTCCATCAGGTTCAGAGCTGCTCCCGAATCCACAAAAGCCTTAGCGGAAAATGTGGACAGGGAGCAGATCAGAGTAATTGCCAGAAGAAACTTAGGTTGAACACCACCCACAGCAAATGTGTGTGCAAAACGTTTCTCTCGTTTAGGGCAGACAGAAATAATATGCGAGGCATCTCCACAGAAAAAACACAGCTTATTACGCCTTCTGAACTCCTGACGTTGCGCCCTAGACAAAACTCTATCACACTGCATAGGTTCAGACATTTGTTCAACAGATGGCAACACCTCTCGTGCAGTTTTGCGTTCACGCAAACGCCGATCAACCTGAATGGCTAATGACATAGAATCGTCAAGACCAGAGGGAACAGGAAATCCCACCATAGTATCTTTTACGGTTTCTGACAAACCCTTCCGAAAGAGAGCTGCCAAAGCACCATCATTCCAGGTAGTAAGGACCGCCCACTTTCAGAATTTTTGACAGTACAACTCTTCAGAATCCTGACCCTGGCTCAATGCCAGCAGGGTCTTTTCAGCCTGATCAATAGCATTAGGTTCATCATACAACAACCCCAAGGCCTGAAAAAATGCATTCACATCAGTCAGAATAGGATCATCAGGTTTCAAAGAAAACGCCCAATCCTGGGGATCGCCGCACAGCAAAGAGATGACAATTTTAACCTGCTGCGCGGAGCTCCCCGATGAGTTAGGCTTCAAGGCAAAAAATAATTTACAATTATTCTTAAAATTCAGAAATTTAGACCGATCCCCAAAAAACACATCAGGAGTAGGGATCTTTGGTTCAGCAGCATGTGAATGAGCAAGATAGGCGGAAATTCCCCGCACTTCAGCAGTAAGCTGCTCCACACGATCAGACAATTGCTTAATCTCCATTGAGAAAAAATTCCCCCTACGGCCTCAGAGAAATAGAGGAAAAAAATATACACCAAAAAAAAAATAAATTCTGACACTTTTTTTTTTTTTTTTTAACAATTCTTTCCTGCTATTGAGCACCCTAGAATCTGCGGTATGGCTGGTGATTCTGTTATGAATGAGTCACCGGAGGAGGAGAAAACAAAAATACAAGCTAAGTCCAGAAAACCGGAGAGGTTGGTAGCTATCGGATTGCAGACCCCTTATCCTATACACCACAACTAACAGTAGCCGTGGGGGGTTCCTACGGTGCCCTAGACCCCTCGTCACAGCCGGAGAACTACATAAGCCTAAAGAAGGAAAGGGGAAATCTAAACTGCCCCAGAGCAGACCCCAAAGTAATAGACAGCCCCCAACATGTATTGTCGGTGAAAAACAGATGAAAACACAAACACAGACAGAAAGACAGGCTGAGCAAACGATGGGGTCCAACTAACTAGATAGGACAGGACAGAAAAGATGCTGGCTGCAATCCGCAAAAAACCCTACCAAATATGTCCCAACCGTCTGATAGGGAAAAATGCCCTGAAGTCGCTAGACTTCAAAATCACTATATCAGGACTCAGGTATATTCTGAAAACAGAGCAAAGAGATCAACTGATCAGAGACAAAAATGGAATTCAGCCAGTCCCAACAAGGACTGGCTGAATACAAACACTAAGGAAACCAGACAAAATCTCATGGAATAATAGCAGGGCAAAAACTTAGCTTTTAGTAGACAGGAACTAAGCTGGATGCAAGAGCTCAGAGCAGAAAGGATCACCAGCAGCCCTGCAGGGCGTCGGCTGCCTTATAGCCACTCAGAAATTCCAGATGTCCAATCACACGCCGCCTGTTCAGATGACAGGTTCTTCCATTCCCAATCAATTTCACCACCTCTCTTTACCAGCAGAGGGCGTTCATCAGACATCAAAGGTGAAGGGGAGAATGAACTCACAACAGTTCCCTATGCCGGTTCCGCACCGGACGCCCATCAGGAACCTGTCGCCCTGGCACACCCTACACCTATCCCTTGCTAGGGAGCTGGGTGGCGCAGGCACTGGTCCCACCGCTGTACTAATACACACTAAGGAAAAACACAAACAGGGAAACACCACTTAGTTTTACTCTGTTGCACTTGCTCCTGGCAACAGAGTCCACCACCAGAATGCAGCTCTCCTCCTGAATCGCTGCCACCAAGCTCTGTCAGAGCTTCAAGGAAATCCTCTATGACTCCTTCCACACCAGGGCTAAGACTGCTGCAAGGAACGCTCTCCAGCTCCTTCCTCCACCAAGGATGGTTGAAATGAACACCTGTGACTCTTTTATAGCAGAGCCAGCAATCACACCTGCATTATAATCATGTGCACTTAACTAAAGAAACCAGAGTGCAATGACGCTCACCACCACCGGGGGCAAACTTAGAACAAACGACACCACAGTGTCCTAATGGCCACCGGGGGCAAAAACCAAACTTAAACACAGCTTAAGAAAAAAAAAGGTCACCTGTGCTTTTTATCAGTCCTGATCCAGCATGGATCATGACAGTTGTTCCAAGAAAGCCTGTCTGCCATTCAATGACCAAGGTGTCATCCAGCATACCTAGCTATCCCATTCTGTGACCAATGTACTATCCAGCATTCTCAGCTCTACTATTCTACAGCCAACATAACATTCAGCATATCCAAACTCAACTCTTTTACATGTGCATATTCAGCTTCACTGTGTCAGCTGCACCAACGCTTCCGGTCCGTGCTGACCAGATGAGCTAGAACAGAATCTTTTTCACAAGTGTGGCCAAAAAGTTGATAAACTTTCTTTGGATTCTGTAGTGTAACCTGGCAAAAATGGCTATGAAACTGAGACACTCACCATAACCTAAAACACAAAATAAACGCACACTTCCCACATACTCGTCTCTGACTCTTTGTGGAACTGCAAGTTCAGAGCTCAGTGGGTGTTCCCTGTGACACATTCTTTCTTGGTCCCTTTTTTGAAAGCCAAGCATAATTTATATAGACACAATCTGTGTCCTAATTGGCGTACAACTGGGGAGCACTTTAGTTTTAGTGCAAAAGACCTCCATGCACACACCTGTGGGATTCACACATGTAAATATGTCGGAATGTTACCTGAAGACACTAGCGTCAATTTGAGCCTTAGGCTACAAGATGCGTCACCTATACTCTCATCTTTGCAAAATCTTTTGTTTCCCTTTCGACCCGAAAACATCTGGTCCTCCACAAACCTTTCCTCCTTTTACCTATGAATCGTCATTGGGGTTGTACCTGCTGGTGCACGTTCCAGTCTAACATGTCTGGGAACTGTCCTGATTCTCGCGTTCTATAACCTGCCTTTCACTTTCTCTCCTCTTCAACATTCTGCCTGCACGCTAGGTGCTGGAACTCCCTTTTCTTCCTTCTATATCCCAGCACGTCTTCTAAATGCCAGAACACTCGTATTTTACAGCGAGTCAAGTAGTTTGAACATGGCAGTAGTCCAATAGCACCGTCATCCTTCGTTCATATCTGATACAAGACAATATCCGCATGGAGTTTGTATGTTTTCCCTGCGTTTGGAGGTTTATTTCCGCATTTACTGGTTTCCTCCCACTTTCCAAAAACGTACTGATAATTTAACTGGAGTCCTATAAAATTGGACGAGATAAATGGAGATAATTTTTCGGTAGTGGGGAAAAAAAAAGTAATCGATATGTCGGGATGATACCGTCTATAAAGGGGTCAAACAATTTAAAAAAAAGTATTATGAGAGTCTGTATTTTATGCTATTTCCCATAGAAGCGTTGCATTTTGGGTTTTGCCCTAAAAGTGATATTCCTATCACAGTAATGACCTCCAGGACCCCCATAGATCTAAGAATTAAATGGCCGCAGCGATGCACAGCACGGACCCACCGCTCCATTCATTCTCCATAGGACTGCTGGAAATCGCCAACTCCGTGCTCAGCATTCGCCAGAAATCCCATAGACCGTGAATTGTGTGCATGCTTAGAGTAGACTCCATTCCACAGGACTGTTGGTGGTCCCATAAGTCGGACCTCCTGTGATCAATAAACTATCCCCCATCCTATATCGAGAGGGGTTAAATTACATAATTGCTACAACCCCTTTAATCCTCAAAGGAGATCACTGTAAGGCCGGGGTCACACTGGCGAGGAATACGGGAGACTGAGAGGCGCTAAAAGCCCACATTACACACGGACCAATGATTCTCTATGGGGTCCCTCGCACCAGGCGTAAATTTCTCATCCATATCCTACGCTCCGTGCCACTCGCAGCATGCTGCGATTGTCAGCGTACTACGGCCGTAATACGCCAATGCAAGTCTATGGGTGCGCAAAAAATACGGATTACACACGGACCACACATGTGACTTGTGAGAAATACGCACCCGGTGTCTTTTAGCAAAGCCGGCAATTCAGTGCGCTATACAGTAAACTCACACTGACAGGTTTAATAAAGAAACAAAAGAATAGATATAGACATATATATATATACAGTATGTATTCTATATATATATATATATATATATATATATATATATATATATATATACATACAGTGGGGCAAAAAAGTATTTAGTCAGTCAGCAATAGTGCAAGTTCCACCACTTAAAAAGATGAGAGGCGTCTGTAATTTACATCATAGGTAGACCTCAACTATGGGAGACAAACTGAGAAAAAAAAATCCAGAAAATCACATTGTCTGTTTTTTTTCCTTTTATTTGCATATTATGGTGGAAAATAAGTATTTGGTCAAAAACAAGCAATCAAGATTTCTGGCTCTCACAGACCTGTAACTTCTTCTTTAAGAGTCTCCTCTTTCCTCCACTCATTACCTGTAGTAATGGCACCTGTTTAAACTTGTTATCAGTATAAAAAGACACCTGTGCACACCCTCAAACAGTCTGACTCCAAACTCCACTATGGTGAAGACCAAAGAGCTGTCAAAGGACACCAGAAACAAAATTGTAGCCCTGCACCAGGCTGGGAAGACTGAATCTGCAATAGCCAACCAGCTTGGAGTGAAGAAATCAACTGTGGGAGCAATAATTAGAAAATGGAAGACATACAAGACCACTGATAATCTCCCTCGATCTGGTGCTCCACGCAAAATCCCACCCCGTGGGGTCAGAATGATCACAAGAACGGTGAGCAAAAATCCCAGAACCACGCGGGGGGACCTAGTGAATGAACTGCAGAGAGCTGGGACCAATGTAACAAGGCCTACCATAAGTAACACACTACGCCACCATGGACTCAGATCCTGCAGTGCCAGACGTGTCCCACTGCTTAAGCCTGTACATGTCCGGGCCCGTCTGAAGTTTGCTAGAGAGCATTTGGATGATCCAGAGGAGTTTTGGGAGAATGTCCTATGGTCTGATGAAACCAAACTGGAACTGTTTGGTAGAAACACAACTTGTCGTGTTTGGAGGAAAAAGAATACTGAGTTGCATCCATCAAACACCATATCTACTGTAAAGCATGGTGGTGGAAACATCATGCTTTGGGGCTGTTTCTCTGCAAAGGGGCCAGGACGACTGATCCGGGTACATGAAAGAATGAATGGGGCCATGTATCGTGAGATTTTGAGTGCAAACCTCCTTCCATCAGCAAGGGCATTGAAGATGAAACGTGGCTGGGTCTTTCAACATGACAATGATCCAAAGCACACCGCCAGGGCAACGAAGGAGTGGCTTCGTAAGAAGCATTTCAAGGTCCTGGAGTGGCCTAGCCAGTCTCCAGATCTCAACCCTATAGAAAACCTTTGGAGGGAGTTGAAAGTCCGTGTTGCCAAGCGAAAAGCCAAAAACATCACTGCTCTAGAGGAGATCTGCATGGAGGAATGGGCCAACATACCAACAACAGTGTGTGGCAACCTTGTGAAGACTTACAGAAAACGTTTGACCTCTGTCATTGCCAACAAAGGATATATCACAAAGTATTGAGATGAAATTTTGTTTCTGACCAAATACTTATTTTCCACCATAATATGCAAATAAAATGAAAAAAAAAACAGACAATGTGATTTTTTGGATTTTTTTTTCTCAGTTTGTCTCCCATAGTTGAGGTCTACCTATGATGTAAATTACAGACGCCTCTCATCTTTTTAAGTGGTGGAACTTGCACTATTGCTGACTGACTAAATACTTTTTTGCCCCACTGTATATATATATATGCATTCTATGTGTCTATATCTATTCTTTGGTTTCTGTTAGAAACCCTGTCATAGGGCTCCATTATATGTCCATTTTGCAAGCCTGCGAGAAAATCTCACCATACGGATTACATACGGATGCTTACATGCGCAAAATACGTGACCACACCTTGCTTACGGATGACATACAGAGCACTATTTAGTGGTGATTCATCCGTATTACGCATGTAAAATACGGAGCATATTTTGCGCAGGTTAGTGTGACTCCAGCCTTAGGTGTCGGGTTCCTGCAGCGGCTCAGCAGGAATCCAGAGCCTCACATTCTGCGGTCTCTCATTGTCTATCAACCGCAGAGGAGATTACTCAGCAGTCTCAGTCCCTGACCTCTGCCCAGACCTGCTCTGTGGGGTTGGCTGTTGCTGCCACCTTTGGGTCAGCAACAGCAATGCAGGCTGCTTTGCAGCAAAATGCTCCAGAGGCTAAGTTCTCTCGTTACACTACTGGACATGCTCACGAGACGATCTCCATAGCGCACTTAAGGAAAAAATTCCCAAAAATTAAAAAAAAAAAACACATTTGAAAGGTAGACTCACCAAGACCCTGACTAATGCACTAGCAGGATGCAGCAGACGTCCACTGATCCACTGATGAAAACAGACAGTAACCCAAAGTGGTCTGGCTGCCTAGTGGAAAAAAAATGTACACAAATAGGGCTTGCTCATGAGACGATCTCCCATTGGAGATCGGGAATCACATGCTCAGGTCCTTCTCCTGATCTCATTGGTCCATCTCAGAGATCTGGAAGGTCCCGGAAGAGCACGGCTATAAGAGGTCCCGCACGGCCGCTTGGCCATGCGCTAGTGTAGACTCTACTTGCTACAAGTGTGAATGATGACGGATGCATGAACCTGCGAATGACTCATTAAGATCCCCTCCCTCTGATATTACGTGTGTGAATAGGGACTTAGTCATAGAGTCAGTTGCAAGCTACAGGCCACAGTACATATCATCACCTAACTAGCGTCCGACAGTGCGCCCCTCCTGGGCACTTTGGCATAGCGGCTGTCAGTCGCCGCACTGCAGTCTGCAGCATCTGTGGGCGTCTGCAGTTGCGACACCGCACACACGGTAGGTCTAGACGGAATCCGTCCCTCTGCCTAGGGCCCAGCTCCTGTGACCATATACCGTGCGTGCATTCCTCTGACACCTGTGAGTCCAACAGGCTCAGTACTTATGTTTATGTCTAAGGCGTCTCTGTGAAGTTAACAGAGTACGCCCAGTGCACGCAGGGTGACGTTCATCCCATGTGCGATATACCGCCATATTGTGCGTCTGCCATCATACAGCAGCAGTTTAACACCTTCTGCACGGTGGCCCCCGGGCGGCGAACGCACTTTCTGTTATTTTATATTTAGTGCGTTCCGCCGTCCCTAACTATCACTACACCAGACAACCCCCTTTAAAAATGTAACGTCTGGAGCTGATAAAATTTGCAAATTATCATTGCAACATATTTTATAATATTGCTGTATTAATTTTTTTTTTTTGCATTTTGTGGAGAATCGGGATATACGTGTGTCACGTAGTTTGACACTAAAAGCATTAGATCACTGGTGTAATGTATCCGAGTACACTTCAAATCAGTGGAATGAAGCACTTAAACCCACATAAAAAAAAGATTTTTTTTTTTAAAAATAGAGCCTTTTTTCCTATTTGCAATTGGTAATGTAAGCAAAGCTGCCATCTGCTGGATATTTGTAGTAAACACCACTTTTCAGACATTATCAAAGAAATAGCCGAAAAAATGAATTGATCCAGGAAAAAGGTTAAAACCATATTTTATTCATACGTAAAAGTATTAAAAAGTATCAACCACAAAAACAAAAAATACCCAGTAGGAGGCGCTCAATCCCTAACAACAGTGAAGTCACATGGAGGTATTATAATGTCAAAAAATGGATTTATAGGGTTAGCCAAATGATTATACCATATTGCAAACATGAAAAGCATGCCACCCCAGTAAAAAATTAGAGATAACCATAAATATAAATGTAATAGTCATAATCTCCCAAACGGTAACATGACCATATATGTCTAAGTACCTATATAAAATGCCTGAAATAGACTATACTGGTGGCAATGAAGCCGGAGGACCAGTACTGGAGCACTATAAATCCATTTTGTGACATTATAATACCTCCATGTGATTTCACTGTTGCTAGGGATTGAGCGCCTTCTACTGGGTATTTTTTGTTTTTGTGTTTGATACTTTTTAATACTTTTATGTATGAATAAAATATGGTTTTAACCTTTTTCCTGGATCACTTCATTTTTTCGGCTATTTCTTTGATAACATAAGTCTGAAAAGTGGTGTTTGTTATACAGTGGGGCAAAAAAGTATTTAGTCAGTCAGCAATAGTGCAAGTTCCACCACTTAAAAAGATGAGAGGCGTCTGTAATTTACATCATAGGTAGACCTCAACTATGGGAGACAAACTGAGAAAAAAAAATCCAGAAAATCACATTGTCTGTTTTTGTTTCATTTTATTTGCATATTATGGTGGAAAATAAGTATTTGGTCAGAAACAAGCAATCAAGATTTCTGGCTCTCACAGACCTGTAACTTTTTCTTTAAGAGTCTCCTCTTTCCTCCACTCATTACCTGTAGTAATGGCACCTGTTTAAACTTGTTATCAGTATAAAAAGACACCTGTGCACACCCTCAAACAGTCTGACTCCAAACTCCACTATGGTGAAGACCAAAGAGCTGTCAAAGGACACCAGAAACAAAATTGTAGCCCTGCACCAGGCTGGGAAGACTGAATCTGCAATAGCCAACCAGCTTGGAGTGAAGAAATCAACTGTGGGAGCAATAATTAGAAAATGGAAGACATACAAGACCACTGATAATCTCCCTCGATCTGGTGCTCCACGTAAAATCCCACCCCGTGGGGTCAGAATGATCACAAGAACGGTGAGCAAAAATCCCAGAACCACGCGGGGGGACCTAGTGAATGAACTGCAGAGAGCTGGGACCAATGTAACAAGGCCTACCATAAGTAACACACTACTCCACCATGGACTCAGATCCTGCAGTGCCAGACGTGTCCCACTGCTTAAGCCTGTACATGTCCGGGCCCGTCTGAAGTTTGCTAGAGAGCATTTGGATGATCCAGAGGAGTTTTGGGAGAATGTCCTATGGTCTGATGAAACCAAACTGGAACTGTTTGGTAGAAACACAACTTGTCGTGTTTGGAGGAAAAAGAATACTGAGTTGCATCCATCAAACACCATACCTACTGTAAAGCATGGTGGTGGAAACATCATGCTTTGGGGCTGTTTCTCTGCAAAGGGGCCAGGACGACTGATCCGGGTACATGAAAGAATGAATGGGGCCATGTATCGTGAGATTTTGAGTGCAAACCTCCTTCCATCAGCAAGGGGATTGATGATGAAACGTGGCTGGGTCTTTCAACATGAAATGATCCAAAGCACACCGCCAGGGCAATGAAGGAGTGGCTTCGTAAGAAGCATTTCAAGGTCCTGGAGTGGCCTAGCCAGTCTCCAGATCTCAACCCTATAGAAAACCTTTGGAGGGAGTTGAAAGTCCGTGTTGCCAAGCGAAAAGCCAAAAACATCACTGCTCTAGAGGAGATCTGCATGTAGGAATGGGCCAACATACCAACAACAGTGTGTGGCAACCTTGTGAAGACTTACAGAAAACGTTTGACCTCTGTCATTGCCAACAAAGGATATATCACAAAGTATTGAGATGAAATTTTGTTTCTGACCAAATACTTATTTTCCACCATAATATGCAAATAAAATGGAAAAAAAAAACAGACAATGTGATTTTCTGGATTTTTTTTTCTCAGTTTGTCTCCCATAGTTGAGGTCTACCTATGATGTAAATTACAGACGCCTCTCATCTTTTTAAGTGGTGGAACTTGCACTATTGCTGACTAAATACTTTTTTGCCCCACTGTATATGGTCCGAAGTGCCAGATTACTTGTGGACTACTATTGTGGTTTATTGGATATTTGTAGTATTGCACTTAGAGAAGTAACTAGAAAAAAAATCATAGAGAATAATATCCAATAATCCAAATAATGTGGCCCATACACAGGATATGGTTTCCACTATATGATCCCATAAACTTGCCAGAAATTTTCATTTTCAATGATTAAAGCAGGAATTGGTTAGTTGGGGAGGGAGAGGGGGTGGTGGCAGGCATTTAGCAAAAGAAAAATTAAAACTACTTTAAAGGGTTTGTACGTTTTGGACAATTTCTTTTTTTTTATCTAAATGTATGTGAGACTGAAAAAATAATTTTTGCAATTGAGTTGCATTTAAAATTTTGCACTGTTTTTTTTTTTGCATAGTCAATTCCTGGGTGCAGAATGAGTTAACTGAGAATCCATCAGTGAGCTCATTCTGACAGTCTTATGGAAGAGTTTTGTCTTTTTCTGGGTGCTTTTTAACTGAGTTGTGACCACTGATTGCATCAAAGTTTAATGTGCAGAAAAACAATGAGGCTGTAAAAGCCAAATGCTGCAACAGTTTTTTAATGAAATCTAATGGCAAAAATGATTATTAGAACAAAATAAAAGCATTTAAGAATAAAAAAAAAAAAATGTCTCCATTGGTGGACAACCCTTTTGCATGCTATACAATATCAATGAAATGTTTGGGCCAATCTAACAAGAAGGTTCCCATTTAGATCTTTAGGCTTTATGCACACATTGCGGATTTGTTGCGTTTCTGCAGCGTTTTTTCCGCGCGGAAATGCTATTAATCCGCAAGTGATTATTAAAGCAATGGTAATCAATGACATTCCTGAATGGTTGTGCACGTGCTGCAGATTTGCTGTGGATGTGCTGGCAAAAACGCTGCAGAAAAGGAACCGATGTCAGAAGGAGGAAGAGTATGTGTGCGGTAAAGCTATCGCCGGTACTGTCAGTCACAGCGCTGCAGGATCATGCTGGCAGATGTCAGTGTGATCCCGCAGCTAACTGTGACCTGCAGCAGTGACCTGCGGTAAAAAAGCAGGCGCGGACGATGAAACTACTGCTCCCGTCGGGTTATTTCTGCTGTCACTGATAACAGTGACAGCAGGTGCCGTTGATGGAAGAGTAGTTTCATCTGCCGGCGACTGTGCTCACAGTTACAAAAGTAAACTTACATACATACATAAAAATAAAAACCCATTATACTCACCTCACACCAAATCCCCGACGCCCTCGTCTCCTAGAAATAATATAAAATAATAAACCAACATATACTCCCTGTCCGCCGTAGTCCAGGTTACCCAGATTGTCCCACGGTGATCTCACGTGTAGCACAGTCACATCGGGAGATGTGACTGCTCTACCCGGCCTCCGGAAATACACCGACAGGTGATCGCTCCCGCAGTGTATCACTGAGCTGACATGAGAGTTCACCGGAGTACATCAGCTGATCAGTTCCGGTGTTCTCACTTGCAGCACCACTGCGTGGGAAAGTTCTCACACAGCGGTAGTTCCGTAAGTGAAAGCATCTATAAGATGTGCCATTTCTGGGGCGGCTGAGAGCTCTACCCGGCCTCTGGAAATACACCGACAGGAGGTAATTGCTCCCGCAGTGTATCACTGAGCTGCCATGAGAGTTCATCGGAGTACATCAGCTGATCAGCTCCGGTGTTCTCACTTGCAGCACCACTGCGTGGGAAAGTTCTGACACAGCGGTAGTTCCGTAAGTGAAAGCATCTATAAGATGCGCCATTTCTGGGGCGGCTGAGAGCTGATGTTTTTAGCCTGGGGGGAGTGCCAATATCCATGGCCCCTTCCTAGGCTATTAATATCAGCCCGCAGCTGTCTGCCTAGCCTTTGCTGGTTCGATTTTATAGGGGGACCCTGTGTGTGTGTGTGTGTGTGTCTCTATTTATCGCTTTATGTACTGTTTTATTAATGAGGGTATCTGGCTGACACCTGTTCATTACTAAACCTTGGGCTTGGTATTACACATATATATATATATATATATATATATATATACACAGTATACTAGATTATGGCCCGATGCTATCGCATCAGGAGGATGCGATAGCATCACACCTCTTGCCATGTTAACCCTCAACACACACACTCCTCTCACCTTTCACCATCTCCACTCACTCTTTCACTCCACATACGACCCTTTCTCTCACTCCGTCTCTCATACTCACGCCGTCATCGCCGCTGCTCCACGATCCCCGACATCTTCTTCCGCCGGCGCCATCCTGGATCCAGACGTTGTCCACGCCGGCGACATGTTCTTGCGGCGATGCCATCTTGAGTATCGTGAAATCCCGCGATACTCAAGATGGCGTCGCCGGAAGAACATGTCGCCGGCGTGGACGACGTCGGGATCCAAAATGGCGTCGTCAAAATCTCGCGAGTTTTCGCCGACGCCATTTTGGATCCCGACGTCGTCCTCGCCGGCGACATGTTCTTGCGGTGACGCCATCTTGAGTATCGCGGGATTTCGCTGATCCAAAATAGTGTCGCCGCAGGAACATGTCGCCGGCGTGGATGCCGTCGGGATCCAAAATGGCATCGGCGAAATCTCGCGAGATTTCCCCGACGCCATTTTGGATCCCGACGTCCTCCACGCCGGCGACATGTTCTTGCGGCGACGCCATCTTGACTATCGCGGGATTTCGCCGATCCAAAATGGCGTCGCCCCAAGAACATGTCGCCGGCGTGGAGGACGTCTGGATCCAGGATGGCGCCGGCGGAAGATGTCGGGGATCGTGGATCAGCGGCGATGACGGCGTGAGTATGAGAGATGGAGTGAGAGAAAGGGTCGCGAGTGGAGATGGTGAAAGGTGAGAGGAGTGTGTGTTGAGGAGGAGTGGTGTGTTGAGGGTTAACATGGAAAGAGGTGTGCGGTGACGTCACCGGTTACAACTGGACGGAAGTTGTTACAACCGGAAGCTGCTTAGGGCATTTATTATTATAGATTATATTCACTTATATTTGTTTTGTGTGTGTAAACATATTTGAACATGGTATGTAGTGATTTTATGGTCTTCAAATGGAGAACAAAAAAGAAGAGGATGAACAAGGAAATTACATCACAATTTTTTTTTTTTTTAATAATATATCTTTATTTAGCTTACAAAAGCGTATACAAATCCGCACGAAAAACTGCATGAAAATCCGCATCAAAACCGCACAGAATTTCAACAGCGTTTTCTGCCAGGAGAGGCTGAAGCCGCGCAGAATTTTACAAAGACAAATCCGCAACGTGCGCACGTAGCCTTACAGTGTAATAACTGTATTGCTGGAAGCCCCTGGAGCCAATAGCAACTGTGACATCTAGGTGGTTGGAAAAGAGGAAGGCACTGTCACGGCCTCTGTTATCTCTGTGAAGAGTAACAAGCACCCAAGACTCATTGATTCCAATCAGGAATGAAGGTTGTCTGGTCCAATATCAGAGATGTAAAAGCTATGATAGAAAGGTGTCATAACATGCAGAGCATCCCAGCTACGACAGAAAGGAGTTAGGACATGCACAGCATCACAGCTATGATAGAAAGGTACCAGAAGACACAGAGCATTGCAATTATAATAGAAAGGTGTCAGGATACACATAGCATTGCATCTCTGATAGAAAATACCCCCCGGAAGAAGCTTTTTCGAAACAGCACATGTGTGGGGGAGGCACCGCTGTAATGGTTCTCTGAAGGTCTTGGCTCTGGTTCTCATGCTGATATTTTTAGATGATGAAGACTTCTTTTTGATTTGATTTAACTTACGGTATTTCATTATGGTCCTACTACATTTGTGGCCTGCTGGAGGTCATTTTGCAGGGCTCTGTTCCTTCTTGCACAAAGGCGGAGGTAGCGATCCTGCTGCTGGGTTGTTGCTCTCCTACGGCCCCCTCCACATCTCCTGGTGTACTGGCCGGTCACCTGGGAGCTCCTGAGTCCGCTCCACACAGTAGGTGCGCACACGCGTCTACAGGGGGTCGATAAGAGCAGGATACCAGGCCAGCGATTGACAGCAGCGCCTTTCTCTCCCCGATGTAGATGTTAGAGGTGCCCATCAGTCACCGTATCGCCCCCCCGTACCCAATCGTCAGACCCGGCTGATAACATCGCATCATCTTCTATGTTTTCATTCTGGACATTTTTTTTTTTTTAAATCTTATCTCCAGTTCAGAAAAATAACTGAAAAAAGCAAAATTATTAAAAGATAAAGTTAGGTAAAAAAAAAAGTCACCCCTCAACCACCCTCTCCCCGGTATCACTGCATCCGTAATAGTACGGCCTATGAAAACATGAAGGTAATTAACGTTAACGTGAAAACAGGAAAAAAAAATCAAATTTGACTATTTTTAGTCACTAAACCTCCTTCAAAAATGCTGTAAAAAATGTTGTATGCAGGGAACAGAAAAACACGCGCCATTGATGGAGTTACTAGTCTTAGAAAATTACTTTTTTCAGCCACTAAAATGTATATATAGAAAAAACTGCACCAGCTGGTTTCACCGTCACCATAATGACCCGGACGATTACGATTTATCGGTCATTTTTAGCGCCATAATGATATAAGCCAAAAAACAAAGGTCGGAGTGGCCTCAATCTAAATGTTTTTCAATAAAAAGTGTCCAAAAGTGATGTTTACCCCCCAAAAAAATGCCACCACTGGACTGTGACCCCCCAGAGGAGACACGGGAGGGAGGGAGAGCACTCACACATGCGCACTCACCGCGGCTGGCGCCGCTGGGCTCTAGGGCTGTCACGTGCTCCAAGCGGGGGGCGCCGTCGCGTCCCAATGACGTCACGCCGAGGCGCTGGAAGATGTCTGACGCTTCCGGTCGTGCGGCGGGAAACGAGATGCCGGCCAAGAAGCAGAAGCTGAGCAGCGATGAGAACAGTAACCCGGAGCTCTCCGGGGATGAAAACGTAAGAGGAGACGAGCGGGGCGGGTGTGGGAGGAGGAGGCGGCATCCGGCGGGGCGGGGTATGGTCGCTTTTAGTGTAGAAATAAAATGTCTCCTGATAGCTGAGCTCAGGAGTGTCCGGGGGGCGACAAGGGCCCTGAGGGGCGAGGGGTTACTCCCAGCTTGTGTAGAATTGCTGCGACCTGTAGTGCTGGGGAGGATAGCACGCTGCTACTTGGAGTTCTTCAAGTCTGGTGGGAGGAACAGTTGGTAGAACACGCTGGTACTTGTAGTTCCTCAGGTCTGGGAGGAGGAACAGGTGGTAGAACATGCTGGTACTTGTAGTTCCTCAGGTTTGGGAGGAGGAACAGTTGGTAGAACACGCTGGTACTTGTAGTTCCTCAGGTTTGGGAGGAGGAACAGTTGGTAGAGCACACTGGTACTTGTAGTTCCTCAGGTCTGGCAGGAGGAACAGTTGGTAGAACATGCTGGTACTTGTAGTTCCTCAGGTCCGGGAGGAGGAACAGTTGGTAGAACACGCTGGTACTTGTAGTTCCTCAGGTCCGGGAGGAGGAACAGTTGGTAGAACACGCTGGTACTTGTAGTTCCTCAGGTCCGGGAGGAGGAACAGTTGGTAGAACACGCTGGTACTTGTAGTTCCTCAGGTCCGGGAGGAGGAACAGTTGGTAGAACACGCTGGTACTTGTAGTTCCTCAGGTCAGGGAGGAGGAACAGTTGGTAGAACACGCTGGTACTTGTAGTTCCTCAGGTCTGGGAGGAGGAACAGTTGGTAGAGCACGCTGGTACTTGTAGTTGCTCAGGTCTGGCAGGAGGAACAGTTGGTAGAACATGCTGGTACTTATAGTTCCTCAGGTCTGGCAGGAGGAACAGTTGGTAGAGCACGCTGGTACTTGTAGTTCCTCAGGTCTGGGGGGAGGAACAGTTGGTAGAGCACGCTGGTACTTGTAGTTCCTCAGGTCTGGGGGGAGGAACAGTTGGTAGAGCACGCTGGTACTTGTAGTTCCTCAGGTCTGGGGGGAGGAACAGTTGGTAGAGCACGCTGGTACTTGTAGTTCCTCAGGTCTGGGGGGAGGAACAGTTGGTAGAGCACGCTGGTACTTGTAGTTCCTCAGGTCTGGGGGGAGGAACAGTTGGTAGAGCACGCTGGTACTTGTAGTTCCTCAGGTCTGGGGGGAGGAACAGTTGGTAGAGCACGCTGGTACTTGTAGTTCCTCAGGTCTGGGAGGAGGAACAGTTGGTAGAGCACGCTGGTACTTGTAGTTTCTCAGGTCTGGCAGGATGAACATTTGGTAGAATACGCTGGTACTTGTAGTTCCTCAGGTTTGGGAGGAGGAACAGTTGGTAGAGCACGCTGGTACTTGTAGTTCTTCAGGTCTGGGAGGAGGGGCAGTTGGTAGAGCACGCTGGTACTTGTAGTTCCTCAGGTCTGGGAGGAGGAACAGTTGGTAGAACACGCTGGTACTTGTAGTTCCTCAGGTCTGGGAGGAGGAACAAACGCTGGTACTTGTAGTTCCTCAGGTCTGGGAGGAGGAACAGTTGGTAGGGCACGCTGGTACTTGTAGTTCCTCAGGTCTGGCAGGAGGAACAGTTGGTAGAGCACACTGGTACTTGTAGTTCCTCAGGTCTGGGAGGAGGAACAAACGCTGGTACTTGTAGTTCCTCAGGTCTGGGAGGAGGAACAGTTGGTAGGGCACGCTGGTACTTGTAGTTCCTCAGGTCTGGCAGGAGGAACAGTTGGTAGAGCACGCTGGTACTTGTAGTTCCTCAGGTCTGGGAGGAGGAACAGTTGGTAGAACACGCTGGTACTTGTAGTTCCTCAGGTCTGGGAGGAGGAACAGTTGGTAGAGCACGCTGGTACTTGTAGTTCCTCAGGTCTGGGAGGAGGAACAGTTGGTAGAGCACGCTGGTACTTGTAGTTCCTCAGGTCTGGGAGGAGGAACAGTTGGTATTACATGCTGGTACTTGTAGTTCCTCAGGTCTGGGAGGAGGAACAGTTGGTAGAGCACGCTGGTACTTGTAGTTTCTCAGGTCTGGCAGGATGAACATTTGGTAGAATACGCTGGTACTTGTAGTTCCTCAGGTTTGGGAGGAGGAACAGTTGGTAGAGCACGCTGGTACTTGTAGTTCTTCAGGTCTGGGAGGAGGGGCAGTTGGTAGAGCACGCTGGTACTTGTAGTTCCTCAGGTCTGGGAGGAGGAACAGTTGGTAGAACACGCTGGTACTTGTAGTTCCTCAGGTTTGGGAGGAGGAACAGTTGGTAGAGCACGCTGGTACTTGTAGTTCCTCAGGTCTGGCAGGAGGAACAGGTGGTAGAGCACGCTGGTACTTGTAGTTCCTTAGGTCTGGCAGGAGGAACAGTTGGTAGAACATGCTGGTACTTGTAGTTCCTCAGGTCTGGGAGGAGGAACAGTTGGTAGAACACGCTGATACTTGGAGTTCCTCAGGTCTGGGAGGAGGAACAGTTGGTAGAGCACGCTGGTACTTGTAGTTCCTCAGGTCTGGAAGGAGGAACAGTTGGTAGGGCACGCTGGTACTTGTAGTTCCTCAGGTCTAGGAGGAGGAACAGTTGGTAGGGCACGCTGGTACTTGTAGTTCCTCAGGTCTGGGAGGAGGAACAGTTGGTAGAACACGCTGATACTTGGAGTTCCTCAGGTCTGGGAGGAGGAACAGTTGGTAGAGCACGCTGGTACTTGTAGTTCCTCAGGTCTGGAAGGAGGAACAGTTGGTAGGGCACGCTGGTACTTGTAGTTCCTCAGGTCTAGGAGGAGGAACAGTTGGTAGGGCACGCTGGTACTTGTAGTTCCTCAGGTCTGGGAGGAGGAACAGTTGGTAGAACACGCTGGTACTTGTAGTTCCTCAGGTCTGGCAGGAGGAACAGGTGGTAGAGCACGCTGGTACTTGTAGTTCCTTAGGTCTGGCAGGAGGAACAGTTGGTAGAACATGCTGGTACTTGTAGTTCCTCAGGTCTGGGAGGAGGAACAGTTGGTAGAACATGCTAGTACTTGTAGTTCCTCAGGTCTGGGATAAGGAACAGATGGTAGAACATGCTGGTACTTGTAGTTCCTCAGGTCTGGCAGGAGGAACAGTTGGTAGAGCACGCTGGTACTTGTAGTTCCTCAGGTCTGGGAGGAGGATCAGTTGGTAGAACACGCTGGTACTTGTAGTTCCTCAGGTCCGGGAGGAGGAACAGTTGGTAGAACATGCTAGTACTTGTAGTTCCTCAGGTCTGGGAGGAGGAACAGTTGGTAGAACATGCTAGTACTTGTAGTTCCTCAGGTCTGGGAGAAGGAACAGATGGTAGAACATGCTGGTACTTGTAGTTCCTCAGGTCTGGGAGGAGGATCAGTTGGTAGAGCACGCTGGTACTTGTAGTTCCTCAGGTCTGGGAGGAGGATCAGTTGGTAGAGCACGCTGGTACTTGTAGTTCCTCAGGTCCGGGAGGAGGAACAGTTGGTAGAACACGCTGGTACTTGTAGTTCCTCAGGTCCGGGAGGAGGAACAGTTGGTAGGGCACGCTGGTACTTGTAGTTCCTCAGGTCCGGGAGGAGGAACAGTTGGTAGAACACGCTCAGGTTTGGGAGGAGGAACAGTTGGTAGAACATGCTGGTACTTGTAGTTCCTCAGGTCTGGGAGGAGGATCAGTTGGTAGAGCATGCTGGTACTTGTAGTTCCTCAGGTCTGGTAGGAGGAACAGTTGGTAGAACACGCTGGTACTTGTAGTTCCTCAGGTCCGGGAGGAGGAACAGTTGGTAGAACACGCTGGTACTTGTAGTTCCTCAGGTCCGGGAGGAGGAACAGTTGGTAGAACACGCTGGTACTTGTAGTTCCTCAGGTCAGGGAGGAGGAACAGTTGGTAGAACACGCTGGTACTTGTAGTTCCTCAGGTCTGGGAGGAGGGGCAGTTGGTAGAACATGCTGGTACTTGTAGTTCCTCAGGTCTGGGAGGAGGAACAGTTGGTAGAGCACGCTGGTACTTGTAGTTGCTCAGGTCTGGCAGGAGGAACAGTTGGTAGAACATGCTGGTACTTGTAGTTCCTCAGGTCTGGGGGGAGGAACAGTTGGTAGAGCACGCTGGTACTTGTAGTTCCTCAGGTCTGGGGGGAGGAACAGTTGGTAGAGCACGCTGGTACTTGTAGTTCCTCAGGTCTGGGAGGAGGAACAGTTGGTAGAACACGCTGGTACTTGTAGTTCCTCAGGTCTGGGAGGAGGAACAGTTGGTAGAGCACGCTGGTACTTGTAGTTCCTCAGGTCTGGGAGGAGGAACAGTTAGTATTACATGCTGGTACTTGTAGTTCCTCAGGTCTGGGAGGAGGAACAGTTGGTAGAGCACGCTGGTACTTGTAGTTCCTCAGGTCTGGCAGGAGGAACAGTTGGTAGAACACGCTGGTACTTGTAGTTCCTCAGGTCTGGGAGGAGGAACAAACGCTGGTACTTGTAGTTCCTCAGGTCTGGGAGGAGGAACAGTTGGTAGGGCACGCTGGTACTTGTAGTTCCTCAGGTCCGGGAGGAGGAACAGTTGGTAGAACATGCTAGTACTTGTAGTTCCTCAGGTCTGGGAGGAGGAACAGTTGGTAGAACATGCTAGTACTTGTAGTTCCTCAGGTCTGGGAGAAGGAACAGATGGTAGAACATGCTGGTACTTGTAGTTCCTCAGGTCCGGGAGGAGGAACAGTTGGTAGAACACGCTGGTACTTGTAGTTCCTCAGGTCCGGGAGGAGGAACAGTTGGTAGGGCACGCTGGTACTTGTAGTTCCTCAGGTCCGGGAGGAGGAACAGTTGGTAGAACACGCTCAGGTTTGGGAGGAGGAACAGTTGGTAGAACATGCTGGTACTTGTAGTTCCTCAGGTCTGGGAGGAGGATCAGTTGGTAGAGCATGCTGGTACTTGTAGTTCCTCAGGTCTGGTAGGAGGAACAGTTGGTAGAACACGCTGGTACTTGTAGTTCCTCAGGTCCGGGAGGAGGAACAGTTGGTAGAACACGCTGGTACTTGTAGTTCCTCAGGTCCGGGAGGAGGAACAGTTGGTAGAACACGCTGGTACTTGTAGTTCCTCAGGTCAGGGAGGAGGAACAGTTGGTAGAACACGCTGGTACTTGTAGTTCCTCAGGTCTGGGAGGAGGGGCAGTTGGTAGAACATGCTGGTACTTGTAGTTCCTCAGGTCTGGGAGGAGGAACAGTTGGTAGAGCACGCTGGTACTTGTAGTTGCTCAGGTCTGGCAGGAGGAACAGTTGGTAGAACATGCTGGTACTTGTAGTTCCTCAGGTCTGGGGGGAGGAACAGTTGGTAGAGCACGCTGGTACTTGTAGTTCCTCAGGTCTGGGGGGAGGAACAGTTGGTAGAGCACGCTGGTACTTGTAGTTCCTCAGGTCTGGGAGGAGGAACAGTTGGTAGAACACGCTGGTACTTGTAGTTCCTCAGGTCTGGGAGGAGGAACAGTTGGTAGAGCACGCTGGTACTTGTAGTTCCTCAGGTCTGGGAGGAGGAACAGTTAGTATTACATGCTGGTACTTGTAGTTCCTCAGGTCTGGGAGGAGGAACAGTTGGTAGAGCACGCTGGTACTTGTAGTTCCTCAGGTCTGGCAGGAGGAACAGTTGGTAGAACACGCTGGTACTTGTAGTTCCTCAGGTCTGGGAGGAGGAACAAACGCTGGTACTTGTAGTTCCTCAGGTCTGGGAGGAGGAACAGTTGGTAGGGCACGCTGGTACTTGTAGTTCCTCAGGTCTGGCAGGAGGAACAGTTGGTAGAGCACGCTGGTACTTGTAGTTCCTCAGGTCTGGGAGGAGGAACAGTTGGTAGAACACGCTGGTACTTGTAGTTCCTCAGGTCTGGGAGGAGGAACAGTTGGTAGAGCACGCTGGTACTTGTAGTTCCTCAGGTCTGGGAGGAGGAACAGTTGGTATTACATGCTGGTACTTGTAGTTCCTCAGGTCTGGGAGGAGGAACAGTTGGTAGAGCACGCTGGTACTTGTAGTTTCTCAGGTCTGGCAGGATGAACATTTGGTAGAATACGCTGGTACTTGTAGTTCCTCAGGTTTGGGAGGAGGAACAGTTGGTAGAGCACGCTGGTACTTGTAGTTCCTCAGGTCTGGCAGGAGGAACAGTTGGTAGAACATGCTGGTATTTGTAGTTCCTCAGGTCTGGCAGGAGGAACAGTTGGTAGAACACGCTGGTACTTGTAGTTCCTCAGGTTTGGGAGGAGGAACAGTTGGTAGAGCACGCTGGTACTTGTAGTTTCTCAGGTCTGGGAGGAGGGGCAGTTGGTAGAGCACACTGGTACTTGTAGTTCCTCAGGTCTGGGAGGAGGAACAGTTGGTAGAACACGCTGGTACTTGTAGTTCCTCAGGTTTGGGAGGAGGAACAGTTGGTAGAGCACTCTGGTACTTGTAGTTCCTCAGGTCTGGCAGGAGGAACAGTTGGTAGAGCACGCTGGTACTTGTAGTTCCTTAGGTCTGGCAGGAGGAACAGTTGGTAGAACATGCTGGTACTTGTAGTTCCTCAGGTCTGGGAGGAGGAACAGTTGGTAGAACATGCTGGTACTTGTAGTTCCTCAGGTCTGGGAGAAGGAACAGATGGTAGAACATGCTGGTACTTGTAGTTCCTCAGGTCTGGCAGGAGGAACAGTTGGTAGAGCACGCTGGTACTTGTAGTTCCTCAGGTCTGGGAGGAGGATCAGTTGGTAGAGCATGCTGGTACTTGTAGTTCCTCAGGTCTGGTAGGAGGAACAGTTGGTAGAGCACGCTGGTACTTGTAGTTCCTCAGGTCCGGGAGGAGGAACAGTTGGTAGAACACGCTGATACTTGTAGTTCCTCAGGTCCGGGAGGAGGAACAGTTGGTAGAACACGCTGGTATTTGTAGTTCCTCAGGTTCGGGAGGAGGGACAGTTGGTAGAACACGCTCAGGTTTGGGAGGAGGAACAGTTGGTAGAACATGCTGGTACTTGTAGTTCCTCAGGTCTGGGGGGAGGATCAGTTGGTAGAGCATGCTGGTACTTGTAGTTCCTCAGGTCTGGGAGTTGGATCAGTTGGTAGAGCATGCTGGTACTTGTAGTTCCTCAGGTCTGGGAGGAGGATCAGTTGGTAGAGCATGCTGGTACTTGTAGTTCCTCAGGTCTGGGAGGAGGATCAGTTGGTAGAGCATGCTGGTACTTGTAGTTCCTCAGGTCTGGGGGGGAGGATCAGTTGGTAGAGCACGCTGGTACTTGTAGTTCCTCAGGTCTGGGGGGAGGATCAGTTGGTAGAGCATGCTGGTACTTGTAGTTCCTCAGGTCTGGGAGGAGGAACAGTTGGTAGGGCATGCAGGTACTTGTAGTTCCTCAGGTCTGGGAGGAGGATCAGTTGGTAGGGCATGCTGGTACTTGTAGCTCCTCAGGTCTGGGAGGAGGGGCAGTTGGTATAACATGCTGGTACTTGTAGCTCCTCAGGTCTGGGAGGAGGGGCAGTTGGTATAACATGCTGGTACTTGTAGCTCCTCAGGTCTGGGAGGAGGGGCAGTTGGTATAACATGCTGGTACTTGTAGTTCCTCAGGTCTAGTAGGAGGGGCAGTTAGTACAACATGTTGGTATTTGTAGTTCCGCAGTGTGTGATGTAAAAGTAGGTTCTAATGCTGCATGCGGTTCTTTTAGAAGGGTCCCGGGTGCTCCAGGATTCTGGATCTGTTGAGGTCCCACAGGTGCCGGATCCCAAGAATCAAACTTCTGTAGGAAGCCGGGGGGGGATCTCTGTTCTTGGCTGTAATGCTTTTTTCTTTCCGTTTTTCCATGCGGTGTAACTTTTTTTTATTTTTCCGTCAATGAAATAGTGGCCGAAGCCGAGTACTGAGCATCCGCCTCCTATTGGTTTGAATAGGCATTGGGTGTGAAGTACTCAACCGCAGGCGATGGAGCTGTGCGGCTCCGCCACTAAGCGGTTCCAGCCGTCACCTAGAACAGCTGATGGTGGGGGGGTGTCACAGGATAGGCCATTATTGTTAAAGTCCCCTTTAAGAGGCTCTGGAGTAAGATTAGTGGCATGCATTTTTTGGGGGGTGGAAAGAATGACAATAACTTTAAAAAGGCAGTACTGTTTTTTTTTTTTTTTCTCTCCCTCTTTTTACCAATTCTTACTGTACAAGTTGATTCATTTTAAAGGTTGGCCGGACTGTTACGGGTGTCAGCAAATGTTTTTTTTTCTCTCTATTTTTCAACTCTGAAAAGGAGGCGATATGCTCCGACAGACTGTTTCTTTCTGTTACATGATCAGTTGTAAATTACTTTGCAGCTTTCTTTTATTTCAGTTTAGTTCTTTAATGGTTTCCAAGTTCTCTGCTTACTGTCGGTGAATGCAATATTTTTTGGTTACATTTAGAGATAATTCAGCACGTTGGCTCAGTGGTTAGTGCTTTACGGTGGATCGGTGGTTAGCGCTGTACAGTGGGCAGTGCACGGTGGATTGGTGGTAACGCTGTACAGTGGGCAGCACACGGTGGGTTGGTGATTAGTGCTGTACATTGGGCAGCTCACGGAGGGTTGGTGGTTAGTGCTGTACAGTGGGCAGCTCACTTAGTGCTGTACAGTGGGCAGCGCACAGTGGATCGGTGGTTAGCGCTGAGCATTGGGCAGCGCACGGTGGATCGGTGGTTAGCGCTGGACAGTGGGCAGTGCACGGTGGATTGGTGATTAGTGCTGTACATTGGGCAGCTCACGGAGGGTTGGTGGTTAGTGCTGTACAGTGGGCAGCGCACTTAGTGCTGTACAGTGGGCAGCGCACAGTGGATCGGTGGTTAGCGCTGCACAGTGGGCAGCGCACGGTGGATCGGTGGTTAGCGCTGGACAGTGGGCAGTGCACGGTGGATTGGTGGTAATGCTGTACAGTGGGCAGCGCACGGTGGGTCGGTGGTTAGTGCTGTACATTGGGCAGCTTACGGTGGATCGGTAGTTAGCAGTGGGCAGTGCACGGGGGATCGGTGGTTAGCAGTGGGCAGTGCACGGTGGATCGGTGGTTAGCGCTGGGCAATGGGCAGCACACGGTGGATCGGTGGTTAGCGCTGGGCAGTGGGCAGCGCACAGTGGATCGGTGGTTAGCAGTGGGCAGCGCACGGTGGATCAGTGGTTAGCACTGGGCAGTTGGCAGAGCACGGTGGATCGGTGGTTAGCGCTGCACAGTGGGCAGCGCACGGTGGATCGGTGGTTAGCGCTGGACAGTGGGCAGTGCACGGTGGATTGGTGGTAACGCTGTACAGTGGGCAGCGCACGGTGGGTCGGTGGTTAGTGCTGTACATTGGGCAGCTTACGGTGGATCGGTAGTTAGCACTGTACAGTGGGAAGCACACGGGGGATCGGTGGTTAGCAGTGGGCAGTGCACGGTGGATCGGTGGTTAGCGCTGGGCAATGGGCAGCGCACGGTGGATCGGTGGTTAGCGCTGGGCAGTGGGCAGCGCACAGTGGATCGGTGGTTAGCAGTGGGCAGCGCACGGTGGATCAGTGGTTAGCACTGGGCAGTTGGCAGCGCACGGTGGATCGGTGGTTAGCGCTGGGCAGTGCACGGTGGATCGGTGGTTAGCGCTGCACAGTGGGCAGCGCACGAAGGATCAGTGGTTGGCACTGTGGCTTTGCAGCACTGGGGTCCTGGATTCAAATCCCATCAAGTACAACATCTGCAAGGAGTTTATGGGGTAGAGAAACTGAAGCATGAATTGAGGACACATAGTATAAGGGGGCGTTATACTGGTCCTTGGGGAACGGGAAGAAGTAGCAAAGACACAAGTGGTAAGGAGGTGCCTGGAGGAGTCATAAGGTGGCTTCCAGACTACCAGAGACCATTGTGACAAAGACCCAGGAAGGGTTGGTAATGTCTGTAAGGTGCTGTGGAATATGATGGTGCTATATGAGCAAAGCATAATAAAAATATGATCAAAAAGATTTGCAGGACCCTGGTCCAGCATTACGTACGTCAGAAGTCCATAGCTGCTGCGTCCTTTGAACCTTCCCTTTTGGCATCTGATTAGTAGACCCGATGCAACACCATGCAGGAATCATTGTTTGATGATCAGAAGAGGCGACACTTATGCCGTCACGTAGGAGGTTTGCAGGCTTTGGTTGGCAGCCAGTGAATTTTATTTTGATCTTCTCAAGTTATATTTAAAGGCTGAAAAAACTGCACTGATCTGATGGAGCTGAGATGTTTTTGCAGTCACATTTAGTTAGTCGTCCTCTGCGCTTGGTGACAGCCCGGATCCTGTGCTGCTGACTTGTATCCTTTGATTGCTGCCGTCAGGGACAAGGAAAGTTGCTGTGCTGCATCATTTTGATGTGCTTTATACTCGGCGACGTGTAGCAGCCACACTGGATTTTACTGCAGGTAACAAGTCGCACTCGACCAGTCGCCTATCTGCCACTCCACTGTATTATTTGCAGTTAAACCTGAGCTCTCAAATAGTCGCGTGACACCAAGTTGCCAAAGTTTGTGTCATATACGTCACCCCAGCCTTATGGCAAATGTGACTTTCTTTTTTTTTTTTTTTTTTTTTTTTTTTCTTCTTTGAATGTACACTTTTCTTTTTCTTACTACACTTCATAGTTCTTAACTCCACGGCTAATGTATGTTGTTCAGAAATTGTGTGACGCGGGAGGGAAGATAATGGGGAAGCCACTGTGTGGTTTCCTTATGACGAGGAGCTGGTTTTTCTTCCATTGAAGTCTGGAGCTGTGATCTCTGATCAGAGGTTCAGTAAAGATGTGATATTGCATCATTTGCAGATATATTCTCCTTAAACATGAAATCTACGTGTTGGTTTTTTTTTGGTGTACAGTCATATGTAAAAGTTTGGGCACCCCTATTAATGTTAACCTTTTTTCTTTATAACAATTTTGGTTTTTGCAACAGCTATTTCAGTTTTATATATCTAATAACTGATGGACTCAGTTATATTTCTGGATTCAAATGAGGTTTATTGTACTAACAGAAAATGTGCAATCTGCATTTAAACAAAATTTGACCGGTGCAAAAGTATGGGCACCCTTATCATTTTCTTGATTTGAACACTCCTAACTACTTTTTACTGACTTCCTGAAGCACTAAATTGGTTTTGTAACCTCATTGAGCTTTGAACTTCATAGCCAGGTGTATCAAATCCTGAGAAAAGGTATTTAAAGTGGCCACTTGAAAGCAGTTCTCCTATTTGATTCTCCCATGAAGAGTGGCATCATGGGCTCCTCAAAACAACTCTCAAATGATCTGAAAACAAAGATTATTCAACATAGCTTTTCAGGGGAAGGATACAAAAAGTTGTCTCAGAGATTTAACCTGTCAGTTTCCACTGTGAGGAACATAGTAAGGAAATGGAAGAACACAGGTACAGTTCTTGTTAAGCCCAGAAGTGGCAGGCCAAGAAAAATATCAGAAAGGCAGAGAAGAAGAATGGTGAGAACAGTCAAGGACAATCCACAGACCACCTCCAAAGACCTGCAGCATCATCTTGCCGCAGATGGTGTCACTGTGCATCGGTCAACAATACAGCGCATGCATAACGCCTTTTTGTATGACCAAACAACTCAATCTTTGTTTCATCAGTCCACAGGACCTTCTTCCAAAATGTAACTGGCTTGTCCAAATGTGCTTTTGCATACCTCAGGCGCCTCTGTTTGTGGCGTGCTTGCAGAAATGGCTTCTTTCGCATCACTCTCCGATACAGCTTCTCCTTGTGCAAAGTGCGCTGTATTGTTGACCGATGCACAGTGACACCATCTGCAGCAAGATGATGCTGCAGGTCTTTGGAGGTGGTCTGTGGATTGTCCTTGACTGTTCTCACCATTCTTCTCTGCCTTTCTGATATTTTTCTTGGCCTGCCACTTCTGGGCTTAACAAGAACTGTACCTGTGTTCTTCCATTTCCTTACTATGTTCCTCACAGTGGAAACTGACAGGTTAAATCTCTGAGACAACTTTTTGTATCCTTCCCCTGAAAAGCTATGTTGAATAATCTTTGTTTTCAGATCATTTGAGAGTTGTTTTGAGGAGCCCATGATGCCACTCTTCATAGGAGAATCAAATAGGAGAACTACTTGCAAGTGGCCACCTTAAATACCTTTCCTCATGATTTGATACACCTGGCTATGAAGATCAAAGCTCAATGAGGTTACAAAACCAATTTAGTGCTTCAGGAAGTCAGTAAAAAGTAGTTAGGAGTGTTCAAATCAAGAAAATGATAAGGGTGCCCATACTTTTGCACCGGTGAAATTTTGTTTAAATGCAGATTGCACATTTTCTGTTAGTACAATAAACCTCATTTGAATCCAGAAATATAACTGAGTCCATCAGTTATTAGATATATGAAACTGAAATACCTGTTGCAAAAACCAAAATTGTTATAAAGAAAAAAGGTTAACATTAATAGGGGTGCCCAAACTTTTACATATGACTGTATATACCAATATTTGGGCATATGATTGTACCTGACCGAACTGTTACATTTGCCACAATAAAGCTGAGTGATTGAAGCTTGGCTGCGAGCTCTAGCGTTTGGCTTATCGCACATACCCATCATTTTATATGTTGACGTGTCTAAACTCTGCGGAGGGCAGATGTTGGGGAAATGAGGATGGGTCTGTTGGTTTTTAACATGCCCAATCCTTTTGTTTTCTATGGAGGTCAGCAATCACTGCCTGTGGTGTCTAACGGCGGCTTTCTCCTCTCTTCCAGTGTCTTGGCTGTGCAAGCTTTTGTAGACCAGCATATAATGACCGCCACACACAGATAGCTAGAAGTGGGATGATGGTTATATGATCGCCTGGTGAAGTCTCGGTATGCTGACGACAGAGATCACAGTGTGCTGACTGACTGTGGCACTGCCCGCTCGAGTGTGACTTCCGCGGCCAGTTCATGCATGAATCAGAGCCTGGCGGCTGTGCGATTGCTGTCAATTATGACTTTTCCTGAAACGTTGGAGCGTTTTACAAGAAGGGTAGTTGGAAAAACTAGTATAGACTGTAGGTGGCGCTAGTAACTGTAGAAAAGATAGAGGAACACTTGCTGCAAATTAGGAACACACACCACCAATGTGATCAATAAAATGTAAATAAATAATTAAAATGTGCCCTTAATAATGAACCCCTTTAGCTTGTAGTGAACTAAAAAATACACACAAATGAATTGGATTGCTCCAAGTTAGGTAGATATTACCTTAAGGTGTAATCTGAGTGGATGTCTGGACTCCAGAGGACCAGTAAAAAGCGCTGTGTGTCTTGATGTGAAGTCAGAATGAATGTTTGCCATCCCTGATGAAGGAAACCGTGTTTTTTTTCCAAAATCCCTCGGAGAGGGATTGGTCCACTGCGCTCCCTGTAATCACGTGACCGGTGACATCACGAAGGTCCTGTTGGCTCATCTCACGCCACAGCTTCACATCGTGCACACTGCACGCCGGCACGCCGCTGGAAGAGGGGAGCGTGGAGTGTCTGTCACCGGCCGGGACAGCACTCCTGAAGAGCCGTGGTATTAACCCACATTTATCTGGCAAACATCATTCAATCTGACTTCACATCAAGACATACAGCGCTCTTTACTGGTCCTCTGGAGTCCAGACATCCACTCAGATTACACCTTAAGGTAATGACTACCTAACTTGGAGCAATCCAATTCCTTTGTGTGTGTTTTTTAGTTCACTACAAGCTAAAGGGGTTCATTATTAAGCGCAAATTTTAATTTATTTAGTTGGAAAAACTGTCCGGCAACCAAAGGGATAGATGTGACTGCTCCGGCGCGGCTCCCGGCCGGCTTCTCTGCGCCTTGCTTCAGTCGATGACAGATCTTTCCCTATGATCACAGATCAGCTTTCGAAAATTTTTCTCTGAAACTCTGCAGCATTTTTTTACTTATTAGTCCACTGTGAATTGAGTTTTGTTGTTTTTTTCCTTTTGCAGGATGATACCGTCAGTATAGAGAGTGGCACCAACACAGAACGACCAGATACCCCCACAAATACCGCAAATGCCCCCGGAAGGAAAGGTTGGGGCAAAGGAAAATGGAGATCAAAGAAGTGTAAATACTCATTTAAATGTGTTAACAGCTTAAAGGTAATTCTCATATAATATATATATATAATATTATTCGCTTAGATAGCACCATTAATTCCACAGCGCTTTACAAATATATATATATATATATCAGTGGTTATCATGTCCTCTCCGCAATCGCGTGGGTTTCTTTCTGGTTCTCTGGTTTCCTCTCACACTCCAAAGGATAGGGAGTAAAGCTAGTTTCACATTAGCGTTTACGGCCGCAGCGTCGGGCTGCGCATGGCCGCCGCTAAGCCCCGCCCCCTGAAGCGCCTCCGCTGGTAGCTCCGCCTACGGACGCATGACGCTGCATGCGTCCTGCGTCCCCTATCTTTAGCACTGGGGGCGCAGGCTGTGCGCAGTATGCGTTTGGCGGCGCATGCGTCCTTTTGACGCTGCGCCGAGCGCACCAAATTGCAGCCTGTTCTGGTCGGCGCAGCGTCAAAAGGACGCATGCGCCGCCAAACGCATACTGCGCACGGCCTGCATCCCCAGTGCTAAAGATAGGGGACGCATGCAGCGTCATGCGTCCGTAGGCGGAGCTACCGGTGGAGGCGCGGCAGGGGGCTGGGCTTAACAGCGGCCGTGCACAGCCTGACACTGCGGCCGTAAACGCTAATGTGAAACTAGCCTTAGGTTGAGAGCATCAATGGGGACTGCGATGATGATGTCTGTCAAATTGATGTTATATCAGTGAGAATAAATAAATATACAGTCATATGTAAAAGTTTGGGCACCCCTATTAATGTTAACCTTTTTTCTTTATAACAATTTTGGTTTTTGCAACAGCTATTTCAGTTTCATATATCTAATAACTGATGGACTCAGTTATATTTCTGGATTCAAATGAGGTTTATTGTACTAACAGAAAATGTGCAATCTGCATTTAAACAAAATTTGACCGGTGCAAAAGTATGGGCACCCTTATCATTTTCTTGATTTGAACACTCCTAACTACTTTTTACTGACTTCCTGAAGCACTAAATTGGTTTTGTAACCTCATTGAGCTTTGAACTTCATAGCCAGGTGTATCAAATCATGAGAAAAGGTATTTCAAGTGGCCACTTGCAAGTAGTTCTCCTATTTGATTCTCCTATGAAGAGTGGCATCATGGGCTCCTCAAAACAACTCTCAAATGATCTGAAAACAACATAGCTTTTCAGGGGAAGGATACAAAAAGTTGTCTCAGAGATTTAACCTGTCAGTTTCCACTGTGAGGAACATAGTAAGGAAATGGAAGAACACAGGTACAGTTCTTGTTAAGCCCAGAAGTGGCAGGCAAAGAAAAATATCAGAAAGGCAGAGAAGAAGAATGGTGAGAACAGTCCAGGACAATTCACAGACCACCTCCAAAGACCTGCAGCGTCATCTTGCTGCAGATGGTGACACTGTGCATCGGTCAACAATACAGCGCACTTTGCACAAGGAGAAGCTGTATGGGAGAGTGATGCGAAAGAAGCCGTTTCTGCAAGCACGCCACAAACAGAGTCGCCAGAGGTATGCAAAAGCACATTTGGACAAGCCAGTTACATTTTGGAAGAAGGTCCTGTGGACTGATGAAACAAAGATTGAGTTGTTTGGTCATACAAAAAGGCGTTATGCATGCGCTGTATTGTTGACCGATGCACAGTGACACCATCTGCAGCAAGATGATGCTGCAGGTCTTTGGAGGTGGTCTGTGGATTGTCCTTGACTGTTCTCACCATTCTTCTTCTCTGCCTTTCTGATATTTTTCTTGGCCTGCCACTTCTGGGCTTAACAAGAACTGTACCTGTGTTCTTCCATTTCCTTACCATGTTCCTCACAGTGGAAACTGACAGGTTAAATCTCTGAGACAACTTTTTGTATCTTTCCCCTGAAAAGCTATGTTGAATAATCTTTGTTTTCAGATCATTTGAGAGTTGTTTTGAGGAGCCCATGATGCCACTCTTCATAGGAGAATCAAATAGGAGAACTACTTGCAAGTGGCCACTTGAAATACCTTTTCTCATGATTTGATACACCTGGCTATGAAGTTCAAAGCTCAATGAGGTTACAAAACCAATTTAGTGCTTCAGGAAGTCAGTAAAAAATAGTTGGGAGTGTTCAAATCAAGAAAATGATAAGGGTGCCCATACTTTTGCACCGGTCAAATTTTGTTTAAATGCAGATTGCACATTTTCTGTTAGTACAATAAACCTCATTTGAATCCAGAAATATAACTGAGTCCATCAGTTATTAGATATATGAAACTGAAATAGCTGTTGCAAAAACCAAAATTGTTATAAAGAAAAAAGGTTAACATTAATAGGGGTGCCCAAACTTTTACATATGACTGTATATTTTAATGATTGGGGGGGGGGTTAATTAAAATATATATTTATTTATTTTAATGATTGGCGGTTATTTTAGAAAAAAAATTGTAATATATATTTATGTAATATATATTTATGTAATCCCCTTTATTGTTAAAATAAATGAACATTTTATTTTTGTCTTTAAATGTAATTTTTCAAGCTTTTACGTTTTAGTGCCCTTGGGGGACTGGAATTTGCAATTGTTTGATCGATTAGACAATTTAATGGAATACTTCAGTATTGCCGTATATAGTGTAAATTATCCTCCTATGACGCTCGGCACGTGGCTGAGCTTCAGAAGACGACCAAGATGGCAGCATCGGGGGCCTTTAGCACGTTTACTTACATCTTCCACTAACTGAAGAACAAATGAATGGAGCGGATGTGGGAATGATCGACCTCTGCTCCATTTAGGCGGGGGTCTTCTCTCCATCTCAAAACAGGGTCTGTTTTGCGCAGTGTGTACTATGTGAAAGCCCCCCTGAAGTAATTGCAGTTCTTCCCCCGGGGGTGTTGTATGTTTTGCAGGAAGACCACAATCAGCCGCTGTTCGGAGTACAGTTCAACTGGCACAGTAAGGAGGGCGACCCGCTGGTATTTGCCACTGTGGGCAGTAACAGGGTAGGTGGTGGCACTTGCCGTGGTTCTGGGCTCCTCGGGCAGACCTCACATGTCACTGACTGTACCTCTCACAGTCTCGTCTTCCTTACAGGTCACTCTATACGAATGTCACTCACAAGGAGAAATCCGGCTCCTGCAGTCCTACGTGGACGCCGACGTATCCTTCACATAGGACTTGTTTCTGGGGGAGCTTGCAGAATATATTAACCCTGTAAAAATAAAATACTGGTGCCTTTAAATGGGGGGTGGGTGGGATGACTTCTTATTCTTTTCTATGAAATTAATCAAAACTACCTTGTAGCAATTTTATGTTTATTTATCTAATATATAAAGCTCAATGTGGTGTGTGTGTGTGTGTGTGTGTGTGTGTGTATGTGTGTCCGGGATTGGCATCCGCACCATCTCAGCTACAGCCACAAAATTTTGCACAGTCACACGTCTGGACCCCAAGAGCGTCCTAAGCTATGTTGTGAGGCGAAATTTTAACCCCGCGCGTTCCAATTCACCAAACAATTTTTCCCCTATCTACATAATGGGGAAAAAGTGAAAGGAAAAGTGTAACACACACACACAAAATGCGCCACACACTACCCCGTGCTTCAACACATACACCACCCTCAGCACACATTTCACCACACATACACCAACCTCGCCACATAAAAGTCGCCACTCAAAACTCGCCACGCTGTCCCAGAGCTGTTTAAAAGATGAAAAATGAGCTGTGATTGGTCGCTATCAGCAACAGATTTCTTTGTAGACGGTTGTGGTAACTGAGGCCTATTATTCTTATCATTTCTATGGTGTTATCGTCTACTAGATACACGGCACAGCAGTCAGTATCACACAGGATAGGATTAGATACACAGCTCAGCAGTCAGTATCACACAGGATAGGATTAGATACACAGCTCAGCAGTCAGTATCACACAGGATAGGATTAGATACACGACTCAGCAGTCAGTATCACACAGGAGAGGATTAGATACACAGCTCAGCAGTCAGTATCACACAGGAGAGGATTAGATACACGGCTCAGCAGTCAGTAACACACAATAGGATTAGATGCTCAGCAGTCAGTATCACACAGGATAGGATTAGATACACGACTCAGCAGTCAGTATCACACAGGAGAGGATTAGATACACAGCTCAGCAGTCAGTATCACACAGGAGAGGATTAGATACACGGCTCAGCAGTCAGTAACACACAATAGGATTAGATGCTCAGCAGTCAGTATCACACAGGAGAGGATTAGATACACGGCTGAGCAGTCAGTATCACACAGGATAGGATTAGATACACGACTCAGCAGTCAGTATCACACAGGAGAGGATTAGATACACAGCTCAGCAGTCAGTATCACACAGGATAGGATTAGGTACGCGGCTCAGCAGTCAGTAACACACTAGGATTAGATGCACAGCTCAGCAGTCAGTATCACAGGAGAGGATTAGATACACGGCTGAGCAGTCAGTATCACACAGGATAGGATTAGATACACAGCTCAGCAGTCAGTATCACACAGGATAGGATTAGGTACACGGTTCACAGTCAGTAACACACAATAGGATTAGATGCACAGCTCAGCAGTCAGTATCACACAGGATAGGATTAGGTACACGGTTCACAGTCAGTAACACACAATAGGATTAGATGCACAGCTCAGCAGTCAGTATCACACAGGATAGGATTAGGTACACGGCTCAGCAGTCAGTAACACACAATAGGATTAGATGCACAGCTCAGCAGTCAGTATCACAGGAGAGGATTAGATACACGGCTGAGCAGTCAGTATCACACAGGATAGGATTAGATACACAGCTCAGCAGTCAGTATCACACAGGATAGGATTAGGTACACGGTTCACAGTCAGTAACACACAATAGGATTAGATGCACAGCTCAGCAGTCAGTATCACACAGGATCGGATTAGGTACACGGTTCACAGTCAGTAACACACAATAGGATTAGATGCACGGCTCAGCAGTCAGTATCACACAGGATAGGATTAGATACACAGCTCAGCAGTCAGTATCACACAGGATAGGATTAGGTACATGGTTCACAGTCAGTAACACACAATAGGATTAGATGCACAGCTCAGCAGTCAGTATCACACAGGATAGGATTAGGTACACGGTTCACAGTCAGTAACACACAATAGGATTAGATGCACGGCTCAGCAGTCAGTATCACACAGGAGAGGATACTTGGGTAATCGTTTAGTTAATTTGTGTTGCAAAGCTGTAGTGTTGAATATATGATGTGAAATGTTTTTATGTGCAATATAATCATTATAATTTGTTATAACTAACCACAGTTGGTTACTATGCCCGGGCAACGCCGGGCTCTTCAGCTAGTATAAAATATTGTCCGTTTTTTTTGTTCTATTTTCTGAGACCAGTCACTTTTTTAATCTAGTTTTTATCAATAACAATGTTGGGGTACATGCAATTTTTTTTTGTTGCTTTTTGTTGCATTTCTTTTTGTGGAAGTGGTGTAACAAAAAAAAAAGATTCCAGCATTTTTTTTTTTTTTTATATTTTTTCCCTTATTTACATTATTGTATGGGTTCATGTATATTTGGTTTCCTAGATCAGACATTTTACTGATACAGCGGTACCAAAATTATAGTATAATTTAATTTATTTTTTCTTAATTTTTGGTTTGGGAAAAGGAGGAGAGACGTGTGATATGATTGATCACTTGTACTATTATATTTCAGCATCACAGTATGGCAGGCGTAAGAGACCATTTAAAGGCAAATGTACAGACATTGACAACAAGCTCTGGTTGCTGCAGTTAAAGGCTGGCGGTGTTACCCAGCAGGCACCCGCCCTGTGCATAGTATAAGTGCGTCATTAGAGACTGGCGGTGTTACAGCAGTCACCCGCCCTGTGCATAGTATAAGTGCGTCATTAGAGGCTGGCGGTGTTATACAGCAGTCACCCGTCCTGTGCATAGTATAAGTGCGTCATTAGAGGCTGGCGGTGTTATACAGCAGTCACCCGCCCTGTGCATAGTATAAGTGCGTCATTAGAGGCTGGTGGTGTAACACAGCAGGCACCCGCCCTGTGCATAGTATAAGTGCGTCATTAGAGGCTGGTGGTGTAACACAGCAGTCACCCGCCCTGTGCATAGTATAAGTGTGTCATTAGAGGCTGGTGGTGTTATACAGCAGTCACCCGCCCTGTGCATAGTATAAGTGCGTCATTAGAGGCTGGTGGTGTAACACAGCAGTCACCTGCCCTGTGCATAGTATAAGTGCGTCATTAGAGGCTGGTGGTGTAACACAGCAGGCACCCGCCCTGTGCATAGTATAAGTGCGTCATTAGAGGCTGGTGGTGTAACACAGCAGGCACCCGCCCTGTGCATAGTATAAGTGCGTCATTAGAGGCTGGTGGTGTAACACAGCAGTCACCCGCCCTGTGCATAGTATAAGTGTGTCATTAGAGGCTGGCGGTGTTATACAGCAGTCACCCGCCCTGTGCATAGTATAAGTGCGTCATTAGAGGCTGGTGGTGTAACACAGCAGTCACCCGCCCTGTGCATAGTATAAGTGCGTCATTAGAGGCTGGTGGTGTAACACAGCAGGCACCCGCCCTGTGCATAGTATAAGTGCGTCATTAGAGGCTGGTGTTGTAACACAGCAGGCACCCGCCCTGTGCATAGTATAAGTGCGTCATTAGAGGCTGGTGGTGTAACACAGCAGGCACCCGCCCTGTGCATAGTATAAGTGCGTCATTAGAGGCTGGTGGTGTAACACAGCAGGCACCCGCCCTGTGCATAGTATAAGTGCGTCATTAGAGGCTGGTGGTGTAACACAGCAGGCACCCGCCCTGTGCATAGTATAAGTGCGTCATTAGAGGCTGGCGGTGTTATACAGCAGTCACCCGCCCTGTGCATAGTGTAAGTGCGTCATTAGAGACTGGCAGTGTAACACAGCAGTCACCCGCCCTGTGCATAGTATAAGTGCGTCATTAGAGGCTGGTGGTGTAACACAGCAGGCACCCGCCCTGTGCATAGTATAAGTGCGTCATTAGAGGCTGGTGTTGTAACACAGCAGGCACCCGCCCTGTGCATAGTATAAGTGCGTCATTAGAGGCTGGCGGTGTTATACAGCAGTCACCCGCCCTGTGCATAGTGTAAGTGCGTCATTAGAGACTGGCAGTGTAACACAGCAGTCACCCGCCCTGTGCATAGTATAAGTGCGTCATTAGAGGCTGGCGGTGTAATACAGCAGCCATCTGCCCTGTGCATAGTACATGTACGTCTATGCAGGAAGGGGGCAATATTACTGCAGTTGCCCGCTATAAGCAGACTTTACACAAGAGGACGGCTCGGGAATGTTGGTGGTCACAATGATGTGGGTCAGTGCTGTGCCTTGCTCAGATACGAGCATCTCCTCAATCTGCACTGGTTTTTTTTTTGTGGAAGTTTAACTCCTTAACTGCAAGAATTAGGCAGACGAGAACTTTTATACCTGTGCGTGGACTTATGACAGCAACACAAGTCACCCTCTCCTGGCAGTGGCAGGCTCCCGGGGCATTATCCGGATTATTAATCCTATCACTATGCAGTGTATCAAGGTACGAGGGGCCATTGTGAAAAACTCTACAACGAAAACTTGTGCTGGTTTTTTTTTTTTTTTTTTTTTTTTTTTTTTGTGAAAATACTAAATTTTTCTTTATTTGCAGCACTATGTTGGCCATGGCAATGCAATCAACGAACTCAAGTTTCATCCACGTGATCCAAACCTACTGTTATCTGTCAGCAAAGGTAAGTAATAGTTAGTGCTGATAAGCCCGACTGTGCACAGCACCCTCAGGTCTGACACTATGTAGAAAGGACGCAGGTGAAGAACGTTATAGCGATACCTTGTGCATGAGTGGGCAGTGAGTAGTATGGCTGCACCATAAGCCATGACGCCCAGTTGCAGCCACTAGGGTTGGACTTTATTTCCACCTTGGTCATTCAAGTCCTCTGATATCATGACCAATCCATTGACCGTTGTGTTGTTTCTGCAGATCATGCACTGAGGCTGTGGAATATACAGACGGACACGCTCGTGGCGATATTCGGCGGCGTGGAAGGTCACAGAGATGAAGTGTTGAGTGCGGTAAGTTATCATTATCTTAGGGTGGTTTCACATTAGCGTTTCAGGCCGCAGCGTCAGCCTGCGCACGGCCGCAGCTAAGCCCCGCCCCCTGCCGCTCCTCCGCCGGTAGCTCCGCCTACGGGCGCATGACGCTACGTGTCCTGCGTCCCCTATCTTTAGCACTGGGGACGCAGGCTGTGCGCAGGTATGCGTTTGGCGCATGCGTCCTTTTGACGGTGCGCCGAGCGCACCAAATTGCAACAGGTTGCTGGTCAGCGCACCCGTCAAAAGGACGCATGCGCCGCCAAACGCATACCCGCGCACGGCCTGTGTCCCCAGTGCTAAAGATAGGGGACGCATGCAGCGTCATGCACTCGTAGGCGGAGCTAACGGCGGAGGCGGGGCTTAGCGGCGGCCGTGCGCAGGCCGATGCGGCCTGAAACGCTTATGTGAAACCACCCTTAGTCAGTACTCGGGATATCCATGGTCCAGCAATTGCCAGCTTCACACCTTCAATCTGTGTTTTGGCCTGCCTCATATATGCCCAAGAGATTTGCAGCTGGGAAACTCGTACCTGTGATGCTGGCCTAAGCTGCGAAGAGTTATCCCTATCAATAGGATTAGGATTCATATAACCTTCTGATTGTACGCTCACCAACCACTGGCACTCCCATCGATCTTGAGATTCGGCAGCAGCACCATCTATCATGATGGCAAATGTGCACTTGACATCAGCTCTAATTATTGTCAATGGGTTTGCTGGAGAAAGCAGAGGACAGTGCTCCTTCTTCTCCCATAACAATGAATGGAGCAGTGATCGTGCATTTGTACCTCCGTTACCGGTCAAGACAGCGCTGGAGAACCCCAATCTCAAGATCAATGGTGGTGGGGTCCCCGTAGTCTGGTCTGTACAATCAGAAAGCGCTTTTGAATCCTACGAACCGTGGCTAACTATTTTTTTTTTTTTTTGGGGGGGAAGAATAGCCCCGTAAACTTTAATGAGACTGAATTTTGACAATCCAATATCACGTTCCGAGTAGCAACCGTGCTCTCTGGACTGAGCATGGGTCTCCTGATCCGAACTCATGCTTCCCGTCCGGATGCTGCTGATTCACCCCCCTCCCATCTCTATGGAACGCTCCTTTAAATGCACCCAATACTATAGTATCCACACACAGCTGCCACCATAAATCCAGTGGTCTATAGGTATTGATATGGCTCTATACAGGGTCTCCCTGACATCTAGAGAGGGAATATGTGGATCCCCAAGCGCTGCAGCCTCAGAATTTGCACCTGCAACTTCAGACGTATCTTCGCCAGTAGTGGAGAAATGGAACAAAAACAAAATAGAAAGTTTTTTATTTTTTTTCTACCTAGGACTATGATCTCCTAGGGGAGAAGATAATGTCCTGTGGCATGGATCACTCCCTCAAACTGTGGCGGCTGAACTCCAAAAGGATGAAAATTGCCATAAAGGAATCCTACGACTACAATCCCAACAAAACAAACAGGTGATTATGGGGCGCGTCCTGATACGTCGGCACTGCCGCTCTACACGTTGAGGTCTGGGTGGGTGTAGGCAATGCACCCAGACCTATAGGTCTTTCCAAGTCAGCCGTGCCTCACCTTGAATCCTTCCTATGTCAGCGTGGTGGTCTCCACAAACAGAAAGTGCCCCTTACATCAGGGTTCCCCAACTCCAGTCCTCAAGGCCCACCAACAGGTCATGTTTTCAGGATTTCCCTTACAGTATATTGTACAGGTGATGCAATTATCACCTGGGCAATACTAAGGAAATCCTGAAAACATGACCTGTTGGTGGGCCTTGAGGACTGGAGTTGGGGAGCCCTGCCTTACATCACCATTGAAGGCCTCTCGCTGGTTATTCACATAACCCTGCCATATGTTGCTTTTGGGTGCCATACATTTTATTTTTGTTTACTGGAGCCTCATAGACTTTAGAAAGCTGCTGCCGAGTTTTACTTTTGCAGAAGACCTTAGTTAAATGCCCAGAATCATGTGGAAGTCTTGTTAAAGGGTCCGATGTTGCCTTGTAGGGTGGCACTAGAAAACCAGCCGTTCTGATAGACCTTTATAGCATCTTGTAGTGTTTTGGCACAAGAGATTCTTGCACTTGGTATTCACGTTGTTTGTTGCACTGTTTCCATCTGTTCTACAGGGTAACTTGGATTTTTTGAGATTGCAGGTTTTACTTTCTTGTAATTTTTTTTCTTCCCTGTTCCACAGACCATTTATTTCACAAAAGATCCATTTCCCAGACTTTTCCACAAGAGACATTCACAGAAATTACGTTGACTGTGTGAGGTGGCTGGGAGACTTGATATTGTCTAAGGTGAGAGGATGGATGTGATTATAATTTGTGAGGTTTTTACATTGGTCTGACTTTTTTGCTGTTAAGTTTTCCAGAACAAACGTGCACAGTGGCTTGCAAAAGTATTTACCTCCTGTGGGATTTTACGTGTTTTGTTTTGCTACCTCATAACCTTGAATTTCACCGTTTTTTTTGTGTGTTTGCATCAGTTCATATAAAGAACATGCCTACAACTGAGAATATTTGGTTTTCTTTTTATTGTAAAGCAAACAACAAATAAAACAAAATAACTGAAACCTTCAGTGTGCATAACTATTCACCCCCCCCCCCCTAAAGTCAGTACTTTGTAGAGCCTCCTTGTGCGACAATTACAGCGGCACGTCGCTTTGGATGAGTCTATGATCTTTCCACTGAGACTTTTGCCCAATCCTCTGGAATGCCCTACCCCAAGAAATTTGGATTATCCACAATTTGCACAGTTTTAGGCGCTCCCTCAAAACACATTTGTTCAGAGCGGCCTATCACGTTCCCTAATCAGTCGTTTTATGTGAAAGTGTGCGTGTGTAGCCCATTCACTATCTCCATCCATCCCTCACTCCCTCAGGATGGCTGGACCATCACTGTAAATACACACCTGTACTTTGTATCTCACCACATCATTGTAGATTGTAAGCTCTCACGAGCAGGGTCGTCTTATTTTCGTCTTATTTTATTGTATTGTTAAGGCTGGTTTCACATTAGCGTTTTTTTGCGCTGCGCATCGTGCGCATCGTGCGCGTCCATGCGTCATGCGCACCTATGTTTAACATAGCGTTTGCAAGCGTTCGCATGCGTTTTCGTGTGCATGCGTTTTTTAAGGTGTGCGCCTAGGCGCGCCAGACGCAACCTGTTGCAGTTTTGGGTCTGTCCAACGGCGTCAAAGCGTTTGCAAGCGTTCGCATGCGTTTTCGTGTGCATGCGTTTTTTAAGGTGTGCGCCTAGGCGCGCCAGACGCAACCTGTTGCAGTTTTGGGTCTGTCCAACGGCGTCAAAAAAACAAATGCGCACGATTGCTCACGGAATGCGTCAAAATCACGCATTAAAGTCTATGGGAACGCAGGCGTGCGCTTGGACATGCGTACGTCTGCGTTTGAAAACGCATGCGTTTTAAGAGTTACCATGGCTAGAAACTGGTTAAAACGCATGCAAAACGCATGATGCGTTTTAGGCATGCGTTTCTATTGCGCACGAATCGCTGCGCTAAAAAACACTAATGTGAAAGTAGCCTAACGTTGTTACTTATGACTGTTATGTTTTGAAACTGTAAAGCCCTGCGGAAAATGTTGGCGCTATATAAATAAAGATTACCGTATATACTTGAGTGTAAGCCAACCCGAGTATAAGCTGACCCCTCCCCCAAATTTTGCCACAAAAAACTGGGAAAACTTATTGACTCGAGTATAAGCCTAGGGTGGAAAATGCAGCAGCTACTGGTAAATTTCAAAAATAAAAATAGATACCAATAAAAGTAAAATTAATTAAGACAGTAGGTTAAATGTTTTTGAATATCCATATTGAATCAGGAGCCCCATATAATGCTCGATACAGTTCATGATGGCCCCATAAGATGCTCCATACAAAATACGTCCCATATAATGCTGCACAAAGGTTAATAATGGCCCCATAAGATGCTCCATAGATATATATGAATCATATGCTGCTCTATAAAGGTTGATGACCCCATAAGATGTCCCATATAAAGCATAAATGTTATGGCCGCATAAGATGCTCCATAGAATATGCCCCATAAGCTGCTCCATATATCCTGATGGCCCCATAAGATGCTCCATAGAAAATGCCCCATATGCTGCTCCATAAAGGTTATGGCCCCATAAGATGCTCCATAGAATATGCCTCATATGCTGCTTCGTAAAGGTTGATGGCTCCATATGCTGCACCGTAAAGGTTAATGGCCCCATAAGATGCTCCATAGAATATGCCCCATATGCTGCTGCTGCTGTTGCAAGTAAAAAAAAAAAATGACATGCTCTCCTCTCGTCGCTGGGGGCCAGGTGCCGGTGTCCTGAGCAGGTGTGGACTCCGGCGCGCCATGAGGGACAGGTGCCGGTGTCACCGCTGGCTCAGGCCCCTGGCACCTGCGATATACACCGGTCCCTCATTCCACCGCCACGAGCCGCTCTGTCTTCCGGGTCCTCTGTCAGTGACTGGTTGGGCAGAGGGAGTGCACTAACTACGTCATCGCGCCCTCTGACCTGAATGTCACAGCAAGAGGACGGGGAGGACAGAGCGGCGTGCAGCGGTGAAACGGGGACAAGTGAATATTGCACTGTTCTCCCGTCCTCCCCGTCTTACTCATCCCCTCCTGGCTCGTCTCTGCACTGCCTGCTTCTCCGATGCCGGCAGCTCCTTCCAGTGTTCAGCCGTCATGTGGTACCACTCATTAAAGCAATGAATATGTGCATATTCATTACTTTAATGAGTGGTACCATGTGACTGCTGAACACAGTCTCTGACGCCGCAGCTCTTCATATCTGAGAAGCAGAGACTGCATCAGGAGGGGGTGAGTATGATCTAACAGCCGCGCTCCCCCCTCCCAAGCAGACCCCCTGGTCTAAGACTCGAGTATAAGCCGAGAGGTGCACTATTAGCCTTAAAAAAATGGGCGGAAATTCTCGGCTTATATTCGAGTATATACGACATTATTATTCAAGGCAAAACTGCTCCAGCTCCTTCAAGTTAGGTGGCTTCCTCTGGTGAGCAGCAGTCTTCACTTCTGACCACAGATTTTCAATTGGATTAAGGTCTAAGCTTTGACTAGGCCCCTCCAAAATATTTACATGTTTCCCTTTTAAACCACTCAAGTGTTGCTTTAGCAGTATGCTTTGGGTCATTGTCTTGTGAGAAGGTGAACATCCCAGTCTCACATCACTGACAGATTGAAACATGTTTTGCTCTAAAATATCTCTGTATTTCACACCATCCATCTTCCCCCTTGATTCAGATCATTTTCATTGTCCCTGCTGCCGAAAAACATCCCCACAGCATGATGCTGGCTCCACCATGTTTCACTGTGGGGATGGTGTTCTTGGGGTGATGAGCTGTGTTGGTTTGGTGCCAGACATAGCGTTTACCTTGGTGTGGCCAAAAAGTTCAATTTTGTTCTCATCTGGCCACATCACCTTCCTCCACACAGTTGGGGAGTCTCCCACATGTCTTTTGGCAAACTCAAAACAAGCCTTACATTCTTCCTTAAAGGCCACCTCTATGGAGTGTACTGCTTATTGTGGTTGTATGGACAGATACTCCAATCTCTGCTTGGGAACTCTGCCGCACCTTCAGGGTTTACCTTTGGTCTCTGTGCTGCCTCTGATTAATGCCCTCCTTGCCCGGGCTGAGAGTTTTGGTGGCCGCCCTCTCTTAGCAGGTTTGTTGTGGTTCAATGTTCTTTCTATTTGGTGATTATGCAAATTGTCTCTTCAGAGAGGAAGAGGACTAGAACTCTAGTGCCACCTATTGGAGGTAGCAATACTAAAGGTCTATGTTGACCCTTTAACGAGCCTAGTTACATGACTTAGGATAAAAGCCAAGCCAGATTCTCCATTTGCAGACACTGTTTCGGGGTACTGCCCCTCATCAGTGCAAAGTGGGAGATCTGGTTTGGCTGTGAGAGAGGCGTCTGACCGATATCCAAGAAGTATCATTTCTCCTTGCGGAAAATGACATGCTAAGCATGTCGAGGTGAGGAGACTTAAAGCCACAATGCTCCTCTGGGAAATATGCTAATTATGCAAATTGTCTCTTCAGAGAGGAAGAGGACTAGAACTCTAGTGCCACCTATTGGAGGTAGCAATCCTAAAAGTCAATGTTGACACTGTAACGAGCCTAGTTACATGACTTAGGATAAAAGGTGATAATGGATTTGATGGTGCTCTGGGGATCATCAGAGATCGGGATATTTTTATAACCCAACCCTGACTTGTACATCTCAACAACTTTGTCCTTGACTTGTTTGTAGCTCTCCTTGGTCTTTATGGTGGTGGTTGGAGCTCTCCTTGGTCTTCATGGTGGTGTTTGGAGCTCGCCTTGGTCTTCGTGGTGGTTGGAGCTCGCCATGGTCTTCATGGTGGTGGTTGGAGCTCGCCATGGTCTTCATGGTGGTGGTTGGGAGCTCGCCATGGTCTTCATGGTGGTGGTTGGGAGCTCGCCTTGGTCTTCATGGTGGTGTTTGGAGCTCGCCTTGGTCTTCATGGTGGTGTTTGGAGCTCGCCTTGGTCTTCATGGTGGTGTTTGGAGCTCTCTTTGGTCTTCATGGTGGTGTTTGGAGCTCTCTTTGGTCTTCATGGTGGTGTTTGGAGCTCTCTTTGGTCTTCATGGTGGTGTTTGGAGCTCTCCTTGGTCTTCATGGTGGTGGTTGGAGCTCTCCTTGGTCTTCATGGTGGTGGTTGGAGCTCTCCTTGGTCTTCATGGTGGTGATTGGAGATCTCCTTGGTCTTCATGATGGTGTTTGGTTAGTGGTGCCTCTTGTTAATGGTGTTGTAGCCTTTGTGGCCTCTCATGAAAGATAAAGTGTATATACTGACAGACGTGACACTTTGATCGCACATAGTGGGACGTCCTGGCACTAAGCATGGGACCTATGAAAAGAATTGCTAGCACCAGATAAAAACAAAATAAGTAAAAAGCCAAGTTGCTGAATAATTTTGCAAGCCACTGTATTTTAAGCACACAGAAAAAAAGGGAAAGAACCAGGAATAAGATGGGGGCTGGGCAGAATTATCAGACAAGCGCCAAGGTATAAACATCAGAATAAAGCCAATGTGCATGAACATAGAATCATAGAATCGTCGAGTTGGAAGGGACCTCCTGGGCCATCTGGTCCAACCCCCTGCTCAAAGCAGGATTCGCTAAATCATCCCAGTCAGATGTCTGTCCAGCCTCTGTTTGAAGACTTCCATTGAAGGAGAACTCACCACTTCTCGTGGCAGCCTGTTCCACTCATTGATCACTCTAACTGTCAAAAAGTTTTTTCTAATATCTAATCTGTGTCTCCTCCCATTCAGTTTCATCCCATTGCTTCTAGTCTTTCCTTGTGCAAATGAGAATAAAGTTGATCCTTCTACAATGTGACAGCCCTTTAGATATTTGTAGACAGCTATTAAGTCTCCTCTCAGTCTTCTCTTTTACAAACTAAACATTCCCAAATCCTGCAACCTTTCCTCATAAGACAGGGTTTGCAGACCGGTCACCATTCTGGTCGCTCTTTTCTGAACTTGCTCCAGCTTGTTGATGTCTTTTTTAAAATGTGGTGCCCAAAACTGGACACAATATTCCAGATGAGGTCTGACCAAAGAGGAGTAGAGGGAAATAATGACTTCACGTGATCTAGACTGTATGCTTCTGTTAATACATCCTAGAATTGCATTTGCCTTTTTTGCTGCTGCATCACACTGTTGACTCATATTCAGTCTGTGATCTATTAGTATACCCAAGTCTTTTTCACATGTGCTGTCACTTAGCCCTATTCCTCCCATTCTATATATGCTTTTTTCATTTTTATTGCCCAGATGTAGTACTTTGCATTTCTCCCTGTTAAAAACCATTCTGTTAGTTGCTGCCCACTTCTCCAGTTTATTTAAATCTTTTTGAATCCTCTCTCTCTCTTCTCTAGTATTAGCTATCCCTCCTAGCTTTGTGTCATCAGCAAATTTAATCAGTTTACCCTCAATTCCTTCATCTAAATCGTTGATAAAGATGTTGAACAATACAGGGCCCAGGACAGAGCCCTGTGGTACCCCACTTGAGACATTCTTCCAACTGGATGTGCAGCCATTTACGACCACTCTTTGGGTCCGATCACTAAGCCAGTTATGAATCCACCTAACAGTTGCCTTGTCCATTCCATACTTAGTCATTTTATCAATAAGGATTGTATGAGAGACTTTGTCAAATGCTTTGCTGAAGTCAAGATATACTATATCTACAGCATTTCCTTGATCCACCCAATCAGTGATACCGTCATAGAAGGAAATTAAGTTAGTCTGACATGACTTATTAGTTAGAAACCCATGCTGACTCTGTTTAATCACTTCATTCTTATCCAGGTATTGACATACATGTTGTTTAATAATTTGTTCAAAGATCTTTCCTGGTATAGAAGTCAGACTCACCGGCCTATAGTTGCCTGGGTCCACCTTCTTCCCCTTTTTGAAGATAGGAACAACATTTGCTCTTCTCCAGTCTTCTGGCACTTCTCCTGTTCTCCAAGAATTTTCAAAGATTATGGAGAGGGGTTCAAAAATTTCTTCTGCTATCTCCTTCAGTACTCTGGGGTGTAATTCATCTGGACCTGGAGATTTGAATTCATTTAGGTTAGCTAAGTGTTTCCTCACTATCTTTCTGTTTATAGATATCCTGGATTCTTCTATTCCCTTAATAGGACAGTGAATAACAGTTGATGTTGCATTTCCTTTCTGAGAGAAAACAGATGCAAAATAGGAATTTAAAAGTTCAGCCTTCTCAACATCCTGTCTTACCATTTCATCATTTTCATCCTGTAAAAATCCTATAGCATCTTTGACTTTTCTTTTACTTTTGACATATCCCCAAAATCCTTTATTATTGCTTTTGACATCTCTTGCAAGCCTCAGTTCATTTTCAGCTTTAGCTAATCTGATTTGTGCCCTGCAGGTTCTGCAGACAGCATTAACATTAATATATTGGCATAGACATCTTGTGGGCAGACGAGGATCATTGTCCTATGGCACTGATACCAATATCGTTAAAGGGACAGTGACTCAATATAACATTTCCAATTAACTTTTTTCTTTCAGTCCTGTGAAAATGCCATTGTGTGCTGGAAACCGGGCAAAATGGAGGACGACATAGACAAGATCAAGCCAAGCGAATCTAATGTGACCATCCTGGGGAGGTTTGATTACAGCCAGTGCGATATCTGGTACATGAGATTCTCCATGGACTTCTGGCAAAAGGTTTGCTATACCGCCTGGTGTTTAGTGTTCAGGGACGAGTCTTTGTATACAGCACATGATGGATGTCTGCAGGGACTGGTGGGTTCCAGAATCTACATGTTCAATGTATTTACTATAGTGTAAAGGTAACATGACTGTTAAGGGTTGCTTGTCGCCTGGCCGGGCTTGCCTGGTTCGTGTGCTGATGATTTGGTGGCGTGTTGAAGACCCCTTTTTCGCTTCCATATTTGTATTCCTATAAATTGCAATATATAAAGTACAAGTGATCAAGAGAGGGCTAAGTGATCTAGAGGGAAAAAAATAGCTGTATAACGAACACCCCCCCCCCCCCCACCCCCCAATCTGTCATTGTGGTTTTTCTGCAAAAAGAAAAATATCAATAAGTAGTATGTATACCAAAATATAAAAAAAAATACAGCTGTACAATGGTGTCATTCTACACAACTTCTCCACCTTCAAAAAAAAGAAAAAAGCCCTCATATGGCTTTCAACGGTCAAATAAAAAAAAGTTCAGGAAAAAGCAGAAGCTGAAAAACCAAAAAGTGATCATGGGGTGAAAAAAAACAAAAAAAATTTTCCATATACAGTCTCCTTGTATTGTTTGTGTGGAGATTGGAGAGCTGCAACTTTATGGTGATTCGTATCTCTCTCTGCAGATGCTTGCACTCGGAAATCAGGTGGGGAAGCTGTATGTCTGGGACCTGGAGGTGGAGGATCCACACAAAGCCAAGTAAGTGCTGCTGCAGCCTGATGGAGCCACGGCCTGGTAGATCCGATTCCAGAGCTGTAGCTCTGAGCTCGCACTATGCACGCAGAGGACCGGGCTTTATGCCCCTTCATTATGATAGGTTCGACCACTGCACCATTAAAGGGAATTTGTTGCCAGAAAACCACCTATTGTTTAAATCAGGTTTGTTACTGTATATACTAGAGTATAAGCCGAGGCGCCTAATCTTGCCATGAAAAACTGGGAAAACTTATTGACTCGAGTATAAGCCTGGTATGCATGGCCATCTCATCCCTGGTCTACGGGAGTGGAGAGAGGTGAATATTGATGTCTTTTAAGTAGCGGCACACATGATCGCCCTACAGCTGACACTGTGCATGCTATTACAGAGATGTGAATATTCATTTCTCTTTAGCAGCCGGCTCCTGCCTCCTGTGACCACTGCTCAGTCACTGTCACTCCCCCTCAATCTTCTGGGACAATGACTCGAGTATAAGACGATGGGGGGCTTTTTCAGGACCACTTGAGTATATACGGCACTTTATATTTTGTAATTTTTTTTTTTTTTTAAACTACGTCATGATTATTATTTCAAACACCTCTATATACAATAGATAACACTGGATCCACCATTCACAATAGGTGATGTCACAGCTCACCTCCTCCTCCTCCTGTACAATGACTGATAACATATCTATGTACAGCTGAGAACACAGGAGCTACAGTAGGTAATGTCACAGCTCACTTCCCTCCCCCTGTCTTCATAATGACTTTTGCACACACTCCTTAGATGATTCAATACAAAAGTCAGGGTCAGAGTCTGTTCATTGTGGCTAATTTACAATCGAATTTCCTGATAAAGGGCCTTAGTCTAAAAAAAAAAAAAAAGCCCCAGAGACCAGTATTATTTTTTTTTTTTTTACAAAGTAAGAGTTGGCAGAAAAGCACTCTACCTCTGGGGCCAGGGAAACCTCAAGAAACATGGGCAGTGTCGTCTCCACACACTTTACATAAGTTAGTCATCAGTACTATCTTATGAGCGCTATAACCTGCTTTCTCCAGATTTGAGCCACCTTTCTCTCCTGAGCCTAACATTAATGCTAAAAAAAAAAAATTGATCTGGTGAAATGAGAGACTCTAATCAGATTACAGCTGTTGATTGAAATCTATGGAAAAGAGGGGAAGAAGAAACAGACACAAACAGATCACACAGCTTCTTTCAAGTAAGTATTTTATGTCATGCCAGAGCTGGATTCACATCTACACAGCTCACAGCTGGACTCACGGCTATGCTGATCATGGCTGGCTTTCACTGTTCCGCAGCTGGCTTTTATGGCTCCATGGTTGGGTAGGCTATTCTGATGTATATTGTCCTCCACGAGGCTGCTGCTTCTGAGCATGTACTAGATATAGACAGAAGAGAAATTAGTTTCTCATGTCTGTATGTGCTGTGTATGGGAGACATAGCAGCTAATCTACACCTGCTAGACCAGAGACAACTGAAAATTGGGTGGAAAGTGTAGAATCCAATCCAGCTGTAAGCAGCGTAGCTGTGAATCCAGCTGTGAGCAGCGTAGCTGTGAATCCAGCTCTGCAATGACATAAAACACTAGAAATCAGCAGCGAATGGCCAGAAATGGTGGTATTCCTCTTGTACACACACACACCCATGACAGCTTATTTTGAAAAGTCACTTGAAATGATGGGTACACTTAAAGACCGGTCATACTGCCGAGCCTCCTGAGATGAGGCGTGCATACGAGTAACCCATAATCCTCTCTTTGCAGGTGCACAACTCTCACTCATCCCAAATGCGCGGCTGCAATCAGACAAACGAGCTTCAGCAGAGACAGTAGCATCCTCATAGCGGTTTGCGATGACGCCACCATCTGGCGCTGGGACCGCCTCCGGTGAACCACCACCCTTCTCCTCCTTCCCTGATGAAAGACCAATGCAGTGTAACGTGCTCTGTCTGGCGACTAGTGTTTTGTAGGAGGCTTGTCAGCCAAAGCTGAGTTTAGTGAACCCCTCTTGTACTGTCAATGTGCTACAATTCAGCTGCTTTTATTAAAAAAAAAGACAAAAACAATTTTTTATTTTTGTACAGCTTTCTGTAACATCTGTAATGTTTTTACGGATTTTAATGTATTTACTGTCTGATGTATATGGCGTTTTTTGTATGATTGTGAGACATGGGACTCGTTGGGAAGATGGGACGGTTATGTTCCGCTTTTTGTAAATATTTTGTTTGTAGCCTTTTAAAGTAGTTGTTTTAATTTAAGAATATTGTGTTTTTGATGGTTACGGACTGTAACGTTGAAAATGAACTAAATCTAAAAAAAAAAAAATTTTAACTGCTCGGAAAGAGGCTGAACGTAAAACTATCACCATGCGTCATGTAATGGAGAAACGATAATAAAAAATTAACAATGAAAACTTGAATGTTCTGTTTTGTGATTTGGGTTCTCCTGCATTCAGGAAAATTGCAATTTGAACCTTTTAAATGGTCCCTGCACTAGTCATCTCTTAGATTATACGGTAAGTGAGGGCGGGTCTTTATCCTTTACAGCAGGGGTCCCCAACCGCCGGTCCGCGGCCCAGCACCGGGCCGTTGCAGTGCCCTTGCCGGTCCGCGGACACAAGGGGAGCCGGGGGGCGGTGCAGCAGCTGATACTCACCCTGCATCCCGCGGCGGCTTCATCCAGCGCTGAGCGGTCACGTGCTACCGCTCATTTAAGGTCATGAATATCGACGCCACTCATCTCCCATAGGCGTGGCGTCCATATTCATGGCCCTTAATGAGCGGTAGCACGTGACCGCTCCGCACAGGAAGAAGCTGAAGCGTAGCGAGATGCAGGGACGTGCAGCGACGGGAAGGAAGTTCAGCGACGTGAGGGTAAGTATGATGGGGAGGATGGGGGAGCCAAGCGGAGCCATAAATATAAGGGAGAGAGAGTGGGAGCGGAGCCATATACACAGGGGAGGGAGAATGGGAGCGGAGCCATATACACAGGGGAGGGAGAGTGGAAGCGAAGCCATATACACGGGAGGGAGAATGGGAGCGAAGCCATATACACAGGGGAGGGAGAGTGGGAGCAGAGCCATATATACAGGGGAGGGAGAATGGGAGCGGAGCCATATATACAAGGGAGGGAGAGTGGGAGCGGAGCCATATACACGGGAGGGAGAATGGGAGCGGAGCCATATACACAGGGGAGGGAGAATGGGAGCGGAGCCATATACACAGGGGAGGGAGAATGGGAGCGGAGCCATATACACAGGGGAGGGAGAATGGGAGCGAAGCCATATACACAGGGGAGGGAGAATGGGAGCGAAGCCATATACACAGGGGAGGGAGAGTGGGAGCGGAGCCATATACACAGGGGAGGGAGAATGGGAGTGGAGCCATATACACAGGGGAGGGAGAATGGGAGCAGAGCCATATATACAAGGGAGGGAGAGTGGGAGCGGAGCCATATATATAGGGGAGGGAGAGTGGGAGCGGAGCCATATATACAAGGGAGGCCGGGAGAGTGGGAGCGGAGCCATATATACAAGGGAGGCCGGGAGAGTGGGAGCGGAGCCATCCATACAGGATGGGACAGGGGAGCCATGTATACAGGATAGAAGAGTGGGAGCAGAGCCATGCATACAGGATGGGAGGAAGGGAGCGGAGCCATGTATAAAGGATGGGAGAGAGGGAGCAGAGCCATGTATACTGGATGGGACAGGGGAGCCATGCATACAACAGGGGGAGCCACACAGAGCTGGACGAGGGGGACCACACATACATTTTCTGATGATTAGAAAATAATCAGCATGTACAGTACTCCAGTACAATTGTTCTTAAGTGCTCAATGCTCCATTTCCTTGTAGGTTCCAATCATCATTAGCAGTGACGGTCATCAGTAGAAGTAGCCCAGTGCTCCCACTGAAACAGGGAAACAAGCCAGGTGCTCCCACTCATTCAAAACCTATGGTGAGTTGAGTCACATTAAAAATGTTATAATTAAATGATAAATATGCACTGCTAAACTACAACCGCGTCCATAGCCCTGCCCCCTTATGACCAAAGCCCCGCCCCTGTCACACCTCCATCCCTGCCCTGCCGGGGCATGGAAGAATGGTCTTGGTTCAAGGCGGTCCATGGTGCAAAAAAGGTTGGGGACCACTGCTTTACAGGAAGTGGGCGGCATGTCTTTACTCTTTACATTAAGTGGGTGGCGTGTCTACAGGAAGTGGGCAACATGTCTACATTAAGTGGGTGGCGTGTCTACAGGAACTGGGCAACATGTCTACATTAAGTGGGAGGCGTGTCTACTGGAAGTGGGCAACATGTCTACATTAAGTGGGAGGCGTGTCTACTGGAAGTGGGCAACATGTCTACATTAAGTGGGTGGCGTGTCTACTGGAAGTCGGCAACATGTCTACATTAAGTGGGTGGTGTGTCTACAGGAAGTGGGCAACATGTCTACATTAAGTGGGTGGCGTGTCTACAGGAAGTCGGCAACATGTCTACATTAAGTGTCTGCATTGTGATTGCTATAAGTGTGTGCTAGAAGTGTGAAGATTAATTTAAGAATTAAAACCAGAAGGATGAATACAGACTGTGCCCTGCTACCTGCCACCATCGCACTCTAACAAGCATCTCTATTCTTCCGACAGGTATGTCCATCCACCCAGCTCTCCTGCTCTCCTGCTGTCTGTCTATGAAGGACACACAGTGCGTCACCCAGCTTTGCACATAGACTTGCCTCTGCACCTAGCATTCACATGGTATGTCCATCCACCCAGCTCTCCTGCTCTCCTGCTGTCTGTCTATGAAGGACACACAGTGCGTCACCCAGCTTTGCACATAGACTTGCCTCTGCACCTAGCATTCACATGGTATGTCCATCCACCCAGCTCTCCTGCTCTCCTGCTGTCTGTCTATGAAGGACACACAGTGCGTCACCCAGCTTTGCACATAGACTTGCCTCTGCACCTAGCATTCACATGGTATGTCCATCCACCCAGCTCTCCTGCTCTCCTGCTGTCTGTCTATGAAGGACACACAGTGCGTCACCCAGCTTTGCACATAGACTTGCCTCTGCACCTAGCATTCACATGGTATGCCTTTCAGCTAACCCCAGCTTACCCCAGTGTTATTTATGACCTTGTTTACTCTGGCTTGATCATATACATCTGGTCCACTCTTAATTGTCTGGCCAAGATGAGCAGAGACCACTCCTCTCTGCTTCACACCTGACTGCACTTAGTTGTACATATATTGCAGAGTACAAGTCTGCATAGACTTCAGTCTGCATTGTGATTGCTAGAAGTGTGTGCTAGAAGTGTGAAGATTAATTTAAGAATTAAAACCAGAATGGAACCAGAAGGGAACTGAAGGTAACTGGACACAGTCACTGTAAACAATGTTTCTGTTTGTTTTCACTTTCACCCCAATAATCCTTCACTTTCTGCTAATTCCCCTAATCCCTACTCCTAGTAAGGAACTGTTCATCTCTTCTTCAATCCTCCCCATCCACCTCACCTCCGCCTCAAAACTGTTCCTTAACATACAATCCTCTGTCTCCAAACACAGACAGCCCCCTCATGCCCTCTCCTGCTCCCACCTGCTAACACTTTCTCTGCTCCTTCTCACTGCTGGTGATATCTCTCCAAATCCTGGTCCTCCTCACCACATTCCCACAGTCATTTCTACCTCCCATCCACGCTCTATCACAACCTTCCGTAACCTCTCCAACCTTATACCCATTCACCCAGCCCCCGCTTCCCCAGTCCCACTAACAGGAGCTCTGTGGAACGCTCGCTCTGTCTGCAACAAGCTTTCCTACATCCATGATCTTTTCGTTACTACCAAACTCTCCTTCCTCGCATCACCGAAACCTGGCTCACCCCTTCTGACACAGCCTCTCCTGCTGAACTTTCGTATGGCGGCTTCCACCTTTCTCACACCCCCCGCCCCAGCAGCAAACATGGTGGAGGAGTTGGTTTTCTCCTGTCAGATACCTGCTCCTTCACCCCAATCCCACTGCCACCCTCTGTTACCCTCCCTTCCTTTGAGGTGCACTCTGTGCGCATCTACTCCCCCTCCAACCTCCAACTGGCTGTCATCTACCGCCCCCCAGGGCCAGCCACCACCTTCTTTGACCACTTCACCACCTGGTTACTTCATTTCCTTTCCGCGGACATCCCTACTATCATCATGGGCGACTTCAACATCCCCATTGACACTTCCCTCTCAGCTGCCACTAAACTTCTATCTCTCACTTCCTCCTTCGGCCTCACTCAATGGTCTTCTACAGCCACCCACAAAGATGGCCACACACTGGACCTCATCTTCACCCGCCTCTGCTCCCTATCTAACCTCTCTAACTCACCTCTTCCTCTCTCTGACCACAACCTGCTCACATTCTCTTCCCTCTTCACTCCATGTCTACAATCCCCACCCCACAAACTTTCACACCCTCGCAGGAATCTTAAACACCTTGACCTACACTCATTCTCCGAATCCCTCCTCCCTCTTACAGATATAAGTTCCTTACACAATGCGGATGACGCTGCCGCTCTATATAACACCACAATAGCTGTAGCTTTGGAATCCGCTGCCCCACTTACACATACCAAAACTCGCAAAATCAACAGACAGCCCTGGCACACCAGCCTGACCAAAGAGCTGAGGCGAGCTTCCAGGGCTGCTGAGCGCAGATGGAAAAGATCCCACTCCAACGAGCATTTCATCGCATTCAAACAGTCCCTCACTACTTTCAAGACCACACTCGCCACAGCTAAACAAACCTACTTCTCATCTCTCATATCCTCCCTGTCTCACAACCCTAAACAGTTATTCAACACCTTCAATTCTCTCCTCCGCCCCCCAGCACCTCCTCCCTCCCCACTCATCTCAGCTGAAGACTTTGCCTCATTTTTCAAGCAGAAAATTGATAACATCAGGGACAGTTTTGGTCAACAACCCCCAGAGCCCTTCCTCCCGACTTCCCAGCCCTCCACCTTCAAAACCAACTTCTCCACCATTACAGAAGATCGACTCTCCACTCTACTCTCAAGATCACATCTCACCACCTGTGCACTCGACCCGATCCCATCCCACTTCATCCCAAACCTCACCACAGTCTTCATCCCAACCCTAACCCATCTCTTCAACCTATCACTAACAACTGGTGTTTTCCCCTCAAGCTTTAAACATGCCTCCATCACACCTATCCTCAAAAAGCCCTCTCTTGACCCATCCTCTGCATCTAGCTATCGCCCTATATCACTTCTCCCATACGCCTCCAAGCTACTGGAACAACACGTCTACCTTGAACTGTCCTCCCATCTCTCTTCTTGCTCCCTCTTCGACCGCTTACAATCTGGCTTCCGGTCACACCACTCCACTGAAACTGCCCTTACTAAGGTCACCAATGACCTCTTAACTGCCAAGAGCAAGCGACACTACTCTGTCCTCCTCCTCCTGGACCTGTCGGCTGCCTTTGACACAGTGGACCATTCCCTATTATTACAGACCCTCTCATCCCTCGGCATCACAGACTTGGCCCTCTCCTGGATCTCATCATACCTAACAGACCGGACATTCAGCGTCTTCCACTCACACACCACCTCCTCACCTCGCCCCCTATCTGTCGGAGTCCCACAAGGTTCAGTCCTAGGGCCCCTGCTGTTCTCTATTTACACCTTTGGCCTGGGACAGCTCATAGAATCTCATGGCTTTCAGTATCATCTTTATGCTGATGACACACAGATCTACATCTCTGGACCAGATATCACCTCCCTACTAACCAGAATCCCTCAATGTCTGTCCACTATTTCATCCTTCTTCTCCACTAGATATCTGAAACTCAACATGGACAAAACAGAATTCATCATCTTTCCCCCATCTCACGTGACCCCCCCTACGAACCTATCAATTACAGTAAATGACTGCCCACTCTCCCCAGTCCCACAAGCTCGCTGCCTCGGAGTAATCCTTGATGCTGATCTCTCCTTCAAACCACATATCCAAACCCTTTCCACTTCCTGCCGACTTCAACTCAAAAATATTTCACGCATCCGTTCATTCCTCACCCAAGAATCTGCAAAAACCCTAGTCCATGCCCTCATCATCTCTCGCCTTGACTACTGCAACCTCATGCTCTGCGGCCTCCCCTCAAACACTCTCGCACCCCTCCAATCTATTCTAAACTCTGCTGCCCGGCTAATCCACCTGTCCCCCCGCTATTCCCCAGCTTCTCCCCTCTGTCAATCCCTTCACTGGCTCCCAATTGCCCAGAGACTCCATTACAAAACCCTAACCATGACATACAAAGCCATCCACAACTTGTCTCCTCCATACATCTGTGACCTCGTCTCCCGGTACTTTCCTGCACGCAACCTCCGATCCTCACAAGATCTCCTTCTCTACTCCCCTCTTATCTCCTCTTCCCACAATCGCATACAAGATTTCTCTCGCGCATCACCCCTACTCTGGAACTCTCTACCACAACATATCAGACTCTCACCTACCATCGAAACCTTCAAAAAGAGCCTGAAGACCCACCTCTTCCGACAAGCCTATAACCTGCAGTAACCACCGATCGACCAAACCGCTGCACGACCAGCTCTACCCTCGCCTACTGTATTATCACCCATCCCTTGAAGATTGTGAGCCCTCGCGGGCAGGGTCCTCTCTCCTCCTGTACCAGTTATGACTTGTATTGTTTAAGATTATTGTACTTGTTTTTATGTATACCCCCCTCACATGTAAAGCGCCATGGAATAAATGGCGCTATAACAATAAATAATAATAATTAAGTGGGTGGCGTGTCTACAGGAAGTGGGCAACATGTCTACATTAAGTGGGTGGCGTGTCTACAGGAAGTGGGCAACATGTCTACATTAAGTGGGTGGCGTGTCTACAGGAAGTGGGCAACATGTCTACATTAAGTGGGTGGCGTGTCTACTGGAAGTGGGCAACATGTCTACATTAAGTGGGTGGCGTGTCTACTGGAAGTGGGCAACATGTCTACATTAAGTGGGCAACATGTCTACATTAAGTGGGTGGCGTGTCTACTGGAAGTGGGCTGCATGTCTCTACTCTTTACATTAAGTAGGTGGCGTGTCTACAGGAAGTGGGCGGCATGTCTTTACATTAAGTGGGTGGCGTGTCTACTGGAAGTGGGCTGCATGTCTCTACTCTTTACATTAAGTAGGTGGCGTGTCTACAGGAAGTGGGCAACATGTCTTTACATTAAGTAGGTGGCGTGTCTACTGGAAGTGGGCTGCATGTCTACTCTTTACATTAAGTAGGTGGCGTGTCTACAGGAAGTGGGCAACATGTCTTTACATTAAGTAGGTGGCGTGTCTACAGGAAGTGGGCGGCATGTCTTTACTCTTTACATTAAGTGGGTGGCGTGTCTACAGGAAGTGGGCGGCATGTCTTTACATTAAGTGGGTGGCGTGTCTACAGGAAGTGGGCGACATGTCTTTACATTAAGTAGGTGGCGTGTCTGCTGGAAGTGGGCTGCATGTCTCTACCCTTTACATTAAGTAGGTGGCGTGTCTACAGGAAGTGGGCAACATGTCTACATTAAGTGGGAGGCGTGTCTACAGGAAGTGGGCAACATGTCTACATTAAGTGGGTGGCGTGTCTACAGGAAGTGGGCAACATGTCTACATTAAGTGGGTGGCGTGTCTACAGGAAGTGGGCAACATGTCTACATTAAGTGGGTGGCGTGTCTACAGGAAGTGGGCGGCATGTCTACATTAAGTAGGTGGCGTGTCTACTGGAAGTGGGCTGCATGTCTCTACTCTTTACATTAAGTGGGTGGCGTGTCTACTGGAAGTGGGCTGCATGTCTATACTCTTTACATTAAGTAGGTGGCGTGTCTACAGGAAGTGGGCGGCATGTCTTTACATTAAGTAGGTGGCGTGTCTACTGGAAGTGGGCTGCATGTCTCTACTCTTTACATTAAGTGGGTGGCGTGTCTACTGGAAGTGGGCGGCATGTCTTTACATTAAGTGGGTGGCGTGTCTACTGGAAGTGGGCAACATGACTTTACATTAAGTAGGTGGCGTGTCTACAGGAAGTGGGCAACATGACTCTTTACATTAAGTAGGTGGCGTGTCTACAGGAAGTGGGTAACATGTCTTTACATTAAGTAGGTGGCGTGTCTACAGGAAGTGGGCAACATGTCTTTACATTAAGTAGGTGGCGTGTCTACAGGAAGTGGGCGGCATGTCTTTACTCTTTACATTAAGTGGGTGGCGTGTCTACAGGAAGTGGGCGGCATGTCTTTACATTAAGTGGGTGGCGTGTCTACAGGAAGTGGGCGGCATGTCTTTACATTAAGTAGGTGGCGTGTCTACAGGAAGTGGGCGACATGTCTTTACATTAAGTAGGTGGCGTGTCTACAGGAAGTGGGCTGCATGTCTCTACCCTTTACATTAAGTAGGTGGCGCGTCTACAGGAAGTGGGCAACATGTCTTTACATTAAGTGGGTAGCGTGTCTACAGGAAGTGGGCGGCATGTCTTTACGTTAAGTGGGTGGCGTGTCTACAGGAAGTGGGCGGCATGTCTTTACATTAAGTAGGTGGCGTGTCTTTACGTTTTACATTAAGTGGGTGGCGTGTCTTTACGTTTTACATTAAGTGGGTGGCGTGTCTACAGGAAGTGGGGGCGTGTCTTTACATTAAGTGGGTGGCGTGTCTTTACGTTTTACATTAAGTGGGTGGCGTGTCTTTACATTTTACATTAAGTGGGTGGCGTGTCTACAGGAAGTGGGGGCGTGTCTTTACGCTACATTGAGTGGGGACGTGTCTTTACTCTTTACATTAAGGCTACTTTTACACTTACCGCTTTTTTGCGCTCCGTTATTGCGGCCTGTTTTTGCGGGCCATTTCGCCGCGTTTTTTACAGTCTGCCTCATTAACGGACCGCAAAAAAGCTTGTGGATCGCCGTTTTTTATTTTTCCAATATTATGTAAATAGTATTGGGGAAAAAAACGGCTTTCCGCAAAACCGGAAGTCGTCAGTTTTTCCATGGGGGCCGTGTCCATACGCCGTGAAAAAGATCGCGCAAGCACAATCTTATCACGGCCGCAAATACGGCACACCGTGGAATTTTTGTGGGCCGATTTTGTGGCCCCATAGAAATCTATTGGGGCCGCAAAATCGCCCCGCAAAAACACGCGAAGTGTAAAAGCAGCCTAAGTGGGGGGGCATGTCTTTACTCTTTACATTAAGTGGGGGGCTTGTCTTTACTCTTTACATTAACTCATAACGACCAGGGGAATTTTTGGTTTTGCATTTTCATTTTTCCCTCCCCTTCTTTCCAGAGCCATAACTTTTTTTATTTTTCCGTCAATATGGCCATGTGAGGGCTTGTGTTTTGTTTTTTTTTGCTGGACGAGTTGTATTTTTAAACGACACCATTGGTTTCACCATGTCGTGTACTGCAAAACAGGAAAAAAATTCCAAGTGCAGTGAAATTGCAAAAAAAGTGCAATCCCACACTTGTTTTTTGCTTGGCTTTTTTGCTAGGTTCACTAAATGCTAAAACTGACCTGCCATTATTATTCTCCAGGTCATTGCGTTCATAGACACCAAACATGTATAGGATCTTGTTTATTTAAGTGGTGAAAAAAAATTCCAAAGTTTGTTTAAAAAAAAAAAAAGTGCCATTTTCTGAGACCCGTCTCCATTTTTCGTGATCTTGGGTTGGGTGAGGGCTTATTTTTTCCGTGCTGGGCTGTCGTTTTTAATGATACCACTTTTGTGCAGATATGTTCTTTTGATCACCCATTATTGCATTTTAATGCAATGGCACAGTTACCAAAAAAACGTAATTCTGGCGGTTTGATTTTTTTTCTCGCTACGCCGTTTAGCGATTGGTTTAATGCTTTTTTTTTATTGATCGGGCGATTCTGAATGTGATGATACCAAATATGTGTATGTGTGATTTTTTTTTTTTTTAATTGTTTTATTTTGAATGAGGCGAAAGGGGGGTTATTTTTTTTTTTTCATATTTTTTTAAAACCTTATTCTTTTTAAATTTTGGCATGCTTCAATAGCCTCCATGGGAGGGTAGAAGCATCCCATACTTGATTGGCTCTGCTACATATAGGCGATGAGCATATCGCCTATATGTAGCAGAATTACTGCATTGCTATGAGCGCCGACCACCGGGTGGCGCTCATAGCAATGCGGCATCAACAACCATAGAGGTCTCCAGGAGACCTTTGGTTGTTATGCCAACGCATCTCTGACCCCCGATCACGTGGCGGGGGTCAGCGATGCGCGCAGTTCCAGCCGCATGCCTGGCAGCGTTTGTTAAATGCCGCTGTCATCGTTTGACAGCGGCGTTTAACTAATAGGCACAGGTGTATCGCGATTCCACCTGCGCCTAATGCGGGCACGTCAGCTGTTCAAAACAGCTGACATGTCCTGGCTTTGATGCAGGCTCACCGCCGGAGCCCTCATGAAAGCAGGGGAGACGACCAATGACGGGCTATGCCCGTCATTGGACGTTAAGGGATTAATGTAGGAAATCAAGTATTCATGTAATGCTGTATGTACCGTTTATCAGCCTGAATATGTAACAATACAGACACAGAGGGCTATTAAATGCATAAAGCATGTAAGAAGATGATATGCCCATCATTGGACATTAAGGGGTTAAGTGGGCGGCATGTCTTTACTCTTTACATTAAGCGGGGGGCATGTCTTTACAGGAAGTGGGGCGAGTCATCGTTTTGTTGAGGAGAGCCTTAAGTTCAAATACACTTGAGGTTAATTAAGTATCATTTCACCTTACATGAGCTTTTTCAGATCAAAGTGTGACACTAAAGACGGCTGCCATGTCCTGCTTGCCTCATGCCATGTGCTATTGGAACTGGAATTTCCAGTTTAGCCAAACCACCATGTGCTCCAAGGATCCACCCACGACGACGCCCACTGTGATGACCTCATGGACCAACCCAGACAGATGACCTCATGGATCCGCCCGGACTAGCTCACTGCCCAACCCACTAACCAATGGAATACATCCGAACACTCCCATTCTAGAGTTAACCGAGTCCCCTTACAGGGGATATATAAATCTATGTTTGAATCAATAAACGCTCTCTCACTCTTGTGCCTCTTGGAGCTATGCCATAGATTGATCAAAGAGACATTACAGCCGACTATGTGTGGTGTGATTCTTTTAGTGGCCCCTGATCAATACCCATTGGGCCAGGGGCAGGCAACTATTGAACATCTATTGTTCAACCTAACATTTTTGGCGCCCAACGTGGGGCCAGCAGAGGATGATGTCCTAAACCCTGAGGACCGGTGAATGGGACGGCAGGACGCGCTGGATGCCCCGAACCAGGAGACTGATCACCTTATCAGAACACGGTAAGTCTGCTGATTTTTGTAATCTCTAGTTTTTACCGTTGTCCTTCGGGGTATCCTGTGCAGATTGCCTGACTGTGTCCGGTTTTCGAGGTATCTGTAAGATGGCAGAAGGGTCTCTCGGCTGCTGGCCATTTAATGCAAGAACCGTCATGTGTATTAGTTTCCTGCTGCTTGTTATGTGTTTGTGCTGAGGGGAGATGACTGCTAAATATGAGGGCAAGTTAGTTTTTCAGCAGTGTCCGAGAAGAAAAAAAACCCGGAACAAGTAGTAAGTGTGTGCTGCAGATATTGTCTGTAGTATCTCAGGTTTGTCATCTCCCCCGTCTTATTGTTTGGTTTTGTGTAAAACAATGTAAAAAGAGGCCTATTAAGCTGTGTGACTGCCAGAAGGGGGAAGTATACAGCCCATGGAGTGGAAGATTGTCTTGAAAATAAAAAGGAAAGGTATCTTAGAAGAAAATGGATTGCTGTCTATTGCTAGGGCATGGGAAAGTCTCTAAAAGTCTGTATAGAGAGAATTTGGTAGAAGAGGAAAGGAATAAAAAGGACAGAGTTTTGCGTTATGTGTATTACAAAAATGCATCCTTTGAGCGGCCACCACCGTATAATGGTGGCACGGAGCCATGTGTTTCATGTTATGGCAGCCAATTTTGTGTACAGAGCCATGTGGTTTTTTGGCAGCCATCTTGGGAATGGCAAATGTGTGTCTTATGGCGGCCATTTTGGGAATGGCAAATGCGTTCTACTGGCATCCATCTTGGGAATGGCAAATGTGTGTCTTCTGGCGGCCATCTTGGGAATGGCAAGTGTGTGTCTTATGGCGGCCATCTTGGCAAAGGCAAGTGTGTGTCTTCTGGCGGCCATCTTGGAACATCGCCCCAGATCATACAACAGTACATGGTTGTTGCCTGTGTTACGATTTTCAGTTCTGTACAGGAGAAAGTAGGTCTGGAGTGACCGACTCGACCTATAGGGGCGCGTTCCTTGGAGTGATTGAGTCAGTGCGTAGCCTATATACCTCTTGATGTACCCATAATTGCATAGTGACACTTAACATTGCTGGTTTAGGGTTTCCACGGTAGGATCAAGAAAAGAAGGTTAATAAAGTATTTAGGGGGGACTGTTGAGGAGAGCCTTAAGTTCAAATAATTAACCTCAAGTGTATCATTTCACCTTACATGAGCTTTTTCAGATCAAAGTGTGACACTAAAGCCGGCTGCCATGTCCTGCTTGCCTCATGCCATGTGCTATTGGAACTGGAATTTCCAGTTCAGCCAAACCACCATGTGCTCCAAGGGTCCACCCATGACGACGCCCACTGTGATGACCTCCTGGACCAACCCAGACAGATGACCTCATGGATCCGCCCGGACTAGCTCACTGCCCAACCCACTAACCAATGGAATACATCCGAACACTCCCATTCTAGAGTTAACCGAGCCCTCTTACAGGGGATATATAAACCTATGTTTGAATCAATAAACGCTCTCTCACTCTTACGCCTCTTGGAGCTATGCCATAGATTGATCAAAGAGATATTACATCCGACTATGTGTGGTGTGATTCTTTTAGTGGCCACTGATCAATGCCCATTGGGCCAGGGGCAGGCAATAATTGAACATTATTTATTGTTCAACCTAACAGTTTTATAGGAAGTGGGAGTGTGACATCTCTATAGGAAGTGGGTTCGGGTCATTTTCACTTTACAGTGCTACAGAAGTGTTCGTTTTTGTCTCTGCTCCTGCTTTCCTGTCGGTCACACTACAATGAGGCATAGCAGAGGTGGGCTTTTATTTCAGAGCAGTTAAGTCAATGGGCAGTGGAAGCTGCAAAGCATGTTGACATGTGAGTAAAAAGAAGTTCCAGCACGTACAGTGCTGGCAGAATGCTGATGAAAAGGGACCTCCCATTTAATTGTGGCTGACGAGTAACAGCATGAGAATCGGGACAGTTCCAGGACATATTAGACCGGTTTGTTCACCGAAAGAAAGACTGCTTTGCTAGATGTTACGAGAACAATGTACACGTTACAGGGTTTGTATACCACTAGACTACACCTTATTAACCCTTTTGGGCAACTGTATGTCCTAAGCTTGGTTGTCCACATGTGTGGAGCGGACTTGGAAGCTGAGCTCCCTCCTAACATGATGGATGCCTACTAATAGCTGAGCTCTGATTGCTGCTAAGAGATTGACAGTGGCATCTAAATGGTTAACATCTAATATGCAGAGTGTGAAGAAAGCCTTAAACAGGCACACTAAAAATATTAAAAATGATCTGACGCTACCAGTTATGACTCCTCAAACCACTCCACCTACAAAGCACCATCCTGAGACTTCTAATCAGTCTCAAGGTGGATAAACTGAAGATCCATATCGCCTTATAACCATTCCTCTTACTTCAAACTAGTATGTGCTACCTTACACTTTGTCCATTCCTGTGCACATCCCCAGTCACTGTAAACTTGTCAGCTCAAGCCACACCTCGTCCATGACTTCACCAATCAGAGATGAGCTGTTCAAAGCATAGACTGGAGAGCTCTACTCTCTGTGCTTAGAAGGAGCTGTGATAGCTCAGGAACAGAGCTGAATTTTAATAGCAAGTAAATTATGAAGTTTCTTAATTTATTATAGTCTTTACATTGCCTTCATAATCTGTGCACCTGGAAAACAGCAGCCTAAGTGGCGTCAGTGGTAGTCACTGAGGTTGTGCAGACGCCCCACCTGACACGCGGTGAACTGACAGCGTGGGAAAATGTTCAGAACCTTTCCCACGCTAATCAGTTCATCTCCGGTCATGCGAGGAGGCTGTACAGGCAGCTTTTCCTTCATTCCTCCGTGGTTTACAGCCGGGCTGGTCGCAATAGCACCGCTCCCGATTGTAAACTATTTAACCCCTTGAGATGGATTGCAGCGTGTGACATGACTGTATGGCGGATAGATATGGGATATTGTTGCTTTTTTATTCTGGATTTTTTTTAACAGGAGAACGATGGCTTCGATTGGATTGGGAGTGAAATAAAGATTATGAAAATGTGTGTTTATTTCATTAAAAGTCTTCATTCTTAATGTGTGTTTTTCTTTTTTATCCCTTTCAGACTAGTGGATTAATAATGGAGAGGTGTCTTATTGACACCTCTCCATTATTAACCAGGCTTAATGTCACCTTACAATAGCAAGGTGACAGTAGACCCTTATTACTCCATATGCCACCCGCTACAGGGCAGTGGGAAGAAAGCGGGTAAGTGCAGAATTAGCGCATCTTACAGATACTCCTTTACTGGGGTGGCTGGGGGCAGATGTTTTTAGCCAGGGGGGCTCAAACACAATGGTCCCTCTCTAGGCTATTAATATCTGCCCTCAGGCACTGGCTTGCCCTCTCTGGTGGAGAAATTTGGGGGGAGCCCACAAAAGTTTTTTCTGTGAATTAATCCTTTAACACCTACAGCTCTAAAATTTTACACACACACACTACTAACATTATTAGTGAGGGACATATATAAATCTAATGGATGTGCAATGGTTTACTGTATGTAAACCATGTCTCATATCCTGCCGGGTTCTGTAATGATTTTACAGATGCCAACAATTGAATTATCGGACATTCTGCTATCTAGCGCTCTATGAAATATAAATATCTATATACATAATTGCCTTAAATCTTCCGTCATCCACTTCCGTCTGGACGTCCCCGAATCCCATAATCCACCGCGCTGAACCAGAAGTACGCCGACCACCATTTTGGAACACTCAAGTGATGCCGCTCGGATCCACACCGCCGCTGCGATCCCAACCGCTGCTCGGATCAAGACTGCTGCTGCGATCCCGACTGCTGCTGGGATCCCGGCCGCTGCTTGGATTGGGTGCAGCCACCCTCTGGTGGCGCCGCACACCATCTCCAGCACAGGCCGCAAAACACCGTCTTTCCTGCACGCTGTGAGAGGGGTGTAACGAGAGGGTGTAATGGGGGAGTAATGAGAGGGATGCTGCCGCCTGACCCCCGCCAGGACCCACCACCTGACTACATGCGCCGGTTCCCGCCGCTGCCTGCCCACCCACCTCCGTGCAATCACAGCTGGCAGGAAAGACCGCGGCTTGAGGCCTGTGCTGGGATCCCGGCCGCTGCTTGGATTGGGTGCGGCCACCCTCTGGTGGCGCCGCACACCATCTCCAGCACAGGTCGCAAAACACCGTCTTTACTGCCGGTTGTGACGGCACAGAAGTGGGTGGGTCACCACCCCCAGTGCCGCAAAGCTACCCCCATCGTGATGTTACTGCCCTCCCGATGCGATAGCATCGGGCACACATCTAGTGTATATATATGTGTCAATGACATATATATATATATATATATATATACCTATACTATATGTATACATGTATTCTATCTTTTCTATTTTAACCTGTCAGTGTGATTTTACAGTATAGCGCACTGAATTGCCGGCTTTTCTAAAGGACACCGGGTGCGTATTTCTCCCAGTCACACGTATGGTCCATGTGTAATTCGTTTTTTTCTCGCACCCATAGACTTGCATTGGCGAGTCTCAGCCAAGATACGGTGGAAATATGGGCAAGAAAAAAATCAGATGATGGGAGCTGCCCCATAGATTAACATTGGTCCGAGTGCTATGCAATTTTTTATTGCATAGCACTCGTCCGTATTTCTCTCTAGTGTGACCGCGGCCTTAAACATAGTCTTGGGTTCAAATCCCACCAAGGACAACATCTGCAAGGAGTTTGTATGTTCTCCCCGTGTTTGCGTGGGTTTCCTACAGGTTCTCTGGTTTCCTTCCACATTCCAAAAACATACTGATAGGGAATCTAGATTGTGAGCCCCATCGGAGTTGGTGGTGATAATGTCTGTAAAGCGCTGTGGAATTAATGGCACTATATAAATGAGTAAAAAAATAAAATAAAAATATATTCATTATTTAAACTAGGGGTCAGTGAGGGAGCAGTGACCTATCAGAAGCCATACACATGAATACCTAATCAGAGACCACATGAAGACCCCCCCCTCAGAGGCCGCCTTGGAGCACGAGCATATCATTAGCTCAAAACTGAAAATAAAGATTACACAACAACCACAAGACTCAATTCATCACCAGGTATCATTGTAATCAGTATAACGGCGCCGACCTGACACTGTCTGTAGGTTACTGTGCACAATCCTGCTGACAGGGGCACTTTAATCCAGGGTTCCCCAACTCCAGTCCTCAAGGCCCACCAACAGATCATGTTTTCAGTATTTCCTTTGTATTGCACAGTGAAGCAATTATCACCTGAGCAATACTAAGGAAATCCTGAAAACATGATCTGTTGGTGGGTCTTGAGGACTGGAGTTGGGGAACCCTGCTTTAATCCCTTCATGACATGCGTCGTACTAGTACGGTGCATGTCGTGACCCCCCATTGATGTGGGCTCTGGTGCTGAGCCTACAACTTTGCCGGCACATGTCAGCTGTTTTGTACCTGTAACAGCCGCGGGTGGAATTGCGATCAACCTGCTGCTGTTAACCCGTTAAATGCTGCTGTCAATGTCTGACACCAGCATGTAATGTGATTGCGCTGGAAGCGCGTCACTAATCCCGTCCATCTATGGATAGATATATCTACGGAGAGATATATCTATGGATAGATATATCAATGGATAGTTAGAAAGATATATGGATAGATAGATATGGATATAGATACATAGATAAATAATAGCAAGGCCGATGGCTATTATTGAACAATATGTTTAATTTTTAAAAACAAACAGGAAAAAAATGGTGTGGACTCCCGTGCAATTTTCTGCACCAGAGAGGGAAAGCCGACCGCCGGGAGCCAATATTTGTAGCCTCTGGAAGGGGGTAATACCCATGGCCCTTTCCTAGGCTATGAATATCAGCCCTCAGCTGTCTGCATACCCTTTACTGGATATTAAAATAGAGGGGGACTGCTGTGAATTCGCTTTCTGGCCTCCCTCTGGTTACTACTGAAGGTAGTGGAGCTGGTCAAATTTACAGAAGGGTTGCGAGTTCTCTTTCTGAGCTCCCTCTGGTGGTTACTGGAGGTAATGGAGCTGATCTGATTAACAGAGGCTTGCCACCTGATAATGAGGATGACGATTGGAGATCTGGGATTTCAGACTGGGATTTAAGACAGCTGACTCCCTCTATCCCTGCTGGTGATTTTCTTTCTGCCTCCTGAGGTCCAGCTCAGTCCCTGCATTTTCAGCTAAGTGTTCATTTGCTATTCTGTTTACATTTGATCTGGTTTTGTCTATTTCAGTTTTGTGTGCTCAGCCAGCTCCGGCTGGGGCTGTGCTGAATCACCATCCATATGTTACTGCTTGTGCCAGTTTGTTTTTGTCCCTTATTAGATTGGCCTCTTTTTGCTCTGCTTTCAGAATATACCAGAGTGCTGATATAGTGGGCGAAGTCGTGCGACTTCAGTGTTTTTTGCATCAGACGTGTTGGACCTTTTTGCAGGGTTTTGCCCGTGATTGTAGACAGTGTCTTTCCTTTCCTGTCCTGTCTATTTAATGTGGGCCCCATCGTTTGCTCAGTCTATTTTCCTACCTGCGTTTGTGTTTTATCTTGTCTCACCGACGATATATGTTTGGGGGCTAGCTATTCCTTTGGGGTCTGCTCTGGGGCAGTTTAGATTTCCCCTTTCTTGCTTTAGGCTTAGTTAGCTCTCCGGCTGTGCCGAGGCATCTAGGATCATCGTAGGTACGCTCCACGGCTACTGCTAGTTGTGTGGATAGGATCAGGGGTCTGCAATCCGCTTAGTTACCAACCTCTCTGGTTTTCTGTGGCTTAGCTTGGGCTTGCTCTCCTCCTCGGTGACCCATTCATAACAGGGGACCCCCAAAAATGATGTGGGGTCCCCTATATTTTATAGCCAGAAAGGCTACGCAGACAACTGTGGGCTGACATTCATAGCCTTGGAAAGAGCCATGAATATTGCCCCCCCACCCCCCGGCTACAAATACCGGCCCACAGCCGCCCCAGAAATGGCGCATCTGTACGATGCGCCAATTTTTGCACTTAGCCTCTCTCATCCCACTGCCGTGGCATATGGGGTAATAAGGGCTTAATGTCACCTTGCTATTGTAAGGCTACATTAAGCCCGGTTAATAATGGAGAGACGTAAATAAGACGCCTATCCATTATTAATCTTATAGTATCAAAGGGTTAAGAAAAAAGACAGCAAGAAAAAAGTATTTTAATGAAATAAAACGACACATTTTTTCATCTTTATAACACGCCTAAATCTAAGTGAAGCCATCGTCTCCTGTAAAAAACAAACAAACCAACAGTATACTCCCTGTCCGACGCAGTCCCTCTTTAATAACGATTGTCCCACGATCGATCTCCCCTGTAGAGCGGTCACATCAGCAGATGTGACCGCTCTATAGGCCTCCAATGACACACTGAACGAAGATAACCCTTCCACAGTGAGTCATCGGAGATAAGTCACTCGCTTTACGGCACTACAGCGTGAGAAAATTCTCACGCTGTAGTGCCGCGAAGTGACAAGTGAACTCTGGTGACCTGTCAGCAGTGGAGTGATACAATGCGGAGGATTATCTCTGTCATTGTATCACTGAAGCCCCTGGAGAGCGGTTGCATCAGCTGATGTGACAGTTCTCCATGGGAGATCATCGTGGGACAATCGTATTAATTGGATCATGGCGGACACAGGGAGTATAGTGTTTGTTTATTTATTTTTTTTATTTTTTTGCAGGTGAGCGAGGGCTTTGGGGATTAGTTGTAGATGGTGAGTATGAACTATATGTGGTGTTTTTTTTTACATTCAACACATTAGCCGGATGATGAGACTACTACTGTCCTATCATTGGCTAATGTGTCACTCACTGTCACTGCAGCAGGCATAGCTGGATGAGACTTGTAGTCCCATTGGAGGATGCCTGCATACACACACACATAGTCCCGGCAGACCCCCACACAGCATCACAGACCCCCTGGACAGCCCTGCAGACCCCCGCACAGCCCCTCAGACTCCCTGGACAGCCCCGCAGACCCACCGCACAGTTCCGGCGGACCCCCGCACAGCCCCTGCAGACCCAGCACAGCCGGGCAGACCCCCTCACAGCCCTGCAGACCCCCCGGACAGCAGACACCGTCACACACATACACACGCACACAGTCACCGCCCACACACTTCCCCCCTTCCTGATCTGCAGAATTTTATCTGCAGCAAAACCATAGATCTTTGTTACACCTGCGGTTTTGCTGCGGCTGTGCCTGACTCAGTGCATGTCAATGGGTGCAGAAACGCTGCAGATCCGCAAAAAAGAATTGACATGCTGCGGAAAATAAAACGAATCCACGTGTTTTTTTTTCTGCAGCATGGGCACAGCAAATTATTATTTTTTTCCATAGGTTAACATTGTTTTGATACACGCTTGCGGATTAATAGCGGATCCACACCGGAAAATTTGCTGCGGATCCGCAATACATCCGCAATGTGTGCACAAAGCCTAAGGACGACACTGTAAGAAAGCAAGAACTAATTAGTACTAACGAGGGAACTCGTAAATTACCTCAGAACAAGCACGAGAACAGAGAAAAATCATTCAGCTCTTGCTTTCTAACAGTGTCGTCCTTTGTTAATACGTTTTCCCCCCTTTTCTTGGTCTAACAGACCCTGGGTTGTATCTAATGATGTCTCTGATGTCTCGCTGTGAGACTTTTCATTATTGCACCTGTTATTGTGTTTGTTATAAACGTCTCATCACAGCTTATCCCTCGATTAAGACCCCAACGGGTCGAAACGCGTGGGCTGTACCAGGGACTCGGCCCATTTGCTGGATCACTATGGAGGTCTATTTTAAACATTTTTTTAATAAGTTTGAACTTTTATCCAAGCCTTCCCGCTGGAGATCGTTCCTCCTCTTCCCGCTTCTCCTCGTTGTGGACGAGTCCTCCGATGGAGGCTCCTCCGTGCGTGCGCCACTTTTACAATTCTCTGGGACTGACGCCCTGTGCTTGGTATGAGGTTGGATTCCTGCTGAAATTGGTGAGCTGAATTTTTCCCTTTCCCTGTTTACAAGGAACAAAGAGTTTAATGCGTTCATTACTTTTTTTTTTTATTAAACATTTATTTAATGCGTTCATTAATTGTGACTATAAAAATTACTATTTTGTTTTATTTTTTAATGTCCTCGGGGGACTCGAAGTCGCCAACATCTGATCACTGAGGAAAATCTGGAGTAAAAAAAAAAAATGCCTCGTTCTCCGGGCAGAAGAATCAGCTCTTTTGTTTTCTGCCCTTTACCAACATGGCGGACTCTAGCCAGGTCATGTGACCGCGCAGCGTCCGCCCCAGCGGCTGACTCCTGTCTAGTGCTCTGCCAGTCTCCAATATGGCGCCCTGAGCCTCGGGTGGGCGGGGCTTGAGGCGTGTATTGTTTTTTTTTTTTTTAGCTCTCACGCCGCCTAATCGCAGGATTTCTAGAAGTTTCTGGACTGGAGCGGGCGGGGACACGCAGAGCCCGGGAGGCTGCGGACAGCGCCGGCCTGCAGACATGTTCGGCTGCCTGGTGGCGGGGAGGCTGGTGAGTCACGTGTCTCATAGTGACACATTGCGTCCTGCCGGGACATGCTGGGAATAGTAGTCCTCTCCGCAGCTGGGGTAACCCTATATGTGACTAATGCAGGGGGGCAGATTGTGCTCCTGTAATATGCAAATTATGCAGATTCTCATTGGTCCCCAGGGCTGGGTGCGGCCCCTCCTACAGAGCACGGGTGGGCGCCAGACCCCTGTAGAGCCATGAGGCCCCCATAGCAAAGTGGCAGAGCGCCCCCTGCAGCACAGACTCCGGCATCTGCACATCCAAGGGTAAGCCTGTGGTGTTTCCCTAAACCCCAAAGTAAAGGCTCAGTATGGGGGGCGACTGACAGTACAGGGGGCAATGTGACACAGTGCAAGGGGCGACTGACAGTACAGGGGGCAGTGTGACACAGTGCAGGGGGCGACTGACAGTGCAGGGGGCAATGTGACACAGTGCAAGGGGCGACTGACAGTACAGTGGGCAATTTGACAGTACAGGGGGCAGTGTGATACAGTGCAGGGGGTGACTGACAGTACAGGAGGCAATGTGACAGTGTGTGGGGCGGCGTGACAGCGGCAGGGGGCGACTGACAATGCAGGGGGCAATGTAACAGTACAGGGGGCAGTGTGACACAGCGCAGGGGGCGACTGACAGTACAGGGGGCGACTGACAGTGCAGGGGGCAATGTGACACAGTGCAGGGGGCAATGTGACACAGTACAGGGGGCGACTGACAGTACAGTGGGCGACTGACAGTGCAGGGGGCAATGTGACACAGTGCAGGGGGCGACTGACAGTACAGGGGGCAATGTGACACAGTGCAGGGGGCGACTGACAGTACAGGGGGCGACTGACAGTACAGGGGGCAATGTGACACAGTGCAGGGGGCGACTGACAGTACAGGGGGCGATGTGACACAGTGCAGGGGGCGACTGACAGTACAGGGGGCAATGTGACACAGTGCAGGGGGCAATGTGACACAGTGCAGGGGGCGACTGACAGTACAGGGGGCGACTGACAGTACAGGGGGCGACTGACAGTGCAGGGGGCAATGTGACACAGTGCAGGGGGCGACTAACAGTACAGGGGGCAGTGTGACACAGTGCAAGGGGCGACTGACAGTGCAGGGGGCAATGTGACACAGTGCAAGGGGCGACTGACAGTGCAGGGGGCAATGTGACACAGTGCAGGGGGCAATGTGACACAGTGCAGGGGGCGACTGACAGTACAGGGGGCGACTGACAGTGCAGGGGGCAATGTGACACAGTGCAGGGGGCGACTGACAGTGCAGGGGGCAATGTGACACAGTGCAGGGGGCGACTGACAGTACAGGGGGCAATGTGACACAGTGCAAGGGGCGACTGACAGTACAGGGGGCAATGTGACACAGTGCAGGGGGCGACTGACAGTGCAGGGGGCGACTGACAGTACAGGGGGCGACTGACAGTGCAGGGGGCAATGTGACACAGTGCAGGGGGCGACTGACAGTGCAGGGGGCAATGTGACACAGTGCAGGGGGCGACTGACAGTACAGGGGGCAATGTGACACAGTGCAGGGGGAGACTGACAGTACAGGGGGCAATGTGACACAGTGCAGGGGGCAATGTGACACAGTGCAGGGGGCGACTGACAGTACAGGGGGCAATGTGACACAGTACAGGGGGCAATGTGACACAGTACAGGGGGCGACTGACAGTGCAGGGGGCAATGTGACACAGTGCAGGGGGCGACTGACAGTGCAGGGGGCAATGTGACACAGTGCAGGGGGCGACTGACAGTGCAGGGGGCGACTGACAGTGCAGGGGGCGACTGACAGTGCAGGGGGCAATGTGACACAGTGCAGGGGGCGACTGACAGTACAGGGGGCAATGTGACACAGTGCAGGGGGCAATGTGACACAGTGCAGGGGGCGACTGACAGTACAGGGGGCAATGTGACACAGTGCAGGGGGCGACTGACAGTACAGGGGGCAATGTGACACAGTGCAGGGGGCGACTGACAGTACAGGGGGCAATGTGACACAGTGCAGGGGGCGACTGACAGTACAGGGGGCAATGTGACACAGTGCAGGGGGCGACTGACAGTACAGGGGGCAATGTGACACAGTGCAGGGGGCGACTGACAGTGCAGGGGGCAATGTGACACAGTGCAGGGGGCGACTGACAGTGCAGGGGGCAATGTGACACAGTGCAGGGGGCGACTGACAGTGCAGGGGGCAATGTGACACAGTACAGGGGGGCGACTGACAGTGCAGGGGGCAATGTGACACAGTGCAGGGGGCGACTGACAGTACAGGGGGCAATGTGACACAGTGCAGGGGGCGACTGACAGTACAGGGGGCAATGTGACACAGTGCAGGGGGCGACTGACAGTGCAGGGGGCAATGTGACACAGTGCAGGGGGCGAGTGACAGTACAGGGGGCAATGTGACACAGTACAGGGGGCGACTGACAGTACAGGGGGCGACTGACAGTGCAGGGGGCAATGTGACACAGTGCAGGGGGCGACTGACAGTACAGGGGGCAATGTGACACAGTGCAGGGGGTGACTGACAGTACAGGGGGCAATGTGACACAGTGCAGGGGGCGACTGACAGTACAGGGGGCAGTGTGACACAGTGCAAGGGGCGACTGACAGTACAGGGGGCGATGTGACACAGTGCAGGGGGCGACTGACAGTACAGGGGGCAATGTGACACAGTGCAGGGGGCAATGTGACACAGTGCAGGGGGCGACTGACAGTGCAGGGGGCGACTGACAGTACAGGGGGCGACTGACAGTACAGGGGGCGACTGACAGTGCAGGGGGCAATGTGACACAGTGCAGGGGGCGACTGACAGTACAGGGGGCAGTGTGACACAGTGCAAGGGGCGACTGACAGTGCAGGGGGCAATGTGACACAGTGCAAGGGGCGACTGACAGTGCAGGGGGCAATGTGACACAGTGCAGGGGGCAATGTGACACAGTGCAGGGGGCGACTGACAGTACAGGGGCGACTGACAGTGCAGGGGGCAATGTGACACAGTGCAGGGGGCGACTGACAGTGCAGGGGGCAATGTGACACAGTACAGGGGGCGACTGACAGTGCAGGGGGCAATGTGACACAGTGCAGGGGGCGACTGACAGTGCAGGGGGCAATGTGACACAGTGCAGGGGGCGACTGACAGTACAGGGGGCAATGTGACACAGTGCAGGGGGCGACTGACAGTACAGGGGGCAATGTGACACAGTGCAAGGGGCGACTGACAGTGCAGGGGGCAATGTGACACAGTGCAGGGGGCGACTGACAGTACAGGGGGCAATGTGACACAGTGCAGGGGGCGACTGACAGTGCAGGGGGCGACTGACAGTGCAGGGGGCGACTGACAGTACAGGGGGCGACTGACAGTACAGGGGGCGACGTGACACAGTGCAGGGGGCGACTGACAGTACAGGGGGCAATGTGACACAGTACAGGGGGCAATGTGACACAGTGCAGGGGGCAATGTGACACAGTGCAGGGGGCGACTGACAGTACAGGGGGCGACTGACAGTGCAGGGGGCAATGTGACACAGTGCAGGGGGCGACTGACAGTACAGGGGGCAGTGTGAAACAGTGCAAGGGGCGACTGACAGTGCAGGGGGCAATGTGACACAGTGCAAGGGGCGACTGACAGTGCAGGGGGCAATGTGACACAGTGCAGGGGGCAATGTGACACAGTGCAGGGGGCGACTGACAGTGCAGGGGGCAATGTGACACCGTGCAGGGGGCGACTGACAGTGCAGGGGGCAATGTGACACAGTGCAGGGGGCGACTGACAGTACAGGGGGCAATGTGACACAGTGCAGGGGGCGACTGACAGTACAGGGGGCAATGTGACACAGTGCAAGGGGCGACTGACAGTACAGGGGGCAATGTGACACAGTGCAGGGGGCGACTGACAGTACAGGGGGCGACTGACAGTGCAGGGGGCAATGTGACACAGTGCAGGGGGCGACTGACAGTGCAGGGGGCAATGTGACACAGTGCAGGGGGCGACTGACAGTACAGGGGGCAATGTGACACAGTGCAGGGGGCGAGTGACAGTACAGGGGGCAATGTGACACAGTGCAAGGGGCGACTGACAGTACAGGGGGCAATGTGACACAGTGCAGGGGGCGACTGACAGTACAGGGGGCAATGTGACACAGTGCAGGGGGCGACTGACAGTACAGGGGGCAATGTGACACAGTGCAGGGGGCGACTGACAGTACAGGGGGCAATGTGACACAGTGCAGGGGGCGACTGACAGTACAGGGGGCAATGTGACACAGTGCAGGGGGCGACTGACAGTACAGGGGGCAATGTGACACAGTGCAGGGGGCGACTGACAGTACAGGGGGCAATGTGACACAGTGCAGGGGGCGACTGACAGTGCAGGGGGCAATGTGACACAGTGCAGGGGGCGACTGACAGTGCAGGGGGCAATGTGACACAGTGCAGGGGGCAATGTGACACAGTGCAGGGGGCAATGTGACACAGTGCAGGGGGCAATGTGACACAGTGCAGGGGGGCGACTGACAGTGCAGGGGGCAATGTGACACAGTGCAGGGGGCGACTGACAGTACAGGGGGCAATGTGACACAGTGCAGGGGGCGACTGACAGTACAGGGGGCAATGTGACACAGTGCAGGGGGCGACTGACAGTGCAGGGGGCAATGTGACACAGTGCAGGGGGCGAGTGACAGTACAGGGGGCAATGTGACACAGTACAGGGGGCGACTGACAGTACAGGGGGCGACTGACAGTGCAGGGGGCAATGTGACACAGTGCAGGGGGCGACTGACAGTACAGGGGGCAATGTGACACAGTGCAGGGGGTGACTGACAGTACAGGGGGCAATGTGACACAGTGCAGGGGGCGACTGACAGTACAGGGGGCAGTGTGACACAGTGCAAGGGGCGACTGACAGTACAGGGGGCAATGTGACACAGTGCAGGGGGCGACTGACAGTGCAGGGGGCAATGTGACACAGTGCAGGGGGCAATGTGACACAGTGCAGGGGGCGACTGACAGTGCAGGGGGCAATGTGACACAGTGCAGGGGGCGACTGACAGTACAGGGGGCAATGTGACACAGTGCAGGGGGCGACTGACAGTACAGGGGGCAATGTGACACAGTGCAAGGGGCGACTGACAGTACAGGGGGCAATGTGACACAGTGCAGGGGGCGACTGACAGTACAGGGGGCGACTGACAGTGCAGGGGGCAATGTGACACAGTGCAGGGGGCGACTGACAGTGCAGGGGGCAATGTGACACAGTGCAGGGGGCGACTGACAGTACAGGGGGCAATGTGACACAGTGCAGGGGGCGACTGACAGTACAGGGGGCAATGTGACACAGTACAGGGGGCGACTGACAGTACAGGGGGCGACTGACAGTGCAGGGGGCAATGTGACACAGTGCAGGGGGCGACTGACAGTGCAGGGGGCAATGTGACACAGTGCAGGGGGCGACTGACAGTACAGGGGGCGACTGACAGTGCAGGGGGCAATGTGACACAGTGCAGGGGGTGACTGACAGTGCAGGGGGCAATGTGACACAGTGCAGGGGGCAATGTGACACAGTGCAGGGGGTGACTGACAGTACAGGGGGCAATGTGACACAGTGCAGGGGGCGACTGACAGTACAGGGGGCAATGTGACACAGTGCAGGGGGCGACTGACAGTGCAGGGGGCAATGTGACACAGTGCAGGGGGCGACTGACAGTACAGGGGGCAATGTGACACAGTGCAGGGGGCGACTGACAGTACAGGGGGCAATGTGACACAGTGCAGGGGGCGACTGACAGTACAGGGGGCAATGTGACACAGTGCAGGGGGCGACTGACAGTACAGGGGGCAATGTGACACAGTGCAGGGGGCGACTGACAGTACAGGGGGCAATGTGACACAGTGCAGGGGGCGACTGACAGTACAGGGGGCAATGTGACACAGTGCAGGGGGCGACTGACAGTACAGGGGGCAATGTGACACAGTGCAGGGGGCGACTGACAGTGCAGGGGGCAATGTGACACAGTGCAGGGGGCGACTGACAGTGCAGGGGGCAATGTGACACAGTGCAGGGGGCGACTGACAGTGCAGGGGGCAATGTGACACAGTACAGGGGGGCGACTGACAGTGCAGGGGGCAATGTGACACAGTGCAGGGGGCGACTGACAGTACAGGGGGCAATGTGACACATTGCAGGGGGCGACTGACAGTACAGGGGGCAATGTGACACAGTACAGGGGGCGACTGACAGTACAGGGGGCGACTGACAGTGCAGGGGGCAATGTGACACAGTGCAGGGGGTGACTGACAGTGCAGGGGGCAATGTGACACAGTGCAGGGGGTGACTGACAGTACAGGGGGCAATGTGACACAGTGCAGGGGGCGACTGACAGTACAGGGGGCAATGTGACACAGTGCAGGGGGCGACTGACAGTACAGGGGGCAATGTGACACAGTGCAGGGGGCGACTGACAGTACAGGGGGCAATGTGACACAGTGCAGGGGCGACTGACAGTGCAGGGGGCAATGTGACACAGTGCAGGGGGCGACTGACAGTACAGGGGGCAATGTGACACAGTGCAGGGGGTGACTGACAGTACAGGGGGCAATGTGACACAGTGCAGGGGGTGACTGACAGTACAGGGGGCAGTGTGATACAGTGCAGGGGGGCAATGTGACACAGTGCAGGGGGTGACTGACAGTACAGGGGGGCGACTGACAGTACAGGGGGCAGTGTGACACAGTGCAGGGGGGCAATGTGACACAGTGCAGGGGGCGACTGACAGTACAGGGGGGCGACTGACAGTGCAGGGGGCAATGTGACACAGTACAGGGGGGCGACTGACAGTGCAGGGGGCAATGTGACACAGTGCAGGGGGCGACTGACAGTACAGGGGGCGACTGACAGTACAGGGGGCAATGTGACACAGTGCAGTTGGGGCGACTGACAGTGCAGTTGGGGCGACTGACAGTACAGGGGGGCGACTGACAGTACAGGGGGCGACTGACAGTGCAGGGGGCAATGTGACACAGTGCAGGGGGTGACTGACAGTGCAGGGGGCAATGTGACACAGTGCAGGGGGTGACTGACAGTACAGGGGGCAATGTGACACAGTGCAGGGGGCGACTGACAGTGCAGGGGGCAATGTGACACAGTGCAGGGGGCGGCTGACAGTACAGGGGGCAATGTGACACAGTGCAGGGGGCGACTGACAGTACAGGGGGCAATGTGACACAGTGCAGGGGGCGACTGACAGTACAGGGGGCAATGTGACACAGTACAGGGGACAATGTGACACAGTACAGGGGGCGACTGACAGTACAGGGGGCAATGTGACACAGTACAGGGGGGCGACTGACAGTACAGGGGGGCGACTGACAGTACGGGGGGCGACTGACAGTACAGGGGGCAATGTGACACAGTGCAGGGGGCGACTGACAGTACAGGGGGCAGTGTGGCACAGTGCAAGGGGTGACTGACAGTACAGGGGGCATTGTGACACAGTGCAGGGGGTGACTGACAGTACAGGGGGCAATGTGACACAGTGCAGGGGGCGACTGACAGTACAGGGGGCAATGTGACACAGTACAGGGGGCGACTGACAATTCAGGGGGCAATGTGACACAGTGCAGGGGGCGACTGACAGTGCAGGGGGCAATGTGACACAGTGCAGGGGGCGACTGACAGTACAGGGGGCGACTGACAGTACAGGGGGCGACTGACAGTACAGGGGGCAGTGTGACAGTGCAGGGGGCGACTGACAGTACAGGGGGCAATGTGACACAGTGCAGGGGGCGACTGACAGTACAGGGGGCAATGTGACACAGTACAGGGGGCGACTGACAGTACAGGGGGCAATGTGACACAGTGCAGGGGGTGACTGACAGTACAGGGGGCAATGTGACACAGTGCAGGGGGTGACTGACAGTACAGGGGGCAGTGTGATACAGTGCAGGGGGGCAATGTGACACAGTGCAGGGGGTGACTGACAGTACAGGGGGCAGTGTGACACAGTGCAGGGGGGCAATGTGACACAGTACAGGGGGGCGACTGACAGTACAGGGGGCAATGTGACACAGTACAGGGGGTGACTGACAGTACAGGGGGCAATGTGACACAGTACAGGGGGCGACTGACAGTACAGGGGGCAATGTGACACAGTGCAGGGGGTGACTGACAGTACAGGGGGCAATGTGACACAGTGCAGGGGGCAATGTGACACAGTGCAGGGGACGACTGACAGTACAGGGGGCAATGTGACACAGTACAGGGGGCAATGTGACACAGTGCAGGGGGCGACTGACAGTACAGGGGGCAGTGTGACACAGTGCAAGGGGTGACTGACAGTACAGGGGGCAATGTGACACAGTGCAGGGGGTGACTGACAGTACAGGGGGCAATGTGACACAGTGCAGGGGGCGACTGACAGTACAGGGGCAATGTGACACAGTACAGGGGGCGACTGAAAATGCAGGGGGCAATGTGACACAGTGCAGGGGGCGACTGACAGTACAGGGGGCGACTGACAGTACAGGGGCAGTGTGACAGTACAGGGGGCAATGTGACACAGTGCAGGGGGTGACTGACAGTGCAGGGGGCAATGTGACAGTGCAGGGGGCGACTGACAGTACAGGGGGCAATGTGACACAGTGCAGGGGGCGACTGACAGTACAGGGGGCAATGTGACACAGTGCAGGGGGCGACTGACAGTACAGGGGGCAATGTGACACAGTACAGGGGGGCGACTGACAGTACAGGGGGGCGACTGACAGTACGGGGGGCGACTGACAGTACAGGGGGCAATGTGACACAGTGCAGGGGGCGACTGACAGTACAGGGGGCAGTGTGGCACAGTGCAAGGGGTGACTGACAGTACAGGGGGCAATGTGACACAGTGCAGGGGGTGACTGACAGTACAGGGGGCAATGTGACACAGTGCAGGGGGCGACTGACAGTACAGGGGGCAATGTAGCACAGTACAGGGGGCGACTGACAATTCAGGGGGCAATGTGACACAGTGCAGGGGGCGACTGACAGTGCAGGGGGCAATGTGACACAGTGCAGGGGGCGACTGACAGTACAGGGGGCAGTGTGACAGTGCAGGGGGCGACTGACAGTACAGGGGGCAATGTGACACAGTGCAGGGGGCGACTGACAGTACAGGGGGCAATGTGACACAGTACAGGGGGCGACTGACAGTACAGGGGGCAATGTGACACAGTGCAGGGGGTGACTGACAGTACAGGGGGCAATGTGACACAGTGCAGGGGGTGACTGACAGTACAGGGGGCAGTGTGATACAGTGCAGGGGGGCAATGTGACACAGTACAGGGGGGCGACTGACAGTACAGGGGGCAGTGTGACACAGTGCAGGGGGGCAATGTGACAGTGCAGGGGGCGACTGACAGTACAGGGGGGCGACTGACAGTGCAGGGGGCAATGTGACACAGTGCAGGGGGGCGACTGACAGTACAGGGGGCGACTGACAGTGCAGGGGGCAATGTGACACAGTGCAGGGGGCAATGTGACACAGTGCAGGGGGGCGACTGACAGTACAGGGGGGCGACTGACAGTGCAGGGGGCAATGTGACACAGTGCAGGGGGTGACTGACAGTACAGGGGGCAATGTGACACAGTGCAGGGGGTGACTGACAGTACAGGGGGCAATGTGACACAGTGCAGGGGGCGACTGACAGTGCAGGGGGCGACTGACAGTGCAGGGGGCGACTGACAGTGCAGGGGGCGACTGACAGTGCAGGGGGCAGTGTGACACAGTGCAGGGGGCAGTGTGACACAGTGCAGGGGGCAGTGTGACACAGTGCAGGGGGCAGTGTGACACAGTGCAGGGGGCAGTGTGACACAGTGCAGGGGGCGACTGACAGTGCAGGGGGCGACTGACAGTACAGGGGGCAATGTGACACAGTGCAGGGGGTGACTGACAGTACAGGGGGCAATGTGACAGTGCAGGGGGTGACTGACAGTACAGGGGGCAATGTGACACAGTGCAGGGGGTGACTGACAGTACAGGGGGCAATGTGACACAGTGCAGGGGGCGACTGACAGTGCAGGGGGCAGTGTGACACAGTGCAGGGGGCAGTGTGACACAGTGCATGGGGCGACTGACAGTGCAGGGGGCGACTGACAGTACAGGGGGCAATGTGACACAGTGCAGGGGGCGACTGACAGTACAGGGGGCGACTGACAGTACAGGGGGCAGTGTGACAGTGCAGGGGGCGACTGACAGTACAGGGGGCAATGTGACACAGTGCAGGGGGCGACTGACAGTACAGGGGGCAATGTGACACAGTACAGGGGGGCGACTGACAGTACAGGGGGCGACTGACAGTACAGGGGGCAGTGTGACAGTGCAGGGGGCGACTGACAGTACAGGGGGCAATGTGACACAGTGCAGGGGGCGACTGACAGTGCAGGGGGCAATGTGACACAGTGCAGGGGGCGACTGACAGTACAGGGGGCAATGTGACACAGTGCAGGGGGCGACTGACAGTACAGGGGGCAGTGTGACACAGTGCAAGGGGTGACTGACAGTACAGGGGGCAACGTGACACAGTGCAGGGGGTGACTGACAGTACAGGGGGCAATGTGACACAGTGCAGGGGGCGACTGACAGTACAGGGGGCAATGTGACACAGTACAGGGGGCGACTGACAATGCAGGGGGCAATGTGACACAGTGCAGGGGGGGACTGACAGTGCAGGGGGCAATGTGACACAGTGCAGGGGGCGACTGACAGTACAGGGGGCAGTGTGACAGTGCAGGGGGCGACTGACAGTACAGGGGGCAATGTGACACAGTTCAGGGGGAGACTGACAGTACAGGGGGCAATGTGACACAGTGCAGGGGGCGACTGACAGTACAGGGGGCAATGTGACACAGTGCAGGGGGTGACTGACAGTACAGGGGGCAATGTGACACAGTGCAGGGGGCGACTGACAGTACAGGGGGCAATGTGACACAGTGCAGGGGGCGACTGACAGTGCAGGGGGCAGTGTGACACAGTGCAGGGGGCAGTGTGACACAGTGCAGGGGGCAGTGTGACACAGTGCAGGGGGCAGTGTGACAAAGTGCAGGGGGCAGTGTCACACAGTGCAGGGGGCAATGTGACACAGTGCAAGGGGCGACTGACGGTACAGGGGGCAATGTGACACAGTGCAAGGGGCGACTGACAGTACAGGGGGCAATGTGACACAGTGCAGGGGGCGACTGACAGTGCAGGGGGCAATGTGACACAGTGCAGGGGGTGACTGACAGTACAGGGGGCAATGTGACACAGTGCAGGGGGCGACTGACAGTGCAGGGGGCAATGTGACAGTGCAAGGGGCGACTGACAGTACAGGGGGCAATGTGACACAGTGCAGGGGGTGACTGACAGTACAGGGGGAAGTGTGACACAGTGCAGGGGGCGACTGACAGTACAGGGGGCAATGTGACACAGTACAGGGGGTGACTGACAGTACAGGGGGCAATGTGACACAGTGCAGGGGGTGACTGCAGGTGGCGACTGACAGTACACGGGGCAGTGTGACACAGTGCAAGGGGCGACTGACAGTACAGGGGGCAATGTGACACAGTGCAGGGGGTGACTGACAGTACAGGGGGCAATGTGACACAGTGCAGGGGGCGACTGACAGTACAGGGGGCAATGTGACACAGTGCAGGGGGCGACTGACAGTGCAGGGGGCAGTGTGACACAGTGCAGGGGGCAGTGTGACACAGTGCAGGGGGCAGTGTGACACAGTGCAGGGGGCAGTGTCACACAGTGCAGGGGGCAGTGTCACACAGTGCAGGGGGCAATGTGACACAGTGCAGGGGGCGACTGACAGTACAGGGGGCAATGTGACACAGTGCAGGGGGCGACTGACAGTACAGGGGGCAATGTGACACAGTGCAGGGGGCGACTGACAGTGCAGGGGGCAGTGTCACACAGTGCAGGGGGCAATGTGACACAGTGCAGGGGGCGACTGACAGTACAGGGGGTGACTGCAGGTGGCGACTGACAGTACAGGGGGCAATTTGATAGTGCAGGTGGCGACTGACAGTACAGGGGGAAGTGTGACACAGTGCAAGGGGCGACTGACAGTACAGGGGGCAATGTGACACAGTGCAGGGGGCGACTGACAGTACAGGGGGCAATGTGACACAGTGCAGGGGGCGACTGACAGTGCAGGGGGCAGTGTCACACAGTGCAGGGGGCAATGTGACAGTGCAGGGGGCGACTGACAGTGCAGCGGGCAATGTGACACAGTGCAGGGGGAGACTGACAGTACAGGGGGCAATGTGACACAGTGCAGGGGGCGACTGACAGTACAGGGGGCAGTGTGACACAGTGCAGGGGGCGACTGACAGTACAGGGGGCAATGTGACACAGTGCAGGGGGCGACTGACAGTACAGGGGGCAATGTGACACAGTACAGGGGCGAGTGCAGGTGGCGACTGACAGTGCAGGGGGCGACTGACAGTGCAGGGGGCAGTGTGACACAGTGCAGGGGGCGACTGACAAAGCAGGGGGCAATGTGACAGTGCAGGGGGCGACTGACAGTACAGGGGGCAATGTGACACAGTGCAGGGGGCGACTGACAGTACAGGGGGCAATGTGACACAGTACAGGGGGGCGACTGACAGTACAGGGGGGCGACTGACAGTACGGGGGGCGACTGACAGTACAGGGGGCAATGTGACACAGTGCAGGGGGCGACTGACAGTACAGGGGGCAGTGTGGCACAGTGCAAGGGGTGACTGACAGTACAGGGGGCAATGTGACACAGTGCAGGGGGTGACTGACAGTACAGGGGGCAATGTGACACAGTGCAGGGGGCGACTGACAGTACAGGGGGCAATGTAGCACAGTACAGGGGGCGACTGACAATTCAGGGGGCAATGTGACACAGTGCAGGGGGCGACTGACAGTGCAGGGGGCAATGTGACACAGTGCAGGGGGCGACTGACAGTACAGGGGGCAGTGTGACAGTGCAGGGGGCGACTGACAGTACAGGGGGCAATGTGACACAGTGCAGGGGGCGACTGACAGTACAGGGGGCAATGTGACACAGTACAGGGGGCGACTGACAGTACAGGGGGCAATGTGACACAGTGCAGGGGGTGACTGACAGTACAGGGGGCAATGTGACACAGTGCAGGGGGTGACTGACAGTACAGGGGGCAGTGTGATACAGTGCAGGGGGGCAATGTGACAAAGTGCAGGGGGTGACAGACAGTACAGAAGGCAATGTGACACAGTACAAGGGGCGACTTACAGTACAGTGGGCAATTTGACACAGTACAGTGGGCAATTTGACACAGTACAGGGGGCAGTGTGACAGTGCAGGGGGCGACTGACAATACAGGAGGCAATGTGACACAGTGCAAGGGGCGACTGACAGTACAGAAGGCAATGTGACACAGTACAAGGGGCGACTTACAGTACAGTGGGCAATTTGACACAGTACAGTGGGCAATTTGACACAGTACAGGGGGCAGTGTGACAGTGCAGGGGGCGACTGACAGTACAGGGGGCAGTGTGACAGTGCAGGGGGCAATGTGACACAGTGCAGGGGGCGACTGACAGTGCAGGGGGCAATGTGACACAGTGCAGGGGGCGACTGACAGTACAGGGGGCAATGTGACACAGTGCAGGGGGCGACTGACAGTACAGGGGGCAGTGTGACACAGTGCAAGGGGTGACTGACAGTACAGGGGGCAATGTGACACAGTGCAGGGGGTGACTGACAGTACAGGGGGCAATGTGACACAGTGCAGGGGGCGACTGACAGTACAGGGGGCAGTGTGACAGTGCAGGGGGCGACTGACAGTACAGGGGGCAATGTGACACAGTTCAGGGGGCGACTGACAGTACAGGGGGCAATGTGACACAGTGCAGGGGGCGACTGACAGTACAGGGGGCAATGTGACACTGTACAGGGGGCAATGTGACACAGTGCAGGGGGTGACTGACAGTACAGGGGGCAGTGTGACACAGTGCAGGGGGCGACTGACAGTACAGGGTGCAGTGTGACACAGTGCAGGGGGTGACTGACAGTACAGGGGGCAATGTGACACAGTGCAGGGGGCGACTGACAGTACAGGGGGCAATGTGACAGTGCTGGGGGCGACTGATAGTACAGGGGGCAATGTGACCTAGTGCAGGGGGCGACTGACAGTACAGGGGGCAATGTGACACAGTGCAGGGGGCGACTGACAGTGCAGGGGGCAATGTGACACAGTACAGGGGGGCGACTGACAGTACAGGGGGCAATGTGACAGTGCAGGGGGCGGCTGACAGTACAGGGGGCAATGTGACACAGTACAGGGGGCGACTGACAGTACAGGGGGCAATGTGACACAGTGCAGGGGGCGACTGACAGTACAGGGGGCAATGTGACACAGTGCAGGAGGTGACTGACAGTACAGGGGGGCGACTGACAGTACAGGGGGGCGACTGACAGTACAGGGGGGCAATGTGACACAGTGCAGGGGGCGACTAACAGTACAGGGGGCAATGTGACACAGTGCAGGGGGCGACTGACAGTACAGGAGGCAATGTGACACAGTGCAGGGGGTGACTGACAGTACAGGGGGCAATGTGACAGTGCAGGGGGTGACTGACAGTACAGGGGGCAATGTGATAGTGCAGGGGGCAATGTGACACAGTGCAAGGGGCGACTGACGGTACAGGGGGCAATGTGACACAGTGCAAGGGGCGACTGACAGTACAGGGGGCAATGTGACACAGTGCAGGGGGCGACTGACAGTGCAGGGGGCAATGTGACACAGTGCAGGGGGTGACTGACAGTACAGTGGGCAATGTGACACAGTGCAAGGGGCGACTGACAGTACAGGGGGCAATGTGACACAGTGCAGGGGGCGACTGACAGTGCAGGGGGCAATGTGACAGTGCAAGGGGCGACTGACAGTACAGGGGGCAATGTGACACAGTGCAGTGGGTGACTGACAGTACAGGGGGAAGTGTGACACAGTGCAGGGGGCGACTGACAGTACAGGGGGCAATGTGACACAGTACAGGGGGTGACTGACAGTACAGGGGGCAATGTGACACAGTGCAGGGGGTGACTGCAGGTGGCGACTGACAGTACAGGGGGCAGTGTGACACAGTACAGGGGGCGACTGACAGTACAGGGGGCAATGTGACACAGTGCAGGGGGTGACTGACAGTACAGGGGGCAATGTGACACAGTGCAGGGGGCGACTGACAGTACAGGGGGCAATGTGACACAGTGCAGGGGGCGACTGAGTGCAGGGGGCAGTGTGACACAGTGCAGGGGGCAGTGTGACACAGTGCAGGGGGCGACTGACAGTACAGGGGGCAATGTGACACAGTGCAGGGGGCGACTGACAGTACAGGGGGCAATGTGACACAGTGCAGGGGGCGAATGACAGTGCAGGGGGCAATGTGACACAGTGCAGGGGGGCGACTGACAGTGCAGGGGGCAGTGTCACACAGTGCAGGGGGCAATGTGACAGTGCAGGGGGCAATGTGACACAGTGCAGGGGGAGACTGACAGTACAGGGGGCAATGTGACACAGTGCAGGGGGCGACTGACAGTACAGGGGGCAGTGTCACACAGTGCAGGGGGCAATGTGACACAGTGCAGGGGGCGACTGACAGTACAGGGGGCAGTGTCACACAGTGCAGGGGGCAATGTGACACAGTGCAGGGGGCGACTGACAGTACAGGGGGCAGTGTCACACAGTGCAGGGGGCAATGTGACACAGTGCAGGGGGCGACTGACAGTACAGGGGGTGACTGCAGGTGGCGACTGACAGTACAGGGGGCAATTTGATAGTGCAGGGGGCGACTGACAGTTCAAGGGGAAGTGTGACACAGTGCAAGGGGCGACTGACAGTACAGGGGGCAATGTGACACAGTGCAGGGGGCGACTGACAGTACAGGGGGCAATGTGACACAGTGCAGGAGGCGACTGACAGTACAGGGGGCAATGTGACACAGTGCAGGGGGGCGACTGACAGTGCAGGGGGCAGTGTCACACAGTGCAGGGGGCAATGTGACAGTGCAGGGGGCGACTGACAGTGCAGGGGGCAATGTGACACAGTGCAGGGGGAGACTGACAGTACAGGGGGCAATGTGACACAGTGCAGGGGGCGACTGACAGTACAGGGGGCAGTGTGACACAGTGCAGGGGGCGACTGACAGTACAGGGGGCAGTGTGACACAGTGCAGGGGGCGACTGACAGTACAGGGGGCAATGTGACACAGTGCAGGGGGCGACTGACAGTACAGGGGGCAATGTGACACAGTACAGGGGCGAGTGCAGGTGGCGACTGACAGTGCAGGGGGCAATGTGACACAGTGCAGGGGGCGACTGACAGTGCAGGGGGCAATGTGACACAGTGCAGGGGGCGACTGACAAAGCAGGGGGCAATGTGACACAGTGCAGGGGGCGACTGACAGTACAGGGGGCAATGTGACACAGTGCAGGGGGCGACTGACAATACAGGAGGCAATGTGACACAGTGCAGGGGGCGACTGACAATACAGGGGGCAATGTGACACAGTGCAGGGGGCGACTGACAATACAGGAGGCAATGTGACACAGTACAAGGGGCGACTTACAGTACAGTGGGCAATTTGACAGTACAGGGGGCAGTGTGATACAGTGCAGGGGGTGACTGACAGTACAGGAGGCAATGTGACACAGTGCAGGGGGCGACTGACAGTACGGGAGGCAATGTGACAGTGTGTGGGGCGGCGTGACAGCGGCAGGGGGCGACTGACAATGCAGGGGGCAATGTGACAGTACAGGGGGCAGTGTGACACAGCGCAGGGGGCGACTGACAGTACAGGGGGCTATGTGACAGCACATGAACAATGTGAACATCACACCTGTTTGTACATTGCAGTCGCAGCTTCTTGCACCTGTTCACACTTGCTTTATTCTGTCGGGAGGTGCTGGACTGTTTTGGAGGGGGCGGCTACCTCCATATTTGGCTGAGTGCCTCCTCCCGTCGGTCTCATTCAGATGTCGGTGTGATATCGGTGTTTGCTCGGTGTCCGTTTTTGCCATCGGAGTTTCATGTTTTTCTGAATAAACCAATGACTGCCGGCGTCTCTCCATCTTCTCCTATCATGTAGACGGCTCCGAGTGTTTCTGTGGATCCGGAGATTTACATTGTCGAGTTCTGACAAGTCTCTGACCCATCGGCTGCACTGGATAGACAGCTACCTGCAATAAATGGGCTATTTCTTACCGTAGGTTTAGGGTGTTGCCCTGCGGGTGCCGTGCGGATATTAGTATCGGGGTGACCGGATGTGATCTTCGATATCGCACAATGCCGCCTGCATGAAGGCAGAGGTGATGGGGCAGAGAAAGGACAGAGGAGCAGACATAGTAACTGTTATACCCGGTGCAGGGCTCGAGGTGGGGGGTATTGCACAGGTATTACTAGTTCAGCTTTCCTGTGTCGGATTTGTCTGCTGAGATATACCCTCATTATAGTAGTAGTTTTGCAAAACTGCCTCCCGTGAGCCGTAACTGCACAGGGCCGCCTGGATATTGGTGATCGTGGGGCGAATAAGCGTTTCCTCTTGTCTCCGCAGGTGCAGACAGATGCCCAGCAGATAGCAGAGGATAAGTTCGTCTTTAACCTGCCTGACTATGAGAGCATCAACCATGTGGTGGTGTTCATGCTGGGGACTATCCCCTTCCCTGAGAGAATGGGGGGTTCTGTGTACATCTCCTACCCTGATCACAGCGGCATGCCCGTCTGGCAGCTCCTCGGATTCATCACTAATGAAAAGCCCAGCGCCATATTCAAAATATCCGGCCTGAAGTCTGGTGAGAATTGTGTAATATGTTACTGTGAAAAGCATTTAACAGGGCCATGTTTTTTGCAGGTAATTGCTGGTCCTACTATAAGGCCATGTACACACGTTGCGGTTCTGCTGCGGTTTTGGCCCCGCAGACATGGTACTTCACCATGTTAGCCTATGGGTTTTCAAAACCGCAGTGCTCACGCTGCGGTTTTTTACCTGCGGAAAAGCTGCAGGTTTTTTTTCCGCAGCATGTCAATTGTTTCTGCGGATTCTGCTGCGGTTTCACACCTTTAACATAGAGGTGTGGAACCGCAGGCCAAACCGCAGGTCACTTTACCTGCGGTTTTACCTGCGTTTCCGCAGGTGAATCCGCAGCGTGTGCACTTACCCTAATACTGCTCCTATACACAAAAATATAACTACTGTAATACTGCTCCTATGTACAAAAATATAACTACTGTAATACTGCTCCTGTGTACAAGAATGTAACTACTATAATACTGCTCCTATGTACAGGAATATAACTACTATAATACTGCTCCTATGTACAAGAATATAACTACTATAATACTGCTCCCTATGTACAAGAATATAACTACTATAATATTGCTCCTATGTACAAGAATATAACTACTATAATACTGTCCCTATGTACAAGAATATAACTACTATAATACTGCACCTATGTACAAGAATATAACTACTATAATACTGCTCCTATGTACAAGAATATAACTACTATAATACTGCTCCCTATGTACAAGAATATAACTACTATAATACTGCTCCTATGTACAGGAATATAACTACTATAATACTGCTCCTATGTACAAGAATATAACTACTATAATACTGCTCCTATGTACAAGAATATAACTACTATAATACTGCCCCTATGTACAAGAATATAACTACTATAATACTGCTCCTACGTACAAGAATATAACTACTATAATACTGCCTCTATGTACAAGAATATAACTACAATAATACTGCTCCTATGTACAAGAATATAACTACTATAATACTGCCCCTATGTACAAGAATGTAACTACTATAATACTGCCCCCTATGTGCAAGAATATAACTACTATAATACTGCCCCTATGTACCGGAATATAACTACTATAATACTGCCCCTATGTACAAGAATATAACTACTATAATACTGCCCCTATGTACAAGAATATACTATAATACTGGCCCCTATGTACAAGAATATAACTACTATAATACTGCTATGTACAAGAATATAACTACTATAATACTGCTCCTATGTACAAGAATATAACTACTATAATACTGCTCCCTATGTACAAGAATATAACTACTATAATACTGCTCCTACGTACAAGAATATAACTACTATAATACTGCCTCTATGTACAAGAATATAACTACAATAATACTTCTCCTATGTACAAGAATATAACTACTATAATACTGCCCCTATGTACAAGAATGTAACTACTATAATACTGCCCCCTATGTGCAAGAATATAACTACTATAATACTGCCCCTATGTACCGGAATATAACTACTATAATACTGCCCCTATGTACAAGAATATAACTACTATAATACTGCCCCTATGTACAAGAATATACTATAATACTGGCCCCTATGTACAAGAATATAACTACTATAATACTGCTATGTACAAGAATATAACTACTATAATACTGCTCCTATGTACAAGAATATAACTACTATAATTGGGCAGATGATTTTCTTTACAATTTCCATGATCCAGGTATGATGTGTAGCTATGGCTCTTTCAGGAGAGGGGACGCAGCACCCATTTGGGGCTATGAGTTTACCGCAGACACCTTCAGTAGCCCAGATCGGGATCTCGGTGGAGCTGGTAGAGCAGCTGGCACAGCAGACGCCAGTAGCCAGCGCGGCCGTGTCAACTGTAGACTCCTTCACTCAGGTCAGTAGATGACACATACCGTATTTTTCTGACTATAAGACGCACCTAGGCTTTAGAGTAGGAAATTAGGAAAAAAAATTGTAGCAAAAAATGTGGTCAATTCTGTACTTAATATCCCCTACCTTGGTATGCAGGGCCCCCCTCATCCCTATCCTGGTATGATTGGCCCCATCAGAAAACATTAAAGAAACAAACCATCACACTTACCTTCCTGCGCTCCCTCGCAGCGTCCTGCTCCGATGCCAGTAGCTTCTTAATGCTTGTAAGCAGTGCACGGCAGGGACGTCGTGCTCCTTTAAAGCTGAATGGCAGCTGCTGAAATACTTCATGCTCTGCATGCTGCAACTGTGTGCGCAAAGAAGCGAGTATTCATTGGTCTCTAGCGAACACAGTGTCAGCCGGAGCTGTTAAGTGTGCCGATACTTAAGAAATTAATATTCACCCCATTACATGAATATTCATTTATCCAGTATTGGCACACGTGACCGCTAGCAGCAGCAGGAAGGCTCCGGCTGACACTGTGCTCGCTAGAGAGCAATTAATACTCTGTGCTTTGCGCACCCACAGTCCCTGCGTGCCGAGCAGTGAGTATTCCGGCAGATGCCCTTCGGCTTGCAAGTAGCGCATGACGTCCCTGCCGCGCGCTGCTTGCAAGCATTGAGACGTTGCTGGCATCAGAGCAGGACGCTGCGAGAGAGCGCCGGGAAGGCAAGAGTAATGTGGTTTTTTTTTTGTTTTGTTTTTTTACTGTTTTCTGATGGTGCCATGCATACCAGGATGGGGGCGGGGGCCAATCATACCAGGATAAGGATGGGACCAATCATACCAGGACGCCATTAAAGAAAAATGAATATTTGTTTCTCTTCACGCCCATGGACGTGGAATGCTGTGAATATTTATTTTTCTTTAGCAGCGGGCACAGGAGATAGCCGCAGCAGCCGGATTCTGCCTCTGTGACCCGCTGCTCCACTGATGCCGTACCCCCACCATAGTCGGAGCCAGTACATCTGGACTATAAGACGTACCCCCCATTTTCCTCCACCTTTTTGGAAGGAAAATAAGTGTATCTTATAGTCCAAAAAATACGGTAAGTCCTTCATTGGTCCTGTCAGAAAGAACGTTAATGGCCAGTATCCTTTTAATGACCGCTAAACTACACGAACATTAGTGTGAAGCTGCACGGCGACATGTCATGCAACAGCAACTCGCGGTATAACACTTGTGCAACCTGTCACTTTGTGTCCCACGACTATTTTAGAGCTGCTGAGTCACATCTCTTGCATTGAAGTCTGTGGCAAGAAATGTGTCGCAGGAGGTTGTAGGTCTCAATTTGACACCAAAGGCAATTGTTAAATGCGATGTCACGTTGCGACACGTGTCGCCGTGTATCCCAAGCCTAACGCTTGCGTATCTAATGAGCACCAGAGGCTTCATGCCGTTATTTACGTGAAAGCCACTAGGCGGTGGGATGGCGCCGCTGTGAGGTCACAACTTCCCTAAATGCAACTTTATTTGTAATACGGTTTTTTTTTTTTTTTCAGTTCACCCAAAAAATGCTGGAAAACTTTTATAACTTTGCTTCGTCGTTTGCCGTGACGCAGGCGCAGATGACCCCAAACCCAACAGAGGTCTTCATACCATCAAACGTGGTTGTAAAATGGTGAGAACAGGGATTTGGGGGCTACATGTAGCGCAGGGGTCTCAAACTCTGCGGCGTAAATGGGCTGCACATAAAAAAAAAAAAAAAAAAAATTTAAGCTGGCGGGCCGCATTCCTTTCAAACTTAATACAGCCACAATTGATTGTGGTATCTAAAGGGTTAAAAGACCGCGATCGGTGCTAATACCGATCGTGGTCGTTCAAATAGGTTGTCAGCTGTGATGTACAGCTTACCTCAGCGGATGATAGTGTCGGCTCTGCATGTGAGCCGGTGCAATCATCTCGCTGTACACGCACAGCCACAGTCACCTGCAAAATCCAGCAATGGGGGGAAAGTCACGTCTCTGCTCTCTGCACGCTGGCGTGATGTCATTACACAGCGCCAGAGGGATGTCATCACGCAGGGCCACAGCCACTACGGAGCGACGCACTCCTCTCTTCTAGCGTGAGCAGTGGCGTAACTACAAAGTTATGGGCCCTGGTGCGAACTTTCAAATGGGGGGGGCCCCCATGCCAAAATACATGCACATCTCTGCCCGCCTTGTACACGCGCGGCTCCGCCCCGTCCACCCTGTAAATCCCTCTTGACCCCACACACAAACTTACCTGCATCCAGCACAGACCACAGCGTCCTGCAGACACGGAGGCCCCTAGTCATGTGACCACTGACTCCTCCCCTCCTGTAACGTCATCCCAGGTCCTGTGCACACAGAGCAGCCATCGCGCGCTCCTGAATGCGTGCCTTCCACCTTCTACCTGCCTCAGGGAGTGAGACGTGTGGTGCACCGCGGGCCGCAGATCACTGCCTCAGGGGCCGCATGCGGCCCGTGGGCCGCGGTGTTTGAGACCTCTGATATAGCGTTTTTTTTGTTTGTTTTATTTAGTTGTTTTAAAACTTCAGGCAAACAAAGGGCCCAGGTAGAAAAAAAAAATAAAAGCTGTAAGTAGGAAATGCTCTTATGAAGTTTCTCTCCTATGAGCCTATCCAGTTGTGATCATAACTGCATGAATAAATGAAAAATTAGCTAGAGCGGTCTTTCCCTGTCCTCATTTTTCAGAAACCTTAGATCCGACCTATCTCTGGCTGTTGGGCAACTGACTGCAGCAGAAACCTCTCCCTCTTCACAAACCTTCAGTATCTCTGGCTGTTGGGCAACTGTCTGCAGCAGAATTACATTCTGGCCATGACACTGACTCTGTAGTGCTGCCACTTATTGGAACTCTCAACGCTGTACGTCAATGGTTGACTCTTTCCCTTCTCCACTCCTAGGTATGAGAGTTTTCAGCGGCGTCTCGCCCAGAACCCCTTCTTCTGGAAGACGTAAAGCGGAGACCGACCGTCGTTGTGAACAACATTATGTGCCTCCTCTTTAACACTTAATCTGCTGGCCTTCAGTCTCCCCAGCAGAGTGTCGTGAGTCCCACAGGCACAGTATCTGCCATCACCGCAGATTTATTTTGGATGGCGAGGATACATATTGGGGGGGGGGGGGTTGTGTGGACTTTGGCGGCTGCTCTATGAGGCTATGGAAGATTTTAATACCGTAGTGACCAGGCCTGGTCTCCTTCAAATTACTTAAACCTGTTCTAAGGTTCTTCACCAGATGATTGTGCTGTATTTCACCATTTGCAATGGAAAAACCTGTGGTTTTTTTTTTTTTTTTTTTTTCCCTGAAAGATCAAAAAATTAAAAAAAAGAAATGTGGAAAAAAATTGGGCAAATTTGCTATAATTGTGGGCAGATTTATTTATAAACTAGAATTCTGTTGCACTTTTTCGTGCTTATCCAAAACCGTTTAGTAAAAGGAGCGCGGGCTTAATAAAACAAAACAAGAAAAAAAAAGCGTATTAAAGCCATAGTCGCTATTTTTTTTTTTTTTAGGGCGCTGAATATCAGCCTGAAAGGAACGTGTCTGACTTTCCCGGTGGATTGTGCCAATTGTATTCTGCCAGGTGCTCTAATTGGAGAAATTTGCGCTATTTTTGCTGTCGAGTAAAAATTGATGCGTCTTATGAATGAAATGATTTGTTTCACAATTCTATAAAAAAAAATTTTTTATAAGGGCATATTCGTTTTTAGGATTTAAGGAAAAAAATGTCTTCTTTAAAAAAAAATATTTCCGATTGTATTTATATTTTATTTTTTGTGATATTCCCAAGGCTGCTTTGTTGTAGTTTTTTGCTTGGGGCGATGTTGAACTCCCTGTTTGTGCAATGTATATTTAATATGCTGCCAGTACCTGTAAGAAGTTTTAGTTTTGTGGGTAGTAGTGTTTTATACTTCGCTCTCCATGAAGCCAAATATACTGCACTCTAATATATATTATATTTGTACTATAAGACGCACCCCACTTTTTCCTCCCAAAATGTGGAGGAAAATGGGGGTGGGGGGGGTGTGTCTTGTAGTCCGGATGTACCGGCTCTGGCTATGGTGGGGGAGCGGTTTCGGTGGAGCAGCAGATCACAGAAGCAGGAGTCGGCTGCTGCGGCTAACTCCTGTGCCCGCTGCTAAAGTGAAATTAATATTCACTGCATTCCACGCCCATGGGTGTGGAGGGCAATGAATATTAATTTCTCTTTAATGGCATCCTGGTATGATTGGCCCCCTCCCCCATACTGGTTTGCATGGTCCCATCAGAAAACATTAAATAAACAAATCATTACACTTACCTTCCTGGTGCTCCCTGAATATTCACCCCCTTCCATGCAAGTATTGGTATATGTGACCGCCGGCAGCAGCAGGAAGGCTCCGGCTGACACTGCTTGCTAGAGAGCAATGAATACTTGCTGCTTTGCGCGCAAACAGTCCCTGCGTGCAGAGCACTGAGTATTCCGGCAGCTGCCCTTCGGCTTGCAAGCAGCGCAAGACATCCCTGCTATATGCGCTGCTTACAAGCATAAAGCAGTTGCTGGTGTCGGAGCAGGACGCTGCGAGGGAGCGCCGGGAAGGTAAGTGTAATGTTTTTTTTTTTTAAAATGTTTTCTAATGGGGCCAATCATACCAGGATCGGGATGGGGCCATGCATACCAGGACGAGATGGAGGGGCCCTGCATACAAGGATAGGGATAAGGGCGATCATTCTTGCCAGCATAGGGATGTGGTGGACCATGCATACCAGGATAGGGATAGGAGCCATGTGTATCAGGATGGGAATGAAGGGACCATATTAACCAGGATAGGGGATATTAAGTACAGAATTGACCACATTTTTTGCTCCAGTTTTTTCCCCTAATTTCCTCCCCTAAAACCTAGGTGCCTCTTATGGTCCGAAAAATACGGTATGTGGAGGCTTGGACCTCTCCTTCCCCAGCTGATGGCAGGTTTATGTGACTTTACCATGCGGACGAAACCTGTTTATATCCGGTGAAATCACAGTTTGAGCTTTACAATAACTTTTTATGCTTTAAATAAAGTTTTTTTGTGCCATAAAAAATTACCAAGAGAACTTATTGTGTATTAAAAGCAATGTGACATCACAAGATCACCTAATACTTAAATCAAGTTTTTATAGTACATTAAAAAAAATGATTTTTACTTTTTTTTTTTCTAATATAAATAAAAAAAATCATTGGTCACCTAAACAGTTAAAAAAAAATAAAATACTTTAGTGCAAGTGGGTATTACCAGAGAGCTCCCACTGGGGGTGTGTTTTTCCCAACCTGCTTATGATTGGTCAGTGTCAGAGAAGGGAAGAAGCACACGCTCCCAGTGAAATCTCTCTGGTAACGCCCTCCTTGGATTTAATTTTTATTTTAACTGTTTAAAGGGATTCTGTCAGCAGAGAATGCGCATAGAAAGTACAAGCTTTCAATGGCGATGGAAAGACTAAATTTAAAAAAACAAAAACAAAAAAACATTTTATTCTGCTCTGCAGCTACGATTATGTTGTGTCCAGTGAAAAATTTGGTAAAGGGTAAAGCAACATTGTGGGGTGTACTTAGACTCAGGACACTGATGTCCCCCAATGCACTTGCAGGCTAATTTGCATGAGACTGCAAAGCTAATTTTTTCATGACTAGTATGTCTGATTACTACAATACTGGGGTAACTTTTACTGTTTTACCAGGACGTATACTGCCATAACACTAATTTCAGTAGGGAAATCATACTGGCAGGTTCCCTTTTAAGAGACATGTTCTACTTGGTGACTGTCCCTCATCGCTGAGTCTCTGCCGCTGCTCCAGTCTGTTGTTCGCTGTAGCACTGTCCCTGAGAAAGCAAGAGGTGTTTTTTTTTTTTTTTTTTTCCAGTTCTTATTAAACAAACTGCTGACACGGAACAGGGTTTTTTTTTTCCCCCCGAAAGTGGAAAATTCCTTTAAGGCCGGGGTCACACTTGCGCGAGTTTCTCGCATCACACTCGCAAGTCTCGCTCCTCAATACCAGGCACTCGGGAGCGGAGCGTGTAGCTCCATGTATTGCTATGCGGCCGCACGCTCCCATCCGAGTGCCGGGTATTAACATGCGAGACTCAGACGTGTTTTTTTTTTTTTTGCATGTGTGATCCCGGCCTAAAAGGGATCCAAAAGCACAGATTGCAAAATAATGTTTAACGCCAAAAGAGAAACCACATTATAAATCAATTAAAAAGCGATGGAGGCCGATGTTCAAGCTATACATCACAGTAATGACAGCAAGGATGAGCTTACAGCACACGTCATATGTCTAATGCTCCACTAGGTGGTGGTAGAAGACAAAACACAAGTGGGACAAATATACTGTAAATAGAAAACAGACAATGGGACTGAAACTAAGATACTAAGCAGCCCCAGCTGTGGTCATACATCAGCCTCCACCTCAGTCTGTTTCGCCACAGGCTTTGGTGCTCATTTTTATCTGTGAATCTGATGATGGGGCTGTCTAAAGCAGTGAAAGCTGAATCTCCACCAACCTGGCCTGATTGACAGCTCCTCACTGCCCCTCCTCCCTGACACTGATTCTCCACCTGCCTAGCCTGACAGCTCCTCACTGCCCCTCCTCCCTGACAGCTCCTCACTGTCCCTCTCTCTGCCACCGATTCTCCACCTGCTTAGCCTGACAGCTCCCCCCTGTCTCGCCTCCCTGCTGCTCAATCTCTGCCCACCTAGCCTGCCCGCTTCTCACTGTCCCTACTCCCTTCCACTGAATCTCCACTCACCTAGCCTGACGGCTCCTCAGCGCCCCTCCTCCCTATCCTGGACTCTCCACCAACCTGGCCTGACATCTTGTTGCCCATCTCCCCTGCCACTGAATCTCCACCAACCTAACCTGGCAGCTCCTCCATGTCCCTCCTGCCTGCATAGATCTCACACCGCTCAGTACAAGCTGCAGCGGGCAGTCAGGTTGGGCAGTTAGAAAATCATGGGCTTTATTATTAGGCAGACTTTATATTCCTGGAGTGAGTGCCAAAAGAAAAGAAAGATGAAACCAAGGGGAAAAAAAAAAAAAAAGAGGCACAAACATAAGTCATTATTAGAAGCAATTCACCCCAGGAAACGGCGCAAAGACGACCATGAATGGCGGCCGTAGAGTTTTCACGCATTAATACAAGTTTGTCTGCTCCCAAAGAATTCCAAAAGGCGAGCGATTTTCTCCCCCCCCGGCTGCCCGATGCACAGGCCGATTTCCCCCCCCCCCCCCCCCCCGGCTGCCCGATGCACAGGCCGATTTTCCCCCCCCCCCTGGCTGCCTGATGCACAGGCCGATTCCCCCCCGCCCCCGGCTGCCCGATGCACAGGCCGATCCCCCCCCTGGCTGCCCGATGCACAAACTGATCCCCCCCCCCTGGCTGCCCGATGCACAGGCCGATCTTCCCCCCCCCGGCTGCCCGATGCACAGGCAGATTCCCCCCCCCCCCCGGCTGCCCGATGCACAGGCAGATCCCCCCCCCTGGCTGCCCGGTGCACAGGCCGATCCCCCCCCCCCCCGGCTGCCCGGTGCACAGGCCGATCCCCCCCCCCCCGGCTGCCCGGTGCACAGGCCGATCCCCCCCCCCTGGCTGCCCGGTGCACAGGCCGATTCCCCCCCCCTGGCTGCCCGGTGCACAGGCCGATCCCCCCCCCTGGCTGCCCGGTGCACAGGCCGATCCCCCCCCCTGGCTGCCCGGTGCACAGGCCGATCCCCCCCCCCCCCTGGCTGCCCGGTGCACAGGCCGATTTCCCCCCCCCCTGGCTGCCCGGTGCACAGGCCGATCCCCCCCCCCCCCGGCTGCCCGATGCACAGGCCGATCCCCCCCCCCCTGGCTGCCCGGTGCACAGGCCGATCCCCCCCCCCCCCCTGGCTGCCCGATGCACAGGCCGATTTCCCCCCCCCCCCCCCCCCGGCTGCCTGATGCACAGGCCGATTCCCCCCCGCCCCCGGCTGCCCGATGCACAGGCCGATCCCCCCCCCCTGGCTGCCCGATGCACAGGCCGATCCCCCCCCCCCCGGCTGCCCGGTGCACAGGCACGCTCATCTGCCATCACCTCCGCCATACTGGAGAACTGCAGCTGTGGAGGAAACCATAATGGGGGCACGGCCATAGAAGACCACAGTGCTGATCCTCCATCCTCCACTGTTAGGGCATCAGGCACTGATTATAGAGGGCCTCTACGTGGCTCTATAGATGAGGACCCTCTGCCAGTGGTACCGCGGCACCCAGACGCAGTTATGTACTCCAGCTGGCTCTGGTGACACTGTATATGGGGGGACTTTGTCACAATTTATGAGAGCGTGCTACAGCTAGCACTGCTTATGGGGGGCATTCTAGTGGCACTGGTTATGGGGGCTCTCTGTATGACACTACTAGCTGTATGTGGCATGCTATGGGGCCTCCACACTGGCACCATGCTGCTAGGGATTACTATTTGTAGGGGCACCGGCACTGTCTATGGGGTCACCGCACGGAGTTTTGGGGACATCACTATCATTATGGACGTGGAATCTCTGTTTAGTACCCGGCTCTTGTGTGTGTGACTTATCACGGCCATTGAAGTCGCTGCACACACGCGGTAACGCATCACGGACACGATCACATGGCCGGTTACACCGTGATTACTATACACTGTCACTCACTGTCGCCCGGCCCCGTGCCTTCCGCGCATGCTCAGTAGTTGTCTCTCCGCAGCACGTTCCCGCTCTGTACACCTGGGCGGAGTCTGCGGAGGGGCGCCATGACGTCACCCCTAGCAACAGCCGGGTTCTCCCTGCGCGTCCTAGAGACGGATAAATCCGAGAGAAGAGAGAAGCGGAGAGGAGACGTCTGCCCGGAGGACGGAGAGGGTGAGAAGCTCTGCGGAGAGACTGACGGAGGGTGAGAGGCTCTGCGGGGAGACTGACGGAGGGCGAGAAGCTCTGCGGGGAGACTGACGGAGGGCGAGAAGCTCTGCGGGGAGACTGACGGAGGGCGAGAAGCTCTGCGGGGAGACTGACGGAGGGCGAGAGGCTCTGCGGGGAGACTGACGGAGGGCGAGAAGCTCTGCGGGGAGACTGACGGAGGGCGAGAAGCTCTGCGGGGAGACTGACGGAGGGCGAGAAGCTCTGCGGGGAGACTGACGGAGGGCGAGAAGCTCTGCGGGGAGACTGACGGAGGGCGAGAGGCTCTGCGGGGAGACTGACGGAGGGCGAGAAGCTCTGCGGGGAGACTGACGGAGGGCGAGAAGCTCTGCGGGGAGACTGACGGAGGGCGAGAGGCTCTGCGGGGAGACTGACGGAGGGCGAGAGGCTCTGCGGAGAGACTGACGGAGGGCGAGAGGCTCTGCGGGGAGACTGACGGAGGGCGAGAGGCTCTGCGGGGAGACTGACGGAGGGCGAGAAGCTCTGCGGGGAGACTGACGGAGGGCGAGAAGCTCTGCGGGGAGACTGACGGAGGGCGAGAAGCTCTGCGGGGAGACTGACGGAGGGCGAGAAGCTCTGCGGGGAGACTGACGGAGGGCGAGAGGCTGCGGGGAGACTGACGGAGGGCGAGAGGCTCTGCGGGGAGACTGACGGAGGGCGAGAGGCTCTGCGGGGAGACTGACGGAGGGCGAGAGGCTCTGCGGGGAGACTGACGGAGGGCGAGAGGCTCTGCGGGGAGACTGACGGAGGGCGAGAGGCTCTGCGGGGAGACTGACGGAGGGCGAGAGGCTCTGCGGGGAGACTGACGGAGGGCGAGAGGCTCTGCGGGGAGACTGACGGAGGGCGAGAGGCTCTGCGGGGAGACTGACGGAGGGCGAGAGGCTCTGCGGGGGAGACTGACGGAGGGCGAGAGGCTCTGCGGGGGAGACTGACGGAGGGCGAGAGGCTCTGCGGGGGAGACTGACGGAGGGCGAGAGGCTCTGCGGGGGAGACTGACGGAGGGCGAGAGGCTCTGCGGGGAGACTGACGGAGGGCGAGAGGCTCTGCGGGGAGACTGACGGAGAGCGAGAGGCTCTGCGGGGAGACTGACGGAGGGCGAGAGGCTCTGCGGGGAGACTGACGGAGGGCGAGAGGCTCTGCGGGGAGACTGACGGAGGGCGAGAGGCTCTGCGGGGAGACTGACGGAGGGTGAGAGGCTCTGCGGGGAGACTGACGGAGGGTGAGAAGCTCTGTGGGGTGACTGACGGAGGGCGAGAAGCTTTGCGGGGAGACTGATGGTGGGTGAGAACTGTTAATAGTGGTGACGATCAGAGCGATCTTTTCCTGCTGCCCTTGGTTTCCCCCTAGTGGCCAAACACAGTACTTCACCATCCTCTACTGTCTCCAGCTGTCAAGCACATTGTACATTTACCTTCCTACTGCAGACAGGCCCATAGGTCAGTCCACTTCCCCTACATACATCCTTCCTTTTACCATTGTCGTCCTCGACAATCTCGTCTCCGTTGTTTTTCTTTCTGAAGCTTCCCCACCTTCTTTTTGTCTGACCGGTCATTCAGCAAAGCCCCTGATACACAGGGGAGGGTGAGAGAATCTGCGGGGAGACTGACGGAGGGTGAGAGAATCTGCGGGGAGGGTGAGAAAATCTGCGGGGAGACTGACGGAGGGTGAGTGGCTCTGCCGGGAGACTGACGGAGGGTGAGAGGCTCTGCCGGGAGACTGACGGAGGGTGAGAAGCTCTGCGGGGAGACTGACGGAGGGTGAGAAGCTCTGCGGGGAGACTGACGGAGGGTGAGAGGCTCTGCGGGGAGACTGACGGAGGGTGAGAGGCTCTGCGGGGAGACTGACGGAGGGTGAGAAGCTCTGCGGGGAGACTGACGGAGGGTGAGAGGCTCTGCGGGGAGACTGACGGAGGGTGAGAAGCTCTGCGGGGAGACTGACGGAGGGTGAGAGGCTCTGCGGGGAGACTGATGGTGGGTGAGAACTGTTAATAGTGGAGACGATCAGAGCGATTCATTGGCTTCACGCGTCACCGGCAAAGCTAAACACATAAAGCAGCACTCTGCAGCGCTATAGCATGCAAACATGAAACATGAATTGCATTACTGCACTAGAAATATGAGAATGCTTAGCGCATGGCTGCCATGTACACATGAATTAGCCAATCTATGCGCTAAGCTTTCTCATATTTCTAGTGCAGTAATGCAATTCACGTTTCATGTTTGCATGCTATAGCACTGCAGAGTGCTGCTTTATGTGTTTGATTGTATATGAGTTGGCGACTCTAGGTAAGCACCTGTTCAGACCTAATCTATGTTTCGGTGTGACGGCCAGTTTTTTGATACCCACAAAGCTCCAGTCCTCCTGTCGCTTCGGATCCCATATCTATATATTATCTATTCTCCCTCCCTGGCGAGGACCCAGGAACAAGAGTAACACAGTCCATCAATCTGAAGACAGTCCATATGTAGGTACGTGCGCCGACTGGGGGGTGGTCCTCTTTCCGCCGCGATCAGACTTGAGACAGATACAGATGTGCGTTCAACAGGTCCTCTTTATTGGCCGTCCTCTCGACAACCGCAGCACCACACAGCAGCTGCACAACAAACTCCGCACACAGGCCCGGGTACCTTTCACTTTCTTCCTTTTCCTGATTGACGTCCCTCGCGGCTCTTTCACTGTGGCTGCCCTAGGCCTACCACCACAACGCTTCACCCGTACGAGTCCGTCCGTCTAATACCCCCAGGCCTTCTCAGTCCTGTGACTCTCCTGTAAGGGCCACCCACCTGACCGTCTCTCTCCTTCTCAGTCCCTACCGGAGCTTCTTCTCTGTCTGTCTCTTCCTCCTGTCTTCTCTTCTCTTGAGCTCCTCTCCCTGGACTGGCTTTCTTCTGAAACTCTCTACCCCTTCTTATATTCCCCTCCCTGGGAATTCCCCGCTAGAGCTCCTGTAACTCCGCCCCCCATGACTGCGGTTTGTAGCCTTAAGCTGATGTTAAGTCCTTTCCTCACTGCTCCCTGCTTCCATCTTGTGGCCAAACTACAGTACTACACCGTCTTCTTTTCCTGCTGCCCTTGGTTTCCCCCTAGTGGCCAAACACAGTACTTCACCATCCTCTACTGTCTCCCACATTCATATACAGCAGTCCACGTCAAGCACATTGTACATTTACCTTCCTACTGCAGACAGGTCCATAGGTCAGTCCACTTCTCCTACATACACCCTTCCTTTTACCATTGTCGTCCTCGACAATCTCGTCTCCGTTGTTTTTCTTTCTGAAGCTTCCCCACCTTCTTTTTGTCTGACCGGTCATTCAGCAAAGCCCCTGACACACGGGGAGCCAAACAAGACCGGGGGCCGTCATGCTCCGGGTAGCTTATGGCTACTTGCCGCTGCATACTCCACTGACAATTTCCCTTTGGTTGGGGTAGGACCACCTGAATTCCTCAACGGGTGCGTACCTCCCACTTTTCTCACTTTTAGCAACATTTTGCAATTTAGAGCGCAATGACCAAGGCTCTGGCCTACCAGGTCACCACAAGCTTCCCTCTTTTGTTTTGGGGTGTTTGTGGTACTCAGGACCTGATCTATGGACCGCTGTCTGTTTCAATTCCACATGCTTTTTTTTTTTCCCTTCAGTAATCAGTCATGGTCAGCATTTTTCTTACTTCAGTGCCCGGGACCTGTTGAACATTTCTCTTATTTTCCAACATTCTACACCAACTATACATAGTGTTAACCATACTACTTTTAATGTATCTATCACTTTAAACTTCTGTTACTCTTAACATTTTAAGCTGGATCCGACCTTAAGACCCCAGCAGTGAAAGTTACCGCTGGTAGTCTCTAGTGTCTGGGAGTAGAAGTCCCACGCACACTATTACTCTGATCCCACCGCTTGCCACCAAGTGTGGAGGAACGCACACAGACCCGTTCCTCCCTGCTGGCACGGCTCCGTACCTGAGCTTTGAAGCTCTGTTTTGGGCCTATCCTCATTATCACACCAATGGCCCTGGCTATTTAGCATTGGAACACTAAATCCTGCTTGTATTTACTAAGTACACAGCACCTGAGGGTATAGAAGCCGTTAACTGCCTGTAATTCCTGAGCTTAGACCAAAATGGATGCCAAGCTCAGACATGTGGCCCCATATCTAAGATGGCGGCTGCTCCTTCATCACAGAGGCCATCTCAGTCTCCTGACCTCAGTATCATTGAGCCCCTCTGGGGAGATCTCAGGCGTGCAGTTCATGCTAGACAGTCCAAGAATTTACAGGAACTGGAGGCTTTTTGCCAAAAAGAGTGGGCAGCTTTACCATCTGAGAAAATAAAGAACCTCATCCACAACTACCACAAAAGACTTCAAGCTGTCATTGATGTTAGAGGGGGCAATACACGGTATTAAAAAATGGGGTACGTGAACTTTTGATCAGGGTCATTTGGATGTTTTGGGTTGTCATTATGATTTAAAAAGAGAAAACAGTAGTTTGACAATAAATGGCTTCACCCAACCACTAACCATGAGTGGAGAATAAGTTTTGGTGTTATCACTCATATTCTCTGAAAAAAGGCCAAGAAAGAAAAAATTCTGCCGGGGTATGTACCCTTTTTAGCAAAACTCCATCCATCCATCCATCATTTTATGTCATATATTCTTTTGTTTTTTTTGGTCTTTTAGGTCTAAAAAATGTTGGATTTTCTGCAGGACTCTGGGAGAATCGGCTTTCAGATGCTCCCGAAACTCACAGAGGACGGTAAGGACAAATAAACAGACAAGAAAAAAAATATATATAAATATAAAACTGCCCAGAAGCCGCTCCATAGAACGGGAAATGGCAGAAGTAACAACTCTGACGCGTTCTCTGCCTGCAGATCTGGTATCACCATGTCCGTAAAAGTCTGATGTATGAAAATATCATGCTGTCATTGAAAACTACAAGTCGTCATGCAAATTATAGGGACATAAAAGGTCATTTTATGCTAAAAGGTCGCATATATAGAAATCTTTCAATGTGCGCCAAGTTGATCTAAAATCATGATGAATATGGTGAAAAAAACAGAAAGACAAGAAAAATAACTTAAGAAAAGAGATAAATAAAAACACATCTGATGATTCGGAGCTTGGGGGGGGTCTCCGTATTGTGACCTGTTATTCATTCTCCATGTGACCCCAGGAGCGTTGCTGCATCTTCTGATGAGTAGCGACGCTCCTCTGTAGGAAAGTATTACACTAAATGTTTCGCCGGGTCCATTGTTTCGCAGATGGCCGTATTGTGTTACCAGGTAATAAATCTGCTGCTCGTGTGTAAAGCACTGAATGGAGGGAAACGTAATAGCTGCTAATTAAATCCGCAGCTGCCCTCGTGATGATGATCGCTGCGCTCCTTCTCTGGCACGGCGCCGTAGTATCACCTAGACCTTATACTTCGATTACGACTTCTTCAGGGGTTATTAACTTCTTCAGGGGTTTTCTGTATCTTCAACGTATATGATGTGACTTTTATGTTTTTTACACCAACTTTTTGCAAAAAAAAATTAAAAATTTCAATGTTTAATAAATTTGTTTCAAATTAAAATATACTTTATTTTGTAGCTTTTAAAGGTAAAATGAAGCACAATCCTTTTAATAATTTTCCAAAAGAAGGTGCAAATGCAATAATGAATCGGGTCAATAGTTTTGCAAACATTTTAAAAAATTCCAATTGGCGAATTAGCAGGAAACAGCCGGATATTGAAAACCTGGCTTATACTGTAAAGGCATAAAAATGACGACAACTGAAAAAAAAAAAAACCCCAAAAAACAAGTGTCAAAATGGCGCAAAAGTCACAATGGATTCAGCACAAAAATAAAAAATGACGAAAATCAAATCCTCTCAGCTCCCGGGAATTTATCTCTATGTGTTTCTTGCAGATGTTTGCGCCATTTGGGCTTCCGTCTCGGACTTCGTGCAGCATCAGATGTCTCTGCAGAAGGTGATGTTAACGCCATCATTGTTAGTATACGGCATGGCAGCCGTTTTTGCACAGGAGTCCAGGATCCCACACGACCTCCCGACAGCTCCACATTCCTTTGGGTTGTTCTGTTGTTATATTTAGCGCTCTGCTAATAGGTGTAATGTTATCAGGACAAAGTGTGCCCCATATCTGGACGCGGTTCTTATACCTATCTGTGTGTTTAGGGGGTCCAGATTCCAGGACTGGGGACATTTACTCTCTCCAGACAGAAACTGGACGTCGGCAACAACAAGTTCATCGTCATACAACGGCCGGTCTTCCTGCTGTCAGAAAAACTCATCCAACTCCATGGGTTGAAGTTCAACAAGGTATTCACAACAGGTGAGTATCATCCATTCAGGAATTACCTTACTGTTACTTACATTACATTACCGATCCTGAGTTACATCCTGTACTATGCTCCAGAGCTGCACTCACTATTCTGCTGGTGCAGTCACTGTGTACATACATTACATTATTAATGTAATGTATGTACACTGTGACTGCACCAGCAGAATAGTGAGTGCAGCTCTGGAGTATAATACAGGATGTAACTCAGGATCGGTAATGTAATGTATGTACACCGTGACTGCACCAGCAGAATAGTGTGTGCAGCTCTGGAGTATAATATAGGATGTAACTCAGGATCAGTAATATAATGTATGTACATAGTGACTGCACCAGCAGAATAGTGAGTGCAGCTCTGGGGTATAATACAGGAGGTAACTCAGGATCAGTAATGTAATGTATGTACACAGTGACTGCACCAGCAGAATATCGAGTGCAGCTCTGGGGTATAATACAGGATGTAACTCAGGATCAGTAATGTAATGTATGTACACAGTGACTGCACCAGCAGAATAGTGAGTGCAGCTCTGGAGTATTATACGGGATGTAGCTCAGTAATAGCTATGTGTCCTGGTTTATGTTCAGCTGGGGATCAGTAGAGCACAGTATGTAATTCATTATTCGCTGGCGGGATGTTATTAGACCCAGGCCGCTGACCAGCCTCAGATGGTTTATGTCCTGACGTATTGTACATACCTTCCTGTAACGGCTTTGTAACTTCTAGACATGTCGGCCCCCAGTGGACGAGGTTAGCAGTTACCTCTTTTTGATATTCCACTAGTGCACACTTAAAGGGATGTATCCAGCTTGGACATTGATAGCGCAGATATGTGCAGTCCTGGACGTGGTGGTCTATCACCAGGGGGTTGGGGGGACACGTGTTGTCCTATTGTATTTAAGCCATATGTAAAACTTAGTGAACTGTATCTCCTTCCTCCGATTCCAGGTGACATCCCGATCGTCCCCCTGAATTTCATCGCCCTGTCATTCTCCTGTCCCTACAACAGAGACACCATCGAGGCGTGCGTCAGGGAGACCCTCGGCGCTTTCTCGCGATCTGTCGCTACGAAACAACACGTAGAATTCACCTTTAAAGGCATCGGAGCTCTGCTGATCCGGGAGCTGAAGGTCAAGATGAAGTTTTATAAGGAGTTTGTGAATAGTATGGACGGAACCGGAACCTTAGTGAGATCCCTCTGCAACGTAAGTCAGCGGACGGATTGTCCCACCATTCACCATAAATGCTGGATTTCTAGGGGCTTACGCCAATCATGAGAATGGGGGTCTCTTGTTCTCCATGTAAATGGAGCTGCAATGCTCATGTCTGACCAGCACTACTATAGACAGAAAATGCAGCGATGGTCTCTATCTGTCCACTCTTGTTACATCGGACCCCCATTCATCTGCTATAACCCTCTTTAAGGCTGAGTGCCCGATCGGTACAACCACCATGCACTCAGTTTAGATGGTAACTTTTTTCCACTCCTTAAAGGAAAAAAAAAACCCTCAACAATTAAGGATAAAAATAAACAATAAAGCAGAGGGGAGAGGCTCCTGCTGCAGGCTGTCCTCCCTGATCCACACACAGGACAGTAAGGAGGAGGATGGAGGCATATACCAGATTCCCGAGACACACAAAGGAGATTTCTTAATTGTTAGTTTAATTTTAATATGAGACAGTACTGAATAAATAGTTAGGAGAGGATTAAAGGGGTCATCACGGATCAGAAAGTCATGGCTGCCACCCCTGACTACTGATTCCATGGAGCAAAGCTGCAATATAAGAAATAACCTATAGACATGTGTGGTGATAACTGTGAAAGAAAGAAAGCGTATTTTACTAGTCGGCTTAACTGCAGTACCCGACACCACTTATGCACAAGAGTGGCGCTATTTCCGGAAAAAAAAAATGTTCTAATTTTGGGCAAACTTTTCAGGCAGGTATTGTATTAGCTTCTTCGTATGAGAATCCATAAATGTTGTAATATTCTTCTTTATCAGAGGCCGGGGACAGCGGATTCTATCATGTCCTCCGTAGAAGACCCCCCGCTGCGGCCTCGATCATGCAGCGCTCTTCTGTTCCCGAGGTAAGTCATAGAGACCGTCTATGATCTGCGCTCCCATGTCTCGGCCTTCGGGCTTCTTCACGATCTCCTTGATTATTTTCATCCCTCAGGTTTCTGGTCACTTTCCTATTTTTATTTCATCTCTTCCAAAAGTTGATTTCTCCAATGGATCCTGTTGTAACACATCAGTGCGGCCATCACGGATCAAACATCCAACTTCTCAAAAGTTTCCAAAACCCTTCAATTTTTCTCTAGCATGCTGAGTCCGTACCTAGATGGCGATTGGTCCCTCGTGGAGCACTGAGCTCAATTTGGTCAAGGAACCACTTCTGTGTCTTCCTTGCCGTCCAAGATGTTCGCAAAGTTGTCAAAAACAGTTTCTTAGGCTGGTTTCACATTAGCGCTTTTGTGCGCAGCGCATCGTGCGCACCCGTGCGCATGCGCACTGCGCACCTATGTTTAACATGACGTGCGCATGGTCTTGCGCACACTTGCGTTTTCGTGCGCATGCGTTTTTTTGTCTTTCGCGCCAGGCGCGCCAGACGCAGCATGTTGCATTTTTTGGTGCGCCCTGTCTCGGCAAAAAAACGCATGCGCACGCTTGCGCACGGAATGCGCAAAAAAAACACATTGAAGTCTATGGGAACGCATGCGTGCGCATGGTCTTGCGCACGCTTGCGTTTTTTTGCGCATGCGTTTTTGAGTTAAACAAGTCTAGAATGTTCTCTAGACAATGGAAAAAATGTCACACCTAAAAACGCATACGCATGCAAAAACACATGTAAAACGCAAGCAACGCTGCGTTTTTTTGACGCATCAGCGTGCGCATGACGTAAAAAAAACGGACATTTGTTTTGCGTTTTTTATGCGCCTGATGCGCTGCGCAAAAAAACGCTAATGTGAAACTAGCCTAAGGGGTGATTTTTCGTTTTCCGCCTCGTTCTTTCTTCCCCTTCCCTCAAGAACCATAACTTTTCTATTTCTCCGTCCACATAATTGTAGTTTTGTAACCATTCATTTTAGCATTTAATTTGCTGGAAAATACAACATTCTAAATGCGGTGAAATTGTAAAAAAAAAAACGCAATTCTGGCTTGGTTTTGGGGATTTATTTTTCATGGCCTTTTTTCTGGGGTACAAATGACTCTGAGTAATGGTTTTCAGGGTTTTCCCAAACTTGTATAGTTTGATTTTTTTTTAACACATTTACGTGTAGAAAAAAAGATGATATTTTGTTTATTGCACTTTTTTTTTTTTTTTTTAGTGAGTAGGGGTGGTTTAAAAATTTCAATCCTGCGTTGTTGTTTTTTTTTTATCCGCATGACGGCATTTACCTATCGGGTTAAAAAAAATTGATATTTTAAAAGCCGGAACTTCTATGATGCGACAAACATATCAAATGATTATTTTTTATGTGTTTTTTAATTTCTTTTTTTTTTTTTAATGGGGGATAAAATGGCAGGGCGAACAGCGTATACTGAGCGCCACAACCAAGTAGCGGGAATTGTATACAGGAACATCTGCACAGCAAATGGGCTAAGTCCTCCTAAGTCCGGGTGGGAGACCCCAGAGAAAGTGGTGGAGAATGAAAAGGCTAAAATCCTGTGGGACTTCAAGATCCAGACGGATAAGCAGGTGTTGGCTAACCAACCAGACATTGTGATAGACAAGGACCAGAAGACAGCAATGATAATAGATGAGGCAGTGCCAAGTGCCAGCAACATCAGAAAGAAGGAATATGAGAAGCTGGAGGAATACCAGGGCCTCAAAGGAGAACCGGAGAAGATGTGGAAGGTGAAGGCAACCGTGATTCCAGTGGTGATAGGAGCACTTGGAGCAGTGACCCCTAAGTTGGAAGAACGGCTACAACAGATCCCAGGAGCAACATCTGAGCTCTGTCCAGAAAAGCGCAATGCTGGGAACAACCAAGATCCTGCGCAGAACCCTCAAACTCCCAGGAGGACCCGAGAATGAGAAAGGACAACAAAGACCACCCCTATTGGGGGGTGAGAAGGATAAGGGGACATAGCGCATATCTCGGTTTCTTATGGAGCTCAGCCTATAGCTTATCTTCTCTGGAGGACCAATATGGCAGTGACGGGGGCTCTCAACAGACCCCTGGCTGCCAGAGTAACTGATCGGGTTGATAGTAGCCGATCCACGTGAGCATCGGCGTGTGCTCCATTAAAATGCCACTGAAGGTCCTGTCCCATCCTGCATTAGATAGATAACCCACCGATATGAATAAGGACTGTGTAATGCTTCACTTCCCCTGCGGGGGAGCTGCTGGGAAATGAAACACTTACTGCCAGGTTTTTTTCTCAGGTTGCAACCGAAAGAAACAGAGCAAGCTATAGGAATGGAGACGATACCAGAAGAATATGGAGAGGTGGGGAACCTGGAGGAGCCGAACAGAGAAGAGGAAGAACATTGCAAAGAAGAACCAGTGTCCGGCAGAAGAGGTAAAATGACTTGTATTGAGTCAGGTTTCTGTTTTCTACAGTCAGCTAAGATTTAAAAGGATCGTCCAGGACTATGGTATCGATGGAAGATCCATAGGATAGGTCATGAATATAAGATCAGTGGTGCTCTGACGCAGACACCCACAGCGATCATCTGTGTGGCGGCCTGGAAACAAATGTATGAACCCCGTAAACAACAGCGCCATACACTGTGGAGTGGTCATTCTCAGGTACTGCAGCTTCGCTCCCATTCATTTCAATAGGAACTCAACTGCTGAACCAGAGAGCGGTCACTTATTGAAATTAACAGAAGTGCCAGACCACGGACGTTTTGGGCACCAACGGCGCCCCCATTGATGCTATTGACTCTAATATGTGAAAAATGAGGATGAATGAACTCATGGAGATAAACATCCGACACTGCGGAGACACCATCACATGTTTCTCAACGCAGTGATTCTAGAGCAATGCCCCCATCCTTTATGGGAAATATGCAAAACATGCAAAACACAAGCCGCGGAGACACCATCACATGTTTCTCAACGCAAGCAATGACTAGCCAGGTCTTTCCCCGGGAAGGAACAATAATATGGCAGCTTTCAGGGCAATGGCTTATGAATTTGGTGCAAAGTCAAAAAGTATTTTTTTTCCTGTATTGAACTGTTCTTTAAGTCACAAAAATGGCAAAAGATGCAAATTGAAGAATGAGTTGGATGCAAACAAAATTAGTTTAAAAAAAATAAAACGTGAAGATGAATCAGTGCCATGGTGTGTTTTAGGTTTTGCATGGAAATCCTTTTTTTACCATTTTGGTTTCTAAGCTTTTTTATTACAGCTTGATACTTTCTGCTTAATGCAACTTTCATGCGGAAGGGGATACTCCATTTAAAAGTAATGCCGCCTCATCCTGTCTGTGTATGTATGGCTATAATACGTATGGACCTCATTGTATAAGTCATATGTATCCTGTATACAGATAACTCCCCAGGTAAACGTTTACTGAACAGACAGTACATTGTGCCTGCCAGAGTCACCGGCGTCAGCCTGAGAGAAGACCTGGAGACAATCCCAAAGCCAAAAACTGCTCCTGAAAGGTGAGAGGGAATAAAGGAAAACACTGACATCAGCTGCCATATAATACTGCCACTGGTGTAACATCTTATGTGGATAACTTATGAGATCCGAACACGAGCGGCAGTATTATAGTAGTTATATTCTTGTACATATGGGGCAGTATTATAGTAGTTATATTCTTGTACATAGGGGGCAGTATTATAGTAGTTATATTCTTGTACATAGGGGGCAGTATTATAGTAGTTATATTCTTGTACATAGGGGCAGTATTATAGTAGTCATATTCTTGTATATAGGGGCAGTATTATAGTAGTTATATTCTTGTATATAGGGGAAGCATTATAGTAGTTATATTCTTGTATATAGGAGCAGTATTATAGCAGTTATATTCTTGTACATAGGGGCAGTATTATAGTAGTTATATTCTTGTACATAGGGGCAGTATTATAGTAGTTATATTCTTGTATATAGGGGCAGTATTATAGTAGTTATATTCTTGTATATAGGAGCAGTATTATAGCAGTTATATTCTTGTACATAGGGGCAGTATTATAGTAGTTATATTCTTGTACATAGGGGCAGTATTATAGTAGTTATATTCTTGTATATAGGGGCAGCATTATAGTAGTTATATTCTTGTACATAGGAGCAGTATTATAGTAGTTATATTCTTGTACATAGGGGCAGTATTATAGTAGTTATATTCTTGTACATAGGAGCAGTATTATAGTAGTTATATTCTTGTACATAGGGGCAGTATTATAGTAGTTATATTCTTGTATATAGGAGCAGTATTATAGTAGTTATATTCTTGTACATAGGAGCAGTATTATAGTAGTTATATTCTTGTACATAGGGGCGGTATTATAGTAGTTATATTCCTGCACATAGGGGCAGTATTATAGTAGTTATATTCTTGTACATAGGAGCAGTATTATAGTAGTTATATTCTTGTACATAGGAGCAGTATTATAGTAGTTACATTCTTGTACATAGGGGGCAGCATTATAGTAGTTATATTCTTGTACATAGGGGGCAGTATTATAGTAGTTATATTCTTGTACATAGGAGCACTATTATAGTAGTTATATTCTTGTACATAGGGGCAGTATTATAGTAGTTATATTCCTGTACATAGGGGGCAGTATTATAGTAGTTATATTCTTGTACATAGGAGCAGTATTATAGTAGTTATATTCTTGTACATAGGGGGCAGTATTATAGTAGTTATATTCTTGTACATAGGGGCAGTATTATAGTAGTTTTAGTCTGGTACATAGGGGCAGTATTATAGTCGTTATATTCTTGTATCTAGGGGCAGTATTATAGTAGTTATATTCTTGTACATAGGGGCAGTATTATAGTAGTTATATTCCTATATATGGGGGCAGTATTATAGTAGTTTTGATGTCCCCTTATGAGTACAGTGCCTTGCGAAAGTATTTGGCTCCCTGGAACTTTTCAACCTTTTCCCACATATCATGCTTCAAACATAAAGATACCAAATGTAAATTTTTGGTGAAGAATCAACAGCAAGTGGGACACAATTGTGAAGGTGAACGAAATTTATTGGTTATTTTAAATCTTTTTGGAAATTCAAAAACTGAAAAGTGGGAAGTTCATTGTGGATCTCTGAATGATCCAATGTTGTCCTAATGACTAATGATGCTAAATATAATCCACCTGTGTGTAATCAAGTCTCCGTATAACCTGCTCTGTGATAGTCTCAGGGTTCTGTTTGAAGAACAGAGAGCATCATGAAGACCAAGGAACACAACAGGCAGGTCCGTGATACTGTTGTGGAGACGTTTAAAGCCGGATTTGGATACAAAATGATTTCCAAAACTTTAAACATCCCAAGGAGCACTGTGCAAGCGATCTTATTGAAATGGAAGGAGTATCATACCGCTGCAAATCTACCCAGACCTGGCCATCCCTCTAACCTTTCATCTCAATGAACTGCAGAGATCTACAGCTGAGGTGGGACAGTCTGTCCATAGGACAACAATCAGTCCTACACTGCACAAATCTGGCCTTTATAGAAGAGTGGCAAGAAGAAAGACATTTCTCAAATATATCCATAAAAAGTGTCATTTAAAGTTTGCAACAAGCCACCTGGGAGACACACCAAACATGTGGAAGAAGGTGCTCTGGTCAGATGAAACCAAAATCGAACTTTTTGGCAACAATGCCAAACGATATGCTTGGTGTAAAGGCAACACAGATCATCACCCTTAACACACCATCCCCACTGTCAAACATGGTGGTGGCAGCATCATGGTTTGGGCTTGCTTTTCTTCAGCAGAGACAGGGAAGATGGTTAAAATTGATGAGAAGATGGATGGAGCCAAACACAGGACCATTCTTAAAGAAAACCTGTTGGAGTCTACAAAAAGACCTGAGACTGGGACGGAGATTTGTCTTCCAACAAGACAATGATCCCAAACATAAAGCAAAATCTACAATGGAATGGTTCACAAATAAACGTATCCAGGTGTTAGAATGGCCAAGTCACAGTCCAGACCTGAATCCAATCGAGAATCTGTGGAAAGAGCTGAAAACTGCTGTTCACAAACGATCTCCATCCAACCTCACTGAGCTCGTGCTGTTTGCCAAGGGAGAATGGGCAAGAATTTCAGTCTCTCGATGTACAAAATTGATAGAGACATACCCCAAGTGACTTTCAGCTGTAATCGCAGCAAAAGGTGGAGCAACAAAGTATTACGTTAAAGGGGCCGAATAATATTGCACGCCCCACTTTTCAGTTTTTGAATTTCCACAAAAATTTAAAATAACCAATAAATTTCATTCAACTTCACAATTGTGTCCCACTTGTTGATTCTTCACCAAAAATTTACATTTGGCATCTTCATGTTTGAAGCATGATATGTTGGAAAAGGTTGAAAAGTTCCAGGGGGGGCGAATACTTTCGCAAGGCACTGTATATAGAGTGTACTCGGGGGCTGGCAGGTCGTGTGCCCCTGATTCCTCTCTCCTCGTTAGGTGAAGCTTCGCTATGACATGGCGTTTGGCGTTTCTTTCTGTCCTCAGTATTACGAGCAGCTCCTTCTCTTCCTCCTTGTGAGGTTCATGAATAGTTCATCGCAGTGAATAAATGTTCCTATAAGGGAGGGAAATGTTTCAGAGGACGACGTGAGTTTTATTCAAAAGTATCAGATGTCGGCGAGATGTTGAAAGTTATATAGAGAGCCGGCAGCCGGAGAGCGGGAGACCTGATATGTCGGGGGTCACAGATCAGTGGCGTAAATGGACACCGCCGGGTTCAGGATGGATACAGAGTGGTCTACATCCAGAAAGCGCTCCGTAGCCGTGTAACGGATCGGATTTATGCAATATTTAGTCCAAAAACGAAGATCTGCAGGTTCATTATTGATGGTGGATTAGCAGATCTTCTGGCTTATAGGATGGCCATGTGAATTATATATGATTAATAGTGGGCTTCTTCCACTGGCATGTTACGTACATGTCTACAAGGTGCAGGTGTATGGAGCGGGCTCAGGGACTGAGCCTGCAGCATGCAACAAATTCACCTCTCTTTTTCTCAATTAAAAATAAGTGAAGGTGAGAAATCAAGTATTAAAAAATTATGAAGAGAACATAATATGCGGTCTATATAACGTACACATATAAAACAGTTTCTGAATTGTATTAATTATTACGTTAACGTATTATTGACATTGCACCATTTATGGCATAGAATAAAGGCGCAAAATGCAGCAGAAATGTGATTTTTTTCCTAATTATCCCTCCCTAAAAAATTATAAAAGTTGACCAATAGATTGTATCTACTGTAAAATAGTGGTAATAAAAACTACAATTATTCCTGCAAAAAAAATAAATAAAATAAAACAACAAGCAACTGAGAAATAGGGAATCCTAACCTGGAGCAGAAGGAAAAATTGTGCGGAAAAATGGCGGCACTCGTGTAACAAGGCGCAGGGGATCCATATTATAAGTAACTTATACATGTCAGTGTATCGTTTAGATTGGGATCGTCAACTTCTAAGAATATTCCAAGAGCGGATCCTGGAGTCAATCAGACCAATGTGCTACATGTAAGATCATCCCCTACATGTATGGATCACTGTCGTGCAGGACAGGTAAGACGATCGTGAGGAGTGAATGACATTGAGAGCCGTGTGTGAGATCATACATAAGTAAACAAACCCATGGCGGAGATAATAAAATGCCACTCAGTATTATCCCTGGTGGTCTAGAGTTGGTTTAAATCTGAATTGGTGTAAGGGTTAGTAATAATATATATTATCCCAGGGAGTCTAGGGGGATAAAATATTAGCGATTGTATGTATTGTATTGTATGTATTATCCCTGTTGGTCTAGAGTAGGGTCAGGGTTTGTAATAATGTGTATTATCCCAGGTAATCAATGTTAGTGGTAGTATATTATTCCTGGTGGTCTAGAATAGCGTAAGGATTAGTAATAATATATATTATCCCAGGGAGTCTAGGGGGAATAAAATATTAGAAAGTGAATGCATTGTATTGTATGCATTACCCCTGAGGGTCTAGAGTAGGGTAAGGGTTAGTAATAATATGTATTATCCCAGGGAGTCTAGAGGGGATAAAAATGTTAGCGGTAATATGTATTATCCCTTGTGATCTAGACTAGAAATAATATGCGTTATCCCAGGGAGTTTACGGGGAATAAAGTTATAAAGTTAGTGTTAAGGATCAGAGCCTGGTGGGTCACGCTTAATCCCCCACGCTGTTATCTTTTTGTCACGAACAGCTCTCTGCTGCCTCCTATCGTCCGGACAATTACACGATTGACCGACGATTAACGGAGGAAGCCGCAGGCTGTTTCCACTAACAGGCCAGATATTGGAGAACTAACAGTGAGCATATTGTATATACAGTACACCTCCGATTCCAACTCATGGAATATATATGTATACCCCTGTATGGTCGCTGCTAACTCCACGATAACCTGATAAGAACTACTTGTTGCCACCACCAGTCATTTATACAGGCTGACCCGATGCCTGATTTCTGGAAGCGTAAGGCCTCCAGGAGTGTGGTTTACATAACAAAAGGAACAGAACTATTACATTTTATGTTTATAAAAAATATACAAAAATTTTTACAAAGGAGACAAAACAATATAGCATATATAATTGCATAATATAAACAGGATTAACAAGAGAAACTTACTACGCTGATCACAGAGATGGCTCAGTTTAGCAAAGAAGAGCAATTGGAAACGTCCATTGAATGGGATCGTGCATACACTGATATGTATCTCTCTGCAGGAACATACAGTAGATCATAATTTGACTTGTCTTTTTATCAGCACCTAAGTTGCACTCACACATTTCCCCTTGATGACCTCACGTGGGCTGGGTTGTGGGATGTTCTCAGCCATTCAAGATGTTATGAAATTCCTTACATTATCAATATCTTCACTCCTGGCAATCGCAGAAGTTCCAGATCGATACTATATTTCTTTTATTGAGATTTTACCTTTCCATAGATAGTAAACATGGTATGGCTATTGTCATCTATCAGGCCACTATTGTTAAGGGGCTTATAGGCAGCTATCACAGTTATGAAAAATATGCATATTTTTCCCAGATTAGTCCTGAAGTTGAACATGTATGTCTCATCAATATCGGATCTATACAAACCCCAATATTCATAACTTTCCACCTGTGCTCAACTGTCTTGTTGTAGGTGTCCCATATCCCCTGAATGGAACAAAAGTTTCCTTTTAACTCAAGAGTTCTTTGGACAAAGGAGACTTCTCCACTTCTCTATCTATGTGTAAACACATGTCCCTTTTGTTATCTGAACTCCAGAAAAGGTCTTTCCTGTCTAATTATCTGCACTGTGTAAGGGAGTCTTGACTTCAAAGGACACTTTAGTGTTTAACTCTTCCTAGCTTAATTAGTTTCCTCACCTCCTAGCTATACCTAATTTACTATCTTCCCATATGTTAAATGTGTTTCTACTATCAAAAGAGGTTCAGTTCAGAATGACAGCTATTTTTCCTACTGGAAATTCTGGAATCTCCTCTTTGACTTTATGAATTTTAATGTTTTCTGTGACAGGTAGTATTATCCATGGTGGTCTGGAGTAGGGTAATGGTTAATAATAATATGTATTATTCCTAGTTGTCGTAATATTTTAGGGTAATATTAGTATCTGGGAAAGTGAGTGGTTTAAAGGTTAGTAATGATATCTAACATCCCTAATGGTCTACAGTCGTGGCCAAAAGTTTAGTTATCACACATTTCGCTTCTCCAGTGTTTTTAGATATTTTTGTCAGAAGTTTTTAAACTTTTATTTAACAAGTTTATATAAAGCCTTAATATTTCCAGCCTTCTCCCTTATTTCTCCAGACTTCTGCCCTTCTCCCCGGCATATGAACATCATCTTCTGGCCAGATCTGTACTGATTGTCCCCCATTCTTGTCTAATCAGTGCTCAGAGTTTGTCGCTTTTTCAGGAATGACCACAGGTTCTCAATGTGATGAGATCTGGGTGTTTCCTGGCCAAACACTCATAATTTCAATGTTTTCCTCCCAGTCACTAAGTTATTATGTTTCCTTTGTTACATGGTCTCCATCATAATGGAAAAAGCATAATCGCCACATTGCTCCAGTTGCTCCTCGAGGAGGTTTCGATCTCATTCTTTATTCATGGTAGTGTTATTAGGCGAAACTGTGAGTGATTCCCCGTCATTGGAAGAGACGCCCCCACACATGAATGGTCTCAAGAGGCTTTACTGTTATCAGACATAGGACTAATGGCAGCGTCACCTCTTCTTCTCCGGACAATCATTCTTCCAGATGTCCCAACAGTCTGAATGGGGTTTTTCAGAGAAAATAATTGTACCCCTGCCCCAGCCCAATCCCTGTACTTCCTGCAGAATGTCAGTTGGTCTTTGATGCTTTTCGTACAGATAAGTGGCTTAATTTGCTGCTCTTCTTTGCCCCGGTCTGCCTCCAAAAGACTTCTGCTCACTGTTTGTACAGATGCACTGACACCTGCCTGCTGCTGTTTTTGAGCAAGCTCTGCACTGGTGTAAAACTAATCCTGTAGCTGATTTTTCTTTAGGAGACGGTCCTGGTACTTGCTGGACTATCTTGGGTGCCCTGAAGGCCTCTTTACCTATCTTTACCAATGGGCTTGTAGCATTCTCACAGTTCTCACCAATGCTTTATGTATATCTCTGTAGGAACTCTGCTACCTGTGCCTGCAGCGTGCCCAGAAGAACATCCCCGTGTACTATACAGAAGAGAGGAAGCAGCGGGAAAAGGAAGAGGAGCGGGTGCTGCAGCACTACCAGCACATGAAGGACCAGGAGGCCATACTGAGGACCACGGTAACTTCTGTAATATGTATACATAGTCATATACCGTATTTTTCGCTTTATAAGACGCTCTGGATTATATGACACACCCCAAATTTTGAGGAGAAAAAAAGAAAAAAATTTTTTTTAATAAAATGGTGGTGCTTCTTATAGTCCATGCATCTTATTGCTTACCAGGGGTGGAGGCTGGGGTGAAGCGGGGTCCCATGGTCGCTGCTGGAGGAGGCAGGAATGGAGTGCTGCTGCAGGGTGAGATGAGGGGGTGGCCAATGTGCAGTGCACCGCTGCGGGTGTCCGATGCTATGGGTGTCCCCAGCGGCGCTGCTGCCCGGGGTGTCTGCTGCTGCTGCCAGGGGTCTCTGCTGCTGCCAGGGGTCTCTGCTGCTGCTGCCCACCGCCGCTGTCCGCAGCTGCTGCCCAGGGTGTCTGCTGCTGCCCATCGCCGCTACCCAGAGTGTCCGAGGCCGCCACTGCCTGGGATTTCGGCTGCAGCTGCCCGCCGCCGCTGCCCGGGATATCCGCAGCTGCGGGGGTCTCTGTCGGCATTTCTTGAAAGACCAGAGCCCCCTGGAAGTTCCGTAGTTTCAGCCTGTGCGTGTGGACTCCAGTAAAATGGCCGCCGACGCATGCGCAGATAGAGATCTCAGCATGGAGATCTCGGGAGATGAGATCTTAGCACTGAAATCTCATCTCCCTCCCGGCAGCCATATTACTGGAGTCCACCCCCCAGGAGGAAACCACAGAACTGCGGGGGGGGGCTCTGGCCTTTCACAAAATGTCGGCAGAGCCCCCCGCAGCGGCGGACATCACGGGCAGCAACGGACTCGGACACCCCAGGCAGCAGCAGCGGACATCCCAGGCAGCGGCGGCAGGCAGCAGCGGCGGCGGGCAGCAGCAGCGGACACCCCCGGTTACCGGTATATCCACATTGTAAGATGCACCCCCATTTCACCCCCAAATTTGGGGGAAAAAAAGTGCGTCTTACAAAGCGGAAAATATGGTAGATCTATCGTCAGCTCCCCCAAAGGGAAAGCTAGGAAAGAAGAAATAAGCCAATATAGCTAATGGAATAGAATTGTTCTTAATATACAGAATATTAAGTGCAGCTCTGGGGTATAATACTGAATATAACTCAGGATCAATAATGTAATGTATGTACACAGTGACTGCACCAGCAGAATAGTGAGCGCAGCTCTGGAATATAATGCAGGGTGTAACTCAGGATCAGTAATGTAACGTATGTACACAGTGACTGCACCAGCAGAATAGTGAGTGCAGCTCTGGGGTATAATACAGGATGTAACTCAGGATCAGTAATGTAATGTATGTACACAGTGACTGCACCAGCAGAATAGTGAGTGCAGCTCTGGGGTATAATACAGGATGTAACTCAGGATCAGTAATGTAATGTATGTACACAGTGACTGCACCAGCAGAATAGTGAGCGCAGCTCTGGAATATAATGCAGGGTGTAACTCAGGATCAGTAATGTAGTGTATGTACACAGTGACTGCACCAGCAGAATAGTGAGTGCAGCTCTGGGGTATAATACAGGATGTAACTCAGGATCAGTAATGTAATGTATGTACACAGTGACTGTACCAGCAGAATAGTGAGTGCAGCTCTGGGGCAGTGGTGGATTAAGTGGACTATGGGCCCGGGGCTGTTCATAAAACCTGTACCCCCCTTCCCACCTGAGCGCTGCGGTCCCCGTGCGGGAATTGACAGCCGTACGGACTGCAGCACTTGGGTTTGCTGCGGGTCCATACGGAAAACCCGCCACCATTCCACCACGTGTGGACATGGCCTAAAAAGACGTTGCACATAAGCTGTAGGCCTACGGCCAATACGCACAAAATCGCCCAACGTGATCCTGGCCATATGGGATCTACTTTAATGTCCCCACTTTAATTTGAAGTCCCCTTACTTCATCCATTGCAGTCCCCTATCACCCACTCACTTCATCTGCAGTGCCGCTTCATCATTTGCAGCCCCTTATCCCCCCTTCCATTTCATCATGTGCAGTCCCCTTCCCCCCAACTTCATGTGAAGCCCCACTCCCCCATCATCATGTGCAGTTAATTTTACCCCCACATCATGTGCAGTCCCCCTTACCCCCAATTCATCATGTGCAGTGCCCCTTACCCCCAATTCATCATGTGCAGTCCCCCTTACCCCCAATTCATCATGTGCAGTCCCCCTTACCCCCAATTCATCATGTGCAGTCCCACTTACCCCTTAATTCATCATGTGCAGTCCCACTTACCCCTTAATTCATCATGTGCAGTCCCACTTATCCCCCACTTCATCATGTTCAGCCCCACTCACCCCCCCTTCATCATATGCAGCCCCACTCACCCCCCTTCATCATGTGCAGCCCCACTCACCGCCCTTCATCCTGTACAACCCCAGTCACCCCCCTTCATCCTGTACAACCCCAGTCACCCCCCTTCATCCTGTACAACCCCAGTCACCCCCCTTCATCCTGTACAACCCCACTCAACCCCCCTTCAGCCTGTGTAGCCCCACTCACCCCCCTTCATCATGTGAAGCCCCCACTCATCCCCCCTTCATCCTGTGAAGCCCCCACTCATCCCCCCTTCATTATATACAGCCCCCAGTCACCCCCCTTCATCATATACAGCCCCCACTCACCCCCCCGTCATCATATACAGGCCCCAGTCACCCCCCCTTCATTGTGTACAGCCCCCACTCACCCCCTCCCCCACTTAATTCATTTAATAAATAAAAAAATAAAAAAAGTTCCCCATACTTACCTCACAGCCGGCTCGCTTCCCAGCAGTGCCTCTGCTTTCAGCATCCTCCGGGACATGTCGGCGCGTGCACGATGACGTCATCGCACACGCCCGACATCTGACCCGGAAGTACAGCCGGAGGGAGCCGGAGCTGAGCAGCCGTCAAGGTGACGGCCGTGCACAGCTCCCGGCCCCGGCCTCATAGAATGTGACGTGGGCGGCTGTCTGCTGCCGGCGGCGTCACAGCACAGGGCACGGCCGGCACTGTACAGGTGCTGGGGGAGCGGCCCGGGGGGCATTTGCCTCTCTGACACCCGGCCCAGCCCGCCCCTGGGCCCCCAAAAAACCTTGGGCCCGGGGCGACCGCCCCATCCGCCCCTATTAAGATCCGCCATTGCTCTGGGGTATAATACAGGATGTAACTCAGGATCAGTAATGTAATGTATGTACACAGTGACTGCACCAGCAGAATAGTGAGCGCAGCTCTGGAATATAATGCAGGGTGTAACTCAGGATCAGTAATGTAATGTATGTACACAGTGACTGCACCAGCAGAATAGTGAGCGCAGCTCTGGAGTATAATACAGGATGTAACTCAGGATCAGTAATGTAATGTATGTACACAGTGACTGCACCAGCAGAATAGTGAGTGCAGCTCTGGAATATAATGCAGGGTGTAACTCAGGATCACTAATGTAATGTATGTACACAGTGACTGCACCAGCAGAATAGTGAGTGCAGCTCTGGGGTATAATACAGGATGTAACTCAGGATCAGTAATGTAATGTATGTACACAGTGTCTGCACCAGCAGAATAGTGAGTGCAGCTCTGGGGTATAATACAGGATGTAACTCAGGATCAGTACTGTAATGTATGTACACAGTGACTGCACCAGCAGAATAGTGAGTGCAGCTCTGGAGTATAATACAGGATGTAACTCAGGATCAGTAATGTAATGTATGTACACAGTGACTGCACCAGGAGAATAGTGAGTGCAGCTCTGGAATATAATGTAGGGTGTAACTCAGGATCAGTAATGTAATGTATGTACACAGTGACTGCACCAGCAGAATAGTGAGTGCAGCTCTGGAGTATAATACAGGAGGTAACTCAGGATCAGTAATGTAATGTATGTACACAGTGAGTGCACCAGCAGAGTAGTGAGTGCAGCTCTGGAGTATAATACAGGAGGTAACTCAGGATCAGTAATGTAATGTATGCACACAGTGACTCCACCAGCAGAATAGTGAGTGCAGCTCTGGAGTATAATACAGGATGTAACTCAGGATCAGTAATGTAATGTATGTACACAGTGACTGCACCAGCAGAATAGTGAGTGCAGCTCTGAAGTATCATGCAGGATGTAACTTAAGGTAAGTAATGTAATAAATTTAAGAATTAATTCAACTTTATGTACATTAATTCCGCTAATAAACTTTATTTCTCCGCCTTTTTATTAGGCACAAGCTCAGGTGAATCGAGAACAGAGAGAGAAAGATGCAGCGTACAACAGAGGTGTAGCAGAGGCCATCAGGAACGGGCAGAATGCTAGGAGCGCTGAGTTTTATGTAAGAGCTTTAATAAATCTTGAGCCACCTTTAAAGGGGCTGTCCTGATTTATAATATTAATGATCTAGTGATTAGGAGCGGAGCTGCAGATCTTTGCAACGTCCTCTGCTTTCGGAACAGGACTGTGCTGATCCAACTGTGTTCTTTGTTTTCTTCCGGTCACCGGCAGAGATGACGACAGCTGATCAGTTGTAGCTGTGTAATAGTCAAAACACATGCATGGAGAGCGCAACAAACAGGCTCTCCATGCATGTGTTGTGACTGTCACACACCCACGCCACATTCAGCTGCGGCACCGAACAGCTGATTATCGGGAGCGCTCCAGGTATCTGGTGTCCCGATACAGCTATTCGGTAAGTTCTATAGCTATTCAGATAAGGAATTATCTGAAGCTAGTTGCTCATCCTTAGTGATAACATGAAGAAAAGTGCCTGATAGCAAGGAATTGGGAAGAGGGTTGATAATATGAAGAAAAGTTCCTGACAGGATGAGACTGGTAAAAGGGGTGATAACATGAAGAAATGTTCCTGACTACATGGGACTGGGAAGAGGGGTGAAAACATGAAAAGTTCCTGACTGTATGGGAGTAGGAAGAGGGGTGATAACATGAACAAAAGTTCCTGACAGCATGGGAGTGGGAAAAGGGGTGATAACATAAGGCAAAGTTCCTGACTGCATGGGATTAGGAAGAAGGGTGATTACATGAAGAAAAGTTCCTGACAGCATAGGAATAGGAAGAGGGGTGATAACATAAGGCAAAGTTCCTGACTGCATGGGATTAGGAAGAAGGGTGATTACATGAAGAAAAGTTCCTGACAGCATAGGAATAGGAAGAGGGGTGATAACATAAGGCAAAGTTTCTGACTGCATGGGATTAGGAAGAAGGGTGATTACATGAAGAAAAGTTCCTGACAGCATGGGAGTGGGAAAAGGGGTGATAACATGAAGAAAAGTTCCTGACAGCATGGGAATAGGAAGAGAGGGGTGATAACATGAAGAAAAGTTCTTGACTGCATAGGACTGGGAAGAGGGGTGATAACATGAAGAAAAGTTCCTGACAGCATGGGAGTGGGAAGGGAGGTGATAACATGAAAAAAACTTCCTGACAGCATGGGATTGGGATAGACAATACGGTATATTTTTTTTTTAATGAAGACTGCAGAATTGCTTCGTTTTTGATGCATTAACGAAAAAATAAATGATAGTAAAAGTGTACAATGGCTTTAAACGATTAATATTCCTTGTTGCAGAGATCCTACATTTTCCAGAGGCGGCCACTGACCCCTCCAGCTTTAGTGAAACAAGAGCAGTACTACCAGTCGCTGACTAGGCAGATGGCCGACAGAAGAGGCAAAGAAGTGAAGGAGAAGCAGGACCAGGACTTACTGGCCAGGCTCGAGCAAGTCCAGCTTGCAGAAGAGTAATGTCTATTTTCCCAATTTCTACGTCTATACATGTAATTGGCATACAGAGTGGCGGAGCTGCCTCTTCCATACGCTCTGATAATGCAGTCCTGTGTAAAACCCCAGGTAACACATCATGACGTCACAACACATTGCACCAAACCACCAAGTCAGCTCTGCTACACCTGTAACAGATGCATATGACATACTACATCATTTGTCGCTTTTCTGCATCTTCTATGTCCCTGAGCCTTTAGGTTCCTGCTAGATCTGATAGAATCCTGATTCCTGCTCCGAGATCTGTATCTTCTTTTATGGTCTTGAGATCTCACAGCTTCACCTGATTATTTTATCCCGGTCTTACAATATCAAGTGAGCACAGTAATGGATAGCTTTGCAATTCTTAAAATATCTGGTGCAGATCTTGAGACTTATCAAGTGACCTACCCTGTTCACAGCCAGAGCTGCATTCATAGTTCTGCTTGAAATCTATTAACACTATACTATTAAACACAGCCCTAAGATTAAAAGTGAACCACGGTTTCATCAAGCCATACATAGATTAATGGTAAAGGTGCGTATAAAAAAAAAAGTCTGTAATGTAACTTATCAGAGAATTCTGACTTTCTCCACTTATGAGCCACTTCTCATCCCCCTTGCCTCCTCCTTAAATCACAATCACCTCTGGAAAAATACAGCTCAACTCAATATTACTCAAAATGAGAGAGACTGATCTATGAGGGAGGGGAGGAAGAGTGAGGAAACCGACAAAGGGAGACATGGAAAGATCGTGCTGAGCTTTTTAACAAGTCTTTTACCTCTCCCCAGAGCTGGATTCACATCTACACTGATTCCCCCACTCTGCTGCTGCTTCTCTCTATGTGCTAAGGTGAATGAAGAGCAGGAATCGCTCTCTGTGTAGGTGATTTCATAGCAGTCTCTTCCCAGTAACTCAGAGTCAATAGCATATTAAGAGATGGCAGCTGCAGAGGGGAAAACTGGTGAAAATGGAGGGATACGAGACATGTAGTGGGCAGAAATAGTGTTATTCCTCATGTACACAGAACAGCTTATTCTGAAAAATGACCTGAACGTACAGTTACCCTTAAAATCTTCTATACAAATACTGGTTAAAAGTTGATGGGAATACGACCGAGGAGGATCTAGCAGAATTCTAAATCCAGCTCTGGCTGTGAACGGACTAAACAACGTGATTTAACCCTATATCTGTCCAAGATGAGAAAGCAAAGTTACTCAGCATTATAGAATCCATATTATTACATATGATTGACACTGTATATATTATAGCTTCAAGATTGTTTGACAAAACTTTTAATTGCGTTACTCAAATCTGCCACTAGATGGCAGTATGTGCACGGAGAGACACAAGCGCATGTCACTATTTGTTTGAGAGGCTCTGATATTCACTGATGGCACTCTTTAAAGGGGTGGTCCGAAAATTAATATTGATTTTCATCTTGATTGTCTCTATATTTATTTTAATAATATAATAGTTTTTTTTGTTAATATGGTTTAGTTAAAAACTCCCTACCCTTCCCTCTCTAATGGGCTTTATTTGTTTTAACCAATTTCCGTTTTGACGTCACTTTGTTTGTGAAACTCCAGTCCATGCTCTGATGCTCAAAAGGGATGTTATCAGGGGTCAGAAACTGTGGTCACTGCCGCAGCCTCTGCTCCCACCCTAAAACAAAGCAACATCAGCGACGTCCGTTTCATGGCTAGGCTTGTTCCTGCTGTACTGAGCATGCATCGGTCCAAGATATGCTCAGTACAAGCTCCCTTCTTCATGTGCAATATTCTTCGCAGTGCACAGTGACAGTGCGCTCCCTCACTGGCTCTAATTAGAAGAGATGAGCCAGCAACAGAGCGCAATATCAATGCACATTGTAAGGTAAGAAGGCGGTGAGCAGAGATCATCTCTGTTGCCTAAAGTGGCATCTGTTTTGGAGCGGCTCTATTAGCTCATTTTCTCCTTGCAATGAACATTGACAGTGCGCTCTGTTGCCACCTCGCTGCTTCTAATTAGAGCAGACAAAAGAGCGAACTGTCACTGTGCACGGTGAAGAATAATGCACATTACGAAGGGCACTAGTACTGAGCATACGTCAGAATTGACAACCGACGCAAGCTCAGTACAGCATTAACTAGCCTAGCCCCTGAAACAGACGTCACTGATGACGCTTCGTTTCAGAGTGGGGACAATGGCTGTGGCAGTGACACACTGACCATCCCCAGCACTGGCCAATTTACATTGCGGATATATTTCGCAGCATGTACATGAGATTTCTTAAAATCTGGCACCGTAAACCGCTATAAGCGAATGCACAGCATGAAATCCTTTGCATTTTTTTACCTATTTCTATACCGATATAACAGAAAAAGTTCAGCAATTCGATGTATTATTTTTAAGATCTCTGCTTGCTATAAGCGATTTATATCCAGAGACGAAATATCTGTCTGGTGGTCAAATGAGATATTTGGGCTGACTGTTACTAGTAGGACCAGCCACTCATATTGCTTTGTGTCTTACCTTCTAGGTTGGCCGCTCAGAGGTCTAAATATTTACGGGAGAAAGCTGAACAGGTTGTGTGTTACAAGAACGCCCTGGACTCGCAGGTAGGCCTACACCCATGACTGCCGATCTTCCAAGCCAGCCGGACTTCCAGAAACAGCGCCACTCATGTCGTCAGGCTGTGTGTGTTATTGCAGCTAAGCCCCATGTACTAGTTGACCTTCAATTTTCCACCATTCCCATGGAGCTGGTTCAGACACGGCCTTTCCACACTCCCATGTTGTCCTTTCCGATAATAAAAATCCATATTTGCTGTTAATGTAGGTGAAAATGAAGCCCGTTTTTGCTCTGCCACCTGCGACGGAGAACACAGAACCAGTATTTGGCCAGAATGATATGACCAATGAGAAACTGGAGGACAGGAAGCGGCGGGCACAGGAGGTGTACCAGCACCAGCTACAAGCCGCAGCAGAGCGGAAACGCCTGGCCGTGCTCAACGACCTGGTGCAGCAGAGGAAGGAAGCCGACATGTTACATCGCTCTAAAGAACGGTATATGCAGACGTAATGTGTGCAGAAAGAGAGATTAGCCAAGAATTGTGCAATGAGTTACGTACCAACCTTGTTTAAGTAGGAATGGAGGTAGGGACTGCATTTTAAGAAAAGTGTATGCCTCAGTAATTTGCAGGGAGGCATTTCCAGAGTGCAAAAGGGAAGCAGGATTATTTGTACCTGCATAACTTACATGGAAAGACCAGGAGAGAGTACTATCTGTACCTTAATAATTTATAGGCAGAGGCAATGAGCTAGTATGATCTGTGACTAATGTACTTACAGAGTGAGAAAGGAAGTAATACTATCTGTGCACACATAATTTAAAGGGTGAGAAAGGGAGGTAATACTATCTGTGCACACATAATTTAAAGGGTGAGAAAGGGAGGTAATACTATCTGTGCCTATAGCATTTATAGGGTGAAAAAGGGAGGTAATACTGGGCTAATGTATTTAAAGAGTGAGAAAGGAAGGTAATACTATCTGTGCCTTGAGCATTTAAAGGGTGAGTTAGGGAGAAAATACTATCTGTGCCTACAACATTTACAGAATGAGAAATAGAGGTAATACTATCTGTGCCTCCAGAATTTAACGGTTGAGAAAGGGAGGAAATACTATCTGTGCCTATAGCATTTATAGGGTGAAAAGTGGAGGCAATACTATCTGGGCCTAATGTACTTAAAGAGTGAGAAAGGGACGAAATACTATCTGTGCCTACAACATTTACAGGGTTAATGTACAGCATTTACAGAGTGAGAAAAGAAGTTAATACTGTCTGTGCCTTGAGCTTTTATAGGGTTAGAAAGGAAGGAAATACTATCTGTGCCTGCAGCATTTACAGAATGAGTAAAGGAAGCTGGATTTTTTTGTACCTACATAATTTACATGGAGAGACAGGGACACAGTACTATCTGTACCTGCATAAATTATAGGCAGAGGCAAGGAGGTAATACTAGCAAATACAGGATTAGAAAGGGAGGTAATACTATCTGTGACTACAGCATTATCAGGGTGAGAAAGGAATGCAGCACTATCTGTATCCACTTTATTTATATGGTGGATCAGGGACACAGTACCATCTGTACCGGCATAATTTACAAGCAGAGGGAAGGAGGTAATACTATCTGTGCCGACAGTGTTTGCAGGATGATAAAGTGAATCCGTACTTCATGTACTGCCATCACTTCCAGGCGGTGAGAGGGCGGTAACACTTTCTTGTACCTGCATAGGCAGAGCGGGTAGAAATCTCCTGACATCGCTGCTGTTTCTTACTCCTCTTCCTCAGGTTATTGTCAGATCGAGCAGCGGAGTTTGAGAAGATTCACAGATTACAGAAGGTGTTACAGGAAGACTGGACAAGGAACTCCGAAATAAAGAGACAGAAGGAACACAAGGAGGAGCTCTACCTGCAGTAAGTGCAGCAGCGGCGCCCTCTCCTGCTCTTCATCAGCAGAAGCGAGGCAACCCCTGATTTTATTAGATGGGTAAAATAGCAGAGCGCTCGTAAAAACAAGTAACTTTATAATTTACCTCTTTTTAAAACTTCTCTCCGTTCTCAAGAACAGAGGGATTTTTGTTTATTTTGCAGCAGCTTGTTGCCACCCCTGCGGTCTAAGAGTGGCCGGTCTTCTAGTGAAGGAACGCACGCCGCTTGCAGGATTGACTGGACCCAGTACACTGCTCTCATGCTGCTGCTTAGTTTGGACTGTCAATCTTCAGGAGCGCACAGTCCCCAGTAAGGAGAGAGCTGGGAGGCCGGAGAGCAGTGCGCTCCTGAAGAAGAGGAGATGAGAGAAACCCTTTAATGGCACGTTCCCATGTTATATTTCCTCTGAGGGTATCTATATATACAGTACATGAAGAGGTTGACCTGCACATTTCACCATTCACATGAGGAGTCTAAAAAGCCCTCGTGCCACATATGCATTAGGGCCCCAGGGGCGTCAGGTTACACCTCTGCCTCACTGTTGTAACCTGTCTTCTTATTCCATCCAGGGCCCGAGACGAGCTCCTTTTAGATCAGTTTGAGAAGTACCGTCGCTGCTTCCAGTGTAAGAGACGCACATCCAACTGCGGAGAGACCAACGTGTGGTGCGAGTCCAGATATATCCCCGGATCCCGGCTCATGGTTTGATACCATCTCCCTGTCCAGATGCTCCCTGGGAGCCACAGTTGTGACTGTGCCTTGTGCGGTTGCAGTTATTCACAATGATGGAAGTCTGCATACTAATTATAGTCTATTATAAAACTCAAATAAAAAGACCCGTCCGTCCTACAACTCCATCTCTGCCTGCGCCAAGAATAAATGTAATTAATGGGATCTGCAGCGGCACCAAAGACATTGTGGTTCTGAAGGCAGATTAGTCCTTTCAGAGGAAAAATGGGGAGAAATCCAATTAGCCCTCCTATTCATTAACAGAGGATTCACTTTACTCCACTTTATAACAGTCGTTTATTGAACCTGAATGTCTAAAACGTGGCCGTTATCTCAGAATGGAGCACATCGCTCACGCTTACCAGCGCTCCATTAATTCTCTATCAGGACTGCCGAAAAAAGCCAAGCACAAAGCTCCGCAGTCGCATAGGGAATGAATGGGGCAGCTGTCGAGACTGCGCACTGCCATCTCCATTCTAAGGGGCCGTATACTCTCATGAAAGAGAATCGGGACTGATGATGTGAATGACACTCGGCTCAAACCCTGTCAGAATTTGATCTGAGCGTCATCTTAGTATGATCGGATTTTCGAATCGCAGCACAGGTGTGAAGATGGAGAACTTCATTTCTCCATCTTCTCCATTGTCTCTTTGCACGTACATCCGAGTGCAGTCCAACGTTTCGCACTCCTTCATAGACTTGTATGGGTGCGTTTGGTCTGATCGGAGGCTCTTGCAGCACGAGAAAAACAAAATCGCAGATCTGCACTGCCCCATAGTAAAACATTGGTCTGATGCTATCCGATAGAACATCAGCCGGTGCTCGGCCATATTATACGCTAGTGTGAGTGAGCCCTAAGGGAGATGATAAAGCCCCATTCTTCATATCGGTGCTAACTTCTCAACAGTATACGCCTTTAAGCTAGAGGCGTTCTACAGCTACTGCCCATTAGGTGCGGAGTCGGCTTTCGGCTTCATTTACATGTCAGTGTCATCTTTGCTGAGATTTTTCAGAAATTTCAGAAAAAAAATTGTCTAAAAAAAAAAAAAAAAAAAAGTGTCAAACACTTGAAAAGATTCTGCGCATTCATGCTATGACCCCTAGCAATCCTTTCTGAGCTAAATACAGTATCACCAATCTCTGACCTGGCGCCGCGTGTTCTCACCTTCACCGACCCATTGTAACAAACTGCAGCTGTGCCACCGGTACAAAGCCTAATCCTCCGAATGATTCCGACAGAGGTACGGACTGCCTGAGCTGATGAAAAAACCTGGGATAGGATTCATGAATTCTCGAGATCTACCCCAAATTCTAAGCCTAAGCTCTGCTCCGTGCAGCGTTCTTCAGCAGGTCAGATTGGGTAGTACTCCCAAATTCCTGTACTTAGGGGACACTTTGAAGCGATCAGAACTGTTCTTCCGGAGACCACCAATGTCACCAAGTAGAGATTGGTAAGATGAGCGCCCTCTAAGTCACTGGTTAGCAAAGGCTTAGAGGATAACGACCGTTATGATTTTGCTCTGGGGCCGTCCCTCCTCAATGCACGCCCCCGAACACCGCATCTAAACAACATGGCTGCAGCTGATGTTGTCATTTAATTAATTTAATAATCAAACTTCAATTACTGTCTTTCAGCAAAGGCAAGAAGTACATGTGGGTCCTATTGGTGCGACACACAAGATCCTGCCACGTGTCCGATAAAATGTTATATATATATATATATATATATATATAGGGATTCTGTAGCGAATGCCTGAACCCTTAATCTATCCCTCGGACTAACATGTAAACGCCAGCCGGAAAGTATTCTTACCAGGTTTATATAAAAAGCATTATACAGGTACGACTTGCTGTAAATGTATCGGGAGCCGAAATAGAAAACCACAAAAAGACATCAGTGACGGAGACACAAGGTCCCAGACACCGTACAGAGAGTCATCTAAAAGAAGAAGGTTTATTTCAAAAGGAGTTACAAGTATAAAAGTTTCCCGGTGGTCCGAGTATCGGAGAAACATTCCGTCACATAGGAAGTCAGTGCATTATACACGTTACCATCACAAGGGCTAAGAATCCGGACATTGAATTAAAGGGGTTCTCTGAGAACAGAAAAATAAATAAAGGAAATGGCATTATCAATACATTTGTAAATATCTTTAATTAGAAAATCACATTTGTTTTGTCTAGGGAGGTAATCACTATAGAATGAAAATGGCCGCTGCCTTGTTACACTAAGAGAAACCTGTCCTAGGATGCTTGGATAAGTGCTTGTGAGCATGTGCAGTAGAAGATTCATCCCATCCCTTTATGTATTCGAAAATGGAAGAATATTGTAACCTAATACTGGAGATATCAGGAGTGTTGAGGTAAATAGAGGCTGCTCACACTGCTGTCTGCCCTGTCTATCTGATCTCATACTGGAGATACCAGGGGTGATGAGGTAAGAAGAGGCTGCTCACACTGCTGTCCACATCGTCTATCTGATCTCATACTGGAGATATCAGGAATGTCAAGGATAGTAGAGACTGCTCACACTGCTGTCCACCCTGTCTATCTGATCTTATACTGGAGATACCAGGGGTGCTGAGATAAGGAGAGGCTGATCACACTGCTGTCCATCCTGTCTATCTGATCTCATACTGGAGATACCAGGGGCGCTGAGACAATTAAAGGCTGCTCCTACTGCTGTCCACATCATCTATCTCATACTGGAGGTATGAGGAATGTCAAGGAAAGCAGAGGCTGCTCACATTGCTGTCCACCCTGTCTGTCTGATTTAATACTGGAGATACCAGTATTATCAAGGACAGTAGAGGCTGCTCACACTGCTGTCCACCCTGTCTATCTGATCTCATACTGGAGATACCAGAAATGTCAAGGACAGTAGGGGCTGCTCATACTGCTGTCCACCCTGTCTATCTGATCACATAGTGGAGATAGCAGTGGTGCTGAGGTAAGAGGCTGCGCACACTGCTGTCCACCCTGTTTATCTGATCTCATACTGGAGATACCAGAAGTGCTGAGGTAAGAAGAGGCTGTTCACAGCAATGTCCACCCATCAGATAGGTTGGATAGCAAGTGAGCAGCCTCTTCTTACATCACCACCCATGATATCTCCAGTATTAGATCAGAGAGACCTGTTGGACAGCAATGTGAGCAGCCTCTTCTTACCTCAGCACCCCTGGCATCTCCATTATTAGGTCAGATAGACAGGGTGGACAGCAGTGTGAGCAGTCTCTTATTACCTCAACACCCCTGACATCACCAGTATTATGTCAGATACACAGGGTGGACAGCAGTGTGAGCAGTCTCTTATTACCTCAACACCCCTGACATCACCAGTATTAGATCAGATAGACAGGGTGCACAGCAGTGTGAGCAGACTATTCATACTTCAGTGCTCCTGGTATCTTCAATACTTCACTTTCATACACATGATTGGAGGGGTGGACCCTCCTACTGCACATGCTCACAAGCACCTCTCATTCCACAGTAGTTCAGGTTTCTGTGAGTGCAATAGACTGCGGCCATTTTAATATACTGTAGTGACTACCTGCCTAGATGAATGTGAACAAATGTGATTTCTTAATAAATTCGTTAGGAATTTATTCATAATGATATTTTCTATATTTCTTGACATTTTTTATTTTCTTGGAAAACCCCTTTAAGGACTTTTAAGTAGTCTGCAGAGATTAGAGGCGGAGTTTAAAGATGGTGGAGAGGCGGGTTATGAGCACAAAGTACTTTACACCAATAGCCTGAAGACAAGCAAGAACGAGGACAAAACTCACACACTTCAATATGGGAGGGTCCTCCATGGATGGACGGTCAGCAAATAATAATAAGGAAATGACGAAAGCCTTGTACACAATTAGAAATGTGGAAAGACTCGGCCTCCAATGTACAGGACCGAGGACAATAAGTGACACAATGTTGGGTACAACTAAGCCACAGGCGAACCACACAGATACCACAGATTCAATATTTACCCTATTGATAAGGGGTGATAACAGGGTCTGGCGGCCTCTTATCCCCACCGCTACCCCACAAAAGAAACTATATACTTTTTTTCAAATATCAAAATTAATATGTCAGTAAATAATGCCTTGGGGGTGATATGTACGGGACATCATCTATGACCTCCTGTAGGATCGGCCTGGAGCTGCTGACAAGTTGTGTAGGATTGGAAAAAATGATAACAGCACCACTCCTGTTCACAGGTCAGGTGCGGTATTAACGGTCAGACCCATTCATTTCCGAGATGAGCTAAAAAAAAATCAGACATGACCCATGTACAGGAATGAAGCAGCCTCGTTTTTCTAACCCTTTAACATTGAAGTACCACAACAGAATGGTGATTTTTGACAAAAAAATAGAATTTTGAAAAATAAATAAAACTAATAATTTTAAGGGAGAATCTGACTAAAAACCTTGTGTATAAATACCCGAGGCAAACAGAAAAAGGTTGTGTTGTCCACAGGAACCAGTCAGATTCCACTGGGAAAATGAAAGCTGCATTGGTTGCTATTCCTGCCTGGTTACGAGGCCTAGTTTTCCTCCTTACACATTTTCTGTCGGTATCTTATATGTGGGCAAAATATTGTTGCCGAGACCCATTTTATTGGGTTCAAACTGTTCTTGACCGTCATCAACATATTATAAGCTTTGTTGGCATACAATTGGAGCAGCCATTTTGTTGGTGTCACCAGCGTCCAAAAGCAGACATTTTGTTTCTTTTTTTTTAATGTGGGTTTTGTTTACCATGAAAATGGGCAAATATATAATAAAGGCTGCATACAATAATGAGCAGCAGCCTAGCTTTTGAAACAGAACCCATTTTGATCCCCCCCTCAATTGTGGCTGAAGGAATTAGTGCTGCTTCATTTTTCCTAGGGCCGGTTTCACAGTCCATGTGCAGACCGCGATGTCTGGATTAATTCAACTTTCTATATGAAGCTGTTGCTTTTGGGTCAGGAAATCTATCACCGGTCCAGATATCGCAGCCTGCAACTTAGGGCATTTGGCTCCGGAGAACTGTGAACATTCTGGATATTGCAGCCTACACTAGGGCGTTCAGGTCAGGAAACCTGTGACCATTCTGCATATTGCGGCCTACAATCGAGTGTTTGGGTCAGGAGACCTATGAGCGGTCCGGATATGGTGGCCTGCACTCAGTCGTTTGGGCCAAGAGACCTGTAAGCGGTCCGGACACTGCGGCCTGCACTCGGTCGTTTGGGTCAAGAGATCTGTTAGCGATCTGGATATTGTGGCCTGCACTCGGGTGTTTGGGTCAGGAGACCTGTTAGCGGTCCGGACACTGCGGCCTGCACTCGGTCGTTTGGGTCAAGAGACCTGTTAGCGGTCTGGATATTGTGGCCTGCACTCGGGTGTTTGGGTCAGGAGACCTGTTAGCGGTCTGGATATTGTGGCCTGCACTCGGGCGTTTGGGTCAGGAGACCTGTTAGTGGTCCGGATATCGCGGCCTGCACTCGGGCGTTTGGGTCAGGAGACCTGTTAGCAGTCTGGATATTGTGACCTGCACTCGGGCGTTTGTGTCAGGAGACCTGTGACCGGTCCGGATATCGCGGCTTGTACACGGACCATAAAAGTCGGATGTATGAAATCAGTCTTATGAGGAATAGGAATCTAAATAGGTCGATGCCCTTCAAAAATATAAATTTTATGTTTTCCCATAATATTGGTGACACATTTATTAGCTAGGTCATCCAACGTGTAACGAGTGGTTGAAGGCCGGCCATGATGACTCGGATGAAAGGATATGATGCTTGCAAAAGTGGAATGTCTTTTTCTAAACCAGCGACAGTCCTTTCCAAGCATTTTTTGCTCACGTGACAGACATGTTCCCTTTATAAGGATTTTCCCACAATACCTACCCAAGGTGAGAAATGTCTGATAGCGGACCATGGTGCGGGGTGTTAATGTTATTGTAACAGCAGAATTAGGGCCTTTTTTAAGTCCCCCGTGTCTGCCATATTTGTACAACTACGTAGCCGGTGGCCTCATAGTAGATCTGTAATTTTACAATGCACTGCAATATTACAGTGTATAGTACAAAAGATTGAGTGATCACAGGTACAAATCCAGGACCTCATGGGGGACGAATATTAAAAAAATATACATACCGGTATTTATATATATGTTATATCACTTCCTTTTCCCCCTGATCGTAACTGAAATCTAAAAGATATTAAATAAAAAACACATTTGGTATCAGGAAGTCATGTGATGGTAAGAACTACTGCTACTAGTTCTTACCATCACACGACTTCCTGATTCCAAATGTGTTTTTTTTTTCTTTAGATTTCAGTTATGTTCTGGGAAAAAGGAAGTGATATAAACTCGTATTATTTTTTTCAACATTTTTTAAAATTTTTATATTTCTTTTATATTGGTTCATTATTAATTATTATGATTATTGGTTAAATATTGGTTCATTATTTTCATTTTAAAGTCAATTTCTCTGAATATTATAGGACATACTATTCCATCAAACTGACTGAAAAAAAAGAGCTCTTAGAAGGGGAGAAGGAAAAAGATTGAAAGTGAAGAGGAGCCCACAGTGACTGTTTTGAACGAGACGGCCCTGTTTGGGACCCTTGTTCTAGTGACTTCAGGGGTCACAGCAGTGGGCTCTCCATAATCGGGATCAGATCTTTAAAGATCTATCCTGTGGATCCCTATGGAAAGACCCCAGTATTGGGACTAGGTTACGAATCTTAAAACGCCGCTTGGTTGGGAGTGTCACCGAATGCATCATGGCCCTTTCATGCCAGACCCCAATGGTCACTAATAAGTATCCCACCAACGCACATTTTGAGTAAAAAAGAAAAATCAGTGACACTGCTTACTCCATGGGTTGCAAATCTGGTCTGAAGATTGGGGTATTGGGGTCTTTACCCACCACGCTGATGCCACGTCTATTCCAACATGGTGGCAATGGTAATACAACAAGGGTAATGGCCCAAAGGTCCACATCCCAGGACTAGGGTTGGTTCCCGTTATGTCGTGGTGGTGAATAATTATTAAATATGTTGTTCGCTGTAATGGATTCTTATAAAACCCACTGATCCGGTAATGCTAGGCTAATATTACATTCATAGTTTTCCACGTGCCGGTTCCTTCATGATTTATGGATTATGGGAAGCTTTGATCTGAGCTGCTTTCTTCGTGTCCTCCAAGTAGAACGTTTCGCAGTCCGACATTACAACGCCCATCACGGGGCGCAGGCTACACGTCTTGTATCTCCATGGCATTCTCCGGCCACAGGTAATTGTCTATGGTGAAGGAGTCGTAGTCCGGGCTGTAGACCAGGGAGTTCACAAACGCCTCCTTGTCCTGGGGTTCTGGGTACCAGGAAGCCAAATTATTCTTGTACGCATAGTCTACGATCTAAGAAGATGGTAAAAAGAACAATGGTTATAGAGACGATTATAGACGAAGGTAAGAATCCTTCATCCACTTTACAGGAACATTGCATTGGAATCTCCGCAACTGATTTTGTGGGGGGTTTCGCTTTTATGGTATTTATTGTGCAGCATAATTGACACATAACTATATTTAGCAATTATTTTTGACTATTATCGCGATACAAATTTATTGATTTTTTTTATGTTTTACCATTTTTTGCACAATAAAAATTATTTGTTTTTGTGTCACTGTATTCAAAGATCCATCACTTTTTTTTTTATTTTTTCCATTGATCCACATGGGTTTGTCTTGGCAAGGCACGTTTTTGTTTTCACTGGTACCATTTCGGGGTTTATATGATATTTTAATCCTTTGTTATTCTGTTTTTGTAAGATATGGGGTAAACAAAAAAAATCTGTAAATTTGCCACAGGAGACCCTCATTTCTTCTGTACACTGCAGTATTATTGTATTGTAGTAAATGGTACAAGTGATCAATCACAATTTACAGTCTCCTAGGGGGGACTAAAAAATAAAGTTGAAAAGCAAAAATATTCCAAAAAATATAAAAGTCAGATCTATCAAATTGCAATATTAAAGAGGTTGTCCACTGCTTTTACATTGATGGCCTAGCCTTAGGATAGGCCATCAATGTCTGATCGGCTAGGATCTGGCACCCCCGCCGATCAGCTGTTGGCTGGAGGTATTTACTTGCCGTCTACTTGTGGCCGCTGCAGGGTAATACATATCCGTCTCCTACACAAATCAATAGTAGGCGGATGTGCAGTAACAATCCTCGGCCACTACAGGTAGACGGCCAGCTCCGCTGATTCCCGGGGGTGGCAGGTTCCGGACGATCAGATATTAATGACCTATCCTAAGGATTGGCCATCAGTGTTAAAGTAGTGGACAATCCCTTTAAGTAACCCATACAATAAACCCTGTAAAGAAAAATAACTATAAATGAGACAACTGCTGTTTTTTTTTTTTTTATCCCCGCAGTTCCCCAAAAATTGCTAAAAAAGTGATCAAAATATTGATATCATATCTACCCCAAAATGGTATCAATAAACACTCTGTTGATGGAAAAAATAAAAAAGTTATCACGACACAAACCACAAGCAGTAAAATAAATAAAAATATAAATTTGACATCGACATCATCGTACGGACCCGGAGAAAGTAATTCATACCAAACCGTTAACAGCCATAAAATTGAACCTCAAAAGTGGTAAAATTGCAGGGCTTGTTTTATTGCCACCATTTCACCGCACTTGGAATTCTTTTCCCAATTTTTCACTACATTATTTGGTAGATTGAAAAGTGTCGTTCACATCTACGACTCGTCCTGCGTAAAAACAAGCCCTCGTGTGGCAATGTGGACGTAAAAAAAAAAAAAAAAAAATTGCAGCTCTTGGCAGAAGGGGAGGAAAAATGAAAGGGCAAAAACAAAATTAAAAAAAATCGCTCGTGCATGAAGGGGTTAAGAAACAGCCCGATATAATTTAGAATCACTTAAAAGAAGACGACAACTCAAGAACTTTACTCAAAATCAAGGGAAGAGCCATGATGGGACCGCAGACACTTACCCTCACAGCAATTTTGAAGGACACTTCCCTGATGGTGCTTAGTGGAGGATACAGTCTGCCCTCCGCTAGATTTTCTGCGGTCACATCTTCTGCAATAGCCTAAGAGGAGACAGAATTTGTGTTAGAATCAGATAAATATTACAGAAAAGAGAAGATAGTAATACGTATAATCGTTCGATTATTATTCAGGTGCTATCGAGGCTTGGCAGCTGCAAAACCATAAACAAGATCCGTCAACAGCAGCTTTTTGACAGTTTCCACATAGTCACACTCAAAAAGTGAAGTTTTTTTACTTGCCGACCACATTAGTGAGAGGTGGAACTTAACTTCAATTCAAGGCTAGAAATACGCACCTCTGCCGTGGTCAGGAAGATGTCTTCAGAGATATGTCGGACGCCACATGCAATGACCCCCAGAGCTACGCCGGGAAAGACATACGCGTTATTTCCTTGACCTGGATAGAAGGTCTGACCGTTTGGAAGAGTCACCTTAGAGAAGGGGCTTCCACTGGCAAAAATTCCACGGCCCTGGTGCAAGGAAGACAAATATTTGTAAAGATCACGGGAAGTTAAACAGTAGTCAGATTAAAAATTAACTTTCATTTTATCCATTTATTTTCATAAATCAATACAACTCATGAAAATATGAAACTATGTAATACTGTATAACTTATTTGAGAAATTTGCTTCTTTCTCCTCCTGAACTGAACACTTGTTCTCAAATTTCTCAATTCACAATCTTCAGTAAATACAGACCTTTGAATTACTGAGTTTGGAGATGACCGTTGGTGCTCATAAGGTTCTATAGAGAACTAACTGCTATTTCAAAACTTGCAGCAGAATATGTGTTCCTCTAGGTCCTCCCAATAATGTCTGTGTGTTCCTTTAGCGCCTCCCTAGAATGTCTGTGTTCCTCTAGCTCCTCCCTAGAATGTATGTGTTTTCCTCTAGCTCCTCCCTAGAATTTCTGTGTGTTCTTCTAATTCCTCCCTAGAATGTGTATGGGTTCCTCTAGTTACTCCCTAGAACGTCTGTGTGTTCCTCTATCTCCTCCCTGGAGTTTATGTGTGTTCCTCTAGCTCCTCCTTAGAATGTCTGTGTTCCTTTAGCTCCTCCCTAGAATGTCTGTGTGTTCCTCTAGCTCCTCCCTAAAATGTCTGTGTGTTCCTCTAGCTCCTCCCTAGAATGTCTGTGTTCCTCTAGCTCCTCCCTAGAATGTCTGTGTGTTCCTCTAGCTCCTCCCTAAAATGTCTGTGTGTTCCTCTAACTCCTCCCTAGAATGTCTGTATGTTCCTCTAGCTCCTCCCTAGAATGTCTGTGTTCCTCTAGCTCCTCCCTAGAATGTATGTGTGTTCCTCTAGCTCCTCCCTAGAATGTCTGTATGTTCCTCTAGCTCCTTCCTAGAATGTCTGTGTTCCTCTAGTTCCTCCCTAGAATCTCTGTATGTTCCCCTAGTTCCTACCTAAAATGACTGTGGGTTCCCCTAGCTCCTCCCTAGAATGTCTGTGTGGTCCTCTAGCTCCTCCCTAGAATGTCTGTGTGTTCCTCTAGCTCCTCCCTAGAATGTCTGTGTGTTCCTCTAGCTCCTCCCTAGAATGTCTGTGTGTTCCTCTAGCTCCTCCCTACAATGACTGTGGGTTCCCCTAGCTCCTCCCTAGAATGTCTGTGTGTTCCTCTAGCTCCTCCCTAGAATGTCTGTGTGTTCCTCTAGCTCCTCCCTAGAATGTCTGTGTGTTCCTCTAGCTCTTCCCTAGAATGTCTGTGTGTTCCTCTAGCTCCTCCCTAGAATGTCTGTGTGTTCCTCTAGCTCCTCCCTAGAATGTCTGTGTGTTCCTCTAGCTCTTCCCTAGAATGTCTGTGTTCCTCTAGCTCCTCCCTAAAATGTCTGTTTGCCTCTAGCTCCTCCACCTCCATAGAACTTTAAAAACACTACCTGTCATCTCAATATGAAACATGGATTTTTGTGATAACTCACCGTAAAATCCTTTTCTCCGAGACGCTCATTGGGGGACACAGATACTGTGGTGTATGCTTCTGCCGCTAGGAGGATGACACTAAGTGAAAAGAAGAGGTTAGCTCCTCCGTCGTATACACCCTCGCCCCTATTGCGGGCGGAACTCAGTTTGGTGCCAAAGCAGTAGGAGGACAACAAAATCAGCCTTAATACAGGTACATGTCCAGAAAAGGACCACCCTTAAATCACATAAATAAATCTGTATTAACTAAACAAAAACAGAGCCAACTGGCTAATAGGGTGGGTGTTGTGTTCCCCAATAAGCGTCTCGGAGAAAAGGATTTTACCGTGAGTTATCACAAAAATCCATGTTTCTCCTTCGCCTTATTGGGGGACACAGATACTGTGGGACGTCCTAAAGCAGTCCCTGGATGGGAGAATAGACTCACCAATCCAAGCTACATGCACCTCTTGTTTATAAGGTGCGCCACCGCTGCATGGAGAATCCTTCTACCCCGGCTCGCATCCGCCGTTGCCTGAGCATAGATATTATAATGTTTGGCAAATGTGTGCAGGCTGGACCAGGTTGTTGCCTTTCAAACCTGTTCCGTCGAAGCCTGGTGTCGAAGCGCCCAAGAGGCGCCCACTGCCCGGGTAGAGTGTGCTGTGATCCCTGCTGTAATCGGCGTGCCTCTAATGCAGTAGGACTCCTGAATAGTCAAACGAATCCATCTGGCTATGGTCAATTTTGAGGCAGCGAATCCCTTCCTGCGCCCTTCGGGGAGCACGAACAGTGTGTCCGTCTGACGAAAGGGTGCTGTCCACAACACATACCTCCAGAGGGCTCTTACCAGGTCTAACGTGTGAAGAGCACTTTCCACACGGTGCACCGGTGCTGGACAAAATGAAGGCAAAACAACATTTTCCTTAATGTGAAAAGAGGACCCGACTTTTGGCAGAAAGGGAGGGGCTGGTCTGAGGACCACCTTATCCTTATGGAAAGTGAGGAGCGGATCTCGGCCGGATAGGGCCGCCAGCTCTGAAGCCCGCCTGATGGAATGATGGCCACTAGGAAACCACTTTCCAGGAAAGGTACCTCAAAGAGATATCCTGAAGCGGTTCAAATGGAGCTTCCAGCAGAACACTTAGGACCATGTTAAGGTCCCAGGCGTCCCAGGAAAGGTACCTCAAAGAGATATCCTGAAGCGGTTCAAATGGAGCTTCCAGCAGAACACTTAGGACCATGTTAAGGTCCCAGGCGTCCATAGGCGCCTTATAGGGAGGTACCAAGTGGGAGACTCCCTGAATGAAAAGTCTTCACCTGCAAATTGGTAGCAATTCTGCGCTGGAACAGGATGGATAAGGCCGATATTTGTCTCCTGAGGGAACTTGGGGCAAAGCCCGAGTCTAATGCTCTACCGACTGAGCTATCCGGGCTCTCTAAGCCTGACTGGAGAAAAGCTAAGATGTTGGGGATCGAGAATCTCAGCGGAGAAACACCGCGGCCTCGACACCAAGCAAAGAACACCTTCCAGGTGTGGTGGTAAATTTGTGCTGAAGCAGGCTTCCGGGCGCTAATCATTGTAGCGACCATCTCGCTCCCGAACCCTGCCTGGGTTAGAATCCAAGATTCAATGGCCATACCGTCAAACACAGGGTCCCTGAGTTCGGGTGGCAAATCGGCCCTTGAGACAGTAGATCTGGGCGCTCTGGCAGGTGCCAAGGAACATCGGCGAGCAGCTGCATTAGATCTGCGTCCCACGCTCGACGGGGCCAGCAGAATCGCCGGCACCCCTTCTGTCTTGATCTTTTTGATGACTCTCGGAAGTAGTGGCAGTGGGGGAAATAGATATGGGAGGCGAAACTGGTTCCATGGCAGAACCAACGAGTCCATCGCGAATGCCTGCGGGTCCCTGGCCTGAGCGACATATGTGGGCACCTTGGCATTTATTCTGGAAGCTATCAGGTCCACATCCGGAGCTCCCCACCATTGACAAATCTGCTGAAAAACTTAGGGATGTAGAGACCACTCTCCGGATGCAAGACCCTGCTGGCTGAGAAAGTCTGCCGCCCAATTTTCCACGTCCCGGAATGTGGACAGCTGAAATCACCGAGTGGTTTGCTTTGGCCCACTGAAGAACGAACCCCACCTTGCGCATGGTTGCTCTGCTGCGGGTGCCCCCTTGATGATTTATGTAAGCCACCGCCGTGGCGTTGTCCGATTGAATCTGGACGGGGCGGCCTGCTAGAAAGTGATGAAACTTCTGCAGAGCCAGCCGAATTGCTCGTATCTTCAATAAGTTGATCGGGAGGCGTGCCTCCTGTGGCGACCACTGTTCCTGGGTTATGTGGTGGTGAAACACCGCTCCCCCACCGAGGAGACTAGCGTCGGTTGTCATTACCAGCCAATGATCTGGGGGGAACGGTTTCCCCTGGGCCAGAGAGGAGCTGGTTATCCACCATCTGAGCGACTGCCTGACTTGAGAGGACAGTCGGCATCGCCGATCGAGCGTGAAAGGATTCTTGTCCCAGACTGACAAGAGGGCGTGCTGTTGTGAGTTCATTTTCCCCTTCGTCACTGAGGTCTGGTGAACTCCCTATTCTGGTGAAGGAAGGTAGTGAGCCTGATTATCAGGCACCTGAGCCTAATGAGGATAATTGGCTGAGTGGAGTCACGGACTGGATATAAGGCTGCCGGCGCCCTTCTGCCCTGCGGGTGATTTCTCTGTGGACTTCTAGGACACCAGTCTGATTCCTGCTCCTCTAAAGCTAAGTTTTCTGTTTTGCCTGTTAGCATTTTTGTTTTGTTTTTTGTTTTCCTTGCTTTTCTGTATTCTGCCATTCCCTGCTGGGGTGAGCTGAATCTCCTTTTGCCTGTAGCTCTGTCTTCAGAATATTCCTGAGTACTGACTTAGCTTTTTTGAAGCCTAGCGTCTTCAGGGCCTTTTTCACTGTCAGTCTGTTGGCTCTTATTTTCATAGGGTTTTTCACGGATTGCAGACAGCAGCCTTCCTGTCCTTTTCTATCTAGCTAGCTTGGGCCCCTCTTTGCTCAGTCTATCTTTCTGTCTGTGTTAGTATTTTCATCTTGCTTCACCGTCATTATATGTTGGGGGCTGCCTATTGCTTTGGGGTCTGCTCTGGGGCAGTTTAGATTTCCCCTTTCTTTCTTTAGGCCTATTTAATTCTCCGGCTGTGATCGAGGGGTCTAGGGCATCGTAGGAACCCCCCACAGCTACTGCTAGTTGTGTTGATAGGTTCAGGGGTCTGCAATCCGATAGCTGCCAACTTCTCTGGTTTTCTGGACTTAGCTAGCATTTCTGTTTTTGCCTCCTACGGTGACTCAATCATAACAGCGTGCTGCAGGGGGTGAAGTTGGAACTGGGCGACAGGTATCGCTTCCATTGCTGCCACCATTTTCCCTAGAATCCTCATCCCGGATCGGATGGTATGAGGGACTGGTTGGTGAAGTGTCCGGACACCCTGCCGGAGAGCTGGCGCCCTTTCCTGAGGGAGAATTACCAACCCTCGGCAAGTATCGAAGATCATTCCTAGGAAGGAGATCCTCTGAGCAGGCACAAGGAATGACTCCTTTGCATTGCCAACCATCCTAAGCGGGCAAGAGTATCTAGCGTGATGTTGACCAAAAGGAAAACCTCGCATGCCCGTATTGACGGGCCCTTGACCAAGAGGTCGTCCAGATAAGGCAAGACGACTATGCCTCGAGAATGCAGTGTGGCCATGACAACTGCCATAACCTTTGTGAACACTCTGGGAGCCGTGGCTAGCCCGAAGGGTAGCGCTACGAACTGAAAATGTTCATCGCCGATGGTGAAGCGTAGAAACCTCTGATGAGGAGGAAAAAATGGGAATATGCAGATATGCGTCCTGGATGTCTATTGAGGCCAAGTATTCTCACTGCTCCATGGCCGATATGACTGAACGGAGAGACTCCATCTGGAAATGTCTAATCCTGATGAATTTGTTCAGAAGCTTCAGGTCCAAAACAGGCCTGACAGACCCATCCTTTTTGGGAACCGCAAAAAGGTTGGAATAGAACCCCTGAGCTGACTCCGTTGTGCTGGAGCGATTTGATGGCTCCCAATAGAGCCCTTGCCTGGGTATCCACCCTGGGAAGCCGGGAAAGAAAAAACCGTCTTGGAGGATATCTGACAAATTCTATTTTGAAACCTGAGACCACCAATTCCTTTCCCCATGCGTCGTGAGCGACATTGACCCAGATGTGGTGAAACCAGGGTAGGTGGCCGCCCACCTTGCCGGTGTCGTCTGGTAGAGGCCTCGAGTCATTTGGCCGACGATCTTTGGGATCTGGATCCCCTCGATCTGGGCTGCTGAGTATGCATTCTCCCCAATGGGTTGGCTCTATATGAGACCTGCCGCTCCCTATCCTGGTTGGAGCGGCCTGAGGCGGCAGAATTGGTCGCTGTAGTCCACCCGGGGTTGCGAAAGGTCCGAAAACATGCCTGAAAACGGGTGACGAAAAAGCGTTTTGAACTTTTGTTGAGGGACAAACCCGCTCCTTCCTCCTGTGGAGTTGGAGATAAGTTGTCCAAATAGGTGGCTGCACTGATAAGGCAGGGAAGTCAAGGACTTCTTAGAAGTAGAATCGGCTCGCCATGTCCTTAACCTTAGGGCTCTTCTGATAGAAATTGCATTAGCGGTAGCAAGTGCCGAGCAATTGTCCGCATCCAAAGGCGCATTGATTACATAGTCTCCGGCCATCACCATCTGACCTGCGACCTCCGAAATCTCTGCAGGTAAATCCTGCTCCTGCGCGACCTTGTTTAATGTTTCTGACCCTGATGCCTCATATAGTGAGCGAGCTAAGCTATCAGGCGATCCGTGGGATCCTTAATTGAGGAAACACTAGGGGCGGATAGCAGGGTCTTAGTGGCTAGGCATGAAACCGGAGGATCCACCATCGGGGATTCCATCCATTTTTTACGGAGGTCCAGAGCAAACGGATACCTTGTTTAGAGTGCCTTTTGACCCGAGAAACGCCTGTATGGACGTTCTCTGTGCCGCTGCACTATGTCCTCAAACACCGGGTGAGAGGAAAAAATTCTGTGCGGGCGCTTCACTTGCTTACATGCCACTTCATGCCCCGTAGCCGCTGTGGGATCATCCTCTATCCCCAAGGCCTGATTGATTCTATGAGGCTGTCCACTGTTTCACGTGACGCTGGAGTATCCAGGTCAAGGGGCTCGTCTGAGTCGAATTCTGAGGTCTGCTCGCTATCAACCACTGGTGACGGGGAGCGAGAAGCAGAACTTACGGATGCCAAGGCACCGGATGGACTGGGCGACACCGTGTGGATTCGTTTCCTTCGGGTCTGCCTGGAGTGAGAGCGGCCCCTGCAGGCGCGAGGCTCTTGTGAGGTGGAGGTCCCCTCTAAGTCCGGCGAGCCACTGTCCCTGCCCCCATCTGAGGCCTGAAGGGACTCAATTGCATGAACTGTGACAGTGATAGGACCCACTCTGGGTGGCTTGGCCCATTGGTCGCGGTCACGGGAGGACGGACACTGAGGTTCTGTTAGGCGTCAGGTTCCGGGCGCTGCACAGCGGGAATCCCGAGCCTTGTCCTCTGCGGTCTGCCCACACCAGCATTGTGGGTTCGGTTGCAGGAGAGGGCTCCTGGGCGAGTTTGGAGTCGCCGGCTTTGCATAATCACTTAATCATAATCACTGCGGAAACGCAGCCCGACAAGAGATGCATGCTGCTTCTTCAGACATGCTGTATCTGTCCGGTGCTGGGGATAGGGGGAAGGAGGTAGCACCTCGTTTTCCCTGTGGTCTCCCGGGCAGCACTTACCCCAGTCCTGTGCCCCCCCCCCCCGTTCCTGGACGCCTCCGCACATAAATCGCGTGCCACCAGCTGTGGGGCGGACAGCCAGCATATAAACTGGTCCAGGGGCAGTACTTCTGGGTCTACTAAATTTATCCCCCGCCGCCCAGGCCTGGGGGGCGGGCCACCGGAAGTGACACGCGGCCCGGAGGCGGAACTTCTGGACGCGGCCTAGCTTCGGTTACAGCCGCGGCCTCAATTTATCCCCTGCCCGCGACGGGGGGTTTTGGTACGGGGGGGCAACTATGGCGCCACAAAAAAAATAGCGCTACTTACTGGCGCGGGCTTCTCCGCACCGCTCTGCAGCCACTGGCTGGTGGCATCTGTCAGCTAAGGGCTCCAGCACCGGATCTTCGCTGCAGGAGCCCTCCCAGGCCCTCTCCTCACTGACGATCCTCTTCAGCTTCCCAGCTTAGGTATGTCAGGGGGCCTTGACAAAATAAGGACGGTGCAGGCACCCTAGCTCCATCTAAACTCTTCAGGGGATGAGGAGAGGGACTTTCCGCCGCCTTGCAGCACCGCAGTCTAAGCATTGGTGGAGCAATGGGGCCGCACGGACTAGTCTTGTGCCTCTGTACAGCCCATGGTTTCAATACCTAGGGGTGGTCAGAGATAAGCCTGGCACTGTGTCCCACGTCGCGGGAGAGGATACGTGGAGGGACACTCGCACATGCTCGCTCGTTGATGGTTTGGGGAAATCGGACCCTTTCAATAGGATCCGTTGCCCCTGTCTCATCTTCATAGACGGTAAAAATAAAATAAAAAAAGGTGTGGGGGAAAACGGCCCAGATATGTCCCACGGTGCGGGAGAGGATACGTGGAGACGATACTCAACACGTGCTCGCCCGTTGATGGTTTGGGGAGATCGGACCCTTTCAATAGGGTCCATCGCCCCTGTCTCATCTTCATGGGAAAAGGAAAAAAAAAAAGAAAAAGTCAGGAGCAAAACCAGACGTGTGTGCCTCCATGGACAATAAGCAAAAAACTGAGTTCCGCCCGCAATAGGGGCGAGGGTGTATACGAAGGAGGAGGAGGTAACCTCTTCTTTTCACTTAATGTAGTGTCAGCCTCCTAGCGGCAGAAGCATACACCACAGTATCTGTGTCCCCCAATGAGGCGAAGGAGAAAATCTGTCTTCATTGAAGACAGATTTTACAGACTTTTACTCATAAATTGAAAGTGAAAGATCAATCTAGGAGGTGAAATAAGCAGATTTCTCTGATAAGATACATTACAAAGTTTCTAATTTTCAGGTGTACTATTGATTTATAGAATAAACAATACGACGTGGTTACACTTTAAGCGACCAATCAACAGGCAGAACTCTAATTATTTGGTAATTATGGGATCCTTGGAGAAAGAAGTCTCACCCTCTGGTGGTCTTGGCCACATCCTATTTAGTGGGGAAGAGGACATCTTGTCATTGTGTGGTGGTGGCAATCAGCTCCTGAAAAAGCCCTAATTTTTATTGCTGCTCTGGTGCCCTTTGTCCTCCATAATGTACCCCATTGCCCAAATGATAATTGTTACATGTGAGTTCTTAAGTCATTAGTAACTCCCAGGATCACATATTTTAGTATTTTCCTAACTTATAGTAGAAAAAGAGAGTCAACTTTTACTAATATATTTCCCTTTTTGCAAAATCCCATAGAGTGATGTATCAATCACCTGACTTCCAGCGTTTGCCATTGGCTCTAGCCCTGTCTACAGGTAAAGCTATTGAGACACAAAACGACGCCCAATACTCTGCATGAAAAAATAGGCGGTAACCTGGATAAATAAACCGCCATTACATAGAGGATTCCACTCCATACATAATTGAGCCAAAGGAGAGAAAAAGGAGTAATGGATTCAAGAGTAAATATAAAAGTACAAAATTTATTATTTAGCACATGCACAGACAAATAACATATCAATAGCAAAGAATTGCAAAAGTCATAAGACGCAAGCAGGACAGACCGAGAAGGGGAAGGATAAAAAGCGGTGCACCAAAAAAGCCACAGTTGCATGTGCTAAATAATAAATTTTGTACTTTTATATTTACTCTTGAATCCATTACTCCTTTTTCTCTCCTTTGCCTCAGGTAAAGCTATTGGCAGATGAGGTCCCATGGACACAGTCCGGAACAAGGCGAAAGAGTCCCATACCTCTGTCAGCTGGTAGCACTGCTCGGCCGTACACTCTGCCTTGCTGGTCGGATTACTTAGTGCAAATATAATTGGTCGTTGGTTGAAAGCAGCCATGTTTTTCAAAATCTTCTCTGTAAATGCACCTCCAATAGCAGCAACACCTATGAAATGCAAACAGAACATGTGACTTGTAAGTCCAATTACAAAAGAAACAAAAAATATAGTGGGTGCTTGAAAGTTCCAGAATCTTCCAGAATTTTCCATATTTCTTCATAAATTTGATCTAAAACTAAATCTACACAACACATGTTTATGGAAGTGTACCATGGTATGAACAAAGGAGATTTCTGACAGCCTCAGAAGAAGAGTTGTTGATGCACATCAGGCTCGAAAAGGTTACAAAATCATTTGTAAAGAGTATGAACTCAATTAATCAGACAGATGGAGGAAATGCAAGATCATATTTACCATCTACAAGAGTGGTCGACCATCATAGACCTCTCCAAAAGCAAGGCATATAATACTTGCAAAGGCACCCAAGGTAACCACTAAGCAACTAAAGGCCTCTCATGTTAGCCAATACTAATGTTCATGAGTTTACCATCAGTAGAACGCTAAACAATGGTGTGCATTGCAGGATTGCGCAAAGAAAACCACTGCTCTCCATAAAGAACACTACTGCCCATCTGCAGGTTGCTAAAGATCACTTGACAAGTTAGAAAGCTACTTGAACAATGTTTTGTGGACAGAGGAGACCGAAATAGAGCTTTTTGGTTTAAATGAGAAGAATGATGCTTGGAGAAAAATATAAAACACTGCATAAAAATCTCATACCATCTGTGAAACACGATGGTGGTAGTGTCATGGTTGGGGCCTGTTTTGCTGCATCTAAGCCAGGTTAGCTGCCATCATCGATTCAACAGTGAATTCTGAATTTTATCAGCAAATTTTAAATTTTAAAGGAAAATGTCCGGACATCAGGGCATGAGTCGAATCTCATGAGATGGTAGGTCATGCAGCAAGAGAATGACACCAAAGAGCACAAGTTGTTCTACAAAAGAATGACGAAAGAAGAATAAAGATAAAGTTTTGGAATGGCCAAGTCTCAGTCCTGACCTTAATCCTATAGAAATATTGTAGAAGGACCTGAATCAAACAGTTCATGGGAGAAAACCAACATAACAGATGTGAAGCTGTTTTGTAGGGCGCAACAGGCTAAAATTCCTCCAAGCTGATGTGCAGGATTAAACAACAATTACCAGAAACATTTAGCTGCAGCTATTGCTGCATAAAGAGATCACACCAAATTTTGAAAATAAAGGTTCACGTATATTTGCCATTCACAGACATGTGATATTGGATAACTTTCCGCATTAAATAAAAAATAAAAACTATATTTTTGACTGATTTGTTATATTTGGTTCTCTTTACCGTACTTTCAGGAATTATATTAAACTAACAGAAAGAAACAGATGTTTAGGCGACTTGAATTCAGACTCAGCTGCAAAGGTGAGGGTGTAGAAGACAGTTTCATATCCAAGGTCAAACACCATGGCAAGACAGAGCACAGCAACAAAACATCAGGTAGTTATACTTCATCAGCAAGGTCTCTCCCATGCAAAGATTTCAAAGTAGACTGGGATTTCAACATGTCCTCTTCAAGTTCTTTTGCAGGGCCAGCCTGGCCCACCAGGGTACAAGAGAATCCTCCTGTAGACCAGGTCATGCCATAATATGCACCAACGACACACAGGCAGGAAGTGCAGTCATAGACATTTAGAAATATAACTGCAAATATCAGATATAAAAGCCTTCATGAAGTCATAATGCTACAATGAAAGCCTATGATGAAGGCAATGCTTTACATAGGGAGAATCCACCCTAAAGTAGAGCCTGACTGAGAAGTTCTCTGTGCTGCCCTTCTATTTATATAATTGCCTTGTAATGTTTTCATTTCCTGTTCTGTCCAGATGTCACCGTATCCCAGAATTCCAAGCGGAGAAAGTTCACCGACCACCATATTGGGACACCCAAGTGATGGGTGTCTCAATGTGGAAACTGCTGCTGGTACCAACCCATTTCGCGGTACCACCAGTGTTACACCGTCGCACCACACACACACACTCATGCAGCCTCTTGCGCAGTACCACCAGCATAACACCGTCGCACTGCGCCTGCGCGAATTCCGAGCAGGCGCAGTGAATCATTCGGCTGATCCCGGCGTCAGATGCGCAACATGTTTACAGGCAGAGGAAGCCGGTCACATTAAAGGGGTTTTCCCACGAACGCAAGTTCATTTTAAAAATTGTCTGTGTCTGACCGTGTACGGAGCATACCACCTCTCCTGGGCAGGGGAGGAAGCAAAAGACAATACTGACATTACAGTAGGGGATCACAGAGGATTCATTTTGTGAGGTAAAATATTTACCTGACTGTTTTTAAATAATATTTTACCTCACAAAATGTATCCTTTGCGATCTCCTGCTGTAATGTCAGTATTGTTTTTTGCTTCCTCCCCTGCCCAGGAGCTGTGGTATGTTCTGTACACGGTCAGACACAGGGGTGAGAGACAGAGCACAGGGGGGAGACAGCTCAAACGGGACAGCACATGGAGGAAGAACACAGCACAGGAAGGAGAGAGACAGCAGACAAGGGGGATAGCACATGGGGTAGATAGGTCAAAGAAGAGAGCACAGATGGGAGAAGTCAGCACATGGGGAAGAGTGGATAGGTGGGTGAGCTCATGGGGGGAGAGATTCTCAATGCTGCAAAGCAGCCCCCATCGTGACATTACCGCCCTCCCGATGCGATAGCATTGGGCCTCCATCTAGTTTTACATATAATACTGATTATCAGCAAAGCTTCAACACGAATAGTTTTCTACCCACCTATAATGGCTGTAGGCCTTAATATCTCCACAGCGTCTTCTAAGGTTTTCACAGGAGGGTGATCATGAGCAAACATCTCTTTTTCATGGTTCAGGTTTCCTCGTCCCTTTAACAGAACGGAAACATTATTAATAACAATGGAAGCCAGTACGACAGAGAAGACGCTACGACTGGAGGACGTATGTGAAGTAGAAGTTATGATCTGCAAGAATCAAAAGGAGATTCTGGGGGCGAGGGAATACATTCACAGGACTCTGTTCAGCGGCCATGTCGTTAGTCTGTGGCCGCTGAATTTGAACCTTGCGATCCGCCTCTTACCTGCTGGAATCACTGGCACCTCTTCTGATTTGTACATCATCGGTTCGGAGGGTCACACGTATGATGTCAAGTAGGGCCTACTGTACTAATCAGAACAGGTTCTTGGGAATTTCGGTATGAACAAAGATTTGAAGGCAAATGTCCAGCGGCCACAGACTCCTGACATGGCAGCTATAACAGGGTTGTGCAAATCGATTTGCTGATTTGTAGTGATAATATCTCGCTGACAAATTTCCACAATGTCAGTACAAAACATCCATGAGGTTACTCAAGAATCCTTGCTTCTAAGATAGGTACCCTTGAGGTTATCCAAAAATTCTAACACCCATGCGGTTCCCCATGATCCTTGCTCCCATGCTGGGCACCAATAATGTTACCCAAAAATCACTGCTCCCAAGCTGAGCACCTAGGAGGTTCCTCAAGACTACTTGCTCTCATGCTTTGTCACCCATGAGATTTCCCAAGAATCCTTGCTCCCATGTTGGGAACCCGTGAGGCTTCCATAGGAATCCTTGCTTCCATGTTAGGCACCCATGAGGGTTCCCCAAGAATCCTTGCTCCCAATGCTGGGCACCCATGAGGTTCCCTAAGAATCCTTGCTCCCAATGCTGGGCACCCATGAAGTTCCTTTAAGACTGCTTTAATGTAAATGTAGGTCAGCACTGAAGCGAACACATGAAAATGGAAATTGTGAATCAAGACTTGTTATGAAATTGCTTGATTTTTCATTTATTCAAGCATTGGAGGAAGAGAGATAATTGTGAAATTATCTAGAGTCTAAAAATTAAATGTAGTTGCAATCGGCGCATAGCTCATAGCAGCTGTAGGGTCCACAAACTGGGGGGGAACCTGGTGCTGGCAGTTCAATATCAAAGGCATCTACATCCCCAAAATGTAGATACAATTGAATACAATGATGGAACAGCGAGCCTCTCGTGCCACCATTCAGCCGCGCATCTGAACCTCGGTGCAGCTGGCATGATGATGTCATTGTATCGTGCCTGCTGTGCGGTGCCTTAGTCCACACAGTGCACAGACCAGAAAAATTTGCCAGGGAAACGGGGCTAGGTGAGTTTTTTTTTTGTCAAGGCTCTTTTGGGCCTCATACTATGTAGGGGTCTGTGAGGTCCATCAAACTGGGGGAAGGTGCTGTGGAGCCATTATACTACATGTGTCACACTGTATGAGTGGGGGCTGTGGGGACATCATATTTTGTTCGGATCATAATACTGTGTGGAGGCTACGGGGGGGGGACATCATTCTGTGTGGGGAGTTGTGGAGACATAATATTACGTGGAGGGTTGTGGGGATCATAATACTGTGTGGAGGCTACGAGGGCCATCATTCTGTGTGGGGAGTTGTGGCGACATCACGATGTTATGTGGAGGTCATAATACTGTGTATGGGCTATGGGGGCTTCATACTATGTGGGGGTAACTACTAGGGCATCACACTGTAATGAAGACCTGTGGGGACATCCTACTGTGGGGTGAACAGTGTGGGGGGTACTGTGGGGGCAAATTCTGTGGAAGAATTTACTGTTGTGGAAACATACTGTGTGTGTGTGTGGTGGTGGGCATCATACTGTATAGGAGCTATAAAAGGGGTATGATCGTGTGTGAGAACACTAAGAAGCTTTAGCAGGGGCGCTGTTTATGTGTTTATAAGCTGAAATACAAGTCCCTCTCCCTGTGCTTAAATGTTTGGATGCATACCCTTCTACAACTTATGTGCCCTGACCAGCCGAATATTTTTTGGGAGGGGCGATGAAGGGGTCTACTATGGACTCTGTCTATGGGCGCCATGATTTCTAGGTAGGTCCCTGGCTACTGTGCCATTGCTCTGGTGCCCGACAAGATGAATAACCAGGACGCAGGGTACGCAAGCTCAAAGATTTGCATTTTTGTTTTCTCTGATGGCTTAGAATTTTTTGTGGAGAAGAACAATTACACCTTTATGGAGCTTGAGACCATCTGCTGTGTACGATGAACGGCACTAACGCTACTACAGACCGGTGAAATACTGAGCAATTAATGTTTTACTTTATTAGGATTATTCACTGGCCACAAAATGACAAAACTGCATTGTCCCAGACTGAATCCCTGGCGCGAAACGAAAATATGGTTTTCTTTATTTCCTGGCAGAAAAATCCAGCAAATACGAGCAATTTTTCCAATCTCCAACCCGGTCACAAGCCAAACTGTGGCAGGAAAATTGAATCAGTTTCCTTTATAATCACCCCCAAAAAATTTTTTAATTGTCTTTTTTTTTGGTTGGAGGAAGACAATAAGCCTTTGCTTTTGTGCAATAACTTGTACTTTTACAAATGATTATTTTGAAGTACATATAAAACAAACGAAGTATAATACAGCACAGTGACAAAAGCGACCCATGTGAACACAGCCTAAAACACACCCTGAAACACTCCCTAAAAAATGGCCTAAAACACAGCCTATGGCACAGTATTCCATTTGAATGACTGACATATATTATTACATTTCCGTTAATTTATGCAACCAAAGGCAAGTTTCCCTGTCAACTGATATGGTGAGGCTCATTACCAGCCAGACCTCATTACAGCAACAATGAAAAAACTGCAAGGTGTGAACAAAGCGTGAGGTCACCAAAGAGGCCGTAGATGAATGATCACTAAGATCAGAGAGATCCAAACTTTTGTGAGTATTAGTGCAAGAAATGAATTGTGAGCATCTACTAGGGAGGTTAGGTCTACTCTAGATTACAAATTACCTCACGTCGCACCACTGGCAGCGCACCTGAATAAGGAATGCCCCTTAAAAAGACAAAAACTATTAAAACCGTTCTGGATTCATTTGATGAATGAAATTGCTAAATTCGGGAAGCACACAGGACAGTATTATAGTAGTTATATATTCTTGTACATAGGAGCAGTATTATATTAGCTATATTCTTGTACATAGGGAGCAGTATTATAGTAGTTATATTCTTGTACATAGGGGCAGTATTATAGTAGTTATATTCTTGTACATAGGAGCAGTATTATAGTAGTTATATTTTTGTACATAGGGGCTGTATTATAGTAATTATATTCTTGTACATAGGGGCAGTATTATAGTAGTTATATTCTTGTACATAGGAGCAGTATTATATTAGCTATATTCTTGTACATAGGGAGCAGTATTATAGTAATTATATTCTTGTACATAGGAGCAGTATTATAGTAGTTATATTCTTGTACATAGGGGCAGTATTATAGTAGTTATATTCTTGTACATAGGAGCAGTATTATAGTAGTTATATTCTTGTACATAGGAGCAGTATTATAGTAGTTATATTCTTGTACATAGGAGCAGTATTATAGTAGTTATATTTTTGTACATAGGGGCTGTATTATAGTAATTATATTCTTGTACATAGGGGCAGTATTATAGTAGTTATATTCTTGTACATAGGAGCAGTATTATATTAGCTATATTCTTGTACATAGGGAGCAGTATTATAGTAATTATATTCTTGTACATAGGAGCAGTATTATAGTAGTTATATTCTTGTACATAGGAGCAGTATTATAGTAGTTATATTTTTGTACATAGGGGCTGTATTATAGTAATTATATTCTTGTACATAGGGGCAGTATTATAGTAGTTATATTCTTGTTCATAGGGGCTGTATTATAGTAATTATATTCTTGTACATAGGAGCAGTATTATAGTAGTTATATTCTTGTACATAGGGGCTGTATTATAGTAATTATATTCTTGTACATAGGAGCAGTATTATAGTAGTTATATTCTTGTACATAGGAGCAGTATTATAGTAGTTATATTCTTGTACATAGGAGCAGTAATATAGTAGTTATATTCTTGTACATAGGGGCTGTATTATAGTAGTTATATTCTTGTACATAGGAGCAGTATTATAGTAGTTATATTCTTGTACATAGGAGCAGTATTATAGTAGTTATATTCTTGTACATAGGGACAGTATTATAGAAGTTATATTCTTGTACATAGGAGCAATATTATAGTAGTTACATTCTTGTACATGGGGCAGTATTATAGTAGTTATATTCTTGTACATAGGAGCAGTATTATAGTAGTTACATTCTTGTACATAGGGGCAGTATTATAGTAGTTATATTCTTGTACATGGGAGCAGTATTATAGTAGTTATATTCTTGTATATAGGAGCAGTATTATAGTAGTTATATTCTTGTACATAGGAGCAGTATTATAGTAGTTATATTCTTGTACATAGGAGCAGTATTATAGTAGTTATATTCTTGTACGTAGGGGGCAGTATTATAGTAGTTATATTCTTGTACATAGGGGGCAGTATTATAGTAGTTATATTCTTGTACATAGGGGGCAGTATTATATTAGCTATATTCTTGTATATAGGAGCAGTATTATAGTAGTTATATTCTTGTACATAGGGGCTGTATTATAGTAATTATATTCTTGTACATAGGAGCAGTATTATAGTAGTTATATTCTTGCACATAGGGGCTGTATTATAGTAATTATATTCTTGTACATAGGAGCAGTATTATAGTAGTTATATTCTTGTACATAGGAGCAATATTATAGTAGTTACATTCTTGTACATGGGGCAGTATTATAGTAGTTATATTCTTGTACATAGGAGCAGTATTATAGTAGTTACATTCTTGTACATAGGGGCAGTATTATAGTCGTTATATTCTTGTACATAGGGAAAGTACTATAGTAGTTATATTCTTGTACATAGGGGGCAGTATTATAGTAATTATTTTCTTGTGCATAAGGGCAGTATTATATTAGTTATAGTCTTGTACATAGGAGCAGCATTAAACTAGTTATATTCTTGTACATAGGGACAGTATTATAGTAGTTATATTCTTGTACATTGGAGCAATATTATAGTAGTTACATTCTTGTACATAGGGGCAGTATTATAGTAGTTATATTCTTGTACATAGGGGCAGTATTATAGTAGTTATATTCTTGTACATAGGGGCTGTATTATAGTAATTATATTCTTGTACATAGGGGCAGTATTATAGTAGTTATATTCTTGTACATAGGAGCAGTATTATATTAGCTATATTCTTGTACATAGGGAGCAGTATTATAGTAATTATATTCTTGTACATAGGAGCAGTATTATAGTAGTTATATTCTTGTACATAGGAGCAGTATTATAGTAGTTATATTTTTGTACATAGGGGCTGTATTATAGTAATTATATTCTTGTACATAGGGGCAGTATTATAGTAGTTATATTCTTGTACATAGGAGCAGTATTATATTAGCTATATTCTTGTACATAGGGAGCAGTATTATAGTAATTATATTCTTGTACATAGGAGCAGTATTATAGTAGTTATATTCTTGTACATAGGAGCAGTATTATAGTAGTTATATTTTTGTACATAGGGGCTGTATTATAGTAATTATATTCTTGTACATAGGGGCAGTATTATAGTAGTTATATTCTTGTACATAGGAGCAGTATTATATTAGCTAAATTCTTGTACATAGGGAGCAGTATTATAGTAATTATATTCTTGTACATAGGAGCAGTATTATAGTAGTTATATTCTTGTACATAGGGGCAGTATTATAGTAGTTATATTCTTGTACATAGGAGCAGTATTATAGTAGTTATATTCTTGTACATAGGAGCAGTATTATAGTAGTTATATTCTTGTACATAGGAGCAGTATTATAGTAGTTATATTTTTGTACATAGGGGCTGTATTATAGTAATTATATTCTTGTACATAGGGGCAGTATTATAGTAGTTATATTCTTGTACATAGGAGCAGTATTATATTAGCTATATTCTTGTACATAGGGAGCAGTATTATAGTAATTATATTCTTGTACATAGGAGCAGTATTATAGTAGTTATATTCTTGTACATAGGAGCAGTATTATAGTAGTTATATTTTTGTACATAGGGGCTGTATTATAGTAATTATATTCTTGTACATAGGGGCAGTATTATAGTAGTTATATTCTTGTACATAGGGGCTGTATTATAGTAATTATATTCTTGTACATAGGAGCAGTATTATAGTAGTTATATTCTTGTACATAGGGGCTGTATTATAGTAATTATATTCTTGTACATAGGAGCAGTATTATAGTAGTTATATTCTTGTACATAGGAGCAGTATTATAGTAGTTATATTCTTGTACATAGGAGCAGTAATATAGTAGTTATATTCTTGTACATAGGGGCTGTATTATAGTAGTTATATTCTTGTACATAGGAGCAGTATTATAGTAGTTATATTCTTGTACATAGGAGCAGTATTATAGTAGTTATATTCTTGTACATAGGGACAGTATTATAGAAGTTATATTCTTGTACATAGGAGCAATATTATAGTAGTTACATTCTTGTACATGGGGCAGTATTATAGTAGTTATATTCTTGTACATAGGAGCAGTATTATAGTAGTTACATTCTTGTACATAGGGGCAGTATTATAGTAGTTATATTCTTGTACATGGGAGCAGTATTATAGTAGTTATATTCTTGTATATAGGAGCAGTATTATAGTAGTTATATTCTTGTACATAGGAGCAGTATTATAGTAGTTATATTCTTGTACATAGGAGCAGTATTATAGTAGTTATATTCTTGTACGTAGGGGGCAGTATTATAGTAGTTATATTCTTGTACATAGGGGGCAGTATTATAGTAGTTATATTCTTGTACATAGGGGGCAGTATTATATTAGCTATATTCTTGTATATAGGAGCAGTATTATAGTAGTTATATTCTTGTACATAGGGGCTGTATTATAGTAATTATATTCTTGTACATAGGAGCAGTATTATAGTAGTTATATTCTTGCACATAGGGGCTGTATTATAGTAATTATATTCTTGTACATAGGAGCAGTATTATAGTAGTTATATTCTTGTACATAGGAGCAATATTATAGTAGTTACATTCTTGTACATGGGGCAGTATTATAGTAGTTATATTCTTGTACATAGGAGCAGTATTATAGTAGTTACATTCTTGTACATAGGGGCAGTATTATAGTCGTTATATTCTTGTACATAGGGAAAGTACTATAGTAGTTATATTCTTGTACATAGGGGGCAGTATTATAGTAATTATTTTCTTGTGCATAAGGGCAGTATTATATTAGTTATAGTCTTGTACATAGGAGCAGCATTAAACTAGTTATATTCTTGTACATAGGGACAGTATTATAGTAGTTATATTCTTGTACATTGGAGCAATATTATAGTAGTTACATTCTTGTACATAGCAGCAGTATTATAGTAGTTATATTCTTGTACATAGGGGCAGTATTATAGTAGTTATATTCTTGTACATAGGGGCTGTATTATAGTAATTATATTCTTGTACATAGGGGCAGTATTATAGTAGTTATATTCTTGTACATAGGAGCAGTATTATATTAGCTATATTCTTGTACATAGGGAGCAGTATTATAGTAATTATATTCTTGTACATAGGAGCAGTATTATAGTAGTTATATTCTTGTACATAGGAGCAGTATTATAGTAGTTATATTTTTGTACATAGGGGCTGTATTATAGTAATTATATTCTTGTACATAGGGGCAGTATTATAGTAGTTATATTCTTGTACATAGGAGCAGTATTATATTAGCTAAATTCTTGTACATAGGGAGCAGTATTATAGTAATTATATTCTTGTACATAGGAGCAGTATTATAGTAGTTATATTCTTGTACATAGGGGCAGTATTATAGTAGTTATATTCTTGTACATAGGAGCAGTATTATAGTAGTTATATTCTTGTACATAGGAGCAGTATTATAGTAGTTATATTCTTGTACATAGGAGCAGTATTATAGTAGTTATATTTTTGTACATAGGGGCTGTATTATAGTAATTATATTCTTGTACATAGGGGCAGTATTATAGTAGTTATATTCTTGTACATAGGAGCAGTATTATATTAGCTATATTCTTGTACATAGGGAGCAGTATTATAGTAATTATATTCTTGTACATAGGAGCAGTATTATAGTAGTTATATTCTTGTACATAGGAGCAGTATTATAGTAGTTATATTTTTGTACATAGGGGCTGTATTATAGTAATTATATTCTTGTACATAGGGGCAGTATTATAGTAGTTATATTCTTGTACATAGGGGCTGTATTATAGTAATTATATTCTTGTACATAGGAGCAGTATTATAGTAGTTATATTCTTGTACATAGGGGCTGTATTATAGTAATTATATTCTTGTACATAGGAGCAGTATTATAGTAGTTATATTCTTGTACATAGGAGCAGTATTATAGTAGTTATATTCTTGTACATAGGAGCAGTAATATAGTAGTTATATTCTTGTACATAGGGGCTGTATTATAGTAGTTATATTCTTGTACATAGGAGCAGTATTATAGTAGTTATATTCTTGTACATAGGATCAGTATTATAGTAGTTATATTCTTGTACATAGGGACAGTATTATAGAAGTTATATTCTTGTACATAGGAGCAATATTATAGTAGTTACATTCTTGTACATGGGGCAGTATTATAGTAGTTATATTCTTGTACATAGGAGCAGTATTATAGTAGTTACATTCTTGTACATAGGGGCAGTATTATAGTAGTTATATTCTTGTACATGGGAGCAGTATTATAGTAGTTATATTCTTGTATATAGGAGCAGTATTATAGTAGTTATATTCTTGTACATAGGAGCAGTATTATAGTAGTTATATTCTTGTACATAGGAGCAGTATTATAGTAGTTATATTCTTGTACGTAGGGGGCAGTATTATAGTAGTTATATTCTTGTACATAGGGGGCAGTATTATAGTAGTTATATTCTTGTACATAGGGGGCAGTATTATATTAGCTATATTCTTGTATATAGGAGCAGTATTATAGTAGTTATATTCTTGTACATAGGGGCTGTATTATAGTAATTATATTCTTGTACATAGGAGCAGTATTATAGTAGTTATATTCTTGTACATAGGGGCTGTATTATAGTAATTATATTCTTGTACATAGGAGCAGTATTATAGTAGTTATATTCTTGTACATAGGAGCAATATTATAGTAGTTACATTCTTGTACATGGGGCAGTATTATAGTAGTTATATTCTTGTACATAGGAGCAGTATTATAGTAGTTACATTCTTGTACATAGGGGCAGTATTATAGTCGTTATATTCTTGTACATAGGGAAAGTACTATAGTAGTTATATTCTTGTACATAGGGGGCAGTATTATAGTAGTTATTTTCTTGTGCATAAGGGCAGTATTATATTAGTTATAGTCTTGTACATAGGAGAAGCATTAAACTAGTTATATTCTTGTACATAGGGACAGTATTATAGTAGTTATATTCTTGTACATTGGAGCAATATTATAGTAGTTACATTCTTGTACATAGCAGCAGTATTATAGTAGTTATATTCTTGTACATAGGGGCAGTATTATAGTAGTTACATTCTTGTACATAGGGGCAGTATTATAGTAGTTATATTCTTGTACATGGGAGCAGTATTATAGTAGTTATATTCTTGTACATAGGGGGCAGTATTATAGTAGTTATATTCTTGTACATAAGGGCAGTATTATAGCAGTTATATTCTTGCACATACGGGGCAGTATTATAGTAGTTATATTCTTGTACATAGGGAAAGTATTATAGTAGTTATATTCTTGTACATAGGAGGCAGTATTATAGTAGCTATATTCTTGTACATAGGGGCAGTATTATAGTAGTTATAGTCATGTACATAGGAGCAGCATTAAACTAGTTATATTCTTGTACATAGGGGGCAGTATTATAGTAGTCATATTCTTGTACATAGGGACAGTGTTATAGTAGTTATATTCTTGTACATAGGGAAAGTATTATAGTAGTTATATTCTTGTACATAGGGGCAGTATTTTAGTAGTTATATTCTTGTACATAGGGGCAGTATTATAGTAGTTATATTCTTGTACATAGGAGCAGCATTAAAGTAGTTATATTCTTGTACATAGGGGGCAGTATTATAGTAGTTATATTCTTGTGCATAAGGGCAGTATTATATTAGTTATATTCTTGTACATAGGGGGCAGTATTATAGTAGTTATATTCTTGTACATAGGAGCAATATTATAGTAGTTACATTCTTGTGCATAGGAGCAGTATTATAGTAGTTATAGTCTTGTACATAGGAGCAGCATTAAACTAGTTATATTCTTGTACATAGGGGGCAGTATTATAGTAGTTATATTCTTGTACATAGGGGCAGTATTATAGTAGCTATATTCTTGTACATAGGGAAAGTGTTATAGTAGTTATATTCTTGTACATAGGAGCAGTATTATAGTAGCTAAATTCTTGTACATAGGGGCAGTATTATAGTAGTTATAGTCTTGTACATAGGAGCAGCATTAAACTAGTTATATTCTTGTACATAGGGGGCAGTATTATAGTAGTTATATTCTTGTACATAGGGACAGTATTATAGTAGTTATATTCTAGTACATAGGGAAAGTATTATAGTAGTTACATTATATTCTTGTACATAGGGGCAGTATTTTAGTAGTTAAATTCTTGTACATAGGGGCAGTATTATAGTAGTTATATTCTTGTACATAGGGACAGTATTATAGTAGTTATATTCTTGTACATAGGAGCAGCATTAAAGTAGTTTTATTCTTGCACATAGGGGGCAGTATTATAGTAGTTATATTGTTGTACATGGAGCAGTATTATAGTAGTTATATTCTAGTACATGGGGAAAGTATTATAGTAGTTATATTCTTGTACATAGGGGCAGTATTATAGTAGTTATATTCTTGTACATAGGAGCAGTATCATAGTAGTTATATTCTTGTACATAGGGGCAGTATTATATTAGTTATATTCTTGTACATAGGAGCAGCATTAAAGTAGTTTTATTCTTGCACATAGGGGGCAGTATTATAGTAGTTATATTGTTGTACATGGAGCAGTATTATAGTAGTTATATTCTAGTACATAGGGAAAGTATTATAGTAGTTATATTCTTGTACATAGGGGCAGTATTATAGTAGTTATATTCTTGTACATAGGAGCAGTATCATAGTAGTTATATTCTTGTACATAGGGGCAGTATTATATTAGTTATATTCTTGTACATAGGAGCAGCATTAAAGTAGTTTTATTCTTGCACATAGGGGGCAGTATTATAGTAGTTATATTGTTGTACATGGAGCAGTATTATAGTAGTTATATTCTTGTACATAGGGGGCAGCATTATAGTAGTTATATTCTTGTACATAGGGGGCAGCATTATAGTAGTTATATTATTGTACATAGGAGCAGTATTATAGTAGTTAATATCTTGTACATAAGGACAGCATTATAGTAGTTATATTCTTGTACATAAGAGCAGTATTATAGTAGTTATGTACATAAGAGCAGTATTATAGTAGTTATATTCTTGTACATAGAGGCAGTATTATAGTAGTTAGATTCTTGTACATAGGGGGCAGTATTATAGTAGTTATATTCTTGTACATAGGGGCAGTATTATAGTACATTTTTGTACACAGGGGGCAGTATTATAGTAGTTATATTCTTGTACATAGGGTGCAGTATTATAGTAGTTAATATCTTGCACATAAGGACGGTATTATAGTAGTTATATTCTTGTACATAAGAGCAGTATTATAGTAGCTATATTCTTGTACATAGGGGGCAGTATAATAGTAGTTATATTCTGGTACATAGAGGCAGTATTATAGTAGTTATATTCTTGTACATAGGGGGCAGTATTATATTAGTTATATTCTTGTACATAGGGGCAGTATTATAGTAGTTATATTCTTGTACATAGGGGCAGTATCATAGCAGTTATATTCTTGTACATATGGACAGTATTATAGTAGTTATATTCTTGTACATAGGGAGCAGTATTATAGTAGTTATATTCTTGTACATATGGGCAGTATTATAGTTGTTATATTCTTGTTCATATGGGCAGTATTATAGTTGTTATATTCTTGTTCATATGGAGCAGCATTATAGTAGTTATATGCTTGTACATAGGGGCAGTATTATATTAGTTATATTCTTGTACATAGGGGGGCAGTATTATAGGAGTTATATTCTTGTACATAGGGGACAGTAGTATAGTAGTTATATTCTTGTACATAGGGGCAGTTTTATAGTAGTTATATTCTTGAACATATGAGCAGTACTATAGTAGTTATATTCTTGTACATAGGGGGCAGTATTATAATAGTTATATTCTTGTACATAGGGGCAGTATTATAGTAGTTATATTCTTGTACACAGGGACAGTATTATATTAGTTATATTCTCTTGTACATAGGGGGCAGTATTATAGTAGTTATATTCTTGTATATAGGGGGCAGTATTATAGTAGTTATATTCTTGTACATAGGAGCAGTATTATAGTAGTTATATTCTTGTATATAGGGGGCAGTATTAAACTAGTTAATTCCACAGGGGTGTTTTGTTGTTTTAACATCTTCACAGTAGATTAACATGTCTCGGTCTTCGATTCAGGCAGAAGTCTTCTCTCATGATCTGCATAGTCTGTTGTCCCCAACTATAAAATGGCGTTTCATTTTGATAACATTTTCCAACCCAAGTACAGTAGGGTGGGGATTTACATATTCACCTTCACTATAAGTCCCTTTGAATCCACCATCCAAATGTTCTTGATGGCCTCTTCTCTAGGAATGCCTTCTTTCGCCATAGCCATGATAATAAGATGTGCTATTCCCAAGGCAGCCTGCGGAATACAGACAATGTTGTGATGTACATAGACAATATAAGTGGTCGATCATCAACGGCGTTTCCGCTACATTCGGTCTAATAGAAGGGTTTCATTGCTCCAGTGCTTACGTTATCCACATGAAGCTTCTGTATGGACACACTGAGATCGAATTGTTTTAGCGGCAGAATAAGTCATAAAATAAATCCCCTCCTATCTGAAAAACGAAGGTGGGTGTCCTGTCATGACACGTGGCGGAATGGAAGACTCGGAAAATTCTAACTACTGATCCTTGGAGTCGGGGTGGTGGGGCAGTCATCAATCACATATATAACCAATTCTGTGGATTGAGGATACATGTCTATTGTGGGAATACATCTTTAAATAAAGCAAATACATATCTTCAATTATAATTTTTTTTTTGTAGTCAAGAATGTGACTATACTAAGTAAAGGTGCCTGGGTTATTCCGGAACCTATGTGAAGATACAGGAAGGGGTTAAAAATTACCTAGGACATTTCCATCCAAAAAGCCAAATCACAGACGCCTTCAATGAGAAAAGATATGGTCTACAGGTTGGCTGTGAGAATTTCTCAATGCGCTGGCTGTAAGTGATGTGATAACAGGGCGGTGTAACACTACTGGTGTGTCAGCATGACACCAGAAGCTCCATTCCATTTGCTCTGATATCTGGGCTCCACGGCTGAATAATTGGATTCATATTACAGCTGGTGACAGTCTTGAAACTTCACATCAAGAAATATAATTTTTGAGTCCCTGAGCCAGCATAACTCTTTATCCAAACACAATCGCTCATCACTAGTAGTCATGTAAAGTATGGATATCCCAAAACTCCTGAAGAAGAGACTCTTGAGGGCCACTTTCGACTCTGGCTAATAGATGAAGGTCCTAGGAAGCCCATCTCTAACAAGGCATTTTAAAACCTCTTTTCTGTACTAGACAATACTGTAAAATGTGTTTTTTTATATCCTGTAGTTACGAAAGTCAAACATTAAAGTCCTATAGAAAAGTTAATACAGGAAAGGAAAAAAAAAAAAAAAAAAGGAAAAATTGAAGTCTGGTAGAGGAAACACATAATTAAATGCAAAAATAAATAGACATGGATTAGGAGATATCACTGGAATGAAATGGAAAAATAATATGAGGGTTTTGCTAAAATTTCACAAAATAGCTCTAAATGTATGACCCAATTTCTTGTTTATAAAACAAAATGCAAATCAGATCCATTTTGATGCAGAAAAATAGCACAAAAACTGAGTCGAGATTTGTGAAATAGTTGAAAATATTTGCAAAATTGAAGATCAAATTGGACCAGTGGTTTAGAATCTTGAGAAATACTTAGAAGAAATGAGCGTTTCAATCTGCGCTGTTATGGCGTCTAGTCTGTTTACCTGTAGTACCGTACTTCACTCTCGTGCCTGGCATCCTCGGCACCTCTTGCCCTTTTGCCAGGCTCAGAGGTGTTATGACATTCATTGTGGAGAACTAGTAAATGTGTGAGGAACCTAGAATGCTGTGCTGAGAAAAGAGGATCGGCTGTCACGGAGGACCAGACTAGATGTCAGGACAAGAAAGTGTGAATCTCTACTCAAAAGCGTAAGGCCGAATTAAAAAAAAAATTGTGAAAAATTGAGTCTACAGATTTTTATGTTTCAGTAGCGCGTAGAGGTGCTTTCCAGGAATATTCATTGATGGTCAACTTGGTCCTCAAAATAACGGCTGTGTCATACTACCAGGCACAGCCACATGTCCAAAGTCCCAACAATATTTAAGGGACCATAGGGCTTTAGGCCCGTTATCATCTTGACATCTGGTATCGACAAGAAGATTACAATAGTGCTATTCTTCTCCTCAAAAAGTCCAGAACTCCAAAGGAAAGCCCAACGTTCCCATAAAAAGTCAATACGATCTAATGGGATTTGAAAAGAGATCCGTCATGGCGATTACAGCTCTACTAAACACAATGAGCAAAGTGCGCGCACAGAACAATCTACTGATTTTAAACATACTTGACCCAGAGAAAGACAAGACCTCACAAATTAACAAAAGGGTTAGCAAATATCCCTGGTGCTCCAAAAGCGTGTCCCCATAAATGAAGCCTTTCATGTATTGGGCTGGGATCCTTCAACTTTAAAAGGGAATCATGGTCATTATTGGCACATGTGAGGTGCTAAAAAGTCACGGATTACTTCTATTGAATCACAAATGAGTTTATCCAGGTTAAGGTTGGCCAATTTGTGGCACAAAATTTAATCTTAGCTTCGAATTTCTGTCACAGATTATCATCAAAGTCCCTGGCCGATTTGCCTTGTTCTACAGTTGAGCAAAATGATACTCAGGACCTGCGTCCAGTAGCCGTATCGGTTGTCTGTTGGCCGCTGGATCAGAGCCCTAAGAACCGCCACCTACCTGTTGGAACCTCTTCTGATTAGTAGGCCTGGTGACATTACACTCGGGAGGCACTAAAACGTCACGCTGGTGCCAATAATCAGAATAGAAGTTGGTAAGAAGGTAGAGTCTCGTAGGGGTTCTGATCTGGTGGCCACAGATTTCCGAGGCGACCAGTAGATCAACCTACCGTAGTTCTAGTCTTGACAGTGTCAACATACATCAAAAATCTGAACTTTGTTTAAGATGAGAGCAAGAACAAAACACATTGTGATGCAATACCAGCACAACCTTAATAACAAAAAATCTAATTAACCGAGGAGTGTTGTAAATCGTTGGTCTTCATAGCGGACATTATTTTCCCGTTGAGTTGAGGTATTTATAATCTAGATGGATCAAGATTTGCATTCACCTTATATAGGAATATTAAGAAAATAAAATTTGAGACCTAGAAATTTCCTAATAAGAGCAGAAAGCCCTTGTCTGACTTACTGACTAACGTCTCGCTGCAAAGAAAAGATATTTTTACATTCAGACCATTTTCGGCTCAGTGAAACCTGTAAAAGAATTTTGGAAACCAACTGATTGATGAGATTTATTGCCGTGTGTTTAGAAAGAGGTTATAGCCCGGAAAAGCAAACAAAAAATCTAAATACTCAGTCCAAAAGTAATTTACATAAGGTCCCATATTTAGCTCATGCTTGTCAGCTCTCCGGTAATGTCTAGGAAGCTCCCAACCTGTCGGAAGATTCAGGTTCTGTCGATGATTCCAGAAACCTCACCAAAAGGCAGCGATTTTAAATGATTTCTTATGGTGTTGGAAGGCTTAATGTCCACATCAAGTGGTGGGAAATTGGAACATGGCCTTCAAAAATGGTTTTAGCATGTCCACATTTAGGAGTCTATTCCACCACCTCTTCTAAAATTTGGCAAGCATAATGTATGTTGAAATTTAACCAAAATGGCTTCTAGAAATGTCACATATGGAATTCCGCGCAAGTTGGTGAGGGTCTCTTTCCCGAGATCATCTCTCTCATCCAAATTTAAGAGGGTCTTGGTAATCTCAGAAGCTCCAGCAGTGGTCTCCTATTTCTACTTTTGTCCTGACAATCACAACAAGTCTTCGATAACAAGGTCTTGGAGCTCCAGAATGTGACAGAACCTACTCAAGTTAGGATACAAGTTAGGCTACTGGCACAGAGATTCTCATCCTAATCGATCAATTTTTTGTAAACATTTTTAATTTTATTTTACCTGTAATTTTTCTGTAAGAAGGTGACTTTCTGGAAATTATGAATTGACGAATCACAACTTATGTGTAAGAAGAAACAGTAAACTTCCACCTTTATCGATGTGGTTACAGTATATAAAAGCCTGTTTTTTGCGCAACAATTCTTTTTTTTTAAAGCCACATATACACTCACTGGCCACTTTATTAGGTACACCATGCTAGTAAGGGGTTGGACCCCCTTTTGCCTTCAGAACTGCCTCAATTCTTCGTGGCAGAGATTCAACAAGGTGCTGGAAGCATTCCTCAGAGATTTTGGACCATATTGACATGATGGCATCACACAGTTGGCGCAGATTTGTCGGCTGCACATCCCTGATGCGAATCTCCCGTTCCACCACATCCCAAAGATGCTCTATTGGATTGAGATCTGGTGACTGAGGAGGCCATTTGAGTACAGTGAACTCATTGTCATGTTCAAGAAACCAATCTGAGATGATTCGAGCTTTATGACATGGCGCATTATCCTGCTGAAAGTAGCCATCAGATGTTGGGTACATTGTGGTCATAAAGGGATGGACATGGTCAGCAACAATACTCAGGTAGGCTGTGGCGTTGCAACGATGCTCAATTGGTACCAAGGGGCCCAAAGAGTGCCAAGAAAAAATTCCCCACACCATGACACCACCACCACCAGCCTGAACCGTTGATACAAGGCAGGATGGATCCATGCTTTCATGTTGTTTACGCCAAATTCTGACCCTACCATCCGAATGTCGCAGCAGAAATCGAGACTCATCAGACCAGGCAACGTTTTTCCAATCTTCTACTGTCCAATTTCGATGAGCTTGTGCAAATTGTAGCCTCAGTTTCCTGTTCTTAGCTGAGAGGAGTGGTACCCAGTGTGGTCTTCTGCTGCTGTAGCCCATCTGCCTCAAAGTTCGACGCACTGTGCGTTCAGAGATGCTCTTCTGCCTACCTTGGTTGTAACGGGTGGCAATTTGAGTCACTGTTGCCTTTCTATCAGCTCGAACCAGTCTGCCCATTCTCCTCTGACCTCTGGCATCAACAAGGCATTTCCGGCCACAAAACTGCCGCTCACTGGATTTTTTTTCTTTTTCGGACCATTCTCTGTAAACCCTAGAGATGGTTGTGCGTGAAAATCCCAGTAGATCAGCAGTTTCTGAAATACTCAGACCAGCCCTTCTGGCACCAACAATCATGCCACATTCAAAGGCACTCAAATCACCTTTCTTCCCCATACTGATGCTCGGTTTGAACTGCAGGAGATTGTCTTGACCATGTCTACATGCCTAAATGCACTGAGTTGCCGCCATGTGATTGGCTGATTAGAAATTAAGTCTTAACACACAGTTGGACAGGTGTACCTAATAAAGTGGCCAGTGAGTGTATATTGGGTATATATAGGGTATTGAAAAATGTAATTTTACTGATAGGATGACAGAGGGGACCTTCCTTCTATCTTACCACTTAGATGCCACGCTCACCACTAACCATTGCATCTAAGTGAGTCAACTGCCAGGATCGGGGTTATCTTCAATTCCGGTCGTTGCATCAGCATGACAGCATTGCACCTGTATAAAGAATTTTGTGAACCCTCGGAGGTGGCACCATAACATATATGGTTTATGTTTTTAAGGAGTTTGGGATAGAGTAGGGGCATTTCTTTCCAAGGGACTGGAGGGGATTCCCAAGGTGGGGAATACATCATCATATGGACAGAGGTGGCCCAACTGAGTCAAAGCACCACCACAGTTGGACATTGACATGGTTTATCTTGGTTGTTGCCACACTGGCCGGTTGTGTTGTTCTTACCTCTCCAGCTCCTTGAAAAACAAATTTATGGTCAGACAGCTTGTTATTTGTGATCCTGAGAGCCGCCAGAATTCCGGCCACGGCCACCGATGCCGTCCCTGAAACACAGCACAGAGGACAAGACATCACTGCATGTCATAACGAATACCCTCTAATATACTGTACAATATGCAGAACCGTGCAAAAGTATTAGGCATGTGTCAAAAAGCGCAGCAAAGTAAGAGGATTTCAGAACTAGAAGTGTTAATTGCTTATTTTTATCAATTACCAAAATGCATTGTCAATGAACTTTAGATTTGCACAGGCCTACATCCACAGGAGATGTGTGGTTAGCTCTCCAATATTAACATTTCAATTTGTGAAAGTATTCATTCTCTGCAGCATGTTTTTCCCACACCTGCCTAAAACTTTTGCACAGTACAAAAAAAAATTATAAGGCAAGGATCATTTTACATCCTGATATTCATATAACCGATGATTAGTAATCATATCTGGGCTTTATTCAATGAAGAATTTTGCTGATTTACTGTTAACTCTCAGGACAAGACCTCAGTCTAGTGCGCTTCACTGCTGTGGATGAACAAGTTAAGGTTCGACTACACGAAGCACTAAACATCTGCCGATCAGTAACCTGCTTGTTGGCCGGTGGTCATTTAACAGTCTGTTTACACAGGCAGATGGCTCTTAAGGCCCCGTCGCACACAGGAATCTCGCTAGAGAGATCGCTGATTTTGTGACGCCAGAGCGATCTCACCAGCAAGATCGCTGTGTGTGACGGGGATCAGCGACCGGCCCCCCTGCCGGGTATTGCTGATCGTGCACGGCCATTTTTTGGTCGTTGGTCTTCCGCTGGCCAGCGCGCATCGCTGCATGTGGCAGTGGGAACCAACGATCAGCGAGGCTCCCAGCGCTCTAAGCAGGCGCGCTGGTTTCTAAGGTACACATCGGGTTACAAAGTGGCGCGCGTCACTTAGTAACCCGATGTGTACCTTAGAAACCATCGTCCTCGCTGGTGCTGATCGCTGGTGAAGCTGCCTGCTTGGCAGCTCACCAGCGATCATGTAGCGACACACCAGCGATCCTGACAAGGTCGTATCGTTGTCGGGATCGCTGGTGCATCGGGCCTTTAACGACACACACTAGATCTCTCAGTGTACATAGTCTGCCGTTGTTCTCGACAGCACGAATCCTGTTTACAGAGGACGATGTGCTGCCGAGAGCGATGACCTTTTGTGCAGCAGAAAAAAATAATTTCCCTTCACAAACGAGTGTTTAGCTCTAGTGATGACCGAATGTGCACGGATAAGGTGTTATCCAAGCATTCTTGTGTACTCAAAGTGTCTTCGGTGTGCTCGAAAAGTATGTTCGAGTTGCCCCGGCTGTTTGAGAGCCGCAACAAATGCACGGCTAGCCTAACAAACAGGCAATCCCGGCAAGTGTTGCAGCTTTCGAACAGCCATGAGATATACAGCTGCGTCGACTAGATCATAATTTTCGAGCACGCCGAAGAAACTCTATTAGCACCCGAGCATGGCGGATAACCCCATATCCGAGCACGCTCACTCACCACTATTTAGTGCACTCATCATGTGATCGGCAAACCTCCATTTCTTAGGTAGAAAAAAAAAATTATAATGACACAACCCCACACTCAACACAAAATGACCGAATCTCCGATTGATGCTTCCTCGTAGATGAAAATTTTGCCAAGAAGCGGCGCCAGATGAGGCTATAACTACACAGCCAGCACTGGGTGGAGACCGGCGTCACAGCGAGGATTATAACCAGGGGTGTTAGACGGCCGAGAAAAACGTCAGAGGAATTAACGCCTCGGGTTTGTAGCTGCGCTGGATCTAGGAGGATTAGAGAGTCAGGAAGATTTTCACTCATTTATGGGGAAACCATTATAGACACGTGGCCGGATTCCCATTGAGTAGTATGGGTGACATCAGGGGGTGACGTCATGGGAAACAGCACAGTGATATGTGACACGAGGGTGGAAACACAAATCAGAAAATTAGAAAGTGTTATGTCAAAAGGGATTGTTCCATAAGCAACTTATATATATGATGTCTGGAGGGTCTGGCTGCAGAGATCCCCACCTAGCCCGAGAACAGGGGGCCCAAAATCTGTGGTGTGATTGGAGGAGTAATGAGCATGTGCGACCATTGCTGCATTCACTATCTAGATAGGAGTGGTCGCACATGCTCACTACCGCTCCATTCACAACGGGGACTTTGGGACCCCTGTTCTCAGTCTGAGAAACTGGACCCTCAGTTCCTGAGATATGGCCTCCTATTCCCTGCACAGAAGTCTAATCTTTTTCTCTACGTGGGTGTGGTCCTCATTCTTCTCTGGGGGGACATTTTCTTGAGGACCACACCCAGCTGGCTACAAAGGCTGAAATTACTCACAGGTAAGAGGGAGCCGTATCTCGAGAACGGAGAGGCGTAGGAAAAAAGGAAAAACAGCTCCGGATTCAGGAGAACTGCGGCACTTACACCAGGTAAAAAAAAAAAGTATTTATGGCAAGTTACAGATTCCCTTTAATTTCACAGAGGACTGTCAAGACTGCATGCGATTGTAAGGGCTGGCTAGCATACTGTATATTTGACTCTCCAATGACACCTCAGTGGTGTAAGTTTTGGTAATAGATGTTTGACAGACGCATGTTTGTAATCCTGGGAATTCAACTATCTGATACCTGGAATAATCAGCCAATATTCATTACATGCAACATAGGAAGAACGCAAGTACAAAAACATAACACTAGGTGTCAGTATACCGGCATGCATGATATCAGTGCTCTGTTGTGATTCCCTCTAGGAGGATTTACTTTATCTTTTATTTCGTCACCACCATGAAATGCCAAGAAACAATAACGCTGCAAATGAAATGTATTTCTCATCACAGCACAGTTAATATAAACCTATTGCTCTCTGTTATCAAACATTTTGATTTGACTTTAAGGGTGTGTGCACACGCTGCGGATTCTGCTGCGGATTCTGCTGCGGGTCCGCAGTGTACAGTACCATTATTCCCTACGGGAATAAAAAACCGCAGTGCAGATGGTGCAGATTTTTCCACGCGGTTTTCCTGCGGTTTTGAAACCGCAGAAAGAATTGACATGTCAATTCTTTCTGCGGATTCCGCTGCGGTTTGCCATCTCCTCCATTGTGGAGATGAAAAACCGCAGGGCAAAACCGCAGAGCAATCCGCAGGTCTTTTGACCTGCAGATTTACCTGAGGATTTTACAAAATCCGTGCGGCCAAATCTGCACCCCATTCCGCAGCGTGTGCACTAGGGTGACCGGATCTCATATGGGGGGAAAAAAATGTTGGAATCTTGTCCGTCTGGACCCCACAAAACGATTCCCCTTTCCAGATATTGAGAGAGCCAAAATTTGAGCTCGATCAAACGACGTTAACCCGTGCCGCTCGTCGCTCAAAGTTTGAAAAAATCCAAATTGAGGTATTTTAAGATTTAGGTATTTTGCATAGTCTGTTAGACTATAAAGAATGTGACAACAACATTGCAGAAATAGCCCTGACCAAATTTTCGAACCATTTGTGGTATTTGAATGCAGAGTTGGTGGGATTATCGTTTTTTGATCCCACCATTACAGACAATGAAAAGTTGTTAATGGCTAATAAATTGCTCAGTAGCACAGATGAACCATCAGAGCACGCTAACCTACATGAGTTGATAATTTTACATAGTTATCTAATCTATTCTAGAGCTTTTGTTAAAGTAGTTTTTGAAACGTCAGAATATAATGCTCGGCATTTGCTTACAACTTGCAGGACATATTGCTTTTGTTCTTCATCTTTTGTCAGAAGGTCGTTAAAGTCAGTTACTTCCTACCTCTTTTAATTTTTCTTTCCTAACTTTTGGATTTACAACCCTAGCGTGCTCTGATGGTTCATCTGTGCTACTGAGCAATTTATTAGTCATTAACAACTTTTCATTGTCTGTAATGGTGGGATCAAAAAACGATAATCCCACCAACTCTGCATTCAAATACCACAAATGGTTCGAAAATTTGGTCAGGGCTATTTCTGCAATGTTGTTGTCACATTCTTTATAGTCTAACAGACTATGCAAAATACCTAAATCTTAAAAAACCTCAATTTGGATTTTTTCAAACTTTGAGCGACGAGTGGCACGGGTTAACGTCGTTTGATCGAGCTCAAATTTTGGCTATCTCAATATCTGGAAAGGGGAATCGTTTTGTGGGTTCCAGACGGACAAAATTCCGACATCGATTTTTTGTGGTCACCCTAGTGTGCACGTAGCCTAATGCCCTTTCATGGGAAGACTGACAAGACGCCCAGAAAATCATCAGATCTTGTATATTTTGTACATAGGGGCAGTATTATAGTAGTTATATTCTTGTATATAGGGAGCAGTATTATAGCAGTTATATTCTTGTATATAGGGGCAGTATTATAGTAGTTATATTCTTGTATATAGGGGCAGTATTATAGTAGTTATATTCTTGTATATAGGGGCAGTATTATAGCAGTTATATTCTTGTATATAGGAGCAGTATTATAGTAGTTATATTCTTGTACATAGGGAGCAGTATTATAGCAGTTATATTCTTGTATATAGGGGCAGTATTATAGTAGTTATATTCTTGTACATATGGACAGTATTATAGTAGCTATATTCTTGTACATAGGGGCAGTATTATAGTAGTTATATTCTTGTACATAGAGGCAGTATTATAGTAGTTATAGTCTTGTACATAGGGGACAGTATTACAGTAGTTATAGTCTTGTACATAGGGGGCAGTATTATAGTAGTTATATTCTTGTATATAGGGGCAGTATTATAGCAGTTATATTCTTGTATATAGGAGCAGTATTATAGTAGTTATATTCTTGTATATAGGGGCAGTATTATAGTAGTTATAGTCTTGTACATAGGGGCAGTATTATAGTAGTTATATTCTTGTATATAGGGGCAGTATTATAGCAGTTATATTCTTGTATATAGGAGCAGTATTATAGTAGTTATATTCTTGTATATAGGAGCAGTATTATAGTAGTTATAGTCTTGTACATAGGGGCAGTATTATAGTAGTTATATTCTTGTATATAGGGGCAGTATTATAGCAGTTATATTCTTGTATATAGGAGCAGTATTATAGTAGTTATATTCTTGTATATAGGGGCAGTATTATAGTAGTTATATTCTTGTATATAGGGGCAGTATTATAGTAGTTATATTCTTGTACATATGGACAGTATTATAGTAGCTATATTCTTGTACATAGGGGCAGTATTATAGTAGTTATATTCTTGTACATAGAGGCAGTATTATAGTAGTTATAGTCTTGTACATAGGGGGCAGTATTACAGTAGTTATAGTCTTGTACATAGGGGGCAGTATTATAGTAGTTATATTCTTGTACATAGCAGCAGTATTATAGTAGTTATATTCTTGTACATAGGAGCAGTATTAAATTAGTTATATTCTTGTATATAGGGGCAGTATTATAGTAGTTATATTCTTGTATATAGGGGCAGTATCTTAGTAGTTATATTCTTGTACATAGGGACAGTATTATAGTAGCTATATTCTTGTACATAGGGGCAGTATTATAGTTGTTATATTCTTGTACATACAGGCAGTATTATAGTAGTTATATTCTTGTACATAGCAGCAGTATTATAGTAGTTATATTCTTGTACATAGGAGCAGTATTATAGTAGTTATATTCTTGTGCATAGGGGGTAGTATTATAGTAGTTATATTCTTGTATATAGGGGCAGTATTATAGTAGTTATATTCTTGTATATAGGGGCAGTATTATAGTAGTTATATTCTTGTACATAGGGGGCAGTATTATAGTAGTTATATTCTTGTACATAGGAGCAGTATTATAGTAGTTATATTCTTGTATATGGGGCAGTATTATAGCAGTTATATTCTTGTATATAGGGGCAGTATTATAGTAGTTATATTCTTGTATATAGGGGCAGTATTATAGTAGTTATATTCTTGTATATAGGGGCAGTATTATAGCAGTTATATTCTTGTATATAGGAGCAGTATTATAGTAGTTATATTCTTGTATATAGGGGCAGTATTATAGTAGTTATATTCTTGTATATAGGGGCAGTATTATAGTAGTTATATTCTTGTACATAGGGACAGTATTATAGTAGCTATATTCTTGTACATAGGGGCAGTATTATAGTAGTTATATTCTTGTACATAGAGGCAGTATTATAGTAGTTATAGTCTTGTACATAGGGGGCAGTATTATAGTAGTTATAGTCTTGTACATAGGGGGCAGTATTATAGTAGTTATATTCTTGTACATAGCAGCAGTATTATAGTAGTTATATTCTTGTACATAGGAGCAGTATTAAATTAGTTATATTCTTGTATATAGGGGCAGTATTATAGTAGTTATATTCTTGTATATAGGGGCAGTATCTTAGTAGTTATATTCTTGTACATAGGGACAGTACTATAGTAGCTATATTCTTGTACATAGGGGCAGTATTATTGTTGTTATATTCTTGTACATAGAGGCAGTATTATAGTAGTTATATTCTTGTACATAGCAGCAGTGTTATAGTAGTTATATTCTTGTACATAGGAGCAGTATTATAGTAGTTATATTCTTGTGCATAGGGGGTAGTATTATAGTAGTTATATTCTTGTACATAGGGGGCAGTATTATAGTAGTTATATTCTTGTATATAGGGGCAGTATTATAGTAGTTATATTCTTGTACATAGGGGGCAGTATTATAGTAGTTATATTCTTGTACATAGGGGCAGTATTATAGTAGTTATATTCTTGTACATAGGGAGCAGTATTATAGTAGTTATATTCTTGTACATAGGGGCAGTATTAGAGTAGTTATATTCTTGTACATAGGGGCAGTATTATAGTAGTTATATTCTCTTGTACACAGGGGCAGTATTATAGTAGTTATATTCTTGTATATAGGGGGCAGTATTATAGTAGTTATATTCTTGTACATAGGAGCAGTATTATAGTAGTTATATTCTCTTGTACACAGGGGGCAGTATTATAGTAGTTATATTCTTGTATATAGGGAGCAGTATTATAGTAGTTATATTCTTGTACATAGGAGCAGTATTATAGCAGTTATATTCTTGTACATGGGAGCAGTATTATAGTAGTTATATTCTTTTACATAGGAGCAGTATTATAGTCGTTATATTCTCTTGTACACAGGGGCAGTATTATAGTAGTTATATTCTTGTATATAGGGGCAGTATTATAGTAGTTATATTCTTGTACATAGGAGCAGTATTATAGTAGTTATATACTCTTGTACACAGGGGGCAGTATTATAGTAGTTATATTCTTGTATATAGGGAGCAGCATTATAGTAGTTATATTCTTGTACATAGGGGCAGTATTATAGCAGTTATATTCTTGTACATAGGGGCAGTATTATAGTAGTTATATTCTTTTACATAGGAGCAGTATTATAGTCGTTATATTCTCTTGTACACAGGGGCAGTATTATAGTAGTTATATTCTTGTATATAGGGGCAGTATTATAGTAGTTATATTCTTGTACATAGGAGCAGTATTATAGTAGTTATATACTCTTGTACACAGGGGGCAGTATTATAGTAGTTATATTCTTGTACATAGGGAGCAGTATTATAGTAGTTATATTCTTGTACATAGGGGCAGTATTAGAGTAGTTATATTCTTGTACATAGGGGCAGTATTATAGTAGTTATATTCTCTTGTACACAGGGGCAGTATTATAGTAGTTATATTCTTGTATATAGGGGGCAGTATTATAGTAGTTATATTCTTGTACATAGGAGCAGTATTATAGTAGTTATATTCTCTTGTACACAGGGGGCAGTATTATAGTAGTTATATTCTTGTATATAGGGAGCAGCATTATAGTAGTTATATTCTTGTACATAGAGGCAGTATTATAGCAGTTATATTCTTGTACATAGGGGCAGTATTATAGTAGTTATATTCTTTTACATAGGAGCAGTATTATAGTCGTTATATTCTCTTGTACACAGGGGCAGTATTATAGTAGTTATATTCTTGTATATAGGGGCAGTATTATAGTAGTTATATGCTTGTACATAGGAGCAGTATTATAGTAGTTATATTCTCTTGTACACAGGGGGCAGTATTATAGTAGTTATATTCTTGTATATAGGGAGCAGTATTATAGTAGTTATATTCTGGTACATAGGGGGCAGTATTATAGTAGTTATATTCTTGTACATAAGGAGCAGTATTATAGCAGTTATATTGTTGTACATAAGGAGCAGTATTATAGTAGTTACATTCTTGTGCATAGGAGCAGTATTATAGTAGTTATATTCTTGTACATAGGGGCAGTATTATAGCAGTCATATTCTTGTACATAGGAGCAGTATTATGGTAGATATTCTTGTACATAGGGGCAGTATTATAATAGTTATATTCTTGTACATAGGAGCAGTATTATAGTAGTTATATTCTTGTACATAGGAGCAGTATTATAGTAGTTATATTCTTGTACATAGGGGGCAGTATTATAGTAGTTATATTCTTGTACATAGGGGCAGTATTATAGTAGTTATATTCTTGTACATAGGGGCAGTATTATAGTAGTTATATTCTTGTACATAGGGGGCAGTATTATAGCAGTTATATTCTTGTACATAGAGGGCAGTATTATAGTAGTTATATTCTTGTACATAGGGAGCAGTATTATAGCAGTCATATTCTTGTACATAGGAGCGGTATTATAGTAGTTATATTCTCTTGTACACAGGCGGCAGTATTATAGTAGTTATATTCTTGTACATAGGAGCAGTATTATAGTAGTTATATTCTTGTACATAAGAGCAGTATTATAGTAGTTATATTCTTGTACATAGGGGGCAGTATTATAGTAGTTATATTCTTGTACATAGGAGCAGTATTATAGTAGTTATATTCTTGTACATAGGAGCAGTATTATAGTAGTTATATTCTTGTACATGGGAGCAGTATTATAGTAGTTATATTCTTGTATATAGGAGCAGTATTATAGTAGCTATATTCTTGTACATAGGGGCAGTATTATAGCAGTTATATTCTTGTACATGGGAGCAGTATTATAGTAGTTATATTCTTGTACATAGGGGGCAGTATTATAGTAGTTATATTCTTGTACATAGGGGCAGTATTATAGTAGTTATATTCTTGTACATAGGGGCAGTATTATAGTAGTTATATTCTTGTACATAGGGGGCAGTATTATAGCAGTTATATTCTTGTACATAGAGGGCAGTATTATAGTAGTTATATTCTTGTACATAGGGAGCAGTATTATAGCAGTCATATTCTTGTACATAGGAGCGGTATTATAGTAGTTATATTCTTGTACATGGGAGCAGTATTATAGTAGTTATATTCTTGTACATAGGGGGCAGTATTATAGTAGTTATATACTTGTACATAGGGGCAGTATTATAGTAGTTATATTCTTGTACATAGGGGCAGTATTATAGTAGTTATATTCTTGTACATAGGGGGCAGTATTATAGCAGTTATATTCTTGTACATAGAGGGCAGTATTATAGTAGTTATATTCTTGTACATAGGGAGCAGTATTATAGCAGTCATATTCTTGTACATAGGAGCAGTATTATAGTAGTTATATTCTTGTACATAGGGGGCAGTATTATAGTAGTTATATTCTTGTACATAGGGGCAGTATTATAGCAGTTATATTCTTGTACATAGAGGGCAGTATTATAGTAGTTATATTCTTGTACATAGGGAGCAGTATTATAGCAGTCATATTCTTGTACATAGGAGCGGTATTATAGTAGTTACCGTATATTCTTGTACATAGGAGCAGTATTATAGTAGTAATATTCTTGTACATAGGGAGCAGTATTATAGCAGTCATATTCTTGTACATAGGAGCGGTATTATAGTAGTTACCGTATATTCTTGTACACAGGGGGCAGTATTATAGTAGTTATATTCTTGTACATAGGAGCAGTATTATAGTAGTTATATTCTTGTACATAGGAGCAGTATTATAGTAGTTATATTCTTGTACATAGGAGCAGTATTATAGTAGTTATATTCTTGTACATAGGGGGCAGTATTATAGTAGTTATATTCTTGTACATAGGGGCAGTATTATAGCAGTTATATTCTTGTACATGGGAGCAGTATTATAGTAGTTATATTCTTGTACATAGGGGCAGTATTATAGTAGCTATATTCTTGTACATAGGGGCAGTATTATAGCAGTTATATTCTTGTACATGGGAGCAGTATTATAGTAGTTATATTCTTGTACATAGGGGCAGTATTATAGTAGTTATATTCTTGTACATAGGGGGCAGTATTATAGTAGTTATATTCTTGTACATAGGAGCAGTATTATAGTAGTTATATTATTGTACATAGGGGCAGTATTATAGTAGTTATATTCTTGTATATAAGGACAGTATTATAGTAGTTATATTCTTGTACATAGGGGGCAGTATTATAGTAGTTATATTCTTGTACATAGGGGCAGTATTATAGTAGTTATATTTTTGTATATAGGGGACAGTATTATAGCAGTTATATTCTTGTACATAGAGAGCAGTATTATAGTAGTTATATTCTTGTATATAAGGACAGTATTATAGTAGTTATATTCTTGTACATAGGGAGCAGTATTATAGCAGTCATATTCTTGTACATAGGAGCGGTATTATAGTAGTTACTGTATATTTCTGTACATAGGAGCAGAAGGTTGTTGATGGTTTTAGTGAGCGATTGATTGCAGTTATTTATTCCAAAGGGCGTGCCACCAAATATTAAGCTGAGGTTGAAAATTTTTGCCTTTTTTTTCTCTGTTTTTTTTTTGTGTTGTTGCAAAATATTTATAATTGCAATAATTTTCTGGCAAAAAAAAATAGTTCATTTTCTGGAACAATTTAAAGAGTGCCATGACCGTACAAACACACGGTATATATAAATAAATATATCACATTATATAAAACCCATTTTCTTTTGCGTCCTTGGGGATTACTGATCTCGTTTAATACAAGATACAGAACATCAGTCATCAGTTTCACGTATCGTTGTTTGTTTTCCTGTCTAGACAATATGTTTGTTACCTGAGGAATCATTGACATCTTCTCTCCAGCACAGAACATTCAGAAAAATAAACTTCTGAGAAGAATAAGCCGCGTTCCTATGATTAACATCTCACAATGTCCTTATATAAATGTATACTCCGCACTATACTTGTACATCAATATCACAGAAAAAAAGTAACTGGCTTGGTGATGGCGAGTGCAGAGAGAGAAAACATAAAGATAAGTAATATACCAAGGGACACTGGCATATGTACAACAGCAGAGGGTCACGTGGCGACCCAATGCATTATCTGTGATGGGCCCCTTATTATTAGTTTTTATGCTGGCACTCTAGTAACTTCTTATGCGGCAGGAGGGTCTTTGAGCCCCTCAGACTTCAAACCCTGGGTGCGACTGCTACCTCTGCACCCCCATAGTTAAAGTAACCCTTGGAGAAACACTCAAGACGACATTAGTTGTAAGGAATTCATGGCTGTGCCCTTATCATGTGCTTTTGCATGTTAAAGAGATGATGTCATCAACACAAAACCTTCTTTAACGGTTTATTGCCTAAATGAATGGCAATTTTCACAGTGGTCACTGTGGGGTTTTTTTATAACTCATAGAATCATAGAAAGGTAGAGTTGGAAGGAACCTCCAGGGTCATAATGTCCAACCCCCTGCTCAATGCAGGACTCACTAAATCATCTCAGACATATGTCTGTCCAGCCTCATGTATTGGACATATGTCTGTCCATACAAATGTATTCAAGCAACTTCTTCCACAGCGAGCATGTGGAAGAAGGTTGTCTGGTCAGATGAGACCAAAGTAGAACTTTTGGGGCTAAATGCAAAACACTATGTGTAGTGGAAAAGTAACACTGCACATCTCCCTGAAAACACCATCCCCACCATCACACATGGTGGTGGCAGCATCATGCTGTGGAGAGGCTTTTCTTCAGCAGGGGCAGAAAAGCTGGTCAGAGTTGATGTGAAGAAGGATGGAGCTAAATACAGGGCAATCTTGGAGGAAAACTTGTTGACTGGGGCGTAGGTTCAACTTACAGGACAGCAACCCTAAACATCCTGCCAGAGCTACAATGGATGGTTGGTAGAGATGGACTCCAAAAGACTGCAGCAGTTATTGCAGCAAAAGGTTGTCCTACAAAGTCTTGACTCAGGTGGGCTGAAAACAAATGCATGGCATAATCTTCAGATTTATATTTTTCAAAATATTTTGAAAATGCAGTATCATTTCCTTTACACTTCACAAATACTTGCTACTTAGTTTTGGCATCAGGTAAAATCCCAATAAAAAACATTTAAGTTTTTTGGGTGTAAGAAATAAGAAAAATCCAAAAAATATGGAAAAGATCACAGGGTATGAATACTTTTTCAAGGCACTGTACGAGTTTGATGCCACCACAAGCGATCCAGAATGTGAGCTTTATATTCATTTCCACCATGATGTACAAAGACGCCGAGGATCCGTCTTATTCCTCGGATAATCAATCCCGGCTTTGTTTTCTTATTCTGCGTTCGGAGATTTTGTTATAACTACTGATTCCGTTTTTTTCTTCCTGCAGCTGTGTCAACAAGAAGATTTCTCGCCTAAGTATTATGCGGATGACACAGTCTCGTCACAGACTGACATGATATTATTCTCTTCGGTCATCCTCTGGAGCCTTGGAGAATATGTTTGGAAGCGGCATGTTTGCAAGAACGCCAATTACCAGCAAATAGGATGTGGGATTCATTAACGACATAAATCATTTAGCCGAAGCCTGCAATTAAATTATATACATCTGGTGTCCGCTGCCAAACTGGAAATGCACAAAGGTTACGGCAGGTCACTACTACGTTACCTTAAAGCAGACCTGCTGGACGATTTCACAATACAAACTGCATAGATTATTTAGAAAAACAAACAATAATAAAATTAAACCTGATGATGGTGATAGAGTACAAACTGGGATAACCCATCTCTGCATCGCTGTATGATCCTTTTTGAAATTTGAAATATAATTTTCCACACCACAACCCAGATTGACAGCTCCTCACTATCCCTCCTCCTTGCTGCTGAATCTTCACCCACCTATTGTGACTGACAGGTACTGTGCCCCTCCTCAGTTACTAAATCTCCACCCACATAGTATGACTTACAGTTCCTCAGTGTCCTTCTTCCTCTGCTGAGAAAGATCAGCTCATGTATCCTGACTAATAGATCCTCAGTGTCCCTCCTACCTGCTACTGAAACTCCAGCCACCTAGCCTGATTAACAGCTCCTCAGTGTCTGTATGACTAGTCTGATTGACAACTTGCGTCCCACCTCTCTGCTGCTAATGCTCCGCTCACCTAGCCTGATTAACAGATCCTCAATGTCCCTCCTATGCTGCTGCTAAAGCTTAACTAGCCTGATTAACAACTCCTGTGTCCCTCCTCCATGTTGCTGAAGCTCCAACCACCTAGCCTTATTGACAGCTTCCCAGTGACCCTGTTCTCCTGCTGAAGCTCACCTAGTCAGATTGATAGTTCCTGTGTTCCTCCTCCATGCTGTTGAAGCTCTGCTCAGGTAGCATGACAGACCTTTCCTCAGTGTTCCTCCTCCACTGCTGAAGCTCACCTAGTCTGATTGGCAACTCCTGTGTCCCTCCTCCATGCCATTGAAGCTCTGCTCACCTAGCATTGCAGACCATTCCTCCGTGTCCCTCCTCTGCTGCTGAAGCTCACGTCGTCTGATTGACAGCTCCTGTGTCCCTCCTCCATGCTGCTGAAGCTTTAATGACCTAGCCTGATTGACAGTTCGTGTCCCTCCTCTGCTGCTCAAGCTCACCTAGTCTGATCGATAGCTCCTGTGTCCCTACTCCATGCAATTGAAGCTCCGCACACCTAGCCTGATAGAGTTCCTCAGTGTCCCTTCTCTCTGCTGCTGAATATCCACCCACCTATCCTGATTGACAGCTACTCAGTGTCCCTCCACCCTACTGCTGCTGAGATCTTACACTGATCAGGATAAGCTGTAGCTGTCAGTCATGGTGGATGGGCACGTTACTAAATATCTGTCATGCTGGGTAGGTGGAGACAAAATTCTTGGGGAGTCATGAACTTTCTCGCTCTTTAGCTTAACTTATTAAATGCTCATTTTAGTAATCAGGATTATGCAGCCATTTAGAGACCTACAATGTGGGAGTCTACCCTCATACTCCATTTAACTCTTACCCACAAGACACTTCGCTCGGCCTCCTTTATCAAAGACATAGACTTAGAATGGAGGGGTAGGGCACTTGCATGACCTGAGCTGCCTTCAGCCACTTCTGTTGCCAGCCACCGTTGAACTCTACCAGAGGTGTCTGATTTTGTAGGCAAGGAGCGCCGGCTTGCAAGATCTTTGCAATAAAACTTGCATGTGCTGCTCTTAATTTGCCCGGATTTGCTGGATCCTGAGCTTCACCAATGCTACCTCAGCTCGTAGGTCCGGTCAGCGTCTCAAAGATACCGCAGGTCTGAACTGTCAATCAACAGGATGGTACTGCCCTCTGGCAACCAGGAGATACTGGGAGGCAGAGGAGAAGTCAACTCTTTAAAGGGATTATCTGGGACTTTGCTTATTTTTCTCTCTCGGGCTAAGAACTTACAGTTGTTAACTATTACCTGTGCCGATCTCTCCCGGCTGGAAAGTTTGAGAGGAGGCGAACGGAAAAGCGGAGTCCTCCCAGACTTTCTATTAATCCTTACAAATGTCACTGAGGTTTTATAAAGTCTAGGCAATATTTTATATTTTCGTCTATTTGATTAAATTTAGTAAAACCCGATAACGTCTAAAAATCAGATAAAGGAGGAGGAGGAACCCGCTACAGAATTATCTGTCCGGAATCACCGATTAAAAAAAATAAGACGGTAATTCCCTTGGGAATTTAGCAAATCCACAAATTCTGTCCAAGAACCAAAATAAATAGGTTTCGTTCATATTAGACCTGTTTAGGTTTATCTTGGCTGGAATTACGCCTAAGGAAAAAAAAAAAATTTAAACTAAGAAATTGAATAAAGCTTAAAATTAATATGAGATAAAAATGTAAAATCTAGTGAGATAAAGTTAAAACATCTTCCCACAATAAAAAACAAATAAAAAATGTTGCTGTCATATTTCGTGTTGATCTGGGTTGTGGGAAGGGCAATCGGAGTGTATGAGACTGGAAAGGAAGTCAAGTTTCCACAGGATTCCTTGTCAATCATCTCCCGTGAGCAAATTCAATAGCACAAAGCGAAGGACCAAATGCAAAGAAACCTAGAAGAATGATGAAGGGAATTGTCTCGGATGACACACAGCGATCACAAAGATTCCACCTCTGCCACCATTTTATCATCGATGACACCGAGGAATGTCGCGCAGATCCCACCACTGCCACCAGTTCGTGAGGGGACACAACTCTGCTGCCTTTAATCGTCAGAACAATTACGCAACTTGACTGACGAGTGATGGACGAGGCCGCAGCTGCTTCCACTACATCACATGTAATGTAAATTATATATATATATATATATACAGTACAGGCCAAAAGTTTGGACACACCTTCTCATTCAAAGAGTTTAACACATGTGGAATTATATAATTAACACAACCGAAAATATGTCTTATATTCTAGGTTCTTCAATTAGCCACCTCTTGCTTTGATTTCTGCTTTGCACACTCTTGGCATTCTCTTGATGAGCTTCAAGAGGTAGTCACCGGAAATGGTTTTCACTTCACAGGTGTGCCCTGTCAGGTTTAATAAGTGGGATTTCTTGCCTTATAAATGGGGTTGGGACCATCAGTTGTGTTGTGCAGAAGTCTGGTGGATACATGATGACGTTCTCATGACACAGCTACAGCTGGGCATTTAACCCGGAAGCATGGCTCACACAGCGTCCTCCTCTCATGGCGGCACCCTGGATTGGTTCAGCGGCCTCTTAGGTAAGATTTTGAGAAACAGCCTGACGCTTTGATCACATTGATCTTCCCTCCTCCCTCGTCACAGCGCTGCAGCCCCTTGCAGATACTGCTCCAGACAGCGCTGCCTCTCTCTCCCTAAGGCCTGCTTCATCCAGGTACATACCGTAGTGCCGTTATTTATTGGTCTCTTCTGGCCACCATTAAGATGTTTTTGCCTTTTTAGCATCATTTAACCCCCGTGTTTTATTCCTTATGTAGTCACATTGTATCCAGCCCCTTTGATAGACTCGAGCTCCAGTCATTACAAAATAACCAGGTACTGAGGTTTACAGCTCACTATTCAACCACATTATCTTGGTCACTCATGCTAATCATTAACCCCTTGGTATTCTCTGTGTATCATTCAGCTGCATACCACACTCTTATTTGCTCTTTTTCTTATTTTCAGCATTATAGGATTTCATTCCTGCCTTAGGGTATCTTTTACCCTACTGTATCTCTTACAGGTATATCCTCCTTGCCATCCATATTCGTCAGTATGGACATTTCTATTCTATTCTAGTGATGAACACTCGGGGAGAACATGGATATCCTTTTTACTTATAGCCATTACACCATAGTTGTGGACTTCGGTCCCTGAAAAAATTGTTCTGTTACTCATAAATCCGTTTTCCTTAACCATGTTCTCACCCTCATTTATGGCACAGATGAAATCTGAAAACTGCATCTACACTTATGGAATGAATGTCTGCAGTCACTTTCCATAGATCCTGCTTCTGACGTCAGATTATTATTTATTATTGTGAAAGTGTATTATATGTCTATAGCATTGTTCTGACATATTGTTTTGTTCTCTTGTTTACTTTTTTGTAACTTATAGTCTACTCTAAAAGAAACAAAAAAACCTTTCTTTTGAAGGTCCGTTGTTGGACCGAAAACGTTCATATGATATGAGTCTATTTTTGTCTGGATGCACAAAAAAAAATTGCTTCTCTTACTGAATAGACTGTTAGAATTTGTATTATGGCAAGAAAAAAGCAGCTAAGTAAAGAAAAACGAGTGGCCATCATTACTTTAAGAAATGAAGGTCAGTCAGTCCGAAAAATTGTGAAAACTTTGAAAGTGTCCCCAATCACAGTGGCAAAAACCATCAAGCGCTACAAAGAAACTGGCTCACATGAGGACCGCCCCAGGAAAGGAAGATCAAGAGTCACCTCTGCTGTGGAGGATAAGTTCATCCGAGTCACCGGCCTCAGAAATCGCAGGTTAACAGCAGCTCAGATTAGAGACCAGGTCAATGTCACACAGAGTTCGAGCAGCAGACACATCTCTATAACAACTGTTAAGAGGAGACTTTGTGCAGCAGGCCTTCATGGTAAAATAGCTGCTAGGAAACCACTGCTAAGGACAGGCAACAAGCAGAAGAGACTTGTTTGGGCTAAAGAACACACGGAATGGTCATTAGACCAGTGGAAACCTGTGCTTTGGTCTGATGAGTCCAAATTTGAGATCTTTGGTTCCAACCACTGTCACGTCGGCACTGACCGCCGCCGTTCCAGCAGCGGCGGGGCCTGCCGCCGCCTCCACTTAACCGCCCATGGCTCGTCGAGCTGTGCCCGCCTCCTCCTCCTCACTCCCGTCCTCCCGGAGAGTGGCTGTCACGCGCAGGCGCCCTAGGCCGGGGGAGCGCGCTCTGCAGGTTTCTTAACCCTGCAGTGCCCGCCCAGTGGTCCTGGCCGCCCAATCATCCAGTGGCCTATGGTATATCAGGCGTCTCCAAGATGGTGGAGACGCCTGATTATCATGTGCTAACCCTTGCGGTATTCTGGCCGAGTTGTAGGGGTCCCCCCTACAACTTCTTTCTGTACTCAGTCCTGTACTCCGTCTTGTACTCTGTACTCCGTACCCCGTCCTGTTCTCTGTACTCAGTCCTGTACTCCGTCCTGTACTCCGTACTCCGTCCTGTACTCCTCACTCAGTCCTGTACTCTGTCTTGTACTCCGTACTGTACCCCGTACCCCGTCCTGTACTCCGTACTCCGTCCTGTACTCCGTACTCTGTCCTGTACTCTGTACTCTGCCCTGTATCTCCGTTCCTGCCTGTGCTCTGGTTCCCCCAGTTGTTCTCTGGTCCTTTGAGCCGCCCCTCTTGGTTCTAGCTGTCGCGGTATCTGTCTTCCGAGGGTCTGCCCCTAACGGTCCCTGTATAGGGGTCAGCTCCACCTGGCGCGCTCGCCCCCGGGAGCTCCAGTTCTGCGATCCAGAGGGTCCACTCTCGGACGTTGCCTTCCTTGGTCGTCACAACCACCGTGTCTTTGTGCGACGCAGAAAAGGTGAACGGACGGACTCTACATGCCTGGTTCCCACCGTGAAGCATGGAGGAGGAGGTGTGATGGTGTGGGGGTGCTTTGCTGGTGACACTGTTGGAGATTTATTCAAAATTGAAGGCATACTGAACCAGCATGGCTACCACAGCATCTTGCAGTGGCATGCTATTTATTTCATGCGGTTTGCGTTTAGTTAGACTATCATTTATTTTTCAACAGGACAATGACCACAAACACACCTCCAGGCTGTGTAAGGGCTATCTGACCAAGAAGGAGCGTGATGGGGTGCTACACCAGATGACCTCGCCTCCACTGTCACCAGACCTGAACCCAATCGAGATGGTTTGGGGTGAGCTGGACCGCAGAGTGAAGGCAAAAGGGCCAGCAAGTGCTAAGCATCTCTGGGAACTCCTTCAAGACTGTTGGAAGACCATTTCCGGTGACTACCTCTTGAAGCTCATCAAAAGAATGCCAAGAGTCTGCAAAGCAGTAATCAAAGCAAAAGGTGGCTACTTTGAAGAACCTAGAATATAACATATTTTCAGTTGTTTCACACTTTTTTGTTAATGATATAATTCCACATGTGTTAATTCATAGTTTTGATGCCTTCAGAGTGAATCTACAATTTTCATAGTCATGAAAATAAAGAAAACTTTTTGAATGAGAAGGTGTGTCCAAACTTTTGGTCTGTACTGTATATATAAAAGTAAAGGAAGTACTCGTTGCCACCACTAATAGTTTATAAAGGCCTATTGGACACCCATTACAGGTAGTGTATGGCTTCAAGGGTGGGGTTCACAGAGCAAGAGGAACAGAGCTATTAAAGTTTATATATTTAAGACAGAAAGGTAGGCAGTGTTTATAAAAAAATATGCCAAAATGATATAAAATGTGAACAAAATAATACAGTATATATAACTACATAACATAAGGGATATCCATAGAAAAGTACTAAACATGATGTTGCAGGAATGGCTCTTATAGGGGGAAGCACTCTGATTAGGAAAATGGAACATTCTCACAGCAAATTATGTGCTCCAGAAATGAACAATGACAGAAAGCCAAACTCTGATTTTTATTAGATCAAGGTTATGCCCACATATCTCCTCTTGGTGAGCTCATATGGGGCTAGTTGTGGGATGCATGAGGCCTTGCAGAAATTTATGAGAACCCCAACTTTCAAGATATCTTCACCCCTGGAGGTCCCAGGTGGGAGTTATCATGGTCATGTTTCCTATCACGATTTTACCCTTCTAAAGGAATGAAACATGGCCTGAATAGTATCATCCATATGACCAGTATTAAGTTGGACATGTTCAGCTGGCCTTACGATGATGTGATTGAATGTAATATGTTTGTCGCTTCGTTATGACGCTGAAAATTTATCTCCCAAAAATATCGGATTGTTGCAAACCCCAATATTCATCACTGACCACTAGCTCCAGAAAGTCTGGGACAAGCGCTTTGAACAGAGGATCAGCTCTTGTCTCATAAGTGTAGTTCTCCGCCTCTGCATATACAAATCCTAGCTTTGGTGTCTTTCTCAGAGCATATCTCCTGTTATAATTACCTGGTCACTGTAGGAGTTGCTACTTTAGTGGAGGTTTAAGTGTCAGCCCTCTCTCATTTCCCCAGTTATAATTTATACAATATGTTCAATTTGTGACATGTGCTTTCTCCAGAGATGTCTTTATGGATTTTAATTTTTCTCTATGACAGGAATGATAACAAGTAATTCTAGGGAGCAATGAAAAAAAAGTAGCAAAGACAAAAACATTTTTGAACAGGTGATATGATTATCCTAAGTAAGTCAGATCCTTGCTGGAAGGCCGTGGCTTCTGAGAAGACTAGATGAGAATAGAAGATGTTTTAAGACTAGAAGTAAGAAGGGTAATGTGAAGTCTGAAAAGATGACAACTCAGAAAGGCTACCTTGGACAGATTTGGTGCTAGAAACCCCATCTATTAGGTCCAAGAGGAACCCTGGTCTGGAACCTTAATGTCTTATACAGGGATCTGGACTTACAAGGGACACTCGGGTTGCATCCATGGAGTAGCTGCTGCCTGGAGGAGTGAGCCTGTAGCATGGATTGTCAAACTAGTTGAGACAGTATGAGGAAGGACAGAACCAGGGACTGGATTAGTAGATTAAATCATAGTTATGGAAACATCTGGGGTCATATACAAAGTGGTCAATGAAAGCAAAGTCAGGCTATCCAGGGTCAGAGTGAGCAGGGATTACAGGACAAAAGAAGTCAGGGTCACAATCGGGGGTCAGAATCAGGATAAGGATAAGAGCATCAGGTACTGCATCAGTAGAGAAGAAGAAATCCACGATGGGCTAAAAGTGTCAACTGAATTAAGGAGAGATGGTCACTCTGAGAACGAAATGGTAATCACGGGGGGTTTAGGCAAAGATGAAAGAAGAATGAATTATAGCGTTTGGGATAATATAGATAAATGTTGGACAAATTTCCAGCTAGAGGTAGGATCAGCTTGCTGATAAAAGTGGAAGTGCCACTTTAAAAGTGGAAGAAAGTGCAATTAGGCATGTTGTATGTGTCCCCAAAGGAAAAAAATGCTGCCCCAAAGGTGTTGGCTTATTCCACTCTAACCAGTAAAAAAAAAGGTGCAGAGCGTGCATGTTCATGGTAGATCCAAAAGAAAGGTTTGTCGTAAGTAGTGAGATGGGTCAATAGAAAAAAAAAATACATGAACGAGAGCGATAGGTAAGACTACTGCGTTCTAAAGCATGAAGTGTTGAGAGTTTTCTTCTTTCTTTATGGGGTCTATAAATCTCCTTACCCTGGCATGTCATTCTCCACAAAGAAACCTTAGACCAAAGTCAGAGACCTCAATCTCATACAACCAAATCAGATCTCTTGCTTTGCACTAAGGAGGGGCAACACCCCAAAACACGTGTCTGAAAATTGAGATTCTGGTTTGGCTTTTATCCTAAGTTATATGGCAAGGCTTGGTAAACGGTCGATATTGACTTTTAGGATCGCTCTTTCCAATAGGCGGCACCAGAGTTCAACTACTCTTCCTATCTGAAGAGACAATTTCTTCTTTCTTTATGAAAGTTATCGTTTTAGAGCTTTGCTGCTCCTCATCAGTACAGAGTACCTAATAATAGGATCTCTACGGGAAAAATTAGTATCATGTATCTTCAGAAGAGCTGCTTAGGTGGTACATGAGAGACCACCCAAGGAAAGACCACTGCTTGTTAGCGGCTCTTTACTCTTACTCACAGAAGGACTTCTCCAGGGAGGGTCCAATTCTATAATGCGTATACTGTATGCTCTAATATATAGATCAGGGTAGCAGCCCAATGTATGGTCATAGCCTTGGAGTTGGGGACAGACGGTCTACCAGCTGGAGTCAAGTAAAATGGTGTAAGTGGAGGAAATATCAAATTATGGGAAAGGTGAGAGGGTAAAATAAAAGCCAAAATACCATCACAAAAATGTAAAAACAAAAACATGTTAAATATTTGATCCTCCTCCAAGAACTTCATATTCTCAATAGGTTTACAAAGAGCAGCAATGAGTAACAGCTGAAGGTTTCACCAAAATATTCCAATCACGGAAATTAGACTTGAATATCCGAAAACCATCCTACACGCAAATGTCGATTCATAAGAAAAAAACAGGAGATAGAAAGAATAATATATTCTGTGAATTTCTTCAGCTTGTGTTTTTCAGCCGGGCTGTTTTGACATCTGATCCTCTGGATGATGTGTAGACGGAACATCTGCATCCATCATTTGTGTGATTTCTACGCTTCCAGCACACATCCTATGGTTTCTGTGACATCCCCGAGCTTTACGGGGCTCTTACTGACATTGTTATTGTTAATAAAGAGCGATATTATCTCTGCAGATTGCCGTTTCCTTTCCATCGTACTGTATGAACAGATGTAGCAGGAAATGAAATGGAGTAAAAGGAGAAAATAATAGAAGAGAGATGAAATTTTCCTTTTGGCGATGGAAACTGGTCATTAATATGCTAATCTCCGTTCCCTTATGTCGATTTATTCTTAATTATTTGCATATTTTATCCATCTGTAATTTCGGTACATATGTTTTTCGAGTGTTTTTTTAAGCAATTATATTTGACGGAGTTTATTTATTTCCAAATCATCCATTATTCATTAATGTCGATGATCAAATCTACAGTAATTCTTGACTGGAGACAATTTCCAGTACTCTCTAGGTACTCCAGACACACATCCATATTATTTTTTTTAGGATTTTTCAACATTTGGAAAAGCAGAAGGGTAGTTAAATAAAGAAATGAGCATTCATTACCGCTTGACAGTGTTGGTGATTTGGTGGTCCCTACCGGGACTAGAAGTGATGACATCCCATCCATTAATCATCTGATCGCTGCGATCTGTGATTGATTGCAGGAGTCAGGTGACCGCTGGACGGTAAGTGATGATGTCCCATCCTATAGTCGTCTTAACCTGTGGTGCATCGCTGACCCAAGTGATCATGTGACTGATGGACAGAACGACAATACTGGTGGTCCAGGTAGAACCCACTGGAGCTGCAGAGCATACGAGGAATAAGTAAGACTTATTTAGATGTAATAGGATAACCGTGATCTCAGAAACTTTGAAAAGTCCTTGAGAACCCTTTAAATTATTTTTTTTAAATGTTCTCATGGGTGTCCATCCTTGGTGCCTATAGGGGTCATCTTTCACTTGCAGTTTGACCCCACCTGAAGAGGAATCCAAACCTAGTATTCTAGCCCTGGATGCTACTTGGGAGTAAGTCAAGACCAGACCTTGCAAAGTATGGCCCGAGGGTCTCGTGGCTCTTTGGATTTTCTGATGCAGCCCGTGGATCAAAACAATCAAAGCTTTTAATGCAGTGGTATCTCGCACCACGTGGCTGACCTCCGCCTGGTGTTTCACTTTCACTTAAAGCTGCATCCTTGGGGTGCAAATATTGGTGCACATAATGATGGAACATGGCGCCGTTAGCTCCCTCTACCATCATTCAGCTTGTGTATCGGAGAACCTCGATACACAGCGCAGATCGGAGTTAGATGAGAAGGTTAATTTCATTTTTTTACATCATTCTGTGGGGGAATAGGAGGGAGGTCCTTCTACTGTATAAAGGGCAACATTCTGAGGAGAGGGCTGAGTGGGGACATAATACTGTGTAAGGTGGTTGCGTGGGGACAATATTCCAAGTGGGTGACTGTGTGTGGACATAATACTGTGTAAGGGGGCTGTGGGGGGGGGACATAATACTGTGTAAGGGGGCTATATAAGGACAATATTCCAAAGTGGGTGACTGTGTGGGGACATAATACTGTGTAAGGGGGCTGTTTCGGGACGTCATTAAGCAAGGGGGGTTGGGTGGTGACATAATACTGTGTAAGAGGGGTGTAGGGACATTATTCTGAGTGGGTGGCTATGAGGGGACATAATACTGTGAAGCAGGGCACCGTGGGGACATAATTCTGCATGGGTCTGTGTTCAGACATTATTCAGTGCAATGGGTCTGTGTGGGGATATCATCAGGCATGGACAGCTGTATGGGAGCCATCATTCTGCATGGGGGTTGTCTGAGGACATAATACTGTGTAAGTGGGCTGTGTGGGGTCATCATTCTGCATGGGGGTTGTCTGGGGACATAATACTGTGTAAGTGGGCGGTGTAGGGCCATCATTCTGCATGGGGGCTGTCTGGGGACATAATTCTGTGTAAATGGGCTGTGTGGGGGCTATCATTCTGCATGGGGGCTGTCTGGGCACATAATACTGTGTAAGTGGGCTGTGTGGGGCCGTCATTCTGCATGGGGGGTTGTCTGGGGACATAATACTGTGTAAGTGGGCTGTGTGGGGCCATCATTCTGCATGGGGGATGTCTGGGGACATAATACTGTGTAAGTGGGCTGTGTTGGGGCTATCATTCTGCATGGAGGCTGTCTGGGTACATAATACTGTGTAAGTGGGCTGTGTGGGGCCGTCATTCTACATGTGGGATGTCTGGGGACATAATACTGTGTAAGTGGGCTGTGTGGGGGCCATTATTCTGCATGGGGGCTGTCTGAGGACACAATACTGTGTAAGTGGGCGGTGTAGGGCCATCATTCTGCATGGGGGCTGTCTGGGGACATAATACTGTGTAAGTGGGCTATGTGGTGGCTATCATTCTGCATGGGGGCTGTCTGAGGACATAATACTGTGTAAATGGGCTGTGTGGGGCCTTCATTTTGCATGGGGGCTGTCTGGGGACATAATACTGTGTAAGTGGGCTGTGTAGGGCCATCATTCTGCATGGGGGCTGTCTGAGGACATAATACTGTGTAAGTGGGCTGTGTGGGGGCCATCATTCTGCATGGGGGCTGTCTGAGGACATAATACTGTGTAAATGGGCTGTGTGGGGCCTTCATTCTGCATGAGGGCTGTCTGGGGACATAATACTGTGTAAGTGGGCTGTGTGGGGCCATCATTCTGCATGGGGGCTGTCTGAGGACAGCATACTGTGTAAGTGGGCTGTGTGGGGGCCATCATTCTGCATGGGGGCTGTCTGAGGACATAATACTGTGTAAATGGGCTGTGTGGGGCCTTCATTCTGCATGGGGGCTGTCTGGGGACATAATACTGTGTAAATGGGCTGTGTGGGGCCTTCATTCTGAATGGGGGCTGTCTGAGGACATAATACTGTGTAAATGGGCTGTGTGGGAGCTATCATTCTGCATGGGGGCTGTTTGGGGACATAATACTTTGTAAGTGGGCGGTGTGGGGGCTATCATTCTGCATGGAGGCTGTCTGGGTACATAATACTGTGTAAGTGGGCTGTGTGGGGCCGTCATTCTGCATGGGGGCTGTCTGGGGACATAATACTGTGTAAGTGGGCTGTGTGGGGGCTATCATTCTGCATGGAGGCTGTCTGGGTACATAATACTGTGTAAGTGGGCTGTGTGGGGCCGTCATTCTACATGTGGGCTGTCTGGGGACATAATACTGTGTAAGTGGGCGGTGTAGGGCCATCATTCTGCATGGGGCTGTCTGGGGACATAATACTGTGTAAGTGGGCTGTGTGGAGCCTTCATTCTGCATGGGGGCTGGCTGGGGACATAATACTGTGTAAATGGGCTGTGTGGGGCCATCATTCTGCATGGGGACTGTCTGAGGATATAATACTGTGTAAGTGGGCTGTGTGGGGCCTTCATTCTGAATGGGGGCTGTCTGAGGACATAATACTGTGTAAATGGGCTGTGTGGGGGCTATCATTCTGCATGGGGGCTGTCTGGGTACATAATACTGTGTAAGTGGGCTGTGTGGGGCCGTCATTCTACATGTGGGCTGTCTGGGGACATAATACTGTGTAAGTGGGCTGTGTGGGGGCCATCATTCTGCATGGGGGCTGTCTGAGGACATAATACTGTGTAAGTGGGCGGTGTAGGGCCATCATTCTGCATGGGGGCTGTCTGGGGACATAATACTGTGTAAGTGGGCTGTGTGGGGCCTTCAGTCTGAATGGGGGCTGTCTGATGACATAATACTGTGTAAGTAGGCTGTGTAGGGCCATTATTCTGCATGGGGGCTGTCTGGGGACATAATACTGTGTAAGTGGGCTGTGTGGGGGCTATCATTCTGCATGGGGGCTGCCTGGGGACATAATACTGTGTAAGTGGGCTGTGTGGGGGCTATCATTCTGCATGGGGGCTGTCTGGGGACATAATACTGTGTAAGTGGGCTGTGTGGGGCCATCATTCTGCATGGGGGCTGTCTGGGGACATAATACTGTGTAAGTGGGCGGTGTAGGGCCATCATTCTGCATGGGGGGCTGTCTGGGGACATAATTCTGTGTAAATGGGCTGTGTGGGGGCTATCATTCTGCATGTGGGATGTCTGGGGACATAATACTGTGTAAGTGGGCTGTGTGGGGGCCATTATTCTGCATGGGGGCTGTCTGAGGACACAATACTGTGTAAGTGGGCGGTGTAGGGCCATCATTCTGCATGGGGGCTGTCTGGGGACATAATACTGTGTAAGTGGGCTATGTGGTGGCTATCATTCTGCATGGGGGCTGTCTGAGGACATAATACTGTGTAAATGGGCTGTGTGGGGCCTTCATTTTGCATGGGGGCTGTCTGGGGACATAATACTGTGTAAGTGGGCTGTGTAGGGCCATCATTCTGCATGGGGGCTGTCTGAGGACATAATACTGTGTAAGTGGGCTGTGTGGGGGCCATCATTCTGCATGGGGGCTGTCTGAGGACATAATACTGTGTAAATGGGCTGTGTGGGGCCTTCATTCTGCATGAGGGCTGTCTGGGGACATAATACTGTGTAAGTGGGCTGTGTGGGGCCATCATTCTGCATGGGGGCTGTCTGAGGACAGCATACTGTGTAAGTGGGCTGTGTGGGGGCCATCATTCTGCATGGGGGCTGTCTGAGGACATAATACTGTGTAAATGGGCAGTGTGGGGCCTTCATTCTGAATGGGGGCTGTCTGGGGACATAATACTGTGTAAGTGGGCTGTGTGGGGCCATCATTCTGCATGGGGGCTGTCTGAGGACATAATCCTGTGTAAGTGGGCTGTGTGGGGCCTTCATTCTGCATGGGGGCTGTCTGGGGACATAATACTGTGTAAATGGGCTGTGTGGGGCCTTCATTCTGAATGGGGGCTGTCTGAGGACATAATACTGTGTAAATGGGCTGTGTGGGAGCTATCATTCTGCATGGGGGCTGCCTGGGGACATAATACTGTGTAAGTGGGCTGTGTGGGGCCATCATTCTGCATGGGGGCTGTTTGGGGACATAATACTTTGTAAGTGGGCGGTGTGGGGGCTATCATTCTGCATGGAGGCTGTCTGGGTACATAATACTGTGTAAGTGGGCTGTGTGGGGCCGTCATTCTGCATGGGGGGCTGTCTGGGGACATAATACTGTGTAAGTGGGCTGTGTGGGGGCTATCATTCTGCATGGAGGCTGTCTGGGTACATAATACTGTGTAAGTGGGCTGTGTGGGGCCGTCATTCTACATGTGGGCTGTCTGGGGACATAATACTGTGTAAGTGGGCGGTGTAGGGCCATCATTCTGCATGGGGCTGTCTGGGGACATAATACTGTGTAAGTGGGCTGTGTGGGGCCTTCATTCTGCATGGGGGCTGGCTGGGGACATAATACTGTGTAAATGGGCTGTGTGGGGCCATCATTCTGCATGGGGACTGTCTGAGGATATAATACTGTGTAAGTGGGCTGTGTGGGGCCTTCATTCTGAATGGGGGCTGTCTGAGGACATAATACTGTGTAAATGGGCTGTGTGGGGGCTATCATTCTGCATGGGGGCTGCCTGGGGACATAATACTGTGTAAGTGGGCTGTGTGGGGCCATCATTCTGCATGGGGGCTGTCTGGGGACATAATACTGTGTAAGTGGGCGGTGTGGGGGCTATCATTCTGCATGGAGGCTGTCTGGGTACATAATACTGTGTAAGTGGGCTGTGTGGGGCCGTCATTCTACATGTGGGCTGTCTGGGGACATAATACTGTGTAAGTGGGCTGTGTGGGGGCCATCATTCTGCATGGGGGCTGTCTGAGGACATAATACTGTGTAAGTGGGCGGTGTAGGGCCATCATTCTGCATGGGGGCTGTCTGGGGACATAATACTGTGTAAGTGGGCTATGTGGTGGCTATCATTCTGCATGGGGGCTGTCTGAGGACATAATACTGTGTAAATGGGCTGTGTGGGGCCTTCATTCTGCATGGGGGCTGTCTGGGGACATAATACTGTGTAAGTGGGCTGTGTGGGGCCATCATTCTGCATGGGGGCTGTCTGAGGACATAATACTGTGTAAGTGGGCTGTGTGGGGGCCATCATTCTGCATGTGGGCTGTCTGAGGACATAATACTGTGTAAGTGGGCTGTGTGGGGCCATCATTCTGCATGGGGGCTGTCTGAGGACATAATACTGTGTAAGTGGGCTGTGTGGGGCCTTCATTCTGCATGGGGGCTGTCTGGGGACATAATACTGTGTAAATGGGCTGTGTGGGGCCTTCATTCTGAATGGGGGCTGTCTGAGGACATAATACTGTGTAAATGGGCTGTGTGGGGGCTATCATTCTGCATGGGGGCTGCCTGGGGACATAATACTGTGTAAGTGGGCTGTGTGGGGCCATCATTCTGCATGGGGGCTGAATGGGGACATAATACTGTGTAAGTGGGCGGTGTGGGGGCTATCATTCTGCATGGAGGCTATCTGGGTACATAATACTGTGTAAGTGGGCTGTGTGGGGCCGTCATTCTACATGTGGGCTGTCTGGGGACATAATACTGTGTAACTGGGCTGTGTGGGGCCATCATTCTGCATGGGGGCTGTCTGGGGACATAATACTGTGCAAGTGGGTGGTGTGGGGGCTATGATTCTGCATGGAGGCTGTCTGGGTACATAATACTGTGTAAGTGGGCTGTGTGGGGCCGTCATTCTACATGTGGGCTGTCTGGGGACATAGTACTGTGTAAGTGGGCTGTGTGGGGGCTATCATTCTGCATGGGGGCTGTCTGGGGACATAATACTGTGTAAGTGTGCTGTGTGGGGCCGTCATTCTGCATAGGGGGCTGTCTGGGGACATAATACTGTGTAAGTGGGCTGTGTGGGGGCTATCATTCTGCATGGAGGCTGTCTGGGTACATAATACTGTGTAAGTGGGCTGTGTGGGGGCTATCATTCTGCATGGAGGCTGTCTGGGTACATAATACTGTGTAAGTGGGCTGTGTGGGGCCGTCATTCTACATGTGGGCTGTCTGGGGACATAATACTGTGTAAGTGGGCGGTGTAGGGCCATCATTCTGCATGGGGGCTGTCTGAGGACATAATACTTTGTAAGTGGGCTATGTGGGGCCATCATTCTGCATGGGGGCTGTCTGAGGACATAATACTGTGTAAGTGGGCTGTGTGGGGCCATCATTCTGCATGTGGGCTGTCTGGGGACATAATACTGTGTAAGTGGGATGTGTGGGGCCGTCATTCTGCATGGGGGCTGTCTAAGGACATAATACTGTGTAAGTGAGCTGTGTGGGAACATCATTCTGCATGGGGGCTGTCTGGGGACATAATACTGTGTAAGTGGGCTGTGTGGGGCCATCATTCTGCATGGGGGGCTGTCTGAGGACATAATACTGTGTAAGTGAGCTGTGTGGCAACATCATTCTGCATGGGGGCTTTCAGGGGACATAATACTGTGTAAGTGGGCAGTGTGGTGCCGTCATTCTGCATGGGGGCTGTCTAAGGACATAATACTGTGTAAATGGGCGGTGTAGGGCCATCATTCTGCATGTGGGCTGTCTGGGGACATAATACCAGGGCTGTGGAGTCGGTAAGCCAAACCTGCGACTCCGACTCCTCAATTTCCCTTACACCGACTCCAACTCCGACTCCGACTCCACGACTCCCACATATATTGCTTATATTTAAGTGAAAAATTTATTGTAGTACAATGTGAACATCAGACATTTAATCATTTCTATGATCCAATAATCAAGATATTTAGATAGAATATAATATCTGTTTATTGGAATACCACTTTAGAACACAAAAAACTGTAATAAATTGTAAATATGTAATACACTGTATACATGTACATGTATACGGTACAGACCAAAGTTTGGACACACCTTCTCATTCAAAGAGTTTTCTTTATTTTCATGACTATGAAAATTGTAGATTCATTCTGAAGGCATCAAAACTATGAATTAACACATGTGGAATTATATAATTAAAGTGTGAAACAACTGAAAATATGTCTTATATTCTAGATTCTTCAAAGTAGCCACCTTTTGCTTTGATTACTGCTTTGCACACTCTTGGCATTCTATTTAAGAGCTTCAAGTGGTAGTCACCAGAAATGGTCTTCCAACAGTCTTGAAGGAGTTCCCAGAGATGCTTAGCAATTGTTGGCCCTTTTGCCTTCACTCTGCGGTCCAGCTCACCCCAAACCATCTCGATTGGGTTCAGGTCTGGTGACTGTGGAGGCCAGGTCATCTGGAGTAGCATCCCATCACTCTCCTTCTTGGTCAAATAGCCCTTACACAGCCTGGAGGTGTGTTTGAGGCCATTGTCCTGTTGAAAAATAAATGATGGTCCAACTAAACACAAACCGGATGGAATAGCATGCCGCTGCAAGATGCTGTGGTAGCCATGCTGGTTCAGTAAGCCTTCAATTTTGAATAAATCCCCAACAGTGTCACCAGAAAAGCACCCCCACACCATCACACCTCCTCCTCCATGCTTCACGGTGGGAACTAGGCATGTAGAGTCCATCCGTTCACCTTTTCTGCGTCACACAAAGACATGGTGGTTGGAACCAAAGATCTCAAATTTGGACTCATCAGACCAAAGCACAGATTTACACTGGTCTAATGTCCATTCCTTGTGTTCTCTAGCCCAAACAGGTCTCTTCTGCTTGTTGCCTGTCCTTAGCAGTGGTTTCCTAGCAGCTATTTTACCATGAAGGCCTGCTGCACAAAGTCTCCTCTTAACAGTTGTTGTAGAGATGTGTCTGCTGCTAGAACTCTGTGTGGCATTGACCTGGTCTCTAATCTGAGCTGCTGTTAACCTGTGATTTCTGAGGCTGGTGACTCGGATGAACTTATCCTCCGCAGCAGAGGTGACTCTTGGTCTTCCTTTCTTGGGGTGGTCCTCATGTGAGCCAGTTTCTTTGTAGCGCTTGATGGTTTTTGCCAATGCACTTGGGGACACTTTCAAAGTTTTCCCAATTTTTCGGACTGACTAACCTTCATTTCTTAAAGTAATGATGGCCACTCGTTTTTCTTTACTTAGAATTTGTATTATGGCAAGAAAAAAGCAGCTAACAGTCTATTCAGTAGGACTATCAGCTGTGTATCCACCAGACTTCTGCACAAGACAACTGATGGTCCCAACCCCATTTATATGGCAAAAAATCCCACTTATTAAACCTGACAGACACACCTGTGAAGTGAAAACCATTTCCAGTGACTACCTCTTGAAGCTCATCAAGAGAATGCCAAGAGTGTGCAAAGCAGAAATCAAAGCAAATGGTGGCTACTTTGAAGAACCTTGAATATAAGACATACAGTATTTTCAGTTGTTTCACACTTTTTTGTTAATTATATAATTCCACATGTGTTAATTCATAGTTTTGATGCCTTCAGAGTGAATCTACAATTTTCATAGTCATGAAAATAAAGAAAACGCTTTGAATTGAGAAGGTGTGTCCAAACTTTTGGTCTGTACTGTGTGTGTATATATACATATATATATATATATATATATATATATATATATATACACACATACATACACACATACACACATACTATGACTTATCTCGGCTAAGATAAAGCCTAGATCCTCAGGCTACATTCACACTATGGGCGTTGCCAGGATCAAACCTGGGGGGGGGTGGCAGAATCTCATACTGTTCCGCAGATTTTCATACTGCACACCTCAGCTGCTGCAGAACCTCATACTGCACACCCCTACACTTGAAAATAAAGCCTGCACCTTAAGAAGATGTGGTGATGAATGCAGTCTATTTATTCCAACTATCAATTGATGTTGATGTGTTACTGAAGACGAGCAATGCCTGTCCTGGGCGTCCTTTTGGGCAGCTATGAGGTGTACCTGACTGGTGCTAAAAAAAAGGAGTGTTAGTCTGTGTGCTATCCGGCTTTCATTCTTTTTGGTACAGATATGATATGGATAGACAGATCTGGATATATACATAGAGCAGATTTCTAATCTGCTTTTGCTATTGAAAACATTATCTATGAGCTCAAAAACCTTTCAGGTGATGCGGTTTTTTAAAAAGCTGATCTGCTTTTGCAACTGAAAAACGTATCCTCAAAAAACGCAGGAAAAATGCTGTGTGTGAATGTAGCCTTAGATCAGGAATAGAACAGTCATTTATAGGACATTTCATAACTTTCCCAAATTCCTATGAAAAAATATTCAGCACATTCTGCATTGAACTACTGTACTCAATTTATTATATATTCTAGGAGTCGGAGTCGGTCCATTTTATACCGACTTCAACACCGACTCCACCAAAATGAGCACCGACTCCGACTCCACAGCCCTGCATAATACTGTGTAAGTGGGCTGTGTGGGGCCATCATTCTGCATGGGGGCTGTCTGGGGACATAATACTGTGTAAGTGGGCTGTGTAGCAACATCATTCTGCATGGGGGCTTTCTGGGGACATAATACTGTGTAAGTGGGCTGTGTGGGGGCCATCATTCTGCATGAGGGGCTGTCTGGGGACATAATACTGTGTAATTGGGCTGTGTGGGGGCCATCATTCTGCATGGAGGCTGTCTGGGGACATAATACTGTGTAAGTGGGCTGTGTGGGGGCCATCATTCTGCATGAGGGGCTGTGTGAGGGCATAATACTGTGTAAGTGGGTTTTGTGGGGGCCATCAATCTGCATGGAGGCTGTCTGGGGACATAATACTGTGTAAGTGGGCTGTGTGGGGGCCATCATTCTGCATGAGGGGCTGTGTGAGGGCATAATACTGTGTAAGTGGGTTGTGTGGGGGCCATCATTCTGCATGGGGGCTGTCTGAGGACATAATACTGTGTAAGTGGGCTGTGTGGGGGCCATCATTCTGCATGGGGGCTGTCTGAGGACATAATACTGTGTAAGTGGGCTGTGTGGGGGCCATCATTCTGCATGGAGGCTGTCTGAGGACATAATACTGTGTAAGTGGGCTGTGTAGGGACATCATTCTGCATGGGGGCTGTCTGAGGACATAATACTGTGTAAGTGGGCTGTGTGGGGGCCATCATTCTGCATGGAGGCTGTCTGGGGACATAATACTGTGTAAGTGGGCTGTGTGGGGGCCATCATTCTGCATGAGGGGCTGTGTGAGGGCATAATACTGTGTAAGTGGGCTGTGTGGGGGCCATCAATCTGCATGAGGGGCTGTGTGAGGGCATAATACTGTGTAAGTGGGCTGTGTGGGGGCCATCATTCTGCATGGGGGCTGTCTGAGGACATAATACTGTATAAGTGGGCTGTGTGGGGGGCCGTCATTCTGCATGGGGGCTGTCTGTGAGGACATAATACTGTGTAAGTGGGCTGTGTGGGGGCCATCATTCTGCCTGAGGGGCTGTCTGGGGACATAATACTGTGTAAGTGGGCTGTGTGGGGGCCATCAATCTGCATGGGGGCTGTCTGTGAGGACATAATACTGTGTAAGTGGGCTGTGTGGGGCCATCATTCTGCATGGGGGCTGTCTGAGGACATAATGCTGTGTAAGTGGGCTGTGTGGGGGCCATCATTCTGCATGAGGGGCTGTGTGAGGGCATAATACTGTGTAAGTGAGCTGTGTGGGGCCATCATTCTGCATGAGGGGCTGTGTGAGGGCATAATACTGGCTTTGTGGCCCTTCATATTGTATGAGCTGCTGATCAAAACACAAGGGCTGAATAACAGGAGCAGTGTGATTTACTGCTTTATATAAACCTTGTAATGGCACCAGGCCAGGTAGTCCTCTTGTAATAAATTCCTGCCGATAAAACAATGACTTTAGAAAAACTACAGCAAGTAGCTCATGTAAGTGACACATCGCTGGAATCAGGCTTCTCTCAGATTAAACAACAAAAACCTGCTGACAGATTCTCTTAAAATGACATAACTGTATGGACATTACACTCCGGTCCACACAGCGGTATTGTAACACTATAATAACTACTGTGCCAGCTACGTATCATCACTACAGGAAAACCCATACAATTGTGCTTTACCAGGAAATATAATTTTGTACAGGAGAATGAGGAATTGCAGCAAGAAAATGTAACGCTTCTACTGAAAAGAAAAGAAAAATACAACATACTGGGGGGCTGCAGAGTATGCCGAGTCATGTTACCGAGCCTTCCATGGGGGGCAGCAGAGTCTTTACATGCTGAAGAGCGGAAGTGTTTCCCACCTGGCACTTCAGGAGTTGCGTGCGACAGATTTCCAGCACGCTTTTTTCACAGTATATATCCAATAACAACAGATAAATCAGTATAAAAAATGATCCTATAAATAGCAATAAGTGCATACTACTGCACTGAGGTATATTGTATCACTACCTAGGAGAACTCAAGATGGAGGTTTTTAGTTGCAGTGATCTTACAGCGCTGCCCACGACCGTCCAGTCCAGACTGAGAAAAGTAGGTTTTTAAAGCTTTATTTGCTACGCTTGCCTGAAGAAGGAGCAGTAACTGCTTTGAAACGTGTTGCAAATAAAGTTTTTAAAACCTACTTTTCTCGGTCTGGACTGGACGGTCGTGGGCAGCGCTGTAAGATCACCGCAACTAAAAACCTCCATCTTCAACATGTTCTGGATCTTGTGCGGGTGGAGCAGCAGCCCTAATGCTTCACGTGACTTCAGCGGCCCCAGGTCAGCGTCGGCCAGAGCAGCCCCACGTCAGCGTCGGCCCCACCGGGCCCACAATAGCATCGTCCACAAGTCAGTGTCGGACTGAGTGTCCCACACGTCAGCGTTGGCAGAGCCGCCCCACGTCAGCGTGCTTATGATTACCTGACTTGAAAGAAGAGGTACACATTGTTTTGCGTAGTGCAGAGTGAAATGACTTCCCATTGGTCACTCTGTCCTGCTTATAACTGGTGACAACCACTACCGAAATGAAGAATAAATGAGGTTGTCACGCCTCCACCCCTCTTAGAAATATGTTCTTGAGAATCTGCCACACAGACATTGCAATAAATTCATCCCTTTTTTCCAGTCCTTACACGTCTATCCGAGGCACCTCCTCCTTACCTTGAATATCATCATTGAAGGTGCAGTACTTGTGGCGGTATTTGTTGAGCAGCCGGAAGGCATTGGCATTTGCAAAGTCTTCAAACTGGATCAAGCAATTCATTCCATACCTGTAGGTATAAAAAACAGCGACTGTCAATTATGTAAAATTACAAACCCTAATAGTCCTTTCCCTGCATTATTTTTCTCTGAAATTGCACCACTCTTGTTCTTAGGCCTTGCCCGGTAATGAAGATCTGCCCCATTTACATCAATGCGGGTGAACTGCAATCTCAGACAAAGCCTGAGGGTCCTGTTACACATAGCAACGCTCCAGCGATCCCGACAACGATACGACCTGGTAAGGATCGCTGCTGGTGCGTCACTACATGGTCGCTAGTAAGCTGTCAAACAGGCAGATCTATTCAACAACGCAGCAACGATACGGCGATCCGTATAACGACCTCGGCGGTCGTTGGGACCTTGTCACACAGCAGCTATTCTGACGACTCAGACCTCGATAAGCGTGAGTTCTGAGTCGCCAACGAGGTTGCTTGTCGTCGTTATGGTGTCAAACACAGCGATGCGCGCTGGCCAGCGAGACACCAACGATCAAAAAATGGCCCAGGACATTCGAGCACGATCAGCGATATCACAGCGGGGGGCCGGTTGCCGCTATGTGTCACATGTAGCGAGGTCGCTGTTGCGTCACAAAATCTGTGACGTTTCAGCGATCTCACTAACGATCTCGCTATGTGAGACGGGGCCTTAAGAATCAAGAGTGGCTGCTGTTCTTGGGGGGGCAAGAAAAACAGACTACTTTTTCTAAACTCATATCACGCACTGCCAGATAAGGTTTCTGGCACTTGCTTATTACCCTCTCTAAAACACAATGGTATGTAGCGGGGAGGCAATAATTTACATAAATCAGGTTTGAGCAAGCAGTGTCTAGAAACTTGATAGTTTGAAATAACTTTTGGGCTTTTTTTCCTTGCGATCTATGTCTTCCTAATAACCTTTCTGATTAGACCTCCTAAAAGACAAATTGATTCCGGGTGTGGCCTAACCGATGCCCAAATGTATTCTCTCCACCCAGACTATTAGCTTAGACTTTGTGACTCTCCTGACGTCAAGACATTGGTCATTCAAGTGTATGGAACTAAAAATACTTGAAGACGACCAAGCCCAGTGCTCGGCCATCTTCATCAGCATCATAGACTTATATGGAGCCGCAAGGAAGCAGTGGATCGGTGATAACGTATTAGTGCTCAGATACTCCATCAGTAACTACTCTCCAACAGCATCTATAATTGTGGTCTCTTCATATCAGGTAGATGGACCTTTTGGGCTCCTTTAGCCTCTAGGACATGGAGGCGACTGCTACCTCTGTACCCACATATGAGCATATAATTTTTGGGGTGACAGCAATCACTTTCCTTCATGTGATAAAATTATTCCACGGTTATAGAGTCACCATGGTCCTCGCTGTTAACCCCTTCGCGACCCAGCCTGTTTTCACCTTCCTGACCCAGCCAATTTTTACAATTCTGACCACTGCCCCTTTATGAGGTAATAACTCTGGAACACTTCAACGGATCCCACTGATTCTGACATTGTTTTCTCGTGACGTATTGTACTTTATGATAGCAGTAAAATTTCTTTGATATGACTTGCGGTTATTTGTGAAAAAAAAAAATGGAAATTTGGCGCAAATTTTGAAAATTTAACAATTTTCCAACTTTTAATCTTTATGCCTTTAAATCAGAGAGTCATATCGCACAAAATAGTTAATAAATAACATTTCCCACGTGTCTACTTTACATCAGCACAATTTTGGAACCAAATTTTGTTTTTTTGTTAGGACGTTATAAGGGTTAAAAGTTGACCAGCGATTTCTCATTTTTTCAACAAATTTTACAAAACCATTTTTTTTTAGAAACCACATCACATTTGAAGTAACTTTGAAAGAGCTACATGACAGAGAATACCCAAAAGTGACACCAATCTAAAAACTGCAACCCTCGTGGTGCTCAAAACCACATTCAAGAAGTTTATTAACCCTTCAGGTGCTTCACAGGAATTTTTGGAATGTGGAAGGAAAAAATAAACATTTACTTTTCTTTCACAAAAATTTTCATTTGGACCGAAAAATTTTTTTTACTTTCGCAAGGGTAACAGCAGAAAATGGACAATATATTTTGTTGAGCAATTTCTCCTGAGCATGCCGATACCCCATATGTGGGGGAAATTTACTGTTTGGCCGCATGGCAGGGCTCGGAAGGGAAGGAGCGCCATTTGACTTTTTCAATGCAAAATTTGATGGAATAATTAGCGGACGCCATGTCGCGTTTGAAGAGCCCCTGATGCTCCTAAACATTGGAAAGCCCCAACAAGTGACACCATTTCGGAAACTTGACCCCTTATGGAACTTATCTAGATGTGTAATGAGCACCTTGAACCTACAGGTGTTTCACAGAAGTTTATAGCGTAGAGCCGTGGAAATAAAAAAAAAAAAAAATAACATTTTTCCCAAATAAATCTTTTTTAGCTCCATATTTTGCATTTTCATAAGGGTAACAGGAGAAAGTGCTCTATACAATTTGTTCTGCGATTTCTCCTGAGTGCGCCAATTCTCCATATGTGGGGGAAAACCACTGTTTCTGCGCACGGCAGGGCTTTTTATTGCAAAAACTAGTTTTTGCGTCACCATATTTTGAGAGCTATAATTTTTTCATATTTCAGCCGACAGAGTCATGTGCGGTGTTGTTTTTTTGCGGGACGAGCTGATGTTTTTATTGGTACCATTTTCGAGCACGTGACATTTTTTCATCGCTTTCTATTCCAATTTTTGGGAGGCAGAATGAACAAAAACCAGCAATTCATGAATTGTTTTTTTTTTTTTTTTAATACCGTTGAGCATGTGGTAAAATTGGTAAGGCAGCTTTATTCTTCGGGACAGTATGATTACAGCGATACCTCATTTATATAATTTTTTTATGTTTTGGCGCTTTTACACAATAAAAACTATTTTATAGAAAAAATTATTATTTTTGCATCGCTTTATTCTGAGAGCTAAAACTCTTATTTTTCTGCTGATGGATTGTATGGCGGCTTGTTTTTTTGGTGCAAGATGACGTTTTCAGCGGTACCATTTTTATTTACATCCGTCTTTTTGATCGCGTGTTATTGCACTTTTTGTTCAGCGGTATGATAAAGCTTTGTTTTTTACTTTTTTTTTTTTTACGGTGTTCACTGAAGGGGTTAACTAGCGGGACAGTTTTATAGAGCGGGTCGTTACGGATGCAGCGATACCAAATATGTGTACTTTTATAGTTTTTTTTTTATTTACATGAATGTAAACTGTGTTCCAAATTATTATGCAAAAAGAGTTTAGGAGTGATAAGGTTAGAATTTGTCATTTAGACTCATTGATGGTGATGTGTGTCAGGGCTCTTTATATCACTGAAAGCAATTGCAGATACCTGTGCACATTAGTTTGGCAGGTGTGTCCAAATAAAGGCAAGACTACTGAAGAAGGCTGTTCCACATTATTAAGCAGCCTACATTTTTTGCCAAAATGGGAAAGAAAAAGGATGTGTCGGCTGCTGAGAAGCCACAAATTGTGGAGTATTTAGGTCAAGGCATGACTACAATCAACATTGCCAAGACACTTCATCGTGATCATCGCACAATCAAGAAGTAAGTAGCTGATTCCCAGCACACACGTGTGCGTGCTGATAAGGAAAAATTGAGGACTCTTTCCAACAGGCAATTGCGTCAGGTTAAACGAGCAGCTGCAAAAATGCCTGGTCATAGCAGCAGACAAGTTTTTGAAGCTGCTGGTGCCTCCAACGTCCCCCGAACAACAAGATGCAGGGTCCTTCAGAGGTTTGCAGCTGTGCGTAAGCCATCCTGTCGACCACCTCTCTCCACTGCACACAAGCAGAAACGGCTCCAGTGGGCCAAACGAGACATGAAGACTGACTTCCAAACTGTTTTGTTCACCGATGAGTGCCGTGCAACGCTCGATGGTCCAGATGGATGGAGTGGAGGATGGCTGGTTGATGGACACCCCATGAAAACATGGCTAAGGCGCCAACAAGGAGGAGGTGGAGTAATGTTTAGGGCTGGAATCATGGGGAGAGAGATTGTCGGCCCCTTTAGGATTCCTGAAGGGGTAAAGATGAACTCCATAATCTATGTGGAGTTTCTAAAACAGCACTTCCTGCCATGGTTCAAGAGGAAGAACCGTGCTTTCCGCAGCAAGATCATTTTCATGCATGATAATGCACCGTCTCATGCTGCAAATAACACATCTGCATCTCTGGCTGCTATGGGCATAAAAGAGGACAAACTTATAGTGTGGCCACCATCTTCCCCTGATCTCAACCCCATTGAGAACCTCTGGAGCATCATCAAAAGGAGTGTCTATGATGGCGGCAGGCAGTTCACATCTAAGCAACAGCTCTGGTAGGGTATTCTGTCCACATGCAAAGCAACTGAAACACAAACCGTCCAAAAACTGAAAAATTCAATGGACGAGAGAGTTCAGAAGCTTCTTTCCAACAAGCGGTCCTATGTGCAAATGTAACATCACCTAGAAGAAAGTTATGACTTGAAAACTGTTTGATTTCATTATGTAATAAGCTGATAATGCTTATCATTTCACAATTGACCATTTTTTTGTTCAAAATAAAAAGGTTGAAAACTCTGCTGTGCATAATAATTTGGAACATGCATTTTGAGTGTTTTTTATTTTTAAAAATATACTGTTTTCATAGGCAGTTTGTTCAAAAACATTGCAATTATACTAGAATATTAGATGACTGGAAAATAACAATGACTGCAATTCATATAGGTAATTTAGAGAAAATATGAGGAAATATTTTTTGCATAATAATTTGGAACACAGTGTATTTATTGGTATAATATTTATTTTTTTTATTTATTTGGGAATTTAAAAAAAAATATTTTTACAGATTATATAATATATATATATATATATATATTTTTTTACTTTAAAGGGAACCTGTCACCCTTTTTTGAGATATCATATAATGATATCGTTCAATTGTGTGTCACATAAGGATTCTCTTAGGACTTTTGCTTCCCCCTGACCCCGCACCTTTCATGCATAAATACCTTTTTTTTATCAGTTCAGATGTATGTAAACTGCCACGGTCCGGTCCGATGGGCGGGGCTTATTCAACTGCTCCCCCCCTCCCTGCCTTGCTGTACACAAGAAGAAATGTGTAGAGCAAGACAGGGAGGGGGGAACAGTTGAATAAGCCCCGCCCAGCGGACCAGACAGCGGCAGTTTACATACATCTGAACCGATATAAAAATGGTATTTATGCATGAAAGGTGCGGGGTCAGGGGGAAGCAAAAGTACTAAGAGAATCCTTATGTGACACACAACTGAATGATATCATTATATGATATCTCAAAAAATGGGTGACAGATTCCCTTTAATACATTGTCCCAGTATGGGACATTACTATATGATCTCAGATCGCTGATCTGACACTTACCATTGCTGAGTATCAGATCTGCGATATGACAGGCAGTGAAGGAGGCTGAGAAGCCACCTCCCTGCAGGACTCAGAAAGCCCCCGTGGCCATCTTAGAGCTGGGGGCCTCCATGGAGACCACCGGAACAACGCGATCGGGCAGAAATGCAGTTCCCGCAGAGCAGTACTAGTATGGCGAGGCTCGGGAAGGGGTTCAAGAGGTACTGTGGTGATGCAGAACGACATTGGAAGTCAATAGGTGAATAGCTATGGGCAAATAAACAATGAAGACACTGGACAAGGTCTTCAAATCAAGGAACATTTCACTGGTGAAGAAAACACAGCTCGTACATAGCTTGGTCTATTCTGCAGTAACATACAGATGTGAAACCTCAGCAATAAAGAAACAAGACAGAAGAAGAATCGACGCCTTCAAAATATGGTGCTGGAGAAGGATGTTATCAATACCATGGATGGCAAGCAGGAAAAAAAGATCAATCTTGGAACAAATCAAGCCAGACATGTCACTGAAAGCAAGGATCACCAAGCTACGACTTGCCTACTCGTACAGACACATCATACGATGACAGCAATCACTGGAGAAGAACATCATGGTTGGAATAATAGATGGAACAAGGTGAAGAGGAAGACCAGGAACCCCATAGCTTGACACTATCAAGAAAACAGCAAAGAAGACCCTGGTGGACCTATCTAGGCTTGCACAAATTGATCTTCCTACTGATCATTCATCCATCAAGTTGCCATAGCTTGACATTGAAGGCAGTCACAATTATGGCGGACTTGTGGGGAGTTACTGTAAGAGGGTTACTACACCCTTAACTTTTATTGGGGTATTACAAAGTTCTATAATTGTTAAGGGGGTGCACATTGTAATGTGGGCTCATAAAGGCCACTATTATGAGAGAACAGTGTAAGTTCAGCTGCTGTTTATTTCATTTCTGCTATGGCATCTATGGACATTCTGGGCCAATATGCCAGTCCAAAAATGTGCTTCTATGCCTCGCTCAACTCTTAGAATCTAGACGTCTAGGGAATAAAGACGTTACAGGCGGCAGATAATCCAATAATGGCTTTCAGAAAAAAAATATTAAGAGAAAGAAAAAAAAAAGACTCGGAGCAGAACTACGCCTCCCCAAATGTCAACTCAACTGAAAGAACTGATCCGGGGATTCTCCTGTAGGCCTCAGGTGATGCTGTCATTCATCCTCCTCTTTTATGTCTAAAGTAACTTGATGTGGACACATGGGAGACACTCCGAGGATTAATAGCCGAAAACCGATACACAACCTCCAGGGTTTCTTTGAGATAGCGACCCTCCCCATGAAATGCTCCATTGACAGCACCTCTGCTCTCGTAGACAAGTGTCCTAGATCTGTGTTCAATCATCCATCTGCTATTAATGGGGCCTTTTGTATAAAATGAGGTGTTGTGTCACTCAAACAAATATGGCGACAGCTTTTGTTCCCAAGTGAAGATGAGGTCACCTCCGACACCGGGCATATTGTACGGATCTCCCCAGATTCTTTATTCTGTAAGAATAGGTGTCCTCGAGTTGGAAAGAAAGTCTTGGGTTACAGGGAGCCATGGTTTTCTAATCCTCAACAACTGCTTTGTCATATGCATGACATTGTAGATGGGAGAAAAAAAGGCTTTTTTTAAAGGCTCATTCAGACGTCCATACCAATCGGTCCAAGGATGGACAGCAATGCAAGGACTGGCCGCAGTTCTCCCGACCCGAGTGTGACACCTTCATATGCGTCTATGAGTCAATCGTGATCGGTTCAGGAACTGATGTCCAGTCCATGCACTGTGGTCTACTCATTCAGGCGTCCGTGAATTTCAGCGCAATCTTCCACCGCAATACATCGACAGGCCACCATATCCCACCCCAATATAGGAAGGTGTCACACTCATGTCGGAAGAGCCGCGGCCAGTCCGTGCTTTATCGGTTTGTCCTCAGACTGACTGGTAAGGACGTCTGAATAAGCTCCTATCTTTGCTTCAGGATGCTTTGCTCTGAATCTGACATTAGGTTCTTTCAAGTTTTTGCTATTTGATCCCTGGGAGAGATATTTCTTTGGATCTTCACGATGGTGGTACATAATAAGGGTAAACCACCAGCAATTAGCAATTCCATCTAGTAGAAATTAGTAATAAGGTGTTCAATTTGCCTGCAGTGCCCCCACAGGGAGGATGTAGCATTACATGGTGCCTGCTGAATTCAACAGTTGGTTTGCCTGCTGCATGGATGCGATGGATCCTCCAGAGAGATGAACAATGTTTGGATATGCTCTTAATTTTGACTTTTAGTAGAAAATCGTGTGATATGAGAAACTCTGAACTAACATAATAGGATATTTGTGAAGGTCCTTTCTAAACCAGACAATCCTTTCTACATCACATTCATTAGGTTCTAAAAAATAAGAATGTGGAGGATAAAGTAAAGATTTGCTTAATCCAATTTTTCCCATTATTGGTGGAATGAACCAATGTGCCATAACAATTTCATTGGAGAAATACAGACATAAAACTACTGTTTTGTAAAAAATTAAAAAAAGTTTATGAGGTTCATGTCTACACCTGCAAATAATGAAGCTCATGATGTATCACTGACATTACAACAATATGGAGAGAATAGGTCAAAGTACAACCCACGTCAAGTCAATGAGTCCTACTGAAAAGATGATAATAATAATAATAATAATAATAATAATAATAATAATAATAATATGCGCTTATAAGAACAAATAAAATTATTTTTTTAATATAGGTCCAAATTAAACAGTAAGGCTAGTTTCACACTAGCGTTTTGGAGCGCAGCGACGGCCTGCGCACGGCCGCCGCTAAGCCCCGCCCCCTGCCGTGCCCCGCCAGTAGCTCCGCCCACCGGCGCATGATGCTGCATGCGCCCTGCGTCCCCTATCTTTTTCACAGGGGGGCGCAGGCCGTGCGCAGTATGCGTTTGGCGGCGCATGCGCCTTTTTGACGGTGCGCCGACGCAACCAAACTGCAGCAGGTTGCGTTTGGCGCAGGTCGGCGCACCGTCAAAAGGACGCATGCGCCGCCAAACGCATACTGCGCACGGCCTGCGCCCCCTGTGATAAAGATAGGGGACGCAGGGCGCATGCAGCGTCATGCGCCGGTGGGCGTAGCTACCGGCGGGGCGCAGCAGGGGGAGGGGCTTAGCGGCGGCCGTGCGCAGGCCGTCGCTGCGCTCCAAAACGCTAGTGTGAAACTAGCCTAATAAAGTATCACACTCGCTACAGACTTCTAGAGGTTAGAAAAAATTCAAATATACATTATGAATTAATCATTCTCTGTCCCTATAATACTGCCCCTATGTACAAGAATATAACTGCTATAATACTGCCCCCTATGTACAAGAATATAACTACTATAATACTGCCCCTATGTACAAGAATATAACTACTATAATACTGCCCCTATGTACAAGAATAAAACTACTATAATACTGCCCCTATGTACAAGAATATAACTACTATAATACTGCCCCTATGTACAAGAATATAACTACTATAATACTGCCCCATGAACAAGAATGTAACTACTATAATACTGCCCCCATGTACAAGAATATAACTACTATAATACTGTCCCTATTAACAAGAATATAACTACTATATTACTGCTCCTATGTACAAGAATATAACTACTATAATACTGCCCCCATGTACAAGAATATAACTACTATAATACTGCCCCTATGTGCAAAAATGTAACTACTATAATACTGCCCCTATGTACAAGAATATAACTACTATAATAGTGCCCCCTTTGTACAAGTATATAACTACTATAATACTGCCCCTATTAACAAGAATAAAACTACTATAATACTGCCCCTATTAACAAGAATAAAAGTACTATAATACTGCCCCTATATACAAGAATATAACTACTATAATACTGCCTCCTGTACAAGAATAAAACTACTATAATACCACTCCTATGTACAAGAATATAACTACTGTAATACTGCCCCATGTACAAGAATATAACTACTATAATACTGCCCCTATGTACAAGAATATAACTACTATAATACTGCCCCCATGTACAAGAATATAACTACTATAATACTGCTCCTATGTACAAAAATATAACTACTATAATACTGCTCCTATGTACAAGAATATAACTACAATAATACTGCCCCCATGTACAAGAATATAACTACTATAATACTGCTCCTATGTACAAGAATAGAACTACTATAATACTGCCTCTATGTACAAGAATATACTATAATACTGCTACTATGTACAAGAATATAACTACTATAATACTGCTCCTATATACAAGAATATAACTACTATAATACTGCTCCTATGTACAAAAATATAACTACTATAATACTGCTCCTATGTACAAAAATATAACTACTATAATACTGCTCCTATGTACAATAATATAACTACTATAATACTGCTCCTATGTACAAGAATATAACTACTATATTACTGCCCCCTATGTAGAAGAATATAACTACTATAATACTGCTCCTATGTACAAGAATGTAACAACTATAATACTGCTACTATGTACAAGAATATAACTACTATAATACTGCCCCCTATGTACAAGAATATAACTACTATAATACAGCCCTCTATGAACAAGAATATAACTACTATAATACTGCCCCTATGTACAAGAATTTAACTACTATAATACTGCCCCCATGTACAAGAATTTAACTACTATAATACTGCTCCTATGTACAAAAATATAACTACTATAATACTGCCCCTATGACCAAGAATATAACTACTATAATACTGCCTCCTGTACAAGAATATAACTACTATAATACAGCTCCTATGTACAAGAATATAACTACTATAATACTGCCTCCTGTACAAGAATATAACTATTATAATACTGCTCCTATGTACAAGAATATAACTACTGTAATACTGCTCCTATGTACAAGAATATAACTACTATAATGCTGCTCCTATGTACAAGAATATAACTACTATAACACTGCTCCTATGTACAAGAATATAACTACTATAATACTGCCCCATGTACAAGAATGTAACTACTATAATACTGCCCCCATGTACAAGAATATAACTACTATAATACTGTCCCTATTAACAAGAATATAACTACTATATTACTGCTCCTATGTACAAGAATATAACTACTATAATACTGCCCTCATGTACAAGAATATAACTACTATAATACTGCCCCTATGTGCAAGAATGTAACTACTATAATACTGCTCCCTATGTACAAGAATATAACTACTATAATACTGTCCCTATTAACAAGAATATAACTACTATATTACTGCTCCTATGTACAAGAATATAACTACTATAATACTGCCCTCATGTACAAGAATATAACTACTGTAATACTGCTCCTATGTACAAGAATATAACTACTATAATGCTGCTCCTATGTACAAGAATATAACTACTATAACACTGCTCCTATGTACAAGAATATAACTACTATAATACTGCCCCATGTACAAGAATGTAACTACTATAATACTGCCCCCATGTACAAGAATATAACTACTATAATACAGTCCCTATTAACAAGAATATAACTACTATATTACTGCTCCTATGTACAAGAATATAACTACTATAATACTGCCCTCATGTACAAGAATATAACTACTATAATACTGCCCCTATGTGCAAGAATGTAACTACTATAACACTGCTCCTATGTACAAGAATATAACTACTATAATACTGCCCCATGTACAAGAATGTAACTACTATAATACTGCCCCCATGTACAAGAATATAACTACTATAATACTGTCCCTATTAACAAGAATATAACTACTATATTACTGCTCCTATGTACAAGAATATAACTACTATAATACTGCCCTCATGTACAAGAATATAACTACTATAATACTGCCCCTATGTGCAAGAATGTAACTACTATAATACTGCCCCTATGTACAAGAATATAACTACAATAATAGTGCCCCCTTTGTACAAGAATATAACTACTATAATACTGCCCCTATTAACAAGAATAAAACTACTATAATACTGCCCCTATTAACAAGAATAAAAGTACTATAATACTGCCCCTATATACAAGACTACAACTACTATAATACTGCATCCTGTACAAGAATATAACTACTATAATACTGCCCCTATGTACAAGAATATAACTACTATAATACAGCTCCTATGTACAAGAATATAACTACTATAATACAGCTCCTATGTACAAGAATAGGAGTGCTATAATACTGCCCCTATGTACAAGAATATAACTACTATAATACTGCCCCCTATGTACAAGAATATAACTACTATAATACTGCCCCCTATGTACAAGAATATAACTACTATAATACTGCCCCTATGTACAAGAATGTAACTACTATAATACTGCCCCTATGTACAATAATATAACTACTATAATACTGCCCCTATGTACAAGAATAGGACTGCTATAATACTGCCCCTATGTACAAGAATATAACTACTATAATACTGCCCCTATGTACAAGAATATAACTACTATAATACTGCCTCCTAGCTGTGAGGTTGTGTGTCAGTGGTTCTCCTGATGTCTGGAGCAAGCCCAGGGAGGGGCCACCCTGGGCGGGGAAGCTCCCCTGGCGAGGCCCAGGCTTCCCGGCCTACACTGGGACTAGCCTCTCAGGCTTCTACTAATGGGAATATTAATCCCAAAGCCGCTGTGAGTCCAGTGAATGCAGCGAGTCAAAGCTGCAGCAGTTCTATGAAGAAAGAAACAGTTGTGAGTAAAGTTTTGGGAGGAAAGCCTTCTCCAGTTCCAGGAAAGAAGCAAGAAGGAAAAGTCTCTGTGAGTGATGGAAACCAGCAGAATGTGAAGTCTTGTAGCTCCCCAGTCAGTAAGCAGCTCCTGCCAGGTGCACAGGTGAGATCGGCCCCAGCTGTGCAGATCACCTCTGCTGCTTCCAGGCAGAGACGGACGTCTTTGGAAAGGGAGACAATGCAGGAGAACCTACAGCAGCATGGCAGTATGGCGGTCACAGTCAGGTGGCAGCGATAAACCTGCTGCGGAGCCTGCATCCAGCCAAGGGGCCACAAAACCATCCGTGGTGGACCCGCACCAGACTGTCTTCAAAACCCCTGTACCCGTGGTCAAGACTAAGCCTGTGGAGCCGGCGCGTGCACCCGAGCTGCAGCTAGCGGATGAGATACCGGGACTTGTCCGAAAACTGGGTGAGTTACAGCAGCAAAAAAAAGCGCTGCAAATGGAGGTAGACTTCATCTATAGTCTAAAGACCACTAATCCTGCCAGTAATGAGGCGTATGACCTGAGACTGAACACACTGGGTGTACAGCTGGCGAGTGTTGTGCAGGACACTGAGTCTGTGCTGGAGAGCATGGGGCCCCTGGCAGAGACCTACAGGAACCGCGAGCGGTTCGCCTCCTATAAGCAGGACTGTGCTGTAGAGGCCAGGACCCCTGATGTTCAGGACGGGACCCCCCAGCAGCGGACACGGCCAGTGCTAAAGGCTGCCCGCTTCTGCTTCCAGGAGGGAAAACAACTGCAGCAGCAGGCAGCTCAGTGTGAACAGGAGCATACACTTCAGACTGCAGCAGAGGCACCACAGGTCCCAGAATGCCCCACACAGGAGCAGGACAGTGTATGTGAGACTGTTTGTGTTGATGAGGCCGAGGCAGCCGAGTGTGAACAGGAGCATACACTGCAGACTCCAGCAGAGGCACCACAGGTCCCAGAATGCCCCACACAGGAGCAGGACAGTGTATGTGAGACTGTTTGTGCTGATGAGGCCGAGGCTGAAGCACAGACTGTGGCTGGGGATGCTGTGCCCATGGGGTCGGGGGTTGGAGGGGTTTCACATTCTGTAATGGACGTCGCACTGTCTGATAATGATGCTGCTTATGATAATGTGCATGATATGTGTGATTATCCCCCTTTGCCATCCAGTCCACAAGGTGTGACAGCCCCCCCTGCTGCAGGCCCTCTCCCTGTCAGTCAGCCCAGTGTGACCCGGCAGGTGCCCCCCAGGAATGCCTGGAGCCGCGGCGCCCCATCCTTCACTTCCAGCGCCAGGTATACCGGTCAGACATTCAAGCGCATTAATGTGGTGCGGTTTAAATACATAGGTGCCAAGGAGGATCTGCCACAACGCAGGTATGTGGTGAGAGAGCTGCTCTGCGGCCAGATGGGGTTTGTGGCAAATGAGATACTGGCGGTGTCTAATCTTCAGGACAGGCAGGGCTACGAGGTCAGCTTCAAGCTCATGTCTGACCTGGATAGACTCTGGGCCAATTACCCCAAGTTCAGAGATGCTGAGGGCTGGAATAAGTTTGTGTTGGTTCCTATCTCCAGGCCGGACACTGTCACAGTGAATATCACCTTCTGGAATGAGGCCGTTCCTCCACAGGACATCGAGGTGTGGCTCCGGAGACACTGTGACCTCGTCTCTGGACTCACCAAGGTCAGAGATGAGGATGGTATCTGGACAATGGGGTGGCGGGTCTTGGTAAAATTGCGGCAATGTGATAACATCACTGCCCACTTACCCAACTCCTTCTTCATTGGGAGGGAGTAGGGAAGGTGTTATTATCCCGGGCAACCCAGAAAGTGCTTCAAATGTGGTGGGAAAGGTCATCTGGCTAACGCCTGTACTGTGGTGAAGTGCAGTCTGTGTGGGGCAATCGGCCATGTCGCTGCGGACTGCCGGGACGTCAGGTGCAACCTCTGTGGTAGGATGGGCCACCCTCACAGGGACTGTCCAGACGCCTGACACAACATCTGCAGAGTCTTCCCTGATGAGTTAGTGATGGCAGGGGCAGAGGCTCAGGAGGATGAGGATGTGGTGGCAGGGACACATGAGGAGGTGTTAATGTCAGGAGAGATGCTGACCAGCTCAGATGCCCACCAGGAGTCCACTCAGGCAGCACCAGAGAAGCAGGGTGCAGAGGGGAACATGGAGGTCGTCCATCAGGTCCAGCAGCCTCAGATAGCCCCCCCCTTCAGCATCGCTGTCTGTATCTGATGACTGGAGCATTAATAATAATAAAAGGAAGAAAAAGAACACATCCTCCCGTAAACCTGAGGCAGAATATGACACTGGTCAGATTGCTAGTAAGAAGGTTCAGAATTCTGCAGGAGTGATGGTCGTGTCCAACAAGTATGGAGTTTTATCTGACTCCAATGGTGACGATTATGAGGAAGAGTTGAGGAAAGTTGATGCTGAGTGTGACAGGGACATAGAGGACCATCCCTCGCCAAAGCGGAAGCCCTTATCTGTAGACCCTCAGGTAGAGTCTGACATGGACACCAGTGGTGGACAGAACATCTCTGACTCATGATGATGGCTGTTACTCTGCTCTTTCTATATTGTGTTGTGATGGCGGGGTTCTCATTGACAGTGACCTCGAGCAATGTGAATAGCATTAAGCTGAGGAGAACTAGACACACGGTGTATGAACATCTCAGATATCTGGACACAGATGTCATCTTCCTGCAGGAGACACGACTGACATCTCTGGGGCTTATGAGAGAGGCTGAGAGGGAATGGCGGTCCGGTCCTTCTTTCTGGTCACTGGCTGTGGAGCCTTACGCCGGGGTCGCTGTCCTGTTTAACACCAATGATGTGACTGTGCATAGGATGACGGAGGTGGTCATGGGAAGATGTCTGGTCCTGGAAGTCACTGTCCATGGGAGGCGACTCCGGCTTATTAACATCTATGGGCCACAGACAGTGACTGACAGGATCCAGCTGTTTAATGACATCAAGCCTTACCTCTTCACTTCTCTTCCAGTGGTGATGGCGGGGGACTTTAATGCCATAATGACATCAGGTGACAGCTCCTCGGGCAGGGCAGTGACCAGGGACGGTAAGGTCCTACATAACGTTATAATGCAGGCAGGACTGACCGACGTTTTCACACAGGGTGGGCGACAGCCAAAATTCACGTATTCATGTTCCAACAGGAGCAGTAGGATAGATTTTGCTTTTGTCAGTCCTACTGAGGCTGTCGGCGCCCTGAGTGAGAAGGTCGTCCCTTACTCTGATCACCTCGCCTTGTGCTTCTCTTTGGGTTCCTCTAACCGTCCGGACATTGGTAGAGCGTTGTGGAAGCTCAATTCCAGTCTCCTGGATGATGCCTATGTTCAGAGCCGTGTTCACTCCCTTATCCAGCTTCATCTAGACAGGGTTGACTTCTATGACAACATGACCGACTGGTGGGAGGACGTCAAGGAGGATATCAGATCCCTCTTAAAGAGACTGTCAGTTAATAAAGGGAGGAATAAGTACAGCCAGTACCTAAAGCTGCGCAAAGAATTGGAGTCACTGTATTCGGCGGGCGGGGATGACAAAGTGAAGATCGACCGGCTGAAATCTGAGATAAGGCAGTATCAGTATAGCAGGTATACCTCCCTGGTTCTTGAACGAGATTATGGGTCCTTAGGGCCCCTGATCCCTTTGAGAATTGCAGGGAGAGGGTGGCCAAAAAAATGGTCACGGGTCTCATTGACTCCCAGGGTGTATTGCAGGATTCACGGAAGGGTATCCTGGAGGTGGTGAGATCTTACTATGCTGACTTGTTTCAGAGGAAAGTTTTGGATAAAGATAAGATGGCTCAATTCTTGGAGGCAACTCCAGTGCCTGATACTAATGATCTGGACTTTTCTCCTTTGACAGCAGAATTAACGGTGGAAGAAGTTAAGGAGGCTATTGATAAGTTATATCTGAAGAAGGCACCAGGTCCAGATGGTATAACAGCAGAATTTTATAAGAAATTCAGAGACCTCCTGGCTCCAATTCTCGTGGATGTGTATAGAAATTGTCTAGAAAATCACCTGATGCCTCCATCCATGAGAGTGTCCTCGTTAATTCTGTTGTCTAAAGGTAAAGAGCCGAGCGACATCAAGAACTGGAGGCCGATTGCCCTCTTGAATGTGGACAGGAAGATTCTAGCAAAGATCCTATTTTCTAGATTAGTCTGTTTGTCCCCGACACTGTTGGCAGGCTCTCAGTTTGGTACAGTAAAAGGGCGGAACATCTCTGGAGCAGTCATCTCGATACGAGAGATGTTTGAGAGATGTAAAGCTCTGCGGTGTGGGAGATATGTTGTTAGTCTGGACCAGGCTAAAGCCTTTGACAGGGTTGATCATGACTATCTGTGGGCCACTTTGTCAAAGTACGGTATTCCGGGACAATTTGTGGATTGGCTGAAGACGTTGTACAGAGAGGCGGTGAGCTTTCCTCTGATTAATGGTTGGCAGGGTGACACTTTTGGAGTTGGGGCGGGGGTGAGACAGGGCTGCCCAATGAGTCCGCTCCTGTATGTTTTTGCCCTAGACCCGTTTCTGAGGTCACTGCAGGAGTGTGATTTTCAGGGGGTGCCGGTTCCCCACTGCCCGCCTCTGAATGTTGTTGCCTATGCGGACGATGTGACGCAGGTGATCTCCAATCCTCGTGAAGTGCAGATATTATCTGCATCCATCAGAAGCTACTCAGAGGCCTCCGGGTCTCTGGTCAACCTTGAAAAGAGTCAAGCTCTGTGGACATTAGATACTGAGCCCAGCTTTGATCTGCCGCAGTTTTCCAAAGCCTCCACCCATATTAAGATCCTAGGGGTTAAATTTGGGAGGGATGATAATGCCACGCTAAATTGGGAGGAGAAATTGGAAACCGGAAATGCAAAGGTTCAGCGATGGAAGAACTGGAGGCTGACCTATAGAGAAAGGGTCACAATGTTGAAGACTTACCTGGTCCCCGTTTTCTTGTATGTCTCTGTCATTTTCCCTTTACCAGAATCTTTCTCAGCGAGGCTCCTCAGCCTGTTCTTCCAGCTCTTGTGGGGGAATAGGATGAACCTGATAAAGAGGGGAATAACATACCTACGGCGGAGAGAGGGTGGGCTGGATATGTTGAATCCAAGGGTTTTCTTTGACTCCTTGTTTCTAAAGGTGAATTTTGGGAACATGGACTCAAACAGTAGCTCCCTGTGGGTAAATAGTATCAGGTACTGGATATTGCCTTTTGCAGAATCTTGGGTGCGAGGCGGCAGTCTCAAGAGGAGGAGATGGACAGGTGACCACCTCCCCCAGTATCTGGACTATGGTCTGAAGTGTGTTAGGATGTGGGGACTGGAGAGGTCTTACATTGAGAGCAGTACGAGAAGAGACCTGTATGCTCGTGTATGTAGGACTTTCTTCTACTCTCCACTGGCCCTGAGAGATTGTGTCACCACCACCCTGCAGGAAAGCCTTAGGTTCCTAAACAGGAAACGGCTTCCTCCTAAACTGTTTGATGTCACTTGGCTTTCACTGCATAGTCGGCTCTTTGTCAGAGGGAACCTGAAACATCTGTGTGTCTCTGATCGGAATTGTCCCCTTGGTTGTCAGCAGGAGGAAACTATGGAGCACTTTATATGTGATTGCTGGGAAGGAGAAAGATCTGGGAGGAAGTGTCAGATAATCTAAAAATCCCCAGACTGCGGACTCTAAAGTATCCTGACATAATCTATGGTGTCCCCTCCACTGTTAGTAACATCAACAGAGAGACAATGTACATTATAATCAGTGTCATCAAATACTATCACTGGCACATGAGAACCCGGGTGTCACTACACAATGAGCCGTTCGATCACAACGCTGCCGCCAATCAGGTTATGTCAGAACTCCGGTGGATAAAATCACTAGAAGTTGGAAGGAGTCTAAGAAACACAACATTATGGAGAAACGTAAAATTCAGTTAGAAAATATGATAATGGTTTTTTTTTTGTTTTTTTTTTCTCCCTCTAACTTTCTTTTTCCATCCCCAGGTGTGGACACTTTAATTTATTTATGAATATGATCTGATTATTAGTGCTGTGTATATATTACCTAAGTGGTTTGTGTTTTGTAATACTGGATGATTTTTGTTTTATTATAATTGTATTTATGTTTGGGTTTTATAATAAAAATTGCCCCTATGTACAAGAATATAACTACTATAATACTGCTCCTATGTACAAGAATATAACTACTATAATACTGCTCCTATGTACAAGAATATAACTACGATAATACCACCCCTATTAACAAGAATAAAACTACTATAATACCACTCCTATGTACAAGAATATAACTACTGTAATACTGCCCCCATGTACAAGAATATAACTACTATAATACTGCTCCTATGTACAAAAATATAACTACTATAATACTGCTCCTATGTACAATAATATAACTACTATAATACTGCTCCTATGTACAAGAATATAACTACTATATTACTGCCCCCTATGTAGAAGAATATAACTACTATAATACTGCTCCTATGTACAAGAATGTAACAACTATAATACTGCTACTATGTACAAGAATATAACTACTATAATACTGCCCCCTATGTACAAGAATATAACTACTATAATACAGCCCTCTATGAACAAGAATATAACTACTATAATACTGCCCCTATGACCAAGAATATAACTACTATAATACCGCCCCTATTAACAAGAATAAAACTACTATAATACCACTCCTATTTACAAGAAAATAACTACTATAATACTGCTCCTATATACAAGAATATAACTACTATAATACTGCTCCTATGTACAAGAATATAAGTACTATAATGCTGCTCCTATGTACAAGAATATAACTACTATAACACTGCTCCTAAGTACAAGAATATAACTACTATAATACTGCCCCTATGTACAAGAATATAACTACTATAATACTGCCTCTACAGTATGTACAAGAATATAACTACTATAATACTGCCCCTATGTACAAGAATGTAACTACTATAATATGCCCCCTATGTACAAGACTATAACTACTATAATACTGCCCTCTATGAACAAGAATATAACTACTATAATACTGCCCCCTATGTACAAGAATATAACTACTATAATACTGCTCCTATGAACAAGAATATAACTGCTATAATACTGCTCCTATGTACAAGAATATAACTACTATAATACCGCCCCTATTAACAAGAATAAAACTACTATAATACTGCTCCTATGTACAAGAGTATAACTACTATAATACTGCCCCTATGTACAAGAATGTAACTACTATAATACTGCCCTCTATGAACAAGAATATAACTACTATAATACTGCCCCCTACGTACAAGAATATAACTACTATAATACTGCTCCTATGAACAAGAATATAACTACTATAATACTGCCCCCTACGTACAAGAATATAACTACTATAATACTGCTCCTATGAACAAGAATATAACTGCTATAATACTGCTCCTATGTACAAGAATATAACTACTATAATACTGCCTCTATGTACAAGAATATAACTACTATAATGCTGCCTCCTGTACAAGAATATAACTACTATAATACTGCTCCTATGTACAAGAATATAACTACTATAATACAGCTCCTATGTACAAGAATATAACTACTATAATACTGCCCCTATGTACAAGAATATAACTACTATAATACCACCCCTATTAACAAGAATAAAACTACTATAATACCACTCCTGTGTACAAGAATATAACTACTGTAATACTGCCCCCATGTACAAGAATATAACTACTATAATACTGCTCCTATGTACAAAAATATAACTACTATAATACTGCTCCTATGTACAAGAATATAACTACTATAATACTGCTCCTATGTACAAAAATATAACTACTATAATACTGCTCCTATGTACAAGAATATAACTACTATAATACTGCCCCCATGTACAAGAATATAACTACTATAATACTGCTACTATGTACAAAAATATAACTACTATAATACTGCTCCTATGTACAATAATATAACTACTATAATACTGCTCCTATGTACAAGAATATAACTACTATATTACTGCCCCCTATGTAGAAGAATATAACTACTATAATACTGCTCCTATGTACAAGAATGTAACAACTATAATACTGCTACTATGTACAAGAATTTAACTACTATAATACTGCCCCCTATGTACAAGAATATAACTATTATAATACAGCCCTCTATGAACAAGAATATAACTACTATAATACTGCCCCTATGACCAAGAATATAACTACTATAATGCTGCCTCCTGTACAAGAATATAACTACTATAATACAGCTCCTATGTACAAGAATATAACTACTATAATACTGCTCCCTATGTACAAGAATATAACTACTATAAAACTGCTCCTATGTACAAGAATATAACTACTATAATACTGCTCCTATGTACAAGAATATAACTACTATAATACTGCTCCTATGTACAAGAATATAACTATTATAATACTGCCTCTATGTACAAGAATATAACAACTATAATACTGCTCCTATGTACAAGAATATAACTACTATAATACCGCCCCTATTAACAAGAATAAAACTACTATAATACCACTCCTATTTACAAGAATATAACTACTATAATACTGCTCCTATATACAAGAATATAACTACTATAACACTGCTCCTATGTACAAGAATATAACTACTATAATACTGCCCCTATGTACAAGAATATAACTACTATAATACTGCCTCTACAGTATGTACAAGAATATAACTACTATAATACTGCCCCTATGTACAAGAATGTAACTACTATAATACTGCCCCCTATGTACAAGACTATAACTACTATAATACTGCCCTCTATGAACAAGAATATAACTACTATAATACTGCCCCCTATGTACAAGAATATAACTACTATAATACTGCTCCTATGAACAAGAATATAACTGCTATAATACTGCTCCTATGTACAAGAATATAACTACTATAATACTGCTCCTATGTACAAGAATATAACTACTATAATACTGCTCCTATGTACAAGAATATAACTATTATAATACTGCCTCTATGTATAAGAATATAGCTACTGTAATACTGCTCCTATGTACAAGAATATAACTACTATAATACTGCCCCCTATGTACAAGAATATAACTACTATAAAACTGCTCCTATGTACAAGAATATAACTACTATAATACTGCTCCTATGTACAAGAATATAACTACTATAATACTGCTCCTATGTACAAGAATATAACTATTATAATACTGCCTCTATGTAAAAGAATATAACTACTATAATACTGCTCCTATGTACAAGAATATAACTACTATAATACCGCCCCTATTAACAAGAATAAAACTACTATAATACCACTCCAATTTACAAGAATATAACTACTATAATACTGCTCCTATATACAAGAATATAACTACTATAATACTGCTCCTATGTACAAGAATATAACTACTATAATACTGCCCCTATGTACAAGAATATAACTACTATAATACTGCCTCTACAGTATGTACAAGAATATAACTACTAAAATACTGCTCCTATGTACAAGAATATAACTACTATAACACTGCCCCTATGTACAAGAATATAACTACTATAATACTGCCCCCTATGTACAAGAATATAACTACTATAATACTGCCCCCTATGTACAAGACTATAACTACTATAATACTGCCCTCTATGAACAAGAATATAACTACTATAATACTGCCCCCTATCTACAAGAATATAACTACTATAATACTGCTCCTATGAACAAGAATATAACTGCTATAATACTGCTCCTATGTACAAGAATATAACTACTATAATACTGCCTCTATGTACAAGAATATAACTACTATAATACTGCCCCCTACGTACAAGAATATAACAACTATAATACTACTCCTATGTAGAAGAATATAACTACTATAATACTGCCCCCTATGTACAAGAATATAACTACTATAATACTGCCCCCTATGTACAAGAATATAACTACTATAATACTGCCCCTATGTACAAAAATATAACTAATATAATACTGCCCCTATGACCAAGAATATAACTACTATAATGCTGCCTCCTGTACAAGAATATAACTACTATAATACAGCTCCTATGTACAAGAATATAACTACTATAATACAGCTCCTATGTACAAGAATATAACTACTATAATACTGCCCCTATGTACAAGAATATAACTACTATAATACTGCTCCTATGTACAAGAATATATCTACTATAATACTGCTCCTTTGTACAAGAATATAACTACTATAATACTGCTCCTATGTACAAGAATATAACTACTATAATACCGCCCCTATTAACAAGAATAAAACTACTATAATACCACTCCTATTTACAAGAATATAACTACTATAATACTGCTCCTATATACAAGAATATAACTACTATAATACTGCTCCTATGTACAAGAATATAACTACTATAATGCTGCTCCTATGTACAAGAATATAACTACTATAACACTGCTCCTATGTACAAGAATATAACTACTATAATACTGCCCCTATGTACAAGAATATAACTACTATAATACTCCCTCTACAGTATGTACAAGAATATAACTACTATAATACTGCTCCTAATACTGCTCCTATGTACAAGAATATAACTACTATAACACTGCCCCTATGTACAAGAATATAACTACTATAATACTGTCTCTATGTACAAGAATATAACTACTATAATACTGATCCTATGTACAAGAATCTAACTACTATAATACTGCCCCCTATGTACAAGAATATAACTACCAAAATACTGCCCCCTATGTACAAGACTATAACTACTATAATACTGCCCTCTATAAACAAGAATATAACTACTATAATACTGCCCCCTATGTACAAGAATATAACTGCTATAATACTGCTCCTATGTACAAGAATATAACTACTATAATACTGCCCCTATGTACAAGAATGTAACTACTATAATACTGCCCCCTATGTACAAGACTATAACTACTATAATACTGCCCTCTATGAACAAGAATATAACTACTATAATACTGCCCCCTATGTACAAGAATATAACTACTATAATACTGCTCCTATGAACAAGAATATAACTGCTATAATACTGCTCCTATGTACAAGAATATAACTACTATAATACTGCCCCCTATGTACAAGATTATAACTACTATAATACTGCCCTCTATGAGCAAGAATATAACTACTATAATACTGCCCCCTATGTACAAGAATATAACTACTATAATACTGCTCCTATGAACAAGAATATAACTGCTATAATACTGCTCCTATGTACAAGAATATAACTACTATAATACTGCCTCTATGTACAAGAATATAACTACTATAATACTGTTCCCATGTACAAGAATATAACTACTATAATACTGCCCCTATGTACAAGAATATAACTACTATATTACTGTTCCCTATGAACAAGAATATAACTACTATATTACTGCTCCTATGTACAAGAATATAACTACTATATTACTGTTCCCTATGTACAAGAATATAACTACTATATTACTGTTCCCTATGTACAAGAATATAACTACTATATTACTGCTCCTATGTACAAGAATATAACTACTATAATACTGCTCCTATGTACAAGAATATAACTACTATAATACTGCCCCCTAAATACAAGAATATAACTTCAGGGGCCCCTTGGTGTGGCCTATGTTTTGGTACACCATTACGCCCTTCTATTAGCATAGTAAAGTAGGAGCGATCGCTGTTTAAAAGCAGTTTGTGTGTGCGCTCTAAGTTTCAGTGCCAGTGTGCTCCAAGTGCCAGTGCACTGACAATGTGGCTGTGAGTATACTCTGATGTCTTGCTCCTGCCTGGCTGTTGCAATAACTAGGGTGTCAGAAAACTCGCATAAACATACTGTGTGCGTGCCTGCCACTGCGTTCATCCACAGTCAGGGCGCAAGTGCAGACACATAAAGTGAGTTTGGACAGTGCTAGTGTGCAAATGCAGGCACTCAATTGTATTCTAAAACAGCGTTCGCTCTAGCAAAAGGAGCGCTATCAATCAACAAAAGGGACTGGCTTTCATATGCAAATCTTAGGGCTTAACGGTGCACCAAGGCCACTCCCAGGGGAGCACTGTAGCACCCTAATTTGCATATTAAATAAAAAGTAGCTATTTCACCAAATATGAAGCAAAACCGTATACAACTGGTATAATATTTAAACGGGCTACAGCCCCTATAAAGGTGTTTATGAAGTTTAATTGCCATTTTGGGGTGACAGACTCCCTTTAAGTTAACATAATACAGAATATGGATTATCCTGCTGAAATTTTGGAGAGCCGTGGCAATATTTTTAATAACCATTCTCCTCCAGCTGTGTGGCTGCCGGTATTGGGGGTCGGCCATGTGCTGAGTATTCAGGATGTCAGCACCACGCACTAATCATACAAAGTAAGACAAGTGCTCATAAATAGGTCACGGGGGGCTGCGGACCACTTTACAGTTCTGACAAGACCCTGACTATGATGTATGGAGGGAAAGTGAATCAATAAACACAAAGATAATCCCGATACTTCCACTTCTAACAATGAAGGATGAATGTGACAACCCTCAGGGGCCGGTAACGGACCGTCCATCATCACCGGGTGTGGAGCCCATTACACTGGAATGATGATGAAGAACATCATAACTCCCCATCTGACAGCTTCAGAGCGGCCGCTCAGCTTCGGGTGATGGCCCCCGGGCCTGTAGGGGACGTCTCCAGATGGATTTGGAATCTTTATATTACTGAGATGTAATGTTCGTCAAGTAAACGGTCCAAACACCCAAGATATTCACAGATATGAAGGTGTAGACAAGGTCACAAAGAGGGATAGTAAAAGGGGCTTCTGATTTTAGATCTAAAGAGCATCCATCCTGCCATAAATCTGGTGGGGGTCCGACTGATCCCAAAAACAGGGAGTGCATGGTCCCTCATTGCCGGCAGACAGGCTGTACCTCTGCCATCATAGTCAATAGAATACATAGCCAAGAGCGGTCAATCATCATGAAGTGGAATAACTGGGAGAGCCCAAATATCCTGAAGAAGATACAGTTGTGCTCAAAAGTTTACATACCCCGGCAGAATTTTTGCTTTCTTGGCCTTTTTCAGAGAATATGAATGGCTAGCGGAAAAGCCTGACGCTGCCCGGGCATAGTAACTAACTACGGTTAGTTATAACAAATTATTATGATTATATCTATATATATAAAGCTAAGTGTAGAGCCCCGCCCACTCCGCATAGCCACATTCACTATAATATCCCACATCATCCCGTCAGAGCCATCGGACTACTACCCCTAATATCCCACATCATCCTGTCAGCCAGAGCCACCGCACTACTACCACTAATATCCCACATCATCCCGTCAGCCAGAGCCACTGGACTACTACCACTAATATCCCACATCATCCCGTCAGCCAGAGCCACTGGACTACTACCCCTAATATCCCACATCATCCCGTCAGCCAGAGCTACCGGACTACTACCCCTAATATCCCACATCATCCCGTCAGCCAGAGCCACCGGACTACTACCCCTAATATCCCACATTATCCCGTCAGCCAGAGCCACCGGACTACTACCCCTAATATCCCACATCATCCCGTCAGCCAGAGCCACTGGACAACTACCCCTAATATCCCACATCATCCCGTCAGCCAGAGCTACCGGACTACTACCCCTAATATCCCACATCGTCCTGTCAGCCAGAGCCACCGGACTACTACCCCTAATATCCCACATCATCCCGTCAGCCAGAGCCACCGGACTACTACCCCTAACATCCCACATCATCCCGTCAGCCAGAGCCACCGGACTACTACCCCTAATATCCCACATCATCCCGTCAGCCAGAGCCACCGAACTACTACCCCTAATATCCCACATCATCCCATCAGCCAGAGCCACCGGACTACTACCACTAATATCCCACATCATCCCGTCACCCACAGCCACCGGACTACTACCCCTAATATCCCACATCATCCCATCAGCCAGAGCCACCGGACTACTACCCCTAATATCCCACATCATCCCGTCAGCCAGAGCCACCGGACTACTACTCCTAATATCCCACATCATCCCGTCAGCCAGAGCCACCGGACTACTACCACTAATATCCCACATCATCCAATCAGCCAGAGCCACCGGACTACTACCCCTAATATCCCACATCATCCCGTCAGCCAGAGCCACCGGACTACTACCACTAATATCCCACATCATCCAATCAGCCAGAGCCACCGGACTACTACCTCTAATATCCCACATCATCCCGTCAGCCAGAGCCACCGGACTACTACCTCTAATATCCCACATCATCCCGTCAGCCAGAGCCACCGGACTACTACCCCTAATATCCCACATCATCCCGTCAGCCAGAGCCACCGGACTACTACCCCTAATATCCCACATCATCCCGTCAGCCAGAGCCACCGGACTACTACCCCTAATATCCCACATCATCCCGTCACCCACAGCCACCGGACTACTACCCCTAATATCCCACATCATCCCATCAGCCAGAGCCACCGGACTACTACCCCTAATATCCCACATCATCCCGTCACCCACAGCCACCGGACTACTACCCCTAATATCCCACATCATCCCGTCAGCCAGAGCCACCGGACTACTACCACTAATATCCCACATCATCCCGTCACCCACAGCCACCGGACTACTACCCCTAATATCCCACATCATCCCATCAGCCAGAGCCACCGGATTACTACCCCTAATATCCCACATCATCCCGTCAGCCAGAGTCACCGGACTACTACCTCTAATATCCCACATCATCCCTTCAGGCAGAGCCACCGAACTACTACCCATAATATCCCACATCATCCCGTCAGCCAGAGCCACCGGACTACTACCTCTAATATCCCACATCATCCCGTCAGCCAGAGCCACCGGACTACTACCACTAATATCCCACATCATCCCGTCACCCACAGCCACCAGACTACTACCACTAATATCCCACATCATCCCATCAGCCAGAGCCACCGGACTACTACCCCTAATATCCCACATCATCCCGTCAGCCAGAGCCACCGGACTACTACCCCTAATATCCCACATCATCCCGTCAGCCAGAACTACCGGACTACTACCCCTAATATCCCACATCATCCCGTCAGCCAGAGTCACCGGACTACTACCTCTAATATCCCACATCATCCCTTCAGGCAGAGCCACTGAACTACTACCCATAATATCCCACATCATGCCGTCAGAGCCACCGGACTACTACCCCTAATATCCCACATCATCCCATCAGCCAGAGCCACCGGACTACTACCTCTAATATCCCACATCATCCCTTCAGGCAGAGCCACCGAACTACTACCCATAATATCCCACATCATCCCGTCAGCCAGAGCCACCGGACTACTACCTCTAATATCCCACATCATCCCGTCAGCCAGAGCCACCGGACTACTACCACTAATATCCCACATCATCCCGTCACCCACAGCCACCGGACTACTACCACTAATATCCCACATCATCCCATCAGCCAGAGCCACCGGACTACTACCCCTAATATCCCACATCATCCCGTCAGCCAGAACTACCGGACTACTACCCCTAATATCCCACATCATCCCGTCAGCCAGAGTCACCGGACTACTACCTCTAATATCCCACATCATCCCTTCAGGCAGAGCCACCGAACTACTACCTCTAATATCCCACATCATGCCGTCAGAGCCACCGGACTACTACCCCTAATATCCCACATCATCCCATCAGCCAGAGCCACCGGACTACTACCTCTAATATCCCACATCATCCCTTCAGGCAGAGCCACCGAACTACTACCCATAATATCCCACATCATCCCGTCAGCCAGAGCCACCGGACTACTACCTCTAATATCCCACATCATCCCGTCAGCCAGAGCCACCGGACTACTACCACTAATATCCCACATCATCCCGTCACCCACAGCCACCGGACTACTACCACTAATATCCCACATCATCCCATCAGCCAGAGCCACCGGACTACTACCCCTAATATCCCACATCATCCCGTCAGCCAGAACTACCGGACTACTACCCCTAATATCCCACATCATCCCGTCAGCCAGAGTCACCGGACTACTACCTCTAATATCCCACATCATCCCTTCAGGCAGAGCCACCGAACTACTACCTCTAATATCCCACATCATGCCGTCAGAGCCACCGGACTACTACCCCTAATATCCCACATCATCCCATCAGCCAGAGTCACCGGACTACTACCCATAATATCCCACATCATCCCGTCAGCCAGAGCCACCGAACTACTACCCATAATATCCCACATCATCCCGTCAGCCAGAGCCACTGGACTACTACCCCTAATATCCCACATCATCCCATCAGCCAGAGCCACCGGACTACTACCCCTAATATCCCACATCATCCCTTCAGCCAGAGCCACCGAACTACTACCCATAATATCCCACATCATCCCGTCAGTCAGAGCCACCGAACTACTACCCATAATATCTCACATCATCCCGTCAGCCAGAGCCACCGGACTACTACCCCTAATATCCCACATCATCCCGTCAGCCAGAGCCACCGGACTACTACCCCTAATATCCCACATCATCCCGTCAGCCAGAGCCACCGGACTACTACCCCTAATATCCCACATCATCCCGTCAGCCAGAGCCACCGGACTACTACCCCTAATATCCCACATCATCCCGTCAGCCAGAGCCACCGGACTACTACCCCTAATATCCCACATCATCCCGTCAGCCAGAGCCACCGGACTACTACCCCTAATATCCCACATCATCCCGTCAGCCAGAGCCACTGGACTACTACCCCTAATATCCCACATCATCCCGTCAGCCAGAGCCACCGGACTACTACCCCTAATATCCCACATCATCCCGTCAGCCAGAGCCACCGGACTACTACCCCTAATATCCCACATCATCCCGTCAGCCAGAGCCACCGGACTACTACCACTAATATCCTACATCATCCTGTCAGCCAGAGCCACCGGACTACTACCACTAATATCCCACATCATCCCGTCAGCCTGGGGTCAGAACCAGAGCGCTAAGTGGAACGGTCCTAACTTCCATACCGGGGATCCCTTTAAGAGAGGCCTGGCGTCAGAGCTAGAGCGCTGAGTGGATTTGCCGTGACTTCCATACCAATGATCCCTTTAAAAGAAGCCTGAGTTGAGAATCAGAGTGCTGAGGGATTTACCCTAACTTCCATACTGGAAATCCCTTTAAGGGAGGCCTGGGGTCAGTACCAAAGCGCAGAGTGGATTTGCCCTCACTTCCATACCGGGGATCCCTGTAAGAGAGGTCTGGGGTCAGAACCAGAGCGCTGAGTGGAACAGCTCTAACTTCCATACCAATGATCCCTTTAAGAGAGCCTGGAATCAGAGCCAGAGCGCTGAGTGGATTTGCCCTGACTTCCATACCAATGATCCCTTTAATAGAATCCTGGGGTGAGATTCAGAGCGCTGAGGGATTTACCCTAACTTCCATACAGGAGATCCCTTCAAGAGAGCCTGTGGTCACTACCATAGCATTTGAAGGCAATTGCCCTGACTTCCATATCGGGGATCCCTTTAAGAGAAGCCTGGGGTCAGAACCACAGTGCTTAGTGGAATTGCCCTAACTTCCACACCAATGATCCCTTTAAGAGACCCTGGGGACAGAACCACAGTGCTGAGTGGAACGGTCCTAACTTCCATACTGGGGATCCCTTTAAGAGAGCCCTGAGAGGTCAAAACCAAAGCGCTGGATCGATTTGCCCTGACTTCCATACCAATGATCCCTTTAATAGGAGCCTGGGATCAGAATCAGAGCGCTGAAGGGATTTGCCCTGACTTCCACACTGGAGATCCCTTTAGGTTGGAAGATGTGCGATGAGTATATGGGCAGGGAGGGGGGATTCATTTCTGTCATGTGCGCTTTGCTCCTTTCTGGGGAGCAGACAATGGCTGGGAGCTTATGTTCCCGGGGATGCTAGATTTCTCCCACCCTTTCACTGTCTGCTGAGGTGTTGTTGAGTGGGAAAACTGTTGCTCATAGCAACCAATCACAGCTCAGCTTCTTTTAAACAGCTCTGGTGAAATTTAAGATGCTTCGTGATTGGTTGGTGATACACACACACACATTCAACTTTATATATATAGAAAATACCAAAACTTTTTCTCCACTCATGGTTAGTGGTTGGGTGAAGCCATTTATTGTCAAACTACTGTGTTTTCTCTTTTTAATTCATAATGACAACCCAAAACATCCAAATGACCCTGATCAAAAGTTTACATACCCTGGTGATTTTGGCCTGATAACATACACAGAAGTTGACACAAATGGGTTTGACTGGGTTTACCTTTAGTAACATCCTCACCTGTAACCTGTGACAAATGCCAGGAAAATTGCTCGTGATGCAAAGAAAAACCCACAAATGACATCAGCTGAAATACTGGACTCTCTGAATACTAGCGGTGTGGCTGTTTCAAGATGCACAATAAGGAGGCAATGGGCTACATGGTCGAGTCACCAGAAGAAAGCCATTACTGCGCAAATGCCACAAAGTATCTCACCTACAATACGCAAAACAGCACAGAGGCAAGCCTCAAAACTTCTGGAACAAGGTAATTTGGAGTGATGAGACCAAAATTTAACTTTTTGGCCACAACCATAAACGTTACATTTGGAGAGAGGTCAACAAGGCCTATGATGAAAGGAACACCATTCCTACTGTAAATCACGGAGGTGGACTGCTGATGTTTTGGGGATGTGTGAGCTACAAAAGCACAGGAAACTTGGACAAAGTTGGAGGAAAGATGAATGCAGCATGTTATCAGCATATACTTGAGGTAAATTTGCAATCATCAGCCCGGAAGCTGCGCATGGGACGTATTTGGATGTTCCAACATGACAACGATCCAAAACACAATGCAAAGTCGACCTGTCATTGGCTACAGCAGAACAAAGTGAAGGTTCTGGAGTGGCTATCTCAGTCTCCTGACCTCAATGTCATTGAGCCACTCTGGGGAGATCTCAAGCGCGCAGTTCATGCTAGACAGCCCAGGAATTTATACAGGAAAGATATAGATCTTTGTACTGTGTTAGCCAGTAGATAGAAGAATGTTTAGAGCTGAGAGTCCTCAGTGGTTGATACCTTTTAATGGCTAACTGAAAAGATGGTAACAGTCTCGAAAGCTTGCAATGTGTTACCATCTTCTCAGGAATTTATAGGAACTGGAGGCTTTTTGCCAAGAAGAGTGGGCAGCTTTACCATCTGAGAAAATAAAGAACCTCATCAACAACTACCACAAAAGACTTCAAGCTGTCATTGTTCTTAGAGGGGGCAATACACGGTATTAACAAATGGGGTACGTGAACTTTTGATCAGGGTCATTTGGATGTGTTGGATTGTCATTAAGATTTAAAAAGAGAAAACACAGTAGTTTAACAATAAATGGCTTCACCCAACCACTAACCATGAGTGGAGAAAAAGTTTTGGTGTTATCATTCATATTCTCTGAAAAAGGCCAAGAAAGCAAAAATTCTGCCGGGGTCTGTACACTTGAGCACAACTGTAAGATCTTGAGACAAGCCCTTTAACTACCAGCAGAATAGTGAGAGTGCAGCTCTGCAGTATAACACAAAATGTAACTCAGGATCAGTAATGTAATATATGTACACAGTGACTGCACCAGCAGAATAGTGAGTGCAGCTCTGGGGTATAATACAGGATGTAACTCAGGATCAGTAATGTACTGTATGTACACAGTGACTGTACCAGCAGAATAGTGAGTGCAGCTCTGGAGTATAATACAGAATGTAACTCAGGATCAGTAATGTAATGTATGTACACAGTGAGTGCACCAGCAGAATAGTGAGTGCAGCTCCGGAGTATAATACAGAATGTAACTCAGTATCAGTAATGTAATGTATGTACACAGTGACTGCACCATCAGAATAGTGAGTGCAGCTCTGGAGTATAATACAGGATGTAACTCAGGATCAGTAATGTAATGCATGTACACAGTGAGTGCTCCAGCAGAATAGTGAGTGCAGCTCTGGAGTATAATACAGAATGTAACTCAGGATCAGTAATGCAATGTATGTACACAGTGACTGCACCAGCAGAATAGTGAGTGCAGCTCTGGAGTATAATACAGAATGTAACTCAGGATCAGTAATGTAATGTATGTACACAGTGACTGCACCAGAATAGTGAGTGCAGCTCTGGAGTATAATACAGAATGTAACTCAGGATCAGTAATGCAATGTATGTACACAGTGACTGCACCAGCAGAATAGTGAGTGCAGCTCTGGAGTATAATACAGAATGTAACTCAGGATCAGTAATGCAATGTATGTACACAGTGACTGCACCAGCAGAATAGTGAGTGCAGCTCTGGGGTATAATACAGAATGTAACTCAGGATCAGTAATGTAATGTATGTACACAGTGACTGCACCAGAATAGTGAGTGCAGCTCTGGAGTATAATACAGGATGTAGCTCAGGATCAGTAATGTAATGTATGTACACAGTGAGTGCACCAGCAGAATAGTGAGTTCAGCTCTGGGGTATTATACAGGATGTTACTTCTCATACAATCTTAAAGGGCCAGTCCCAACTGTGGGCAGTAGTAGCCAGTACAGAAAACATGAGTACATGTAGGATACTTTGACTTGTCAGGATTCAGGTTATAAAATATATTTGGTTGTCAACTACAAAATAAAGAAATGTAGTTACTGTGGTAACCACATACCTTCACTACAGGTTGATCTTGGGTAATGAATGCGGTGTGATATATAAGTCGTACATTATATAGTGTCCAGCTGAGAATATCTGGGAGAGCGCAGCCGGCACCAGGATGACTCCTCTGCTCGGGAAATGTGTGAGATAACAGATGGACGATGAAGCCTCCGACTCATCTGTCCGCGCTCACAATGTGGTGACGCAGCAAACTCCGCACCGCGCTTCACGTGTTTTCCATTCACTTCTCATATTTGGAAACAGGAAAAAATAACAGAAGAGATTTCATCCCGAGCTGGGAAATCCCAAATTATAAAGAGAGATTCTCCCTGAAGATCCTGCGCTCGGCTCGGCCGGGGATCCTGTTCACGCTCGTTACCTTCATGCAGAGCAGCGCCCACGCAGGAAAGAGTGTAACGAGAGAGAACGGGAAAAAAAGCAGATTATGTTGGTCAACTAATGAAGATGGGCAGTATTCGAGATCAGGTACATAGGCCTCAGAAAGCAAAAGGATTGACGTTCCAGCTCCATGGGCCTCAAAAGCTGTCAATCATTGCCAGCTAAGGGACTGGCAATCCTGATGGATCTGGTGGGCTATGGAGGAAATCAATCAGCAGGAGATTATCACTACAGGACTAGGTGTCTCATGCCTCCTAGTCAACTGCTCTTTGTAACCCCGCCCCACTCCTCTAATTGGCAGGTTTTGGTCAATGTACAGTGTGCACTGCTGCCAATCAGTGGTGTGGGCGGGGTTATACATAGCTCAGCATTCCGAGCTCTGCTAGATCTGCAGCAGAGAAAACTGGGATTCTATCACAGTAACAGAGCAAGCAAGTGAAACATCACTGGAATCAGTGTCTCTGCCCTTACATCAGGCATAACTCAGATTACATGGCAAAAACCTGCGGAAGAATAATTTTAAAATGGTTACTTACATTTTTATAGATGGATACTATGACATAATGCTTGTAAAAACAATCACTTTTGCAATTTACTGCTTACTAAAATGTGCACCCATTTGTATTTTCCGCTCAGAAATCCACTATCAAATATTCTGGATTATTGGTCAGCATAAAAACATATACATAGATCTCACTTCCCAACAATTAAAATAACACTTACTTGTTGGTCACGGCCTTCATGAATTCATTAATCAAATCGTCGTATTCTTTCCCACGGACCCGTTTGTGTTTCAGTCCAATATATAAGGGGTCATTCAGGAGGGTCTGGAAAAAGAAAAAAAAAAGAGTCATAAATGAAAAAGAAAATACTCCCCCATTGAGCCGATGGTCGTGTTTGTGGAAAGCTGAAGCAACACAGGAGCAGATAAAGGTGGTGGCATTTGTTCAGCGAATCAAAATTGGTGGCCAGTTCCCTTTAAAGAAGCACTCCTTCCATCAACATGTTTATTCTCTTAAAGGGGTTGTCCAGACAAAGCCGATAAGACTGCAAACTTATGAATCCACACTTCCCCAGCGCACACACTGCGGGGGGGGATTCGTGAGTTTCAGAACTGGGACAGCAGGGCATGTATGAGTTATAAAGGCACACAGGAGTTATTTCAGCTCACCTCACTGTTTCTTTGCTAAAGTCAAAATAAAAATCATTTTGAGCCTTTGAGCTGGATTTCCCCATGTTTTGGAACATGTATGAGTTATACATACTCCCGGCCAGTGGGTGATGCCTCGCTCCGTACACTTGTTTTCAGCCGATAGACAGGTGGACAGCAGTGTAAGCAGCCTCTTCTTAACTCAGCACCCCTGATATCTCCAGTAGTAGATCAGATAGGCAGGGTGGACAGCAGTGTAAGCAGCCTCTTCTTAATTCATCACCCCTGATATCTCCAGTAGTAGATCAGATAGGCAGGGTGGACAGCAGTGTAAGCAGCCTCTTCTTAACTCAGCACCCCTGATATCTCCAGTAGTAGATCAGATAGGCAGGGTGGACAGCAGTTTGAGCAGCCTCTTACCTCAGCACCCATGATATTATTATTAATTATTATTATTACTTATTTATATAGCACTATTGATTCCATGGTGCTGAACATGGGAAATATCTTCAGTACTGGATCAGATAGACAGTGTGGACAGCAGTGTGAGCAGCCTCTTCTCAATGCAGCACCCGTGATATATTCAGTATTAGATCAGATGAACAGGGTGGACAGCAGTATGAGCAGCATCTTCTTAACTCAGCACCCCTGCTATCTTCAGAAATAGATCAGATAGAGTGGACAGCAGCATGAGCAGCCTCTTCTTACCTCAGTGCTCCTGGTATCTCTAGTATTAGATCAGACAAGGTGGACAGCAGTGTGAGTAGCCTTTTCTTACATCAGCACGCCTGGTATATCCAGTATTAGATCAGATATACAGGGTGGCCAGCAGTGTGAGCAGCCTCTTGTTACATCGGCATCCCTGATATCTTCAGTATTTGATCAGATAAAAAGGGTGGACAGCAGTGTGAGCGGTATCTTTTCATCGCAGCACCCCTGGTATCTCCAATATTAGATCAGATAGACAGGGTGGACAGCAGTGTGAGCAGCCTCTTCTTACCTCAGCACCCCTGGTATCTCCAATAGTATTAGTGAAGCACATCTTTCTAGACCTGGAGAAGGGCGGAGCTTTCTACTGCACATGCTCACAAGCATCTGTCTTAACACTCTAGGACAGATTTCGCTCAGGGACACAAGGCGGCGGCCATTTTAGTTCTATAGTGATAACCTACCTATACAAATCAATTGTGATTAGCTTATTAAATGCATTAGGGAATTTATTTATACTGAAACTTCCTTTAGTTGTTACGTTTTTTCCATTCCCAAATAACCCCTTTAAAAAGAGGCCTTCTGAGTTCCTGAGAAATTTGTTCAAGAGAATAAAGGTCATAACCTCCCCCAAGGCATGTCTTAGAGCAGATGTCTATGATAAAGAAATACCCAGCTGCTTTCTTTTAGAAACAGCGCCACTCCTGACCACAGGTTGTGTCTGGTATTGCAGTCTAGTCACCTCAGTAGGGCTAAACTGCAATATCAGATACAACAATATAGTCGGGGCTGGCGCTGTTTTCATTTTTTCAAAGAAATCAGTCATGTATTTGCTATCCTGGACAACCCCTTTTATCCATGTGGCTGTATGAAAAAAACATTGGGGATTTGTTTTCTAAGCATCCAAATACCTCAAAACGCGGTGATTGTTTGCATAGCAACCCTAGCATGCGTATTGGGGGGCCTTTTAGGCCCCCATGCTTACTTTTTTGCTATTATCTGCAAAATTACTTAAGTTAGAATTTTGAAACTCCAGGTAATCCTCAAGTATGTCGTTGTTGGTAATATCCAGTTGTTCATATCATTTTTTTTCATAGGCATTTCGGTGTAACAATGCTTATTTTGGTGAAAACCATATCTGTACGGATTGGGGGCCTTTTAGGCCCCCCACGTATTTTTTTATCATGTTCTCAGTAGTGTTTGTGTCTCAAGTTTGGTATCTTACAAAGCAAAGAAGGAGAAATCAGTGATTTTACTCCGTACCATGCATCACAATTGCAGTATTGACAGCAATGACAGAAAACTAAAACCAGAAATCATCCTGCATTACAATAAAACAAAAGGAGGTGGAGACAAAATGGATGAGATGGTGGGAGAATATTCATGCAAGAGGCAAACAAAACGATGACCTGTAGTACTTTTTTCAAATTTGCTTGATGTAGCAGCCCTAAATTGATTCATCATTTATACAGAAACTCATCCAGAATTCCATGCACGGAGGAAGGACAGGAGACGCCTATTTTTGAAGGACCTTTGTCATGAACTTGTCATGCCTCACATGATACAGCGAAGCGACGTGAAAGGCTTGCTAAAGCAAACTAAAGAAGCAAAGAAACAGTGTGGCGGACAGTTTCAGATGATTCCAGGGCCAGGAGAAAGAAAAAGAAAGCGCCGTTTCATGTGTCCAAGAAACTTAGAAGGGAAAACTGAGAGATTTTGTTCAATTTGTAAGGAAAATGCCTGCAAAGAACGTTCTTCCGAAAAAATAACTTGTCAAAATTGTTGGGAAGACTTATATAATAGAAAAGAAACATAATAGAAATGTAGCTGCAGCAAGTTTGGTATAGATTTCTATGCGTTTTTTCATATGTTTGTGTGAAATTTTGAAAAAAAAAATTTTGGGGGTGTTTTCGGTGAAAAATTATAATTAAAATTTTGTTTACTAATCATTTTATTTAGCAGTTTTAAAATATACTTGTCAAAGTTATATAAATGTGTTTTTCCATATGATTTGCATGGGGGCCTAAAAGGCCCCCAATACGTTAATATGAAGATTTCTGATGTCATGCATACTAGGGTTAAACTTTCAGCATCGGGATCAGTCTGCAAGTCTGAATTCATCCCTCTCCTACTCGTATGACCATCAATTTATTTGTAGTTGACCCCCAAAGAGAACCAATGATCGCTTCCTTTTGCAGATTGCTGCTGGTCGGCAACATGGTTGATGGATCCTACATTGACTATGATCAGTGCCAGAGAGTCCATCACAAGGTGAGACCATGGCATTGTATGGTGATACTCTGGGCCCTCGTCTGACATTTCAGCAGATCTCATCATGTCCATTAAAGATAAAAAGAAACAGATCCAGGTCCTTCCATTGTCAGATCGTAACAATAAGCACCCAGGGAACATTGTGCCATCCATCATGTTAATAGCTGATGCTGTACAGGGGTAGGCTGCTTGCCCCATAAAATCAGAAGCGGAGCAGAGGAAAGTCACCTCTAAATATTGGTCCCGGCAATATTACTTGTTTCTATTTATAGGAAAAATGTATTGCATCAAATAAAGTCATCTTTTACAGTTCCCAGAGTTTCACAGTTCTGAAATGTGTATAGATAAATGAACAAAGTTGTAAAATGTCCCAAATTTTTCAACCGATATCGTATATTTACGTTGAAGGTCATGTTCCTTCCTTTGATGCGGGCTCACAAGCGGAGCCCGCATCCTTCCTTGCACTTAATGACTGATTTAATCTGTCATCAAGTGTCTCTAATAGCCACGGGTGGATTCGAGATCCACCCGCGGCTGTTAACCAGTTAATTGCAGCTGGCCGACTGGAAACGCCAAAATTATGCTTTTTTGGTTGCTGCAACATTGCAATAAAATGCAATAAAAACACTGTATTTACCCCAATATGGGATCAATAACGTAATCTCAGCGGTCAGATTCCAAAAAATGGAGACACTACGAGTCTTGGAAAATGGCGACAAACCCCAAAACTTTTTTTCATATGAATTTCAGAATTTTTTTTTTATCACCACTTAAGTAAAAGAGAACCTATACATGTTTGGTATCTGCAAACTCGCACTGACCTGAGGAATCATAATGAAAGGTCAGTTTTACCATATAGTGAACATGCTAAATAAAAAACTCAAAAAACAATTGTGGAATTGCACTTTTTTTTTGCAATTTCACCCCACTTGGAATTTTTCCCCCCATTTTTTTCCCCATTTTCCAGTACACTGTATGGTAAAATCAATAGTGTCATTCAAAACTACAACTCATCCCGCAAAAAAACAAGCCCTCATATGGCTATGTGGACAGAAAAATAAAAAAGTTATGACTCAAGGAAGATGAGGAGGAAAAAAACAAAAATGAAATAACTGAAAACTGCCCGGTGGTGAAGGGGTTAAAATCAACAGAGGGCAGCTGTGCCGTACCCGGCTATAGTCACTATGCAGTTGATGGAACTGTGAAATTCTTCAGATGAGCACCTACGGCCCTCGCCACCACCGGGAACAGCTGACCTGCGAGGGTGCCGGGTATCGCACCCCCAATCAGATATTATAGTTATAATAATTTTATTTCTATAGCGCCAACATATTCCGCAGCACTTTACATTAGAGGGCACTTGTACAGACTATAAACATTACAGCGTACCAATAATCACATAAACAACAGATACCAAGAGGAGTGAGGGCCCTGCTGCTCGCAAGCTTACAATCTATGAGGAAAAAAGGGGAGACACGGAAGGTGGATGGTAACAATTGCTTTTATTGTTTGGACCAGCCATAGTGTAAGAATCGGGTGTTCCTGTTGCTGCATGAACCAGTTATCGGCCTAAGTATGTAACAATACAGACACAGAGGGCTATTAAATGCATAAAGCGTGTGAGAACATAATACGAAGATCCAGGTTATGGTAAAAATGTTGAATGGGCAACACAGGGATAGTTGGGTTAATGCGTTGAGGCATTAAACCAGTCTGAACAAATGAGTTTTTAAGGCATGCTTAAACCTGTGGGGATTGGGGATTAATCATATTGACCTGGGTAGTGCATTCCAAAGAATTGGTGCAGCACGTGAAAAGTCTTGGAGACGGGAGTGGGAGGTTCTCATTATTGAGGGTGTTAACCTCAGGTCATTAGCAGAACAGAGGACACGGGTAGGGTGGTAGACTGAGACGAGGGAGACGTAGGGTGGTGCTGAGCCATGGAGGACTTTGTCAGTGAGAGTGATAATTTTATACTGAATTCTGGAGTGGATGGGTAACCAGTGTAAGGACTGGCACAAGGTAGAGGCATTGGTGTAATGGTTGGTAAGGAATATTATCCTTGCTGCAGCATTCAAGACGGATTAGAGAGGGAAGAGTTTGGTAAGAGGGAGACCGATTAGTAGAGAGTTACAATAGTCCAGACGAGAATGAATAAGAGAAACAGTAAAAGATTTGCAGAGTCAAAAGTAAGAAAAGGTCGAATTCTAGAAATGTTTTTGAGGTGCAGATAACAAGAGCGAGCCAGTGATCGGATGTGGGGGGGGGTGAATGAAAGCTTTGAATATTGATGACATATCCTAAGACTAGGCCATCTATTTAAAAGTCTCAGTCAACTCCTTTAAAAGGCTATAGATATCTTTACAGATTGTTTTTATACTTATATGCATTTATTTTTAAACATTTCTAAAATGTTGGCATTTGAGCTTCATTACAAATTTTCCTTTTCCTTAGCCTCTGCATTGCAGAATTAGATTTCCGAGAATCCATCAGTGAACTCGTACCGACGGGAATGTTTGTAACTCTTATTTCTGTCTTTTCTGAGCTCTTTTTGGTTGTATGAGGACCACAGACCACATCAAAGTTGAGCTGAAATTTGATGTGGTCATAAGTTGGCCCGAGAGATGAGCAAAAAGGAAAAAAAAAAAAAAAAAAACAGAGAAGAGAGTTGCAAACTCTTGGTGAAAAATGAGCTCCCTGTCGGATTTCCAGTTTAACTCTTGCGGCATCCGCAATAAGTAGGGAAGCTAAGATCCCGTAGAAGACAAATGGGTCAAAATCTTTAATGAAATCAAATTGCAAAAATTATATTTAGCACAAAAATAGATGAATTTGGGCCTCCGCGACCGGCAGCCACTGCTACTCTGCACTCTCTATGACAACCCTCCTACTGCTTCCATGCCTTAGTTTTCTACTCACTGCAATATAATTGAATCCCCGAAAAAAATAAGCAAAAAGAGAATTGAATCCCCCAATATAATAAAATCTCCCCAAAAAAACCCTAAAAAAACACAATAGACATAAAGAAACAAAAATATAAATATGCATCAAATATAAAAGTGTAAATATAAAACGTACACTATAATAAAACTACATGAATATATATGGCAAGAGCCGACATCTTACCTCATTGTCCGTGCCGACATCCAACAACACCGGCAGACACTGCTGGGGGTGCACTCCTCCACAGGCGGTATACAGGGCCAGCTTCCCCACAGGGATCCCCATACCATAACTCCCGAGGTCACCAAGGCCTAGAATGCGCTCCCCATCCGTCACCACAATTGCCTGCAAAAGACGTGACAGAGTATGTATGGTGCCATCAGAGTGCACATGGTAGACCATACAGTGCCTTGAAAAAGTATCCATACCCCATGAAGTTTTCCACATTTTTTCTTGTTACATGCACAAGATTAAATGTATTTTATTGGGATTTTATCTGATACCAACACAAAGTAGCAAGTATTTGTGAAGTGTAAAGGAAAGGTTACAGGGTTTTCCAAATATTTTAAAAAATATAAATCTGAAATTTGTGATGTGCATTTGTATTCAGCCCCTGAGTCAGTACTTTGTAGGTCCATCTTTCGCTGAAATAACTGCTGCAGTCTTTTGGGGTCTGTCTCTACCAGCTTTCCACATCTAATGGTGACATTTTTACCCCTTCTCCTTTGCACACTTACTCTCACTCTGTGAGATTGGATGGAGATGTCTGTGATCAGCAATTTTCACGTCTTGTCACAGATTCTCAATGGGATTTACGTCTGGAAAGTGACTGGGCCGTTCACAAACATGAATATGCTTTGCTCTAAACCATCTATTGTAGCTCTGGCAGGATGTTTAGGGTTGCAGTCCTACTGGAAGGTGAACCTACGCCCCTAGTCAAAAGTCGTTTGCAGCCTCTAACAAGTTTTCCTCCAGGATTGCCCTGCATTTACCTCCATCCATCTTCACATCAACTCTGACCAGCTTCCCTGCTCCTGCTGAAGAAAAGTCTCCCCACAGCATGATGATGCCACTACCATGTGTGACAGTGGGGATGGTGTTTTCAGGGTGATATGCAGTGTTAGTTTTCCACCACACATAGCATTTGGAATTTAGCCCAAAAAGTTCTCCATTGGTCTCATCTAACCAGAGCCCCTTCTTCCACATGTTTGCTGTGTTCCCTACATGGCTTTCTTCTAACGTGACTTGTTTTCAAAAATGGCTTTCTTTTTGCCAATGTTCCATAAAGGCCAGATTTGTTGAATATATACAACTAATAGTTGTCCTGTGGACAGATTCCACCTGAGCTGTGGATAACAGCAGCTCCTCCAGAGTATCCATGGGCCTCTTGGCTGCTTCATTAATTAGTGCTCTCCTTGCTTGGGATATCAGTTTTGATGGATGGCCATGTCTTGGTAGGTTTACAGTTGTGCCATCCTCCTTCCATTTTTGGATGATAGACTGAACAGAGCTCTGAGATGTTCAGAGCTTGAGCTATATTTTTTGTAGAACCTAACCCTGCCTTATTTTACTCCACAACTTTATCCCTAACCTGTCTGGTGGGTTCCTTTGTTTTCTTGATGCTGTTTGAGCCCTAGTGTTCTCACAAAAACCTCTGAGACCTTCACTGCTGTAGTTATACCGAGAAGGAAATTACACCCAGGTGGACTCAAAGTACTAATTATGTGACTTTTGGAGACAATTTGGTCACTATGCATTTTTTGGGAGGATATCAGACAACATGGGGCTGAATACAAATGAACGTCACAATTTTCAGATTTATATTTTTAAAATATTTAGAAAACCATATATCATTTCGTTCATAATTCACAAATACTTGTTACTTTGTGTATATCGCATAAATTCCCAATGAAATACATTTAAGATCGTGGGTGGGTCGTGAAAAAAAAATTGAAACGTTCATGGGTTCTGACTAATTTTTCAAGGCAATGTATATGGTGCTACTATGGCAGACAATTTTATTTTATTAGTATATTATGAGGATATGTATCTCTCTCATGTTCAAAAATCTAAGGGTTAACGTCTGTTCTGAGGCATCAGTCCCTTTATGAATAATATTAAAAACATTAAAAGAGAAAGCAGAAAAAAAAGTTTCTTTTTTTCAGAAAGTTTCATATAGGAGGTGGAACTGCAGCCGGAAGTAGACTAGTCTATGATTATTCGGGCTTTACATCCTGACGTGACGAGCTCACCCCACTCATTACAATGGTGAAGTGTGCGGATTACAAGAATTATGACCAAAGAACTTTCTAACTCCTGAATAATCCATGCAGAAAAGCCGCCATTAGAGAAGATTTTTCCTTTCAAGGTGAATGGTTGTTTTTCCCAATCATTTTCTAAGCTTTTTAACTTAGCATTTTCGAAAATATGTCACTCATCCGTAACTAGAAAGTACATATCCAGAGGCACGAGGGTGTGACGACCAGAAAATTCATTTCAGATTCTTTTTTTTTTTTTTATCCGGAATTAACTTTTTTCTGTGCTCAATATTGCTAGTTTGATAAAAAAAAAACCGCACTTTTTTCTGATCTGTGAAAGGAGCGGTGGAAAGGATGAAACGAGTGCTCTTGGCTATTACTAAAGTCCAGCCAGATTCTGTACAGACAAACTAAAGAAAATGAACTTAACCAACACTAAATTACTATAATACTGTCGTCCAGGTACAAGAATAAAACTACTATTATACTGCCCTTATGTATAAAAAAAAAAATTTTAGGGAATCTGGAAAATCTCTTTCTTGGGTGGCCCCAGGATGGAACCATGGGTTAGTTAGTTAGTCTACTGCCATCTGAATGCTGACACTTATAAAACACCTTAAGACAAAAAATTATATTTCACATGCTAGCACCAGGTCTCCTCCGTTAGTGAGAAAGTAGTAGGAGACGCCAAAAGATCTAAAGAATAACCAGCCAGAGAGAAAAAACCCAACAATCTAAATGCACATCTGACCAGGAAACCCAGGGTAAGTGCTGTATCCCCCAATGAAGACCAGAGAAAGAAAAAGACTTTAAAGTGAGCCCCAAAAATCTTCATTTGTTGGTCGCTTTATTGGTGGACACAGGAACCATGGGAAATCCTAAAGCTGTGAAAACTAATACCAGTATTGCAGAAGGAAGAACAACTTTCATCCCTAGACCTAAAAGGTAAGAGAGCTCCAAAAACATGTGGACAGAAGACTAAGTAGCGGCCTTATGGAAGAGACGAACAGACACCTGGAGGCGCAAGACCTAGGAGGCTTAAACCCCACGGAGGGAGAGACCCTGGCAGGGCTGTCCTGTTTTATCGTTTAATCAGACCTTTCCCATTCTCAGATCGAAACGAGTGAACAATGGCAGCTCTAGAAGTGGTCTGTCCTCTGCCAGACATACCGGGATGACCCACGAGACAGCCGAATGGAGCTACCTAGGTCAAGATGGGCATGAAAAAAATTAAAAAGGAGGATATTGACATAGGTAATGGTAAAAAGTCTAAAGTCATTGCTCCCTAATGCTAGTCAAAAAAAACCTAATCCAAAAAGCCAAGAACCTTCAGAACTGCGGACCTACCAGTAAAGTACCGTAAATGACCAAAAAATTGGGCAAAAGATGAAAAAGTTAAGAAATGTCTCTCTGGATGCTATAGGTGTTGTCTGTGGGCATCTGCCATGAAGAACAGGAAGCTCTGGACTTAAACTAAAGAATCCTGAGCTTAAGTTCTCAACATCTTTAGTTCAAGCTGTGGAAGGTGAATCTTACCCTGATAAGAAAAGACAAAGAGTCTTCTGGAATGTGGAAAAGCCCAAACTCATCACCTACTAGTGAAAGCTTTGGTTCAACAGGTATCTGGTAATGCTTATGACAGTGGTTGTCAGTGAATGAGCACCCGGCTCTAATGAAGTGTCCGCCGTTTGTTGGAGTATAACTACCATAATACTGCCCCTATGTACAAGAATATAACTACTATACTACTGCCCCCTATGTACAAGAATATAACTACTATAATACTGCCGCTATGTACAAGAATATAACTACTATAATACTGCGCCTATGTACAAGAATATAACTACTATAATACTGCTCCTATGTACAAGAATATAACTACTATAATACTGCTCCTATGTACAAGAATATAACTACTATAATACTGCGCCTATGTACAAGAATATAACTACTATAATACTGCCCCCTATGTACAAGAATATAACTACTATAATACTGCCTCTATGTACAAGAATATAACTACTATAATACTGCTCCTACGTACAAGAATATAACTACTATAATACTGCCCCTATGTACAAGAATATAACTACTATAATACTGCCCCATGTACAAGAACATAACTACTATAATACCTCTCCTATATACAAGAATATAACTACTATAATACTGCGCCTATGTACAAGAATATAACTACTATAATACTGCCCCCTATGTACAAGAATATAACTACTATAATACTGCCTCTATGTACAAGAATATAACTACTATAATACTGCTCCTACGTACAAGAATATAACTACTATAATACTGCCCCATGTACAAGAACATAACTACTATAATACCTCTCCTATATACAAGAATATAACTACTATAATACTGCTCCTACGTACAAGAATATAACTACTATAATACTGCCCTCTATGTACAAGAATATAACTACTATAATACTGCTCCTATGTACAAGAATATAACTACTATAATACTGCCCCCTATGTACAAGAATATAACTACTATAATACTGCCCCTATGTAGTAGAATATGATAAAACTATTCAATACTGCACAATGTACTCTACCTTTATATCTTCTTCAGGCCAGGAATTCAGCATGTTAGCAATATGCCCTTTGTCGTGGATGGTTATAAACAGACCACTGTAAGAGAAGAAAATACAACATGCTTTTTATCCCTGTCAATGAACATGATAAGCCTTTGCTGTAAAAATATATAAAACGCCCTTAAAATACAAGAAATAATTCATCATCGTAATTTTGTGACTGTGCACATCAGATGGGTACTCGGAGAAAAAAAGCAAACGGCACTATTAAGCAACATAACAGCAATATTTACACACACGGCCATTTTTATTAAGGATTTCAATGATAATCTTTTTATCTCCAAAAACGCTTCATAAGGCAATAATCTCTTTTAGTGGTTAAAAATTATTATGAGGTGTTCCCTTTAAATTGTGTCTCTCATCTACCACATTCTCCGTTGTTACACTGCACAGAACTAAGGCTGGTTTCACATTTGCGTTTTTTAGCGCTGGAAAAAAACGCTAACCTGCGCATGCGTTTTTTCCCCTATCTTTAACATGGGTGCGCATACTTGCGCGCTTGTAAGCGCATGTATGCGATTTTCATGCGCTGCGTTTTTTTGGGGTGTGCGATTGGATTTTCCAGACGCATCATGTTGCATTTTTTGGCCCTGCAAAAAAGCGCATGTGCACATATGCGCACGTTTTGCGCTAAAAAGGGCCATTATAGCCTATGGATGCGCATATGTGCGCACTGGCATGCTCATGTAAGCGTTTTTTTGCATATGCGTTTTTTTTTTTTAACCATGGAATTTAGGGGTTTGAGTTAGAGTTAGGGTTAGTTAAGGGGGTTTAGGGTTAGGGTTAGGGTCAGGGTCAGGGTTAGGGTTGGGTTTTGGGTCAGGGTTAGGGTTTAGTATGGTTTGGTTAAGGGTTAGGGTCAGGGTTAGGGTCAGGATTAGGGTTAAGTATGGTTTTGTTAAGGGTTAGGGTCAGGGTTAGGGTTAGGGTTAGGGTCAGGGTCAGGGTTAGGGTTAGGGTCAGGGTTAGGGTTAGGGTCAGGGTTAGGGTTAAGTATGGTTTTGTTAAGGATTAGGGTCAGGGTTAGGGTCAGGATTAGGGTTAAGTATGGTTTTGTTAAGGGTTAGGGTCAGGGTTAGGGTTAGGGTTAGGGTCAGGGTTAGGGTTAGGGTCAGGGTTAGGGTTAGGGTCAGGGTTAGGGTTTAGTATGGTTTGGTTAAGGGTTAGGGTCAGGGTTAGGGTCAGGATTAGGGTTAAGTATGGTTTTGTTAAGGGTTAGGGTCAGGGTTAGGGTTAGGGTTAGGGTTAGGGTTAGGGTTAGGGTTAGGGTCAGGGTCAGGGTTAGGGTTAAGTATGGTTTTGTTAAGGGTTAGGGTCAGGGTTAGGGTTAGGGTTAGGGTTAGGGTTAGGGTCAGGGTTAGGGTTAGGGTTAGGGTTAGGGTCAGGGTTAGGGTTAGGGTTAGTTAGGGTTTAGGGTTTGGGTTAGGGTTAAGTATGATTTGGTTAAGGGTTAGGGTCAGGGTTAGGGTTAGGGTTAGGGTCAGGGTTAGGGTTAGGGTTAGGGTCAGGGTTAGGGTTAGTAAAGTCATGGTTTGGGTAGTGTGAGGGGCCACCTAAAAATGTTGGAAAAAAACGCAAACGCGGTAAAAACGCGCTAAAAACGCATACAAACGCATAAAAACGCTGCGTTTTTTTCATGCATGCTCATAAAAATGCTTGAAAAAAACGCAGCAGTTGTATGCTTATGTATGCGTTTTTTCAATGCGTTTTTTTGCGGGAAAAACGCGCTGCAAAAAAAAGCAAGTGTGAAACTAGCCTAAGGGCGGTATTATAAAGGATTATGGACTCATAACATTTTTTTTTGTTATTATTTGTAATCCGGGTTTTATGCAACAAGTTACAAATTTTAAGAAAATACTGAATAAAAACCGCCACTGCTGCAAACTACCGCCGATCATCATTGTAATGCACATTTTCCGGCTGATACAGTAACAGTTTGCTTGTTTCCTAGCTGACAATGGAGGCCTCGGACACACCAGACACTGTCCTTTTATAGGTTTTAGTACGTTTTTGGCATCGGTGAAGATACTTTATAGGCCCTTCATCAAAAGAAAGCCGTTTATACAAAGGTGTCCAAAGAAGGGAGAGGGAAGACAGCGATAGTCTGGAGAGGAGGAGGATGTTGCCCTCTGAGCAGACACTGCTGATCTGGGTGTGGATGACGGGAAAAAAAATGATGTAATGGGAAGAGATCGGATATTTCATAAAGAATCAAACAGAGATGTGAAATTCCCACAATTCATATCACAGCTGAAAGAGACGGAGGCAATTATTACATCCCGCAATTAAAGGAATACAAGGAGGTCACAAAGTTCTGCCGGTTTCTTCTCCCTAAGTAAATAACTCTGGAGATAAACCAGTCTCCGGCTGTGTTGTCATAAAGTATTATGGACTGGAAAAATATATTTGTCCTAGATGTCAAACATGTAAAAATAATCAGGGAAATTAAAGAAAAAAAAGCCCTTAAAGGGCTCATCCAGTTTAGGGGTTTCGATAGCCAAAACCATCATAGGCAGCAGAGTAACATATATTTTTTTCAAATATTCTTCCATCTATCCATGTATATCACTCCAATATCTTACTATAACAGATGGGTCACGCTGCAGCTCTGCAGGTAAATGCAAATTCCACTAGATGGCAGCAGAGTGGAGTGAAGGCTGGAATACGGCACAGAGCAGACTAGCAACACTGCAGCGAGGCTACCACCAGGTGGCAGCAGAATAGTCAAACAAGCCAAGTCGATGCCAGAGAGTAGCGCAGTACCAAGGGAAAAACCAAACACAGAGTCAGAGAAACGCCAAAAAGGGTAGTACTGGTCAGAAGCAGAAATACCAGAAGCAAAAGACAGGAGCAGGTCAGAGGCAAAGCAGAGTCGGGTCCCGGGAAATCCAAACACACAAGGACACACAGAGACGGGACAGAAAACACAGACACAAGCAAAGTCAGCTAAGCGCAGCAGGACAAACCAGGGATTTTCCAGAGCCAGCTACACAAGCCCTAGGCAGGAAATATAACTGACACTGCCTGCAGGAAGCAGCGCAAGAAATAGCTGATCTGACACCAGGACGAGGCAGAGAAAAGTTAGCCCCTGAATGACCAGACCGGGAGAGACAGGAAAAACCCGGTCTGGATCATAACAAGATGTATCCGTTTTACTCAGATCTACCCATTTAGCATTAATCTGTCTGCCTGTGCATCCATCCATCTACATATTTACAGTCTATTTAATAACTCTACTCTTTCCAGCAATTGTTTTTTTTCCAATATCTAATACATATCTTTCCAACCAATATACACTCACTGGCCACTTTATTAGGTACACCTGTCCAACTGTGTGTTAAGACTTAATTTCTAATCAGCCAATCACATGGCGGCAACTCAGTGCATTTAGGCATGTAGACATGGTCAAGACAATCTCCTGCAGTTCAAACCGAGCATCAGTATGGGGAAGAAAGGTGATTTGAGTGCCTTTGAACGTGGCATGATTGTTGGTGCCAGAAGGGCTGGTCTGAGAATTTCAGAAACTGCTGATCTACTGGGATTTTCACGCACAACCATCTCTAGGGTTTACAGAGAATGGTCCGAAAAAGAAAAAAAATCCAGTGAGCGGCAGTTCTGTGGCCGGAAATGCCATGTTGATGCCAGAGGTCAGAGGAGAATGGGCAGACTGGTTCGAGCTGATAGAAAGGCAACAGTGACTCAAATTGCCACCCGTTACAACCAAGGTAGGCAGAAGAGCATCTCTGAACGCACAGTGCGTCGAACTTTGAGGCAGATGGGCTACAGCAGCAGAAGACCACACTGGGTACCACTCCTCTCAGCTAAGAACAGGAAACTGAGGCTACAATTTGCACAAGCTCATCGAAATTGGACAGTAGAAGATTGGAAAAACGTTGCCTGGTCTGAAGAGTCTCGATTTCTGCTGCGACATTCGGATGGTAGGGTCAGAATTTGGCGTAAACAACATGAAAGCATGGATCCATCCTGCCTTGTATCAACGGTTCAGGCTGGTGGTGGTGGTGTCATGGTGTGGGGAATTTTTTCTGGGCACTCTTTGGGCCCCTTGGTACCAATTGAGCATCGTTGCAACGCCACAGCCTACCTGAGTATTGTTGCTGACCATGTCCATCCCTTTATGACCACAATGTACCCAACATCTGATGGCTACTTTCAGCAGGATAATGCGCCATGTCATAAAACTCGAATCATCTCAGATTGGTTTCTTGAACATGACAATGAGTTTACTGTACTCAAATGGCCTCCTCAGTCACCAGATCTCAATCCAATAGAGCATCTTTGGGATGTGGTGGAACGGGAGATTCGAATCAGGGATGTGCAGCCGACAAATCTGCGCCAACTGTGTGATGCCATCATGTCAATATGGTCCAAAATCTCTGAGGAATGCTTCCAGCACCTTGTTGAATCTCTGCCACGAAGAATTGAGGCAGTTCTGAAGGCAAAAGGGGGTCCAACCCCTTACTAGCATGGTGTACCTAATAAAGTGGCCAGTGAGTGTATATTTATACATCTAACTACCGTACTATCGTTCATCTCATATGCATTTTTCCATCTTAAATTTCTATCTTTGTCCAGTTATTGCAGAAATAACGCAATGATACAGTATAGAAATACCAGTGTCATCTTAGCATCTTTTGTTTCTATCCTTAAAGTCTTGATTTTTGATTTGTAAAGTATCGGTTCTCTGGTAGACACTGCTACAGCATTCATCTGTGTCCTCAGGGTTTTCCGTCCGCATTATCCACTAATTGTAAGGGATCGACTCTCTGGTAGACGCTGGATTACACACAAGGATCCAGTTTGTTCGTTCAAAACAAATATGGGGTTTATTAAATGTCCAGAAACCATCCAGATTAACAAAACAAAACAGCCTCTTCTGGGTATAAAAGGTATAACAGAACCAAAACGAAAAAGAAACAGTCTATACATAGCACGGACTCATCAGTTTAAATGTCAGGTCTTCACTCAGCCTCTAGCAGAGACTGAGCCACACAAGCAAACTCTTTTCTCCTTGCACAGACTGTGTCCTAATGATACAGTTGGACTTCCTTATATATGCCGTATTAGTCCCCGGGGTGGGGATATGTGAGCAGCCAGTCCCACCCATCTCTCTGCTTGTAAACCTGGCCCTTGACATGCTCTATTAACTCTCTCAGCACTATACGTGCTGGTGCCTGCTTTTCCGGGCTTACATCACTGAGGCTACCAACCTCGTTGATACATATCTCCCCTCGAAGACCTGTCTGGTGGCCATCTAACAAACTGTACTACAAAAGAAGTCTGCTATGTAATAGACACCCACTTGTGAATAAAACAAGAAGGTCCTCTTACTGTGAAATTCACCTGTAAGATGATGGATAGGGTACGTTACATCCCTGGTGTCTAGAACAGTGTAGGGGTTTAGAGTTACATCCCTTGTGGTGTAAAGCAATATACATCATCTTGCTGAAAACCATTCAGACACAATATTCAGAGGTTTGAGCATGGGTGGGGTCCACAGTTACAACCTTCATTGGCCAAAGTGGGTCCCTTTGTGATCTAGGAAAGTGAATGAGATAATGACAACTTATATGATACTTTGCAATTAAGAAAACAGTCTGAAGGTCCCCCTCCCCTCTATGTAGAACTCTTACTCTTCCTTGGATTCATTTTCACCTGGATGTCTGCAACTCTCTACTGATCGATCTTCCTCTTACTAAACCTTCTCCTTTGTAATCAATCCATACTGATTGTGGCAGCCAGAATCATATTTCTGCCCAACCACTACACCGATGCCTCCACCCTGTACCGGTCATTGCATTGATGTCGCATCTGCTAAAGAGTCCAATGTAGGGAAGGTGACCTGACGGACGGACTTGTTAGTAGGAAGAAAGGACGCGTTGCACACTTTTGACGGATGTCAGTTATGACAGAAGGGAGACAGCTAGAAAAGTGTAGATGGAATGCAGTACCTTGGGTTGACCACAAGATGGCAGGGGAGAGTGTAAGTTCAGGACTTGACAGCAGCTTAGGGCTTTAGAAACCGTTGGTCATGGGGGGCGGAGTTACAGGGAACCGGGAAAGTTATAAATTTGACAGGAGGGTTCCAGAAAGTTCCAGTCCCCGGGAGGAGCTCAAGAGGAGAGGAGCCTGTGGCAAAGTGGGTGTTGTGAGGAAAGCTCAACCAGGGGACTGAGGAGAGAGAAAGTCAGGGGGGTGGTCCTGACACGAAGTACCGCAGTACAAACGAGGCCCCGGAGGAAAACATACCAAAATGACGACGACCTCTGATCAGTAAAATTGCTGTTGGTGTACAGGCCTAAGGCGGCCACAGTAACCGAGCTGGCGGGTACGTCACTGAGTAAAAAAGAAGGACAGTGTGTGTATCCACGTCTCAAGTGAAAAGTACGGTGTGTGTACCAGGGCCTGGAAACGGAGAGCCGGGGAAGAATTGCGGTGTATTGCTGGGGCCGTCAGGCAGATGGTTAGAAATAAACTTGGACCTGTTGCACCCGAAACCTGCCTCCATTTTGTGTCTGTGACGTCTTTGCGTGGTAAGAGAGGGACCACCCCCCAGTCCGGCCCTCGACTCTACACCAATATAACCTTACCTTACACACAAAACTCTCCACAATTCTGCACCACCTGTTCATTCATTTCTCTTTACCACCCTACCCATCCTCTCACTTACGCTAATGACCTAAGACTAATATACTCTATAATCTGAACCTCCCACTCTGGTCTACAAGATTTCTCTAGTGCTGCACCAGTTTTTTTGAATGCACTGCCCCAGACAACCTGGTTAATTCCCAGTATCCACAGTTTTAAGCATAACATAAAAACACATTTCTTTAGACTGGCATATCACATCACCTCTCTAATCTACCTAACTATTCCCTGTTCTCCCATCCATGCACTGAATTGCACTTTGTATCTGTATTTGTACACACACTGGCTGGTCACTGTTTTTTTTGACTGCCCCTATTTATTATATTGAAGACTGGACCTTACACTACAAGCACTATACATTTTTACCTTTTCTGCCTGCCCCATTTCCTCATAGATTACAAGATTGAGAGTAGCAGGGACCTCCCTCCTTTAGGTATGTGTTGAACTATGCGTAACTTTGTGATGTCTCATCTTGTTTATACAAGTTTCCTATGAATTGTTAAGTGCTATAGAAATCTTTCAGTGCTATAGAACTAAAAATTATTGTAAATGTTCAGAAAACTCCATAGTCACTGAAAAATGAATCTTACTTATAATAAAGAGAAGAGGGGAGAGGAGGGAGATGAGGCTGCAGTTTTCTCTATTCTCTGTTGACAGGGGCGTGACCGCGACGTCACACTGACTGACAGCTGGTTCCCTGCTGCCAAACTGCGGGGACCAGCTGTGAATCAGAATCGCTTCTTCTAAACATAGCTCCCTCCTGCTGGCGCTTAATAAATGACACTGTTACAAATGACAAGGGATTTTTAGACGTTAACGGCTGTTAGAAGCAGATGATGGCTGAATAACTCAGTCATCATCTGCCAGCAAAGACTGGGGCTCGGCTTGCGAGTCCCCATCAAAGCCAGGCACCCGGCATATGATGTAATTGCATGTCATATGTCAAGAATGGGTTAACGGGAACCCGTCAGACAGTTTATTTTGACCAAAATACAGGCAGCTTGAAACACAGAATGGATGCACAATTAAAGGTAGGTACATCGCGATCTGAAACGCCGGATAGAAATGAGACTAGTTCGGCGCTGCCGATGACCTGCGTCTCCCAGTGCTGCTGCAGGTGATTGACAGGTCTCTCCCTATGTACATGTAAGGCCGGGATCAGATTTGCGAGAAACTCGCACGAGTCTTGCATCTCAATACCCGGCACTCGGGAAATACATGCAGCCGGACACTCCGGTCTCGCGTGTCGGCGGCAGTGTCGGGTATTGAGATGCGAGACTCGTGCGAGTTTCTCGCAAGTCTGACCCCAGCCTAAGGGAGAGACTCAATCACCTGCAGCAGTGCTGGGAAGAGGCGACTGGGGGTGATGTTGGACACATGATGCAACTTCCTTAGGTGTTCCAGGAAAAAACACCGAAAGAGGTGACATGTTGAAGTGCAAAACCGCAGCAGTTTTCCATATCAGTCAGGAACAAAAAAACTGTGTGTGTGCGCATGAGATTTCTTAAATCTCATTGCCTTTGCTAGGACTGTAAACCGCAGCTTAAATTTTGCATTAAAAAAGCTGCAAAAAAACGCAATGTGTGAACATAGCCTAGGTCTTTCAGAAAAGCAGATCAATTACTGATCAGCTGTGATCTCTGGAGGAGCTTGGCAACAAGTGTTTAATTTCCCTACACTGCCTCCATAGGAGAAATGAAGTATTACACAATACTAAAAAAAATACAAACAACAATGTGTGAAATATAGAGCCCTTTAGTCATGAAGAGGCTCATAGCGGCTTCTCTTCTCTCTGACTACATGATGGTTGCCCTGAATAAACTAACCTAGAAACTGGTTACCGTAAATTCGGGACAGATTGGCCCATTTACCGCCGGCTAATGCATTCTGATTTATAATAACCTCGTAGAAGCTTTCCATAGAAATTTTACACTATAGTCAAAGGGAACAAGTCTCTGCCTTCAACAACCAAGAAAAAAAGTCAAACTTATGGGAGAACAATCATTCAAAGTTCCATAAATAATAGAGTCGCCCAGGAAAAAAAAAGATAATAACGGCCCCTGGAAAGAATCCTGCAGGATTTGTGTCATTGAACTCCTCGCAGACATAAAGATCAGATAGGTTATAAAGAGAGTAGGGCTTTGACGAGCCCGCCGTTCAGCTAAACACCACAATATGGAAGGTCAGAGGCAGTTCTCATACTTTTCTGGTTAGAAAATGTATAGTTGAAAGTCTCCTTCATCCATTATGATCACAGAGATCCTTTGCTTGTCGTTCTGTACTCTCCCTTCTCTGATCTACTGCTAGAATAATAATTAAAGGGATTATTCTCACTCTAAACATTTCCCATGGAGGGGGTCAACCTGCGGATAAGAACTGCCATGTAACTTACTGACTTGTCTAAAGAAACAATTGATGTTATTTTAAACAGATATTAAATTTTAATGAAATAGGTTTTTAACTTTGTGTAAACGTCCTCCCTTAAACGCTATTTTTTTTTTCTAAAAAGGTCTAAAATTGTGTCCCGCATTTAGTGCTTCCACCACTAGGTGGAGTCAAGAGCTTATAATAAAACAGTATGCAGTAAGCTCTTCAGCTCCCTCTAGTGACTGCATAAAACAGAATTTATTAAGAGATTGTGTAAATGGTATAAAGCTACAAAAAAAGAACCTTGTGTTGCACATCACAACCGTATCATCAAAGCAGTAAGGTAAAGACGGAGTGGAGGCAAGCATAGGTTCTTATGTTATTTTATAATGTTTCTTTCAATTATGCAATAGTAAATCTTACTCTTTCAGTAACTGAATTACCACAAAATAAGCCGAAGCAAAATTAGCAATTTTCAGGATTTAATTTCCTTTGGATCATATAGTACTCACAAATTCTGCAGCTCTGTACAAAGGGTGCCATCATTTACATTAGTGTTGGCGTAACATGAGGCTTACAATGAAATCGTAGACTTTTTCAAGGTCCCTGCTCAATTATTGGAGCATGTTTCAATTAGGTAACCGCATGTTCGAATGAAGCAGAACTGATTCTGTTCTAACCTCTTTTGATAAGCCAATATGAAGGGAACGCTCCCCTAACCTCTGGTGATCAGCCCACATGGAAGGACAGATTCTCTAACCTCTAGCAATCAGCCGATATGGAGAAACTGCTCCTTTAACCTCTGCTGATCCTCTAACCTCTGGCGATGGAGAGAATGTTCCTCTAACTTCTGCCAATCAGATAATATGGAGAAATGGCTCTTCTAACCACTGGTGATCAGCTGACACAGAGTCGCTCCTCAAACCTCTGGCAATTAGCCAATATAGAGAAACGGCTCCTCCAACCTCTCGTGATCAGCCGGCATGGAGGATCGGCTCCTGTAGCATCTGATAATCAGTCAATATGGATGGATGTCTTCTCTAACCTCTGGTGATCAGCTCATATGAAAGGAAAGCTTCCTTAACCTCTAGCGATCAGACGATATGGATAAACTGCTCCTCTAACATCTGCTGATCAGTAGATATGGATGGACGGGTCCTGTAACCTCTGGCGATCAACCAATATGGAGAAACGGTTTCTCTAACCTCCAGTGATCAGATGATATGGAAGCATGGCTCCTCTAAACTTTGATTATTCCATACGAGGGATGGCTCCTCTAACCTCTGATGATCAGCCAATAAGTAGGGATGGCTCATCTAATCTTGGATGATCAGCCAATATGGCAGGATGGCTGCTCTAACCTATGGCAATCAAACCCAAATGGAGGGACAGTTCCTCAAATCTCTGGTGATCACTCCATATGGAGGGATGGCTCCTCTAACCTATGGCGAACAAGCCCATATGGAGGCAAAGCTTCTCAAACCTCTGGTGATCAGCAGATATTAAGGGCCGGCTCCTCTAACATCTGTCGATCAGTCCATATGGAGGGACAGCTCAGCTAACCTCTGGGAATCAGTCCATCTGGAAGGATGGCTCCTCTAACCTATGGTGACCATTCCATATGGAGGGACGGCTCCTCTAACATCTGTCGATCAGTCCATATGGAGGGACGGGTCCTCTAACATCTGTCGATCAGATTGTATGTGAAATGTTGTATTACATTGCAACCATTCAAAACCAACGTCTTTGTTAGCAACCTTCTGTTCTGGCTCATAGATGGGGCTCTCTATGAAGTCCACGTAACCTACTAGGACATATGGCAAGGAGGTGTCCATATGTGGCCTCCACTTTAACACCTTTCCACAAATTTACGAACCATTATGCCCTAACTGAGAAGTTATTACTACACTAAGATGCATCATTACATCCAGTGGATTGTACAGGTACAAAGATGTGTCTGAGCAATCAGCATCAGTCTTTCGGAACAGGCTTACCTCCTAACCCTCAATGGCACTCACGACAACTAAGCAGCCTGACAAAGGTAGGGGGACTCCTCTTATATCCCATCCACCCTCCATAATCCATCCCTAGTAAGGTTCCGGGATTGGCCCGAGGGGAGTATGACTGCAGGATCTGACTACACAGAGTTGCTTTGTAGTCTGTTACTAAGGAAACGCATTGGTCTGAATTAAATCTGTATGTAGAGAACGGTTGCAGATTCTTATGACCACTTATTCTTAAGAAAAAGCAAAAAAAGGGCATGCCCTTTAATTCTATTCTATAGTATAACCTCCCTAGGTGGTCTGTTTTTGGTGGCGACAGCAGTACAGTGCCACTCTGTGTCTTCTGCCTGTCTACTTTACAGAAATCTGTTTCTGGCTGACAATAATTGGCGCTGAAAAGACGTAATACTGATAAAGAAAATCTTTGGAAAAAAAATATAGGGTTTTTTTTTTGCATTAAGAGAGATTTCTTTAACAGATGATATTGCTGTGGGCGATGCGGTGCAGAGACAATACATATGTGTCATCTCAGGACCGCGAAGGATAAGAAATGCAGAGCCGATAGCGATTTATTAATCGGTGAAATCATATGGACACATGAAGTCATATGTAATCCCCCACGGAATGGCGGGACGCGCCAACATAACATAGAGCAGACAGATGGGTTGTGAAGGAGATAACACAATATTTCTATAGGATTATCCATCTTATAAAACCATAAAGAAATGACGAGACCCCGCGACTTCTGCGACCTACGGACCATCAGTAACTGGGGCTCTCCATGGTCGAGGGTCCGTTCTCGTTTTCAGGGTTTCCTAACAATACTCTGATGTCTGCACGACTCCTGTCACCACTGAAATATCTAAACTCTCCCCATAGTGGCAATTTTTCATTTTTGCCCTTAATGGTTTTTTTTTTACAATTTTCTGTCCACATAGCCGTATGATGACTCGTTTTATGCAGGACGAGCTGTAGCTTTGACACCATTCATTTTTTCAAATAAAATGCTGAAAAATAGAAAAAAAAAATCCAAGTTGGGATAAATGGTTTAAAAACAAAAAAAAAAACCAACCAAGCAAAAAAAAACAAAAACAATTTTGCCATTATTTAAAACATATTCATTGTGCTGTAAAAATGACCTGGCACATAATCCTCCGGGTCAGTACGTACGACTGCGGTGATGCCATACACACACACACATACATATACTGTACATATATTATTGCTGAAAATTGTTTCGCCATTTTCTGAGACCCGTACATTTTTTACATTTTGCCGCCAATGGAGCTAGGTGAGAGCCTGTGTTTTCCGCGTGGAGCTGTACTTTATGTTGATGCCATTATAGGTTACACATGATGTATAGATCACATTTTATTTCATATCTTATTTTACAGAAATGCATTACGTAAAAAAATGGCGATTCTGGAGTTTCGCCTTTTTTGTTTTTTTTTCTTTACAAAATTTACTATCAAGGTTACGTAATTATAAAGATTTAATTTAAAAAAAAAAAGTCTTTATTTTTGAAGTGGAAACAAGAGGCGATTTAGACCATTAGAAATTGTAGTGTTATTTTTGAAAACTAATAGGCTGCGTGCACACGTTGCGGAATCTGCTGCGGATTTGTCTGTGCCTATGCCTAAATCCACAGGTCAAAAGACCTGCGGTTTACCTGCGGATTAGCCTGCGGTTTGACACCTCCCCATGGAGCAGGTGCCAAACCGCTACGGAATCCACACAAAGAAGTGACATGCTGCGGATTTAAAACCGCGGAAAAATCCGCAGCATGTGCACAGCAGTTTTCATTTTTCATAGACTTAAATGGTAGTGTACACCGCAGCAGTTTTGCTGCGGATCCGCAGGGCCAAAACCGCTGCAGATCTGCAGTAGAATCCGCAAAGTGTGCACACACACCCATAGTTTGTATTCATTTTTACTATATTTTAGTCCTTTTTTTGGAACCTGTGACTCTACTATGTCATGAAATGCTACAACACTGAAGTATATAGCCTGGGCTTCATCGGAGCACCAAGATAGCAGCGATGGGGGTTGGTAACTTCAGCAGGCTCCTGGCTGCAATGGCAAACCATTAATTTGCCGCAATAGTTGACGAACATCGGAACGATGTGTGAGGCAAAAGTGTGAAATTTAAATTCCAGAAATTGACAGTGATTTAAGCTAGCTCGGGTCGCTGCTGGCTGTGCAACCCTGTCGGCACCGCCATGTGTGGAACGTTTCCTGCTCTGGAGCCCGTTCCATACTCCCAGAGTGTGAAGTACATGAGTCACGAAGTGACTGGCCCTGCGTGACACGACCCAGCAAGCGGTCGGTCACTAAACAACAAACAAACAAGGGAACACCGGGGACACAATTACAACGGTGGGCTCTGCAATAGGGAACGGGAAAAGGGACACCTCCTGCACTCTGCTGCGCCTGAGTCCCAGACTATCCTGACATCCCTATACAGGGTCTTTCAACATGTCGCCGAGCAGGGTACCTTGTCCCTCACTTACCCTGCACCTATTCCTCACTAGGGAATTGGTAAGTGCGGACACTGGTCCCACCGCTGCACTAATATAACACCAAGGAAAGATAACAGACAAGGTAAGACAAACAACACTTAACTTTCTCTGCTGCAATGCACCGAGCAGCAGAGTAAGGCACCAGATCAGCATTCAGCAAAAGCACCACTGCTCACAGCCAGCTCCTGTCTTTACCACGGTTGGTATTCAACAGGAAGTGTATCACCAACCCCAGGTGATTCCTCAGGTGACCTTTTATAGGAAGGTGGGAGTGGTCACCATCAGCAGACTCAGACTAACCAAACATGTAGTAACACCAGCGGCCACCGGGGGCAAAAACTAATATTAACCCCCCAAATGGCCTGAAAGGAAAAATGTTTATATAAGAGAATCCAGAATCTGACAGGTCCAAAAATGGATCGTGACAACATGTTCATCACATGTTGGATAGGGGTCATCTTCACTGCAATGCCACCACTCGGGAAATTACACAGCTCGGTTACAGGCCACTGAAATTAACTGAATGTCGGAATTAATCTAGAAGGGTTCCCAAGCAGAAGACCATCCATCCATATAACCTAGAAGCACAGTCACTAAGGGTTTCTCTTTATGAGAAAACTGGACAAAAACTAAAGCCAAAAACAGGATTTCCATAATAAGACAGGAAATCTCTGGTTTAGTTACCAGCTATGACCTAATACACGATGGCTCATGTCCTGCCCTCCAAAGAAGCCAAGCGACCACCACTGAACTTCTGTAAGCCTCTTATGGACCATCAGTCCAAAAAAGATCTGGTTTTTGATTTTTAAAAACTTTATTAAAATACTATGAAAAAATGTGCACTGTTCCTACTCTCAGGTGGTGGAAGCCTCTTTAAAAGTAATGGGGTGTTCATAACCTGAGAAGTGCGCTGGACGGAGGCTGAATGGAGAGCAATCACAATCCAAACTGGGATTTGATTCTTAATGGCACACAAAGATTCATTATTAGAGGAAATATGGAAAGTGTTAGGGTGCAATGATGTCTGCCAAGTAGAACAGGGTGTCATTAATCACTAACTGTGTGAAGAACATGGGCGAATCGGTAACAGACGCTCACTGCTCGGATATATAAGCCTTCCCTCCGTCTAATGTCTGTACACAGTTCAGCGTTTACCATCTATGCCAGCTAAAAACATAGCAAGGTTTAGATTAGATTTTTGCCTTGTACCAATCTGCCCTTTATGATGCATTAGTAACATTTTTGATGGTATCGTGCATCGATCCTATTCATACAAGTGCCCGATACCTGCCACTCACGTACACAAGCCGACAGATATCTGTAGACATGAAGTCACCAGCCTCAGTCATCTCTCTAGACGAAAGTGAGTTTGGCCAGAGGACCCATTTAAGGGCTTTATACAATTTAGACAAAAGATTTGAGAAGTGGCAGAAATGAAAAAGTTTGGCCAGCCCTTGTCACAGTGGAAGTTGTCTACTTGGATTTTCTCCCGAGACAAAATACGGTGGGTCATTGGTGGACTTGACCTATTCATGTCTTTTTTTTTGGTCTGAATTTCTGCTATGTACAAGTTTCATTAGAATTAATACCGGCACAGACAACATATCATCACCTGGGACATCATAAATTTGATGGTGCTCAACCACAAAAAAGAAACAGTTCCAATTTCATAGCTTTTCCTCAGAAGACAAACGTGGTGGCAAAAATACTAATCCTTATTCCAAATAATTCACACATAGAGTGGAGTAGATGAATACAAATGGATAACAGCAGCTTTGCTGTTCCAGGCAAGAAGCTCCTGACAGGTGCGAAACAGCTGTTGACCACTTGTATTTATCTACTCTACTCTGTTTTTAAATTACATGGAATATAAGATTATTATTTTCCTCACAGCCATATCTTCTTTGTATGCTGAAGAGAACCAATGTACAAGTTTGACAACTCTTCTAGAGACATCTAGGAGGCTTCAAGAAAAAAAAAAAAAAAAGGCGACCTCCTGGGCTCTAGCTCAGCAAAAGCTTCCCAAAAGAGTACTTTCAGGAGAATTTTTTTCACTAAAACATCTCCTGCACAACCATTCCAAAAAGTTGGCAAATACGCCCATGTGATAGTGTCATGACGTTGCCCAGTTGGCGGTGTCATTCCACCAAAAATGTGCTTGGATCTGGATTTTTACTAGTCTAGTTGACAGTGCCAAGCTGCAAATATTAATATTACAGTCGTAATGGTACTAAATTTTATTATCAGGCAAAATTTAACATTTTATTTTGGTTCCGAATATGGATCCTTCCTTTTAATGCCCCCAGGGGCAAAATGTCTTTCAGTTTTGATTGCTTGTTCCACCCAGCACAGTGGGAAATAAGACATTATGATAATCGCTTGACCTTATCTGAGCTCACTAGACTGTGCCAAACACAAGATCAAGAGAAATGACTCCTTAGGAAGTCCAGGCCCATTCCCATTCCCATATCCTTCCGATGAGGACATAACATAGCACGCCTTTAAGTTCACGGCTCTTATAGAGGACTTGGCACGGACCTCGATGATCGAATACAGATAACAGACGCTATGGACAAGAGGTTGAGGGCTTCACCTGAACTTCAACAGCAAGTTCAACCAAATAAAAGCATAAGTTCTTTGTAAAGTGGAAGTCCAGGAGGAAGAGTGTAATAAAGTGAAGGAAGCCCTTTTGGGTGGGATTCTGGGTTTCCATGGAGTCCGTAAAAACATTACACTTTTCTTACACTCTTGACATTACAACGAAATATACCATGAAACATACAATGAAAGTCTCACCAGGGAATTTCCTGAAAGGCAAATTCTTCTGAGATTTTTAAGAGACATTTGTAGATTGTGGAATTTTGCTGATCATATAGTTAATTAGACAACATATTGTCCGGAATTATTATGTATGTGGACCGTGAGCAAAAATGAAGCCACAGAAAAATATACTCAAAGTAACAGGATCAATTTTGGGATGTTGACAAAGACGGTGATAACGAACATTGGTATTGTCAATGTGTAAGAAGGTTCAGTGGTGATACAAATTATGCGAGCACCTAAAGTCCCCATTTATAAGTGAATAAGTTCGTTAGACCCAGTATGGCTTTTATTTGCTGTTAAATAGCTCTGTCAGTGGTCTATGGCAGATCACTATAGGGCTTTCACCGGCGGCCTTTGCTCAAGCTACTGCATCTTGCCTTCTCCATTTCAATGTATAAGGATCTGGACTTACAAAGGGCCCCTTGGGTTGGGTCCACAGAGTGGCTGCTGGCCAGTAGAGTGACCTGGCACAGAAGGGAGGTATAAGCACAGTCAAAACTAAGGACGTCAGAATCATCAGGTACAGGTTACTCCGAGGTCAGTAACTAAATCACACACAGGATCAGGGCAGCAGAGGTCTAAGGACAGAACAAGGGTCAGGTAAAGCCTATAACTGGAAACTGGAGACGGAGAGTCCTGCTCAAGGCTCACAGAAGAGAGTTATTGAGAGGACCATGAACTAACCTGCAATCTCCTTTCCAGGACGGCACATTAAATCCTAGAATATCAAGCAGACCACTCTTTTTGGTTTTGCCATATATACCATTTAGAGCTCTGTTATTTGCACTCATTATGGTTTTGCTATATACTTCCTGTATGGCTCCATTTATTGCACTCTCTATTACTTTGCTTTTTACAACCTGTATATCTGTTATTTGCACCATGTATGGTTTTGCTATATCCTGCCTGCATGGCTCCATTATTTGCACCATCTATGGTTTTGCTATATCCTCCCTGTATGGCTTCATCTATGGTTTTGCTATATCCTCCCTGCATGGCTCCATTATTTGCACCATCTATGGTTTTGCTATATCCTCCCTGTATGGCTTCATCTATGGTTTTGCTATATACTCCCTGTATGGCTCCATAACTTGCACCATCTGTGGTTTTGCTATATACTCCCTGTATGGCTCCATTATTTGCACCATCTGTGATTTTGCTATATCCTCCCAGTATGGCTACATTATTTGCACCATCTGTGGTTTTGCTATATACTCCCTGTATGGCTTCATCTATGGTTTTGCTATATCCTCCCTGTATGGCTTCATCTATGGTTTTGCTATATACTCCCTGTATGGCTCCATAACTTGCACCATCTGTGGTTTTGCTATATACTCCCTGTATGGCTCCATTATTTGCACCATCTGTGATTTTGCTATATACTCCCTGTATGGCTCCATTATTTGCACCATCTGTGATTTTGCTATATCCTCCCTGTATGGCTCCATTATTTGCACCATCTGTGATTTTGCTATATCCTCCCTGTATGGCTCCATTATTTGCACCATCTGTGGTTTTGCTATATACTCCCTGTATGGCTTCATCTATGGTTTTGCTATATCCTCCCTGTATGGCTTCATCTATGGTTTTGCTATATACTCCCTGTATGGCTCCATAACTTGCACCATCTGTGGTTTTGCTATATACTCCCTGTATGGCTCCATTATTTGCACCATCTGTGATTTTTCTATATACTCCCTGTATGGCTCCATTATTTGCACCATCTATGGTTTTGCTATATCCTCCCTGTATGGCTCCATTATTTGCACCATCTGTGGTTTTGCTATATACTCCCTGTATGGCTTCATCTGTGGTTTTGCTATATCCTCCCTGTATGGCTTCATCTGTGGTTTTGCTATATACTCCCTGTATGGCTCCATTATTTGCACCATCTGTGGTTTTGCTATATTCTCCCTATATGGCTTCATCTATGGTTTTGCTATATCCTCCCTGTATGGCTTCATCTATGGTTTTGCTATATACTCCCTGTATGGCTTCATCTGTGGTTTTGCTATATACTCCCTGTATGGCTCCATTATTTGCACCATCTGTGGTTTTGCTATATACTCCCTGTATGGTTCCATTATTTGCACCATCTGTGATTTTGCTATATACTCCCTGTATGGATCCGTTACTTGCACCATCTATGGTTTTGCTATATACTCCCTGTATGGATCAGTTACTTGCACCATCTATGGTTTTGCTATATACTCCCTGTATGGCTCCATTATTTGCACCATCTATGATTTTGCTATATACTCCCTGTATGGATCCGTTACTTGCACCATCTATGATTTTGCTATATCCTCCCTGTATGGCTTCATCTATGGTTTTGCTATATACTCCCTGTATGGCTTCATCTGTGGTTTTGCTATATACTCCCTGTATGGCTTCATCTGTGGTTTTGCTATATACTCCCTGTATGGCTCCATTATTTGCACCATCTGTGGTTTTGCTATATCCTCCCTGTATGGCTCCATCTGTGATTTTGCTATATACTCCCTGTATGGATCCGTTACTTGCACCATCTATGGTTTTGCTATATACTCCCTGTATGGCTCCATTATTTGCACCATCTATGATTTTGCTATATCCTCCCTGTATGGCTTCATCTATGGTTTTGCTATATCCTCCCTGTATGGCTTCATCTATGGTTTTGCTATATACTCCCTGTATGGCTTCATCTGTGGTTTTGCTATATCCTCCCTGTATGGCTCCATTATTTGCACCATCTATGATTTTGCTATATACTCCCTGTATGGCTTCATCTATGGTTTTGCTATATCCTCCCTGTATGGCTTCATCTATGGTTTTGCTATATACTCCCTGTATGGCTTCATCTGTGGTTTTGCTATATACTCCCTGTATGGCTCCATTATTTGCACCATCTGTGGTTTTGCTATATACTCCCTGTATGGCTCCATTATTTGCACCATCTATGATTTTGCTATATACTCCCTGTATGGATCCGTTACTTGCACCATCTATGATTTTGCTATATCCTCCCTGTATGGCTTCATCTGTGGTTTTGCTATATACTCCCTGTATGGCTTCATCTGTGGTTTTGCTATAAACTCCCTGTATGGCTCCATTATTTGCACCATCTGTGGTTTTGCTATATACTCCCTGTATGGCTTCTTCTGTGGTTTTGCTATATCCTCCCTGTATGGCTCCATCTGTGATTTTGCTATATACTCCCTGTATGGCTCCATTATTTGCACCATCTGTGGTTTTGCTATATACTCCCTGTATGGCTTCTTCTGTGGTTTTGCTATATCCTCCCTGTATGGCTCCATCTGTGATTTTGCTATATACTCCCTGTATGGCTCCATTATTTGCACCATCTATGGTTTTGCTATATACTCCCTGTATGGCTCCATTATTTGCACCATCTATGATTTTGCTATATCCTCCCTGTATGGCTTCATCTATGGTTTTGCTATATCCTCCCTGTATGGCTCCATCTGTGATTTTGCTATATACTCCCTGTATGGATCCGTTACTTGCACCATCTATGGTTTTGCTATATACTCCCTGTATGGCTCCATTATTTGCACCATCTATGATTTTGCTATATCCTCCCTGTATGGCTTCATCTATGGTTTTGCTATATCCTCCCTGTATGGCTCCATCTGTGATTTTGCTATATACTCCCTGTATGGCTTCATCTATGGTTTTGCTATATCCTCCCTGTATGGCTTCATCTATGGTTTTGCTATATACTCCCTGTATGGCTTCATCTGTGGTTTTGCTATATACTCCCTGTATGGCTCCATTATTTGCACCATCTGTGGTTTTGCTATATACTCCCTGTATGGCTTCTTCTGTGGTTTTGCTATATCCTCCCTGTATGGCTCCATCTGTGATTTTGCTATATACTCCCTGTATGGCTCCATTATTTGCACCATCTGTGGTTTTGCTATATACTCCCTGTATGGCTTCTTCTGTGGTTTTGCTATATCCTCCCTGTATGGCTCCATCTGTGATTTTGCTATATACTCCCTGTATGGCTCCATTATTTGCACCATCTGTGGTTTTGCTATATACTCCCTGTATGGCTCCATTATTTGCACCATCTATGGTTTTGCTATATACTCCCTGTATGGCTTCATCTGTGGTTTTGCTATATCCTCCCTGTATGGCTTCATCTGTGGTTTTGCTATATACTCCCTGTATGGCTTCTTCTGTGGTTTTGCTATATCCTCCCTGTATGGCTCCATCTGTGATTTTGCTATATACTCCCTGTATGGCTCCATTATTTGCACCATCTGTGGTTTTGCTATATACTCCCTGTATGGCTTCATCTGTGGTTTTGCTATATACTCCCTGTATGGCTCCATTATTTGCACCATCTGTGGTTTTGCTATATACTCCCTGTATGGCTTCATCTGTGGTTTTGCTATATCCTCCTTGTATGGCTTCATCTGTGGTTTTGCTATATACTCCCTGTATGGCTCCATTATTTGCACCATCTGTGGTTTTGCTATATACTCCCTGTATGGCTTCTTCTGTGGTTTTGCTATATCCTCCCTGTATGGCTCCATCTGTGATTTTGCTATATACTCCCTGTATGGCTCCATTATTTGCACCATCTGTGGTTTTGCTATATACTCCCTGTATGGCTTCATCTGTGGTTTTGCTATATACTCCCTGTATGGCTTCATCTGTGGTTTTGCTATATACTCCCTGTATGGCTCCATTATTTGCACCATCTGTGGTTTTGCTATATACTCCCTGTATGGCTTCATCTGTGGTTTTGCTATATACTCCCTGTATGGCTTCATCTGTGGTTTTGCTATATCCTCCCTGTATGGCTCCATTATTTGCACCATCTGTGGTTTTGCTATATACTCCCTGTATGGCTCCATTATTTGCACCATCTGTGGTTTTGCTATATACTCCCTGTATGGCTTCATCTGTGGTTTTGCTATATCCTCCCTGTATGGCTTCATCTGTGGTTTTGCTATATACTCCCTGTATGGCTCCATTATTTGCACCATCTGTGGTTTTGCTATATACTCCCTGTATGGCTTCATCTGTGGTTTTGCTATATCCTCCTTGTATGGCTTCATCTGTGGTTTTGCTATATACTCCCTGTATGGCTCCATTATTTGCACCATCTGTGGTTTTGCTATATAATCCCTGTATGGCTCCATCTATGGTTCTGCTATATCCTCCCTGTATGGCTCCATCTGTGATTTTGCTATATACTCCCTGTATGGCTCCATTATTTGCACCATCTGTGATTTTGCTATATCCTCCCTGTATGGCTTCATCTATGGTTTTGCTACATACTCCCTGTATGGCTCCATTATTTGCACCATCTGTGATTTTGCTATATCCTCCCTGTATGGCTTCATCTATGGTTTTGCTATATACTCCCTGTATGGCTTCTTCTGTGATTTTGCTATATACTCCCTGTATGGCTCCATTATTTGCACCATCTGTGGTTTTGCTATATACTCCCTGTATGGCTTCATCTGTGGTTTTGCTATATCCTCCTTGTATGGCTTCATCTGTGGTTTTGCTATATACTCCCTGTATGGCTCCATTATTTGCACCATCTGTGGTTTTGCTATATAATCCCTGTATGGCTCCATCTATGGTTCTGCTATATCCTCCCTGTATGGCTCCATCTGTGATTTTGCTATATACTCCCTGTATGGCTCCATTATTTGCACCATCTGTGATTTTGCTATATCCTCCCTGTATGGCTTCATCTATGGTTTTGCTATATACTCCCTGTATGGCTCCATTATTTGCACCATCTGTGATTTTGCTATATCCTCCCTGTATGGCTTCATCTATGGTTTTGCTATATACTCCCTGTATGGCTTCTTCTGTGATTTTGCTATATACTCCCTGTATGGCTCCATTATTTGCACCATCTGTGGTTTTGCTATATACTCCCTGTATGGCTCCATTATTTGCACCATCTATGGTTTTGCTATATACTCCCTGTATGGCTTCATCTGTGGTTTTGCTATATCCTCCCTGTATGGCTTCATCTGTGGTTTTGCTATATACTCCCTGTATGGCTTCTTCTGTGGTTTTGCTATATCCTCCCTGTATGGCTCCATCTGTGATTTTGCTATATACTCCCTGTATGGCTCCATTATTTGCACCATCTGTGGTTTTGCTATATACTCCCTGTATGGCTTCATCTGTGGTTTTGCTATATACTCCCTGTATGGCTCCATTATTTGCACCATCTGTGGTTTTGCTATATACTCCCTGTATGGCTTCATCTGTGGTTTTGCTATATACTCCCTGTATGGCTTCATCTGTGGTTTTGCTATATCCTCCCTGTATGGCTCCATTATTTGCACCATCTATGATTTTGCTATATACTCCCTGTATGGCTTCATCTATGGTTTTGCTATATCCTCCCTGTATGGCTTCATCTATGGTTTTGCTATATACTCCCTGTATGGCTTCATCTGTGGTTTTGCTATATACTCCCTGTATGGCTCCATTATTTGCACCATCTGTGGTTTTGCTATATACTCCCTGTATGGCTCCATTATTTGCACCATCTATGATTTTGCTATATACTCCCTGTATGGATCCGTTACTTGCACCATCTATGATTTTGCTATATCCTCCCTGTATGGCTTCATCTGTGGTTTTGCTATATACTCCCTGTATGGCTTCATCTGTGGTTTTGCTATATACTCCCTGTATGGCTCCATTATTTGCACCATCTGTGGTTTTGCTATATACTCCCTGTATGGCTTCTTCTGTGGTTTTGCTATATCCTCCCTGTATGGCTCCATCTGTGATTTTGCTATATACTCCCTGTATGGCTCCATTATTTGCACCATCTGTGGTTTTGCTATATACTCCCTGTATGGCTTCTTCTGTGGTTTTGCTATATCCTCCCTGTATGGATCCGTTACTTGCACCATCTATGGTTTTGCTATATACTCCCTGTATGGCTCCATTATTTGCACCATCTATGATTTTGCTATATCCTCCCTGTATGGCTTCATCTATGGTTTTGCTATATCCTCCCTGTATGGCTCCATCTGTGATTTTGCTATATACTCCCTGTATGGATCCGTTACTTGCACCATCTATGGTTTTGCTATATACTCCCTGTATGGCTCCATTATTTGCACCATCTATGATTTTGCTATATCCTCCCTGTATGGCTTCATCTATGGTTTTGCTATATCCTCCCTGTATGGCTCCATCTGTGATTTTGCTATATACTCCCTGTATGGCTTCATCTATGGTTTTGCTATATCCTCCCTGTATGGCTTCATCTATGGTTTTGCTATATACTCCCTGTATGGCTTCATCTGTGGTTTTGCTATATACTCCCTGTATGGCTCCATTATTTGCACCATCTGTGGTTTTGCTATATACTCCCTGTATGGCTTCTTCTGTGGTTTTGCTATATCCTCCCTGTATGGCTCCATCTGTGATTTTGCTATATACTCCCTGTATGGCTCCATTATTTGCACCATCTGTGGTTTTGCTATATACTCCCTGTATGGCTTCTTCTGTGGTTTTGCTATATCCTCCCTGTATGGCTCCATCTGTGATTTTGCTATATACTCCCTGTATTGGTCCATTATTTGCACCATCTGTGGTTTTGCTATATACTCCCTGTATGGCTCCATTATTTGCACCATCTATGGTTTTGCTATATACTCCCTGTATGGCTTCATCTGTGGTTTTGCTATATCCTCCCTGTATGGCTTCATCTGTGGTTTTGCTATATACTCCCTGTATGGCTTCTTCTGTGGTTTTGCTATATCCTCCCTGTATGGCTCCATCTGTGATTTTGCTATATACTCCCTGTATGGCTCCATTATTTGCACCATCTGTGGTTTTGCTATATACTCCCTGTATGGCTTCATCTGTGGTTTTGCTATATACTCCCTGTATGGCTCCATTATTTGCACCATCTGTGGTTTTGCTATATACTCCCTGTATGGCTTCATCTGTGGTTTTGCTATATCCTCCTTGTATGGCTTCATCTGTGGTTTTGCTATATACTCCCTGTATGGCTCCATTATTTGCACCATCTGTGGTTTTGCTATATACTCCCTGTATGGCTTCTTCTGTGGTTTTGCTATATCCTCCCTGTATGGCTCCATCTGTGATTTTGCTATATACTCCCTGTATGGCTCCATTATTTGCACCATCTGTGGTTTTGCTATATACTCCCTGTATGGCTTCATCTGTGGTTTTGCTATATACTCCCTGTATGGCTTCATCTGTGGTTTTGCTATATACTCCCTGTATGGCTCCATTATTTGCACCATCTGTGGTTTTGCTATATACTCCCTGTATGGCTTCATCTGTGGTTTTGCTATATACTCCCTGTATGGCTTCATCTGTGGTTTTGCTATATCCTCCCTGTATGGCTCCATTATTTGCACCATCTGTGGTTTTGCTATATACTCCCTGTATGGCTCCATTATTTGCACCATCTGTGGTTTTGCTATATACTCCCTGTATGGCTTCATCTGTGGTTTTGCTATATCCTCCCTGTATGGCTTCATCTGTGGTTTTGCTATATACTCCCTGTATGGCTCCATTATTTGCACCATCTGTGGTTTTGCTATATACTCCCTGTATGGCTTCATCTGTGGTTTTGCTATATCCTCCTTGTATGGCTTCATCTGTGGTTTTGCTATATACTCCCTGTATGGCTCCATTATTTGCACCATCTGTGGTTTTGCTATATAATCCCTGTATGGCTCCATCTATGGTTCTGCTATATCCTCCCTGTATGGCTCCATCTGTGATTTTGCTATATACTCCCTGTATGGCTCCATTATTTGCACCATCTGTGATTTTGCTATATCCTCCCTGTATGGCTTCATCTATGGTTTTGCTATATACTCCCTGTATGGCTCCATTATTTGCACCATCTGTGATTTTGCTATATCCTCCCTGTATGGCTTCATCTATGGTTTTGCTATATACTCCCTGTATGGCTTCTTCTGTGATTTTGCTATATACTCCCTGTATGGCTCCATTATTTGCACCATCTGTGGTTTTGCTATATACTCCCTGTATGGCTTCATCTGTGGTTTTGCTATATCCTCCTTGTATGGCTTCATCTGTGGTTTTGCTATATACTCCCTGTATGGCTCCATTATTTGCACCATCTGTGGTTTTGCTATATAATCCCTGTATGGCTCCATCTATGGTTCTGCTATATCCTCCCTGTATGGCTCCATCTGTGATTTTGCTATATACTCCCTGTATGGCTCCATTATTTGCACCATCTGTGATTTTGCTATATCCTCCCTGTATGGCTTCATCTATGGTTTTGCTATATACTCCCTGTATGGCTCCATTATTTGCACCATCTGTGATTTTGCTATATCCTCCCTGTATGGCTTCATCTATGGTTTTGCTATATACTCCCTGTATGGCTTCTTCTGTGATTTTGCTATATACTCCCTGTATGGCTCCATTATTTGCACCATCTGTGGTTTTGCTATATACTCCCTGTATGGCTCCATTATTTGCACCATCTATGGTTTTGCTATATACTCCCTGTATGGCTTCATCTGTGGTTTTGCTATATCCTCCCTGTATGGCTTCATCTGTGGTTTTGCTATATACTCCCTGTATGGCTTCTTCTGTGGTTTTGCTATATCCTCCCTGTATGGCTCCATCTGTGATTTTGCTATATACTCCCTGTATGGCTCCATTATTTGCACCATCTGTGGTTTTGCTATATACTCCCTGTATGGCTTCATCTGTGGTTTTGCTATATACTCCCTGTATGGCTCCATTATTTGCACCATCTGTGGTTTTGCTATATACTCCCTGTATGGCTTCATCTGTGGTTTTGCTATATCCTCCTTGTATGGCTTCATCTGTGGTTTTGCTATATACTCCCTGTATGGCTCCATTATTTGCACCATCTGTGGTTTGCTATATACTCCCTGTATGGCTTCTTCTGTGGTTTTGCTATATCCTCCCTGTATGGCTCCATCTGTGATTTTGCTATATACTCCCTGTATGGCTCCATTATTTGCACCATCTGTGGTTTTGCTATATACTCCCTGTATGGCTTCATCTGTGGTTTTGCTATATACTCCCTGTATGGCTTCATCTGTGGTTTTGCTATATACTCCCTGTATGGCTCCATTATTTGCACCATCTGTGGTTTTGCTATATACTCCCTGTATGGCTTCATCTGTGGTTTTGCTATATACTCCCTGTATGGCTTCATCTGTGGTTTTGCTATATCCTCCCTGTATGGCTCCATTATTTGCACCATCTGTGGTTTTGCTATATACTCCCTGTATGGCTCCATTATTTGCACCATCTGTGGTTTTGCTATATACTCCCTGTATGGCTTCATCTGTGGTTTTGCTATATCCTCCCTGTATGGCTTCATCTGTGGTTTTGCTATATACTCCCTGTATGGCTCCATTATTTGCACCATCTGTGGTTTTGCTATATACTCCCTGTATGGCTTCATCTGTGGTTTTGCTATATCCTCCTTGTATGGCTTCATCTGTGGTTTTGCTATATACTCCCTGTATGGCTCCATTATTTGCACCATCTGTGGTTTTGCTATATAATCCCTGTATGGCTCCATCTATGGTTCTGCTATATCCTCCCTGTATGGCTCCATCTGTGATTTTGCTATATACTCCCTGTATGGCTCCATTATTTGCACCATCTGTGATTTTGCTATATCCTCCCTGTATGGCTTCATCTATGGTTTTGCTATATACTCCCTGTATGGCTCCATTATTTGCACCATCTGTGATTTTGCTATATCCTCCCTGTATGGCTTCATCTATGGTTTTGCTATATACTCCCTGTATGGCTCCATAATTTGCACCATCTGTGGTTTTGCTATATCCTCCCTGTATGGCTTCATCTATGGTTTTGCTATATACTCCCTGTATGGCTTCATCTGTGGTTTTGCTATATCCTCCCTGTATGGCTTCATAACTTGCACCATATGTGATTTTGCTATATCCTCCCTGTATGGCTCCATAACTTCCACCATCTGTGGTTTTGCTATATACTCCCTGTATGGCTCCATAACTTGCACCATCTGTGATTTTGCTATATACTCCCTGTATGGCTCCATAACTTGCACCATCTGTGATTTTGCTATATACTCCCTGTATGGCTCCATTATTTGCACCATCTGTGGTTTTGCTATATCCTCCCTGTATGGCTCCATAACTTGCACCATCTGTGGTTTTGCTATATCCTCCCTGTATGGCTCCATAACTTGCACCATTTGTGATTTTGCTATATCCTCCCTGTATGGCTCCATTATTTGCACCATCTGTGATTTTGCTATATCCTCCCTGTATGGCTCCATAACTTGCACCATCTGTGATTTTGCTATATCCTCCCTGTATGGCTCCATAACTTGCACCATCTGTTTTTTTGCTATATACTCCCTGTATGGCTCCATCTGTGATTTTGCTATATACTCCCTGTATGGCTCCATCTATGGTTTTGCTATATACTCCCTGTATGGCTCCATTATTTGCACCATCTGTGGTTTTGCTATATACTCTCTGTATGGCTCCATTATTTGCACCATCTGTGATTTTGCTATATACTCCCTGTATGGCTCCATCTGTGATTTTGCTATATACTCTCTGTATGGCTCCATTATTTGCACCATCTGTGATTTTGCTATATTTTCCCTGTATGGCTCCATCTATGGTTTTGCTATATACTCCCTGTATGGCTCCATCTATGGTTTTGCTATATCCTCCCTGTAAGGCTCCATTATTTGCACCATCTGTGGTTTTGCTATATACTCCCTGTATGGCTCCATCTGTGATTTTGCTATATCCTCCCTGTATGGCTCCATTATTTGCACCATCTGTGATTTTGCTATATCCTCCCTGTATGGCTCCATCTATGGTTTTGCTATATACTCCCTGTATGGCTCCATTATTTGCACCATCTATGGTTTTGCTATATACTCCCTGTATGGCTCCATCTATAGTTTTGCTATATACTCCCTGTATGGCTCCATTATTTGCACCATCTATGGTTTTGCTATATTCTCCCTTTATGGCTCCATCTATGGTTTTGCTATATACTCCCTGTATGGCTCCATTATTTGCACCATCTATGGTTTTGCTATATACTCCCTGTATGGCTCCATCTATGGTCTTGCTATATACTCCCTGTATGGCTCCATTATTTGCACCATCTATGGTTTTGCTATATACTCCCTGTATGGCTCCATCTATGGTCTTGCTATATACTCCCTGTATGGCTCCATTATTTGCACCATCTATGGTTTTGCTATATACTCTCTGTATGGCTCCATTATTTGCACCATCTATGGTTTTGCTATATACTCCCTGTATGGCTTCATCTATGGTTTTGCTATATACTCCCTGTATGGCTCCATAACTTGCACCATCTGTGATTTTGCTATATACTCCCTGTATGGCTCCATCTATGGTTTTGCTATATACTCCCTGTATGGCTCCATTATTTGCACCGTGATTTTGCTATATCCTCCCTGTATGGCTCCATCTATGGTTTTGCTATATACTCCCTGTATGGCTCCATTATTTGCACCATCTATGGTTTTGCTATATACTCTCTGTATGGCTCCATTATTTGCACCATCTATGGTTTTGCTATATACTCCCTGTATGGCTCCATCTATGGTTTTGCTATATACTCCCTGTATGGCTCCATCTATGGTCTTGCTATATACTCCCTGTATGGCTCCATTATTTGCACCATCTATGGTTTTGCTATATACTCTCTGTATGGCTCCATTATTTGCACCATCTATGGTTTTGCTATATACTCCCTGTATGGCTCCATTATTTGCACCACCTATGGTTTTGCTATATACTCCCTGTATGGCTTCATCTATGGTTTTGCTATATACTCCCTGTATGGCTCCATCTATGGTTTTGCTATATACTCCCTGTATGGCTCCATTATTTGCACCATCTATGATTTTGCTATATACTCCCTGTATGGCTCCATAACTTGCACCATCTGTGATTTTGCTATATACTCCCTGTATGGCTCCATCTATGGTTTTGCTATATACTCCCTGTATGGCTCCATTATTTGCACCATCTATGGTTTTGCTATATACTCTCTGTATGGCTTCATCTATGGTTTTGCTATATACTCCCTGTATGGCTCCATCTATGGTTTTGCTATATCCTCCCTGTATGGCTCCATGACTTGCACCATCTGTGGTTTTGCTATATACTCCCTGTATGGCTTCATCTATGGTTTTGCTATATACTCCCTGTATGGCTTCATCTATGGTTTTGCTATATACTCCCTGTATGGCTCCATCTATGATTTTGCTATATACTCCCTGTATGGCTCCATTATTTGCACCATCTATGGTTTTGCTATATACTCCCTGTATGGCTTCATCTATGGTTTTGCTATATACTCCCTGTATGGCTTCATCTGTGGTTTTGCTATATACTCCCTGTATGGCTCCATAACTTCCACCATCTGTGGTTTTGCTATATACTCCCTGTATGGCTCCATAACTTGCACTATCTGTGATTTTGCTATATCCTCCCTGTATGGCTCCATTATTTGCACCATCTGTGATTTTGCTATATCCTCCCTGTATGGCTCCATAACTTGCACCATCTGTGATTTTGCTATATACTCCCTGTATGGCTCCATAACTTGCACCATCTGTGATTTTGCTATATACTCCCTGTATGGCTCCATTATTTGCACCATCTGTGGTTTTGCTATATCCTCCCTGTATGGCTCCATAACTTGCACCATCTGTGGTTTTGCTATATCCTCCCTGTATGGCTCCATAACTTGCACCATCTGTGATTTTGCTATATCCTCCCTGTATGGCTCCATTATTTGCACCATCTGTGATTTTGCTATATCCTCCCTGTATGGCTCCATAACTTGCACCATCTGTGATTTTGCTATATCCTCCCTGTATGGCTCCAAAACTTGCACCATCTGTGATTTTGCTATAAACTCCCTGTATGGCTCCATTATTTGCACCATCTGTTTTTTTGCTATATACTCCCTGTATGGCTCCATCTGTGATTTTGCTATATACTCCCTGTATGGCTCCATCTATGGTTTTGCTATATACTCCCTGTATGGCTCCATTATTTGCACCATCTGTGGTTTTGCTATATACTCCCTGTATGGCTCCATCTGTGATTTTGCTATATACTCTCTGTATGGCTCCATTATTTGCACCATCTGTGATTTTGCTATATCCTCCCTGTATGGCTCCATCTATGGTTTTGCTATATACTCCCTGTATGGCTCCATTATTTGCACCATCTGTGATTTTGCTATATACTCCCTGTATGGCTCCATCTATGGTTTTGCTATATACTCCCTGTATGGCTCCATTATTTGCACCATCTGTGATTTTGCTATATACTCCCTGTATGGCTCCATCTGTGATTTTGCTATATACTCTCTGTATGGCTCCATTATTTGCACCGTCTGTGATTTTGCTATATCCTCCCTGTATGGCTCCATCTATGGTTTTGCTATATACTCCCTGTATGGCTCCATCTATGGTTTTGCTATATCCTCCCTGTAAGGCTCCATTATTTGCACCATCTGTGGTTTTGCTATATACTCCCTGTATGGCTCCATATGTGATTTTGCTATATCCTCCCTGTATGGCTCCATTATTTGCACATCTGTGATTTTGCTATATCCTCCCTGTATGGCTCCATCTATGGTTTTGCTATATACTCCCTGTATGGCTCCATTATTTGCACCATCTATGGTTTTGCTATATACTCTCTGTATGGCTCCATTATTTGCACCATCTATGGTTTTGCTATATACTCCCTGTATGGCTCCATCTATAGTTTTGCTATATACTCCCTGTATGGCTCCATTATTTGCACCATCTATGGTTTTGCTATATTCTCCCTGTATGGCTCCATCTATGGTTTTGCTATATACTCCCTGTATGGCTCCATTATTTGCACCATCTATGGTTTTGCTATATACTCCCTGTATGGCTCCATCTATGGTCTTGCTATATACTCCCTGTATGGCTCCATTATTTGCACCATCTATGGTTTTGCTATATACTCCCTGTATGGCTCCATCTATGGTCTTGCTATATACTCCCTGTATGGCTCCATTATTTGCACCATCTATGGTTTTGCTATATACTCTCTGTATGGCTCCATTATTTTCACCATCTATGGTTTTGCTATATACTCCCTGTATGGCTTCATCTATGGTTTTGCTATATACTCCCTGTATGGCTCCATAACTTGCACCATCTGTGATTTTGCTATATACTCCCTGTATGGCTCCATCTATGGTTTTGCTATATACTCCCTGTATGGCTCCATTATTTGCACCATCTGTGATTTTGCTATATCCTCCCTGTATGGCTCCATCTATGGTTTTGCTATATACTCCCTGTATGGCTCCATTATTTGCACCATCTATGGTTTTGCTATATACTCTCTGTATGGCTCCATTATTTGCACCATCTATGGTTTTGCTATATACTTCCTGTATGGCTCCATTATTTGCACCATCTATGGTTTTGCTATATACTCCCTGTATGGCTTCATCTATGGTTTTGCTATATACTCCCTGTATGGCTCCATCTATGGTTTTGCTATATACTCCCTGTATGGCTCCATTATTTGCACCATCTATGATTTTGCTATATACTCCCTGTATGGCTCCATAACTTGCACCATCTGTGATTTTGCTATATACTCCCTGTATGGCTCCATCTATGGTTTTGCTATATACTCCCTGTATGGCTCCATTATTTGCACCATCTATGGTTTTGCTATATACTCTCTGTATGGCTTCATCTATGGTTTTGCTATATACTCCCTGTATGGCTCCATCTATGGTTTTGCTATATCCTCCCTGTATGGCTCCATGACTTGCACCATCTGTGGTTTTGCTATATACTCCCTGTATGGCTTCATCTATGGTTTTGCTATATACTCCCTGTATGGCTTCATCTATGGTTTTGCTATATACTCCCTGTATGGCTCCATCTATGATTTTGCTATATACTCCCTGTATGGCTCCATTATTTGCACCATCTATGGTTTTGCTATATACTCCCTGTATGGCTTCATCTATGGTTTTGCTATATACTCCCTGTATGGCTTCATCTATGGTTTTGCTATATACTCCCTGTATGGCTCCATCTATGGTTTTGCTATATACTCCCTGTATGGCTCCATTTATGGTTTTGCTATATACTCCCTGTATGGCTCCATCTATGGTTTTGCTATATACTCCCTGTATGGCTCCATTATTTGCACCATCTATGGTTTTGCTATATCCTCCCTGTACGGCTTCATCTATGGTTTTGCTATATCCTCTCTGTATGGCTCCATCAGTTGCACCATCTATGGTTTTGCTATATACTCCCTGTATGGCACCATCTATGGTTTTGCTATATACTCCCTGTATGGCTCCATCTATGGTTTTGCTATATACTCCCTGTATGGCTCCATCTATGGTTTTGCTATATACTCCCTGTATGGCTTCATCTATGGTTTTGCTATATACTCCCTGTATGGCTCCATCTATGGTTTTGCTATATACTCCCTGTATGGCTTCATCTATGGTTTTGCTATATACTCCCTGTATGGCTTAATCTATGGTTTTGCTATATACTCCCTGTATGGCTTCATCTATGGTTTTGCTATATCCTCCCTGTATGGCTCCATCTATGGTTTTGCTATATACTCCCTGTATGGCTCCATCTATGGTTTTGCTATATACTCCCTGTATGGCTCCATCTATGGTTTTGCTATATACTCCCTGTATGGCTCCATCTGTGGTTTTGCTATATACTCCCTGTATGGCTTCATCTATGGTTTTGCTATATCCTCCCTGTATGGCTCCATCTATGGTTTTGCTATATACTCCCTGTACGGCTTCATCTATGGTTTTGCTATATACTCCCTGTATGGCTTCATCTATGGTTTTGCTATATCCTCCCTGTATGGCTCCATCTATGGTTTTGCTATATACTCCCTGTATGGCTCCATCTATGGTTTTGCTATATACTCCCTGTATGGCTTCATATATGGTTTTGCTATATACTCCCTGTATGGCTCCATTGTTTGCACCATCTATGGTTTTGCTATATACTCCCTGTATGGCTCCATCTATGGTTTTGCTATATACTCCCTGCATGGCTCCATCTATGGTTTTGCTATATACTCCCTGTATGGCTTCATCTATGGTTTTGCTATATCCTCCCTGTACGGCTTCATCTATGGTTTTGCTATATACTCCCTGTATGGCACCATCTGTGGTTTTGCTATATACTCCCTGTATGGCTTCATCTATGGTTTTGCTATATCCTCCCTGTATGGCTCCATCTATGGTTTTGCTATATACTCCCTGTATGGCTCCATCTATGGTTTTGCTATATACTCCCTGTATGGCTTAATCTATGGTTTTGCTATATACTCCCTGTATGGCTTCATCTATGGTTTTGCTATATACTCCCTGTATGGCTCCATCTATGGTTTTGCTATATACTCCCTGTATGGCTTAATCTATGGTTTTGCTATATCCTCCCTGTATGGCTCCATCTATGGTTTTGCTATATCCTCCCTGCATGGCTCCATCTATGGTTTTGCTATATACTCCCTGTATGGCTTAATCTATGGTTTTGCTATATACTCCCTGTATGGCTTCATCTATGGTTTTGCTATATACTCCCTGTATGGCTCCATCTATGGTTTTGCTATATACTCCCTGTATGGCTTCATCTATGGTTTTGCTATATACTCCCTGTATGGCTCCATCTATGGTTTTGCTATATACTCCCTGTATGGCTCCATCTATGGTTTTGCTATATACTCCCTGTATGGCTTCATCTATGGTTTTGCTATATACTCCCTGTATGGCTCCATCTATGGTTTTGCTATATACTCCCTGTATGGCTTCATCTATGGTTTTGCTATATACTCCCTGTATGGCTTCATCTATGGTTTTGCTATATACTCCCTGTATGGCTCCATCTATGGTTTTGCTATATACTCCCTGTATGGCTCCATCTATGGTTTTGCTATATACTCCCTGTATGGCTTCATATATGGTTTTGCTATATACTCCCTGTATGGCTCCATTGTTTGCACCATCTATGGTTTTGCTATATACTCCCTGTATGGCTTCATCTATGGTTTTGCTATATACTCCCTGTATGGCTTCATCAATGGTTTTGCTATATACTCCCTGTATGGCTTCATCTATGGTTTTGCTATATCCTCCCTGTATGGCTCCATCTATGGTTTTGCTATATCCTCCCTGCATGGCTCCATCTATGGTTTTGCTATATACTCCCTGTATGGCTTCATCTATGGTTTTGCTATATCCTCCCTGTACGGCTTCATCTATGGTTTTGCTATATACTCCCTGTATGGCACCATCTGTGGTTTTGCTATATCCTCCCTGTATGGCTCCATCTATGGTTTTGCTATATACTCCCTGTATGGCTTCATCTATGGTTTTGCTATATACTCCCTGTATGGCTCCATTGTTTGCACCATCTATGGTTTTGCTATATACTCCCTGTATGGCTCCATCTATGGTTTTGCTATATACTCCCTGTATGGCTCCATTGTTTGCACCATCTATGGTTTTGCTATATCCTCCCTGTACGGCTTCATCTATGGTTTTGCTATATACTCCCTGTATGGCTCCATCTATGGTTTTGCTATATACTCCCTGTATGGCTTCATCTATGGTTTTGCTATATCCTCCCTGTATGGCTCTATCTATGGTTTTGCTATATACTCCCTGTATGGCTCCATCTATGGTTTTGCTATATACTCCCTGTATGGCTCCATTGTTTGCACCATCTATGGTTTTGCTATATCCTCCCTGTACGGCTTCATCTATGGTTTTGCTATATCCTCCCTGTATGGCTCCATCTATGGTTTTGCTATATACTCCCTGTATGGCTTCATCTATGGTTTTGCTATATCCTCCCTGTATGGCTCCATCTATGGTTTTGCTATATACTCCCTGTATGGCTTCATCTATGGTTTTGCTATATACTCCCTGTATGGCTCCATTGTTTGCACCATCTATGGTTTTGCTATATACTCCCTGTATGGCTCCATCTATGGTTTTGCTATATACTCCCTGTATGGCTCCATTGTTTGCACCATCTATGGTTTTGCTATATCCTCCCTGTACGGCTTCATCTATGGTTTTGCTATATCCTCCCTGTATGGCTCCATCTATGGTTTTGCTATATACTCCCTGTATGGCTCCATCTATGGTTTTGCTATATACTCCCTGTATGGCTTCATATATGGTTTTGCTATATACTCCCTGTATGGCTCCATTGTTTGCACCATCTATGGTTTTGCTATATACTCCCTGTATGGCTCCATCTATGGTTTTGCTATATCCTCCCTGCATGGCTTCATCTATGGTTTTGCTATATACTCCCTGTATGGCTCCATCTATGGTTTTGCTATATACTCCCTGTATGGCTTCATCTATGGTTTTGCTATATCCTCCCTGTACGGCTTCATCTATGGTTTTGCTATATACTCCCTGTATGGCACCATCTGTGGTTTTGCTATATACTCCCTGTATGGCTTCATCTATGGTTTTGCTATATCCTCCCTGTATGACTCCATCTATGGTTTTGCTATATACTCCCTGTATGGCTCCATCTATGGTCTTGCTATATACTCCCTGTATGGCTCCATTATTTGCACCATCTATGGTTTTGCTATATACTCCCTGTATGGCTCCATCTATGGTCTTGCTATATACTCCCTGTATGGCTCCATTATTTGCACCATCTATGGTTTTGCTATATACTCTCTGTATGGCTCCATTATTTTCACCATCTATGGTTTTGCTATATACTCCCTGTATGGCTTCATCTATGGTTTTGCTATATACTCCCTGTATGGCTCCATAACTTGCACCATCTGTGATTTTGCTATATACTCCCTGTATGGCTCCATCTATGGTTTTGCTATATACTCCCTGTATGGCTCCATTATTTGCACCATCTGTGATTTTGCTATATCCTCCCTGTATGGCTCCATCTATGGTTTTGCTATATACTCCCTGTATGGCTCCATTATTTGCACCATCTATGGTTTTGCTATATACTCTCTGTATGGCTCCATTATTTGCACCATCTATGGTTTTGCTATATACTTCCTGTATGGCTCCATTATTTGCACCATCTATGGTTTTGCTATATACTCCCTGTATGGCTTCATCTATGGTTTTGCTATATACTCCCTGTATGGCTCCATCTATGGTTTTGCTATATACTCCCTGTATGGCTCCATTATTTGCACCATCTATGATTTTGCTATATACTCCCTGTATGGCTCCATAACTTGCACCATCTGTGATTTTGCTATATACTCCCTGTATGGCTCCATCTATGGTTTTGCTATATACTCCCTGTATGGCTCCATTATTTGCACCATCTATGGTTTTGCTATATACTCTCTGTATGGCTTCATCTATGGTTTTGCTATATACTCCCTGTATGGCTCCATCTATGGTTTTGCTATATCCTCCCTGTATGGCTCCATGACTTGCACCATCTGTGGTTTTGCTATATACTCCCTGTATGGCTTCATCTATGGTTTTGCTATATACTCCCTGTATGGCTCCATCTATGATTTTGCTATATACTCCCTGTATGGCTCCATTATTTGCACCATCTATGGTTTTGCTATATACTCCCTGTATGGCTTCATCTATGGTTTTGCTATATACTCCCTGTATGGCTTCATCTATGGTTTTGCTATATACTCCCTGTATGGCTCCATCTATGGTTTTGCTATATACTCCCTGTATGGCTCCATTTATGGTTTTGCTATATACTCCCTGTATGGCTCCATCTATGGTTTTGCTATATACTCCCTGTATGGCTCCATTATTTGCACCATCTATGGTTTTGCTATATCCTCCCTGTACGGCTTCATCTATGGTTTTGCTATATCCTCTCTGTATGGCTCCATCAGTTGCACCATCTATGGTTTTGCTATATACTCCCTGTATGGCACCATCTATGGTTTTGCTATATACTCCCTGTATGGCTCCATCTATGGTTTTGCTATATACTCCCTGTATGGCTCCATCTATGGTTTTGCTATATACTCCCTGTATGGCTTCATCTATGGTTTTGCTATATACTCCCTGTATGGCTCCATCTATGGTTTTGCTATATACTCCCTGTATGGCTTCATCTATGGTTTTGCTATATACTCCCTGTATGGCTTAATCTATGGTTTTGCTATATACTCCCTGTATGGCTTCATCTATGGTTTTGCTATATCCTCCCTGTATGGCTCCATCTATGGTTTTGCTATATACTCCCTGTATGGCTCCATCTATGGTTTTGCTATATACTCCCTGTATGGCTCCATCTATGGTTTTGCTATATACTCCCTGTATGGCTCCATCTGTGGTTTTGCTATATACTCCCTGTATGGCTTCATCTATGGTTTTGCTATATCCTCCCTGTATGGCTCCATCTATGGTTTTGCTATATACTCCCTGTACGGCTTCATCTATGGTTTTGCTATATACTCCCTGTATGGCTTCATCTATGGTTTTGCTATATCCTCCCTGTATGGCTCCATCTATGGTTTTGCTATATACTCCCTGTATGGCTCCATCTATGGTTTTGCTATATACTCCCTGTATGGCTTCATATATGGTTTTGCTATATACTCCCTGTATGGCTCCATTGTTTGCACCATCTATGGTTTTGCTATATACTCCCTGTATGGCTCCATCTATGGTTTTGCTATATACTCCCTGCATGGCTCCATCTATGGTTTTGCTATATACTCCCTGTATGGCTTCATCTATGGTTTTGCTATATCCTCCCTGTACGGCTTCATCTATGGTTTTGCTATATACTCCCTGTATGGCACCATCTGTGGTTTTGCTATATACTCCCTGTATGGCTTCATCTATGGTTTTGCTATATCCTCCCTGTATGGCTCCATCTATGGTTTTGCTATATACTCCCTGTATGGCTCCATCTATGGTTTTGCTATATACTCCCTGTATGGCTTAATCTATGGTTTTGCTATATACTCCCTGTATGGCTTCATCTATGGTTTTGCTATATACTCCCTGTATGGCTCCATCTATGGTTTTGCTATATACTCCCTGTATGGCTTAATCTATGGTTTTGCTATATCCTCCCTGTATGGCTCCATCTATGGTTTTGCTATATCCTCCCTGCATGGCTCCATCTATGGTTTTGCTATATACTCCCTGTATGGCTTAATCTATGGTTTTGCTATATACTCCCTGTATGGCTTCATCTATGGTTTTGCTATATACTCCCTGTATGGCTCCATCTATGGTTTTGCTATATACTCCCTGTATGGCTTCATCTATGGTTTTGCTATATACTCCCTGTATGGCTCCATCTATGGTTTTGCTATATACTCCCTGTATGGCTCCATCTATGGTTTTGCTATATACTCCCTGTATGGCTTCATCTATGGTTTTGCTATATACTCCCTGTATGGCTCCATCTATGGTTTTGCTATATACTCCCTGTATGGCTTCATCTATGGTTTTGCTATATACTCCCTGTATGGCTTCATCTATGGTTTTGCTATATACTCCCTGTATGGCTCCATCTATGGTTTTGCTATATACTCCCTGTATGGCTCCATCTATGGTTTTGCTATATACTCCCTGTATGGCTTCATATATGGTTTTGCTATATACTCCCTGTATGGCTCCATTGTTTGCACCATCTATGGTTTTGCTATATACTCCCTGTATGGCTTCATCTATGGTTTTGCTATATACTCCCTGTATGGCTTCATCTATGGTTTTGCTATATACTCCCTGTATGGCTTCATCTATGGTTTTGCTATATCCTCCCTGTATGGCTCCATCTATGGTTTTGCTATATCCTCCCTGCATGGCTCCATCTATGGTTTTGCTATATACTCCCTGTATGGCTTCATCTATGGTTTTGCTATATCCTCCCTGTACGGCTTCATCTATGGTTTTGCTATATACTCCCTGTATGGCACCATCTGTGGTTTTGCTATATCCTCCCTGTATGGCTCCATCTATGGTTTTGCTATATACTCCCTGTATGGCTTCATCTATGGTTTTGCTATATACTCCCTGTATGGCTCCATTGTTTGCACCATCTATGGTTTTGCTATATACTCCCTGTATGGCTCCATCTATGGTTTTGCTATATACTCCCTGTATGGCTCCATTGTTTGCACCATCTATGGTTTTGCTATATCCTCCCTGTACGGCTTCATCTATGGTTTTGCTATATACTCCCTGTATGGCTCCATCTATGGTTTTGCTATATACTCCCTGTATGGCTTCATCTATGGTTTTGCTATATCCTCCCTGTATGGCTCTATCTATGGTTTTGCTATATACTCCCTGTATGGCTCCATCTATGGTTTTGCTATATACTCCCTGTATGGCTCCATTGTTTGCACCATCTATGGTTTTGCTATATCCTCCCTGTACGGCTTCATCTATGGTTTTGCTATATCCTCCCTGTATGGCTCCATCTATGGTTTTGCTATATACTCCCTGTATGGCTTCATCTATGGTTTTGCTATATCCTCCCTGTATGGCTCCATCTATGGTTTTGCTATATACTCCCTGTATGGCTTCATCTATGGTTTTGCTATATACTCCCTGTATGGCTCCATTGTTTGCACCATCTATGGTTTTGCTATATACTCCCTGTATGGCTCCATCTATGGTTTTGCTATATACTCCCTGTATGGCTCCATTGTTTGCACCATCTATGGTTTTGCTATATCCTCCCTGTACGGCTTCATCTATGGTTTTGCTATATCCTCCCTGTATGGCTCCATCTATGGTTTTGCTATATACTCCCTGTATGGCTCCATCTATGGTTTTGCTATATACTCCCTGTATGGCTTCATATATGGTTTTGCTATATACTCCCTGTATGGCTCCATTGTTTGCACCATCTATGGTTTTGCTATATACTCCCTGTATGGCTCCATCTATGGTTTTGCTATATCCTCCCTGCATGGCTTCATCTATGGTTTTGCTATATACTCCCTGTATGGCTCCATCTATGGTTTTGCTATATACTCCCTGTATGGCTTCATCTATGGTTTTGCTATATCCTCCCTGTACGGCTTCATCTATGGTTTTGCTATATACTCCCTGTATGGCACCATCTGTGGTTTTGCTATATACTCCCTGTATGGCTTCATCTATGGTTTTGCTATATCCTCCCTGTATGACTCCATCTATGGTTTTGCTATATACTCCCTGTATGGCACCATCTGTGGTTTTGCTATATACTCCCTGTATGGCACCATCTGTGGTTTTGCTATATACTCCCTGTATGGCTCCATCTATGGTTTTGCTATATACTCCCTGTATGGCTTCATCTATGGTTTTGCTATATCCTCCCTGTACGGCTTCATCTATGGTTTTGCTATATACTCCCTGTATGGCACCATCTGTGGTTTTGCTATATACTCCCTGTATGGCTCCATTGTTTGCACCATCTATGGTTTTGCTATATACTCCCTGTATGGCTCCATCTATGGTTTTGCTATATACTCCCTGTATGGCTCCATTGTTTGCACCATCTATGGTTTTGCTATATACTCCCTGTATGGCTCCATCTATGGTTTTGCTATATACTCCCTGTATGGCTCCATTGTTTGCACCATCTATGGTTTTGCTATATCCTCCCTGTACGGCTTCATCTATGGTTTTGCTATATACTCCCTGTATGGCTCCATCTATGGTTTTGCTATATACTCCCTGTATGGCTTCATCTATGGTTTTGCTATATCCTCCCTGTATGGCTCTATCTATGGTTTTGCTATATACTCCCTGTATGGCTCCATCTATGGTTTTGCTATATACTCCCTGTATGGCTCCATTGTTTGCACCATCTATGGTTTTGCTATATCCTCCCTGTACGGCTTCATCTATGGTTTTGCTATATCCTCCCTGTATGGCTCCATCTATGGTTTTGCTATATACTCCCTGTATGGCTTCATCTATGGTTTTGCTATATCCTCCCTGTATGGCTCCATCTATGGTTTTGCTATATACTCCCTGTATGGCTTCATCTATGGTTTTGCTATATACTCCCTGTATGGCTCCATTGTTTGCACCATCTATGGTTTTGCTATATACTCCCTGTATGGCTCCATCTATGGTTTTGCTATATACTCCCTGTATGGCTCCATTGTTTGCACCATCTATGGTTTTGCTATATCCTCCCTGTACGGCTTCATCTATGGTTTTGCTATATCCTCCCTGTATGGCTCCATCTATGGTTTTGCTATATACTCCCTGTATGGCTCCATCTATGGTTTTGCTATATACTCCCTGTATGGCTTCATATATGGTTTTGCTATATACTCCCTGTATGGCTCCATTGTTTGCACCATCTATGGTTTTGCTATATACTCCCTGTATGGCTCCATCTATGGTTTTGCTATATCCTCCCTGCATGGCTTCATCTATGGTTTTGCTATATACTCCCTGTATGGCTCCATCTATGGTTTTGCTATATACTCCCTGTATGGCTTCATCTATGGTTTTGCTATATCCTCCCTGTACGGCTTCATCTATGGTTTTGCTATATACTCCCTGTATGGCACCATCTGTGGTTTTGCTATATACTCCCTGTATGGCTTCATCTATGGTTTTGCTATATCCTCCCTGTATGACTCCATCTATGGTTTTGCTATATACTCCCTGTATGGCACCATCTGTGGTTTTGCTATATACTCCCTGTATGGCACCATCTGTGGTTTTGCTATATACTCCCTGTATGGCTCCATCTATGGTTTTGCTATATACTCCCTGTATGGCTTCATCTATGGTTTTGCTATATCCTCCCTGTACGGCTTCATCTATGGTTTTGCTATATACTCCCTGTATGGCACCATCTGTGGTTTTGCTATATACTCCCTGTATGGCTCCATTGTTTGCACCATCTATGGTTTTGCTATATACTCCCTGTATGGCTTCATCTATGGTTTTGCTATATCCTCCCTGTATGGCTCCATCTATGGTTTTGCTATATCCTCCCTGTATGGCTCCATCTATGGTTTTGCTATATACTCCCTGTATGGCTTCATCTATGGTTTTGCTATATCCTCCCTGTACGGCTTCATCTATGGTTTTGCTATATACTCCCTGTATGGCACCATCTGTGGTTTTGCTATATACTCCCTGTATGGCACCATCTGTGGTTTTGCTATATACTCCCTGCATGGCTTCATCTATGGTTTTGCTATATACTCCCTGTATGGCACCATCTGTGGTTTTGCTATATACTCCCTGTATGGCTTCATCTATGGTTTTGCTATATACTCCCTGTATGGCTCCATCTATGGTTTTGCTATATCCTCCCTGTACGGCTTCATCTATGGTTTTGCTATATACTCCCTGTATGGCACCATCTGTGGTTTTGCTATATACTCCCTGTATGGCTTCATCTATGGTTTTGCTATATACTCCCTGTATGGCACCATCTGTGGTTTTGCTATATACTCCCTGTATGGCTTCATCTATGGTTTTGCTATATACTCCCTGTATGGCACCATCTGTGGTTTTGCTATATACTCCCTGTATGGCTTCATCTATGGTTTTGCTATATACTCCCTGTATGGCTTCATCTATGGTTTTGCTATATACTCCCTGTATGGCTCCATCTATGGTTTTGCTATATCCTCCCTGTACGGCTTCATCTATGGTTTTGCTATATACTCCCTGTATGGCACCATCTGTGGTTTTGCTATATACTCCCTGTATGGCTCCATCTATGGTTTTGCTATATACTCCCTGTATGGCTTCATCTATGGTTTTGCTATATACTCCCTGTATGGCTTCATCTATGGTTTTGCTATATCCTCCCTGTACGGCTTCATCTATGGTTTTGCCTTGAGCACCTGAGATAAAGGTGAGCAGCAGGTAAACACAACATATATGATGATGAAGCCGCCCTCATAGTTTGCATGGTTGAGGAGGCAGATGAGTGACAGTCATGGATGCTTTCCCTGTGAGTGCATCCATAGTTGTCCATCTTGGCTCCCTGCCTGTCCACGCTGTCAGGACTATAATGGGCATTCATTCTCCGACCTCCTGCGAGGAATGTAAACTATTTGGTTAAATATTCTCTCACCTGCGGATTCGGGCAGGTGTCCGCAGCCTCCGCCGGCAGAACACTGGCCGTACTGTCAGCACCCTATGTATGGCTTGGATAGGAATCAATTACACATGACTCACCGTGGTCTCCGGAAAGCCAGGCCGTACTGCTGACATGCCAGGCCGACTGTGGGGGTGTAGACTATGGGCATGAAGCGCTCAATGTCTGAAGTCAGCACGCGATAGAAGAGCTTCTCGTTCCTGTCCTGTAAGGTCATCAGGATGATGTATCTGGAGGAGAACAGAAAGGATAATCAGAAGAAGAATACGTCCATGATCCGATGGAGGACTATTCCAGCCGGGTCCTGATGAATGGATGGTTTTATTTTTTTCTTTTTGGGGCAAAATGGGCACATCGGGGTCTCCCGACATAGGCAAATATGTAGCTGTTCAAGTCAGGAGACGCAATGCTGGTCCAGACATCCCGATCCGTACTTGGGTCATGAATGTCAGATGTTTGAAAGATATAGACAACCGATGTGTGAATGCATGTCGCAATGTTAGCACAGCAGAGCTGTGTTTGTAACGTATAGATAGCCAGGTATGAAGGAATGTATTATCAGTAGACAGCAGAGCTGTATAATATACAAGCAATAGATGGGTGAATGCATGTATTGTGAGCATAGCAGAGCTGTGTTTGCAATGTGTCCATGAGACAACATTGCAAACAAAGCATGCAAACATTTGCAAAAATCATTAACAGTGACCCTTGCTGCCCTTGTTATCAGAAATAAATGCGCTGGCGAGTGCATGAGCCGTGTGGTCATTGGACAGTAACTCGGCAGCTCGTACTCCTCCTTGAGACAGAATGAATCTATAAGACGCAGGAGCACTGAATAGAAAGAAAAGAAGCGTCCTGGAACTGGGGGCAGCCATGTGCGAACCCCTTTCTGTTCCGGGATCGAGCACAGTGGCACCTTCTGTGCCCACAATTGTACATGAAAGAGATTATGGACCCAATGGATCCATCGGGGTAGAGGAGGGGGATATGTAACGTACTTGTCTAGGTCGCTGGACTTGGTTTCATAACTCTTCATAACTCTCAGCACTTGAACGTCTTGACTCAAGAAACATGGAGGCAGGAGTCCGTGAATGCCGAGCTGCAGCCTTTCTTCAAGAGTAAAAGCCATGCCCTGGAGATGGAGAAAAAGATGGAGAAGATTAAAAGAAGAATAACGATCCAGGACGCCGTATGGGGGAAGTTGCTTAGATTATATACGTGCTGAGAGACGACCGTCCAACCGTAAATGCAAATCACTGGGAAATAGCTTCTCCTCCATGGAGCAGAGCCGAGAGGGGAGATATAAGACATTCTACTGCATCCCTGACCTGTACGAAACAGAAAGATGCCCCGAGGAATGGAGGCTCCATGCTGCTCATCTCTTCATTGAGTTTTCAAGGGCTCTTTTCCCAAGGGTCCGATATGGAATGAATGACTCGGATTTGCATGTGGAAAATCTGCAGCATATCGCAGCGCCAGTATTCTGGAAATCTCATCAAAAGACTGCACAAAGAGACGACGATCTGCAGATTTGCTAATCTGAGGCATTTCTGCAATAAATTCTGTACAATTTGGTGCAGATTTTGCCGCTAAGGATTCATCCTAGTGGCAGAGGCAAATTCTCTGCAAAGACAGCGGCGCGAAAATCTGCACCGAATCATTCAAGTTTCACATGGCAAATTTGAGGCTATGTTCACACGTTGCGTTTTTGTGGCCTTTTTTTCTGCTGGTAAAACCTGCTTTCGTGTAAGGGGTGAAACACAGAAAAAACACAGTATGACAAATGTGCAAAAATACTCTGTTGTAAAAAATATATATAACAGTAAACAGCAAGTGCTAGTAAAAAGATAACAAATACAGGGTATTTAGTTGATACGTTTTTTGCAAAAAATGCATACTAAGTGTCATGATCACGTGTGTCAGGACGCAGATGTTTCCGCAAGGCGAACCCATGTGACACACGTGACCCTGGATACACCGCCTCCAGTGGGGCGCATTTAAATAATAATGCGTGCAGGTGGATACGCCGCCTCCACCTGGCGAATTTGGGAATTACACGTTATACATAAAATATCTGGAAACACCGCCTCCAGTATGGCGAATTTAAATAATAAGGGGGACCTGGGAAACATTAACAGTGGTGGGCCCTGCTATAGGGAAAAGGGAATTGGAGACCTCCTGAGCTCCCCTGAGCCAGTGTCCCTGCACTCCTAACATTCCCTATGCCGGTTTCGCACCGGGCGCCGCACGCGTACCTTAACGCCCTTGCTCACCCTGACCCTAAACCCTCACTAGGGAATGGGTCGGTGCGGAGACTAATCCCACCACTGCACTAATAACACACATGAGGAAAGAGACAATACAGGGGAAACACCACTTAGCTTTGCTCTGTTGCGTGCGCTCCTAGCAACAGAGCCCTCCACCTGAGTGCATCTTCTCCTCCACCCGGATCCATCACCATAACAGGATCCTTCACCTTAGTGCAACCTTGGAGCAGAGTCCAACACCAGTTGCAGCTGCTTAGAACCAGAGTCCCAAGGATGAGTTCAGCTGCTGACTCGAAGTCGAGCATGCTTGAGTCCAGCTCAGCGGCCAAGTCCCACATGGTGAGAGCCACTCTCCATAGTCGCCACTCCACCAGCCCATGCAGACACTTCCCGCTGACACCATCACTGAGACTCCACCACGCCATGCCAGCCCTTCGTCCAGACACCATAGCTGAAACACATCCCCCCTGGCTAAGCTGCGCAGGACTCCTCACCAGCTCCATCCTTCATCCAGGCTCTCCAAAAACAGAGTGAACACAAACTCACAATATCACAGCCAGTGAGTGAACCCCCTGAGCACATCTTTATAGGGTGTCACACCTGATCCATAATTAAGTGCAAAAAACCCTAAAGTGCAATACCACTCACCACCACCGGGGACAGTCAAGACACCTTGTAACTTTCCAAAGTAAAAAAAGTTCACTTTGTGCTTTTAATACCGCCAGATCCAACACTGGATCATGACACTAAGCCACTCCACCAACGTCACGGTATACCCATCTCGGAGCAGTCCTAGTGAGTGCAGCTCTGGGGTATAATACTGGAGGTAACTTAGGATCAGTAATGTATTGTATGGACACAGTGACGGCACCAGCAGAATAGTGAGTGCAGCTATGGAGTATAATACAGGATGTAACTCAGGATCAGTAATGTAATGTATGTACACTGTGACTGCACCAGCAGAATAGTGAGTGCAGCTCTGGAGTATAATACATGATGTAACTCAGGATCAGTAATGTAATGTACACAGTGACTGCACCAGCAGAATAGTGAGTGCAGCTCTGGAGTATAATACAGGATGTAACTCAGGATCAGTAATGTACAGTATGTACACAGTGACTTCAAAAGAATAGTGAGTGCAGCTCTGGAGTATAATACAGGATGTAACTCAGGATCAGTAATGTAATGTATGTACACAGTGACTGCACCAGCAGAACAGTGAGTGCAGCTCTGGAGTATAATACAGGATGTAACTCAGGATCAGTAATGTACAGTATGTACACAGTGACTTCAACAGAATAGTGAGTGCAGCTCTGGAGTATAATACAGGATGTAACTCAGGATCAGTAATGTAATGTATGTACACAGTGACTGCACCAGCAGAATAGTGAGTGCAGCTCTGGAGTATAATACAGGATGTAACTCAGGATCAGTAATGTAATGTATGTACACAGTGACTGCACCAGCAGAATAGTGAGTGCAGCTCTGGAGTATAATACAGGATGTAACTCAGGATCAGTAATGTAATGTATGTAGACAGTGACTGCACCAGCAGAATAGTGAGTGCAGCTCTGGGGTATAATACAGGATGTAACTCAGGATCAGTAATGTAATGTGTGTACACAGTGACTGCACCAGCAGAATAGTGAGTGCAGCACTGGAGTATAATACAGGATGTAACTCAGGATCAGTAATGTAATGTATGTACACAGTGACTGCACCAGCAGAATAGTGAGCGCAGCTCTGGGGTATAATACAGGATGTAACTCAGGATCAGTAATGTAATGTATGTACACAGTGACTGCACCAGCAGAACAGTGATTGCAGCTCTGGAGTATAATACAGGATGTAACTCAGGATCAGTAATGTACAGTATGTACACAGTGACTTCAACACAATAGTGAGTGCAGCTCTGGAGTATAATACAGGATGTAACTCAGGATCAGTAATGTAATGTATGTACACAGTGACTGCACCAGCAGAATAGTGAGTGCAGCTCTGGAGTATAATACAGGATGTAACTCAGGATCAGTAATGTAATGTATGTACACAGTGACTGCACCAGCAGAATAGTGAGTGCAGCTCTGGAGTATAATACAGGATGTAACTCAGGATCAGTAATGTAATGTATGTAGACAGTGACTGCACCAGCAGAATAGTGAGTGCAGCTCTGGGGTATAATACAGGATGTAACTCAGGATCAGTAATGTAATGTGTGTACACAGTGACTGCACCAGCAGAATAGTGAGTGCAGCACTGGAGTATAATACAGGATGTAACTCAGGATCAGTAATGTAATGTATGTACACAGTGACTGCACCAGCAGAATAGTGAGCGCAGCTCTGGGGTATAATACAGGATGTAACTCAGGATCAGTAATGTAATGTCTGCACACAGTGACTGCACCAGCAGAATAGTGAGTGCAGCTCTGGAGGATAATACAGGATGTAACTCAGGATCAGTAATGTAATGTATGTACACAGTGACTGCACCAGCAGAATAGTGAGTGCAGCTCTGGGGTATAATACAGGATGTAACTCAGGATCAGTAATGTAATGTATGTACACAGTGACTGCACCAGCAGAACAGTGAGTGCAGCTCTGGAGTATAGTACATACATGATGGTTTCCATTACACATCCAGCTCTGGAAAAAATTAAGAGACCACCACATCAAATCCCTGTCATGGGCAGCTCATTCTCCACATCTGAACCCCATTGAAAACCTCGAATGTAATCAAGAAGAACTGCTTAAATTTTTGAGCCAGGAGCAGTGTGAAAGACTGGCGGAAAGCAGCTAAGACGCATGAACGCTGTTTTCAAAAATCATGGTTATTCTACAAAATATTATTTTCTGAACTCTTCCTGAGTTAAAACATCAGTATTGTTGTTTCTAAATGATTATGAACTTGTTTCTTATCATTATTTGAGGTCTGCAAGCACTCTGCATTTTTTGGTTATTTTGACCATTTCTCATTTTCTGAAAACAAATACAAAATTTATTGCTTGGAAATTCGGAGACATGTTGTCAGTAATTTATAGAATAAAAGAGCAATTTACATTTTACTCAAAAATATAAAGAGAAAAATCAGACAAACTGAACATTTGAAAGTGGTCTCTTAATTTCTGCCACAGCTGTATATGCGTGGACATAAGATAAACAGCGCTGGGGTCCTGGGTTCAAATCCCACCAAGGACAACATCTGCCAGGAGTTTGTATGTTCTCCCTGTGTTTGTGTGGGTTTCCTCGAGGTTCTCCGGTTTCCTCCCACACACCAAAGGAATCTAGATTGTGAGCCCCTTCGGGGACAGTGATTATAATTGTAAAGTGCTGCGGAATATGTCGGTGCTATAGAAATAAAATTTATTATTTTATTATTATTATTATTATTATTATTATTATTATTATGTGTGTAAAGCGCTGTGGAATTAATGGCGCTATATAAATGAGTAAAATAAATAAAAAACATTCTGGTCAGGTGAACATTGGCTTTAATACATAAGAGAATTATAGTATATTTAGGGCATTTATGCTTTTCTCACTTCGGCGTACGTTCTCTATTATTTCTCCATCTGCAGCAGGTGATGAATTATTATTATTAATCTAATATATAAAGCTCAAGTGTGTGTATGTGTGTCCGGGATTGGCATCCGCATCGTCGCAGCTACAGCCACAAAATTTGGCACAGTCACATGTCTGGACACCGAGAGCGTCCTAGGCTATGTTGTGAGGCGAAATTATAACCCCGCGCGTTCCAATTCACCAAACAATTTTGCCCATATCTACATAATGGGGAAAAAGTATGTGTGTATCAAGCCCCACCCCTCATTATGATGTCACAATGGCTGCCATGGCGACGCTGATGTCATCATAGGTTGCAAGCCCCGCCGCTCATTATGATGTCATAATGGTTGACTATGGGATGGAGGATATGTGTGATGGGTATATGGGCACGGGACTATGGGATGGCAGATATGTATGATGGGTATATGGGCACGGGACTATGGGATGGCGGATATGTATAATGGGTATATGGGCACGGGACTATGGGATGGAGGCTGTGTGATGGGTATATGGGCACGGGACTATGAGATGGAGGATATGTATGACGGGTATATGGGCACGGGACTGTTATGATTGAGTCACCGTAGGAGGCAAAAATAGGCTGCTGTCTGCAATCCGCGAAAAACCCTATGAAAATAAGAGCCAACAAACTGACAGTAAAAAAGGCCCTGAAGACGCTAGGCTTCAAAAAAGGCTATGTCAGTACTCAGGAATATTCTGAAGACAGAGCAACAGGCAAAAGGAGATTCAGCTCACCCCAGCAGGGAATGGCAGAATCCAGAAAAGCAAGGAAAACAAAACACTAATGCAAAAAGGCAAAGCAGAAATCTTAGCTTTAGATGAGCAGGAATCAGACTGGTTTCCTAGAAGTCCACAGAGAAATCACCCGCAGGCCAGAAGGGCGTCGGCAGCCTTATATCCAGTCATTAACTCCACCCAGCCAGTCATCATCATCAGCCCCAGGTGTTTGACAATCAGGCTCACTACCTTTCTTCACCAAAAGAGGGAGTTCCTCGGGCCTCAGTAGTGAAGGGGAAAATGAACTCACAACAGTACCTCCCCCTTGAGGAGGGGTCACCGAACCCTCAACCACGCCACCAGGGCGATCAGGGTGAGCCCGATGAAAGGCACGCACCAATCTTTTGGCATGAATATCAGAGGCAGAGACCCAGGAATTATCCTCCTGACCATAACCCTTCCACTTAACCAAATACTGGAGTCTCCGTCTAGCCAGACGGGAATCCAGTACTTTCTCTACCTCATATTCCATGTTACCTTCAACCAATACAGGGTCCTTAGGTGCAACCCCCGGAACAACAGGTTCAACAAACCTCTTCAACAAAGATTTATGGAACACATTATGGACTTTAAATGTGACAGGAAGAGCCAAACGAAAAGAGACCGGATTAATAATCTCCAATATCTTGTAAGGTCCAATAAATCTAGGCTTAAACTTAGGAGAAGCCACCTTCATAGCAATATTTTTTGATGATAACCACACCATATCACCAACCTTAAACTGGGGACCAATGGTCCTATGTCGGTTGGAAAACCGCTGGGCCTTTTCCTGGGAGAGAGATAACTTATCCACTACTTAGTCCCAGATCTGGTGCATTCTCTCCACCACAGTGTCAACACCTGGGCAGGCAGAGGGCTCCACCTGCCCTGAAGAAAATCGAGGATGAAACCCAAAGTTACAAAAAAAAGGTGACATCAAAGTGGCAGAACTAGCTCTATTATTTAAAGCAAATTTGGCCAAGGGCAAAAATGAAACCCAATCATCCTGATCAGCAGAAATAAAACATCTCAAATATGACTCCAAGGTCTGGTTTGTTCTCTCTGTGTGCCCATTGGTCTGAGGGTGAAAAGCAGAGGAGAAGGACAACTGAATTCTCAGCTTGGAACAGAAAGTTCTCCAAAATCTAGACACAAACTGGACTCCTCTGTCAGATACAATGTTCTCAGGAATCCCGTGCAAGCGAACCACCTGTTGTAAAAACAGGGGCACCAATTCAGAGGAAGACGGCAACTTAGGGAGTGGTACAAGATGAACCATCTTAGAGAACCTATCACAAATCACCCAAATAACAGTCATCCTTTGAGAGACAGGCATATCAGAGATGAAATCCATTGAAATATGGGTCCATGGCCTCTTGGGGACAGGCAAAGGCATCAACAACCCACTAGAGCGAGAACACGATTTAGACCGGGAGCACGTCCCACAGGACTGCACAAAATTCCTGACATCACGAGACAAGGAGGGCCACCAAAAAGACCGACTCACCAGATCTCTAGTACCAAAAATACCTGGATGACCAGCCAAAGCAGAGCAATGAACTTCAGACATCACTCTCTTCTTCCACTGGTCAGGAACATACAACTTTCCACTGGGACAACGCTCAGGTTTGTCCTCCTGGAACTCTTCCAGAGCACGTCTCAAATCGGGCGAGATGGCAGAGAGAACTACCCCTTCGCCTAAGATGGTAGCAGGCTTGGTCACCACAGGAGAATCAGCAAAGAAGCTCCTAGAGAGGGCGTCAGCCTTGACATTATTAGTTCCAGGAAGAAAAGAAACCACAAAATCAAAACGTGTAAAAAACAAGGCCCACCTAGCCTGTCTAGGGTTCAAGTGCTTAGCCGACTCTAGGTAAATCAAATTCTTGTGGTCAGTGAGGACCACGACTTGATGCTTAGCTCCCTCCAATCAATGTCTCCACTCCTCAAATGCCCATTTCATGGCTAACAATTCCCGATTCCCCACATCATAGTTACGTTCAGATGGAGAGAACTTTCGGGAAAAGAAAGCACAGGGATTCATTTTAGATGTTACAGGATCCTTTTGGGACAAAACAGCTCCTGCACCAATCTCAGAAGCATCCACCTCTACCTGGAACGGAAGTGAGACATCGGGTTGCCGCAAAACCGGGGCGGAGGTGAATCTTCGCTTCAGCTCCTGAAAGGAAGAAACAGCCTCCGGAGACCAATTTAACACATCAGCACCCTTCTTAGTCAAATCAGTCAATGGCTTGGCAATACTAGAAAATTTTGCTATAAATTTCAGATAAAAATTAGCAAAACCCAAAAACTTCTGGAGGGCCTTCAAAGAAGTGGGCTGAACCCAATCGTAAATGGCCTGTACCTTGGCCGGGTCCATTTCAATAGTTGACGGGGACAAAATAAATCCCAAAAAAGAAATCCTCTGTACTCCAAAAAGGCATTTAGATCCTTTGACATACAGAGAATTCTCCCTCAAGATCCGGAACACAGTCCGAATATGTTCCACATGAGAATCCCAATCCTTGGAGAAGATCAAAATATCATCCAGATAGATAATCAAAAATTTATCGACAAAATCTCGGAAAATATCGTTCATGAAGCACTGGAAGACAGAAGGGGCATTAGTGAGCCCAAAAGGCATCACCAGGTACTCAAAATGTCCCTCCGGAGTATTAAACGCCGTCTTCCATTCATCCCCATGCTTAATGCGAATAAGATTATACGCCCCCCTGAGGTCAAGCTTGGTAAACCAGCAAGCACCTTTAACTCTGGAGAATAGATCAGAAATCAGGGGTAACGGATACTGATATTTAACAGTAATTTTGTTGAGGGCACGATAATCAATACAAGGCCTTAATGAACCATCCTTTTTGGCTACAAAAAAAAAAAACGGCACCTAAGGGTGACGAGGATGGTCTAATATGACCCTTCTCCAACGCCTCCTTAATATAGGATCGCATAGCCTCGTGCTCGGGTACAGATAAATTGAAGAGCCGACCCTTGGGAAATTTACACCTCGGGCTCAGTTCAATTGCACAGTCATAACTCCTATGAGGAGGCAGAGACGCAGACTCATTCTCACTAAATACATCATAAAAGTCCGCCAAATAATCAGGAACATCATGCGACTGAGGAGAGGTGGAAAACACAGGAGCCTCACTAAAGGCACACCGACAACCCCAACTCACCACAGACACAGATTTCCAATCGAAAACTGGATTATGAATCTGTAACCAGGGAAACCCCAGAACAACAGTATCATGCAGATTATGTAACACCAAAAACCTGCAATTTTCTTGATGGTCTGGGGCGACCCGCATTACCACCTGGGTCCAAAACTGAGGTTTATTTTTAGCCAAAGGAGTAGCATCAATTCCCCTCAAAGGGATAGGCGTCTGCAGAGGTGTCATCGGAAATCCACAACGTTTAGCAAAATCCAAGTCCATTAGGTTTAGAGCTGCTCCCGAATCCACAAAAGCCTTGGCGGAAAATGTGGACAGGGAGCAGATCAGAGTAATAGCCAGAAGAAACTTAGGTTGAACACCACCAACAGAAAACGTGTGTGCAAGGCGTTTCTCGCGTTTAGGACAGACAGAAATAATATGTGAGGCATCTCCACAGAAAAAACACAACTTATTACGCCTTCTGAACTCCTGACGCTGCTCTCTGGAAAAAACTATCACATTGCATAGGTTCAGACATCTGTTCAACAGGTGGCAACACCTCTCGTGCAGCTCTGCGTTCGCGCAAACGCCGATCAACCTGAATGGCTAAAGACATAGAATCGTCAAGACCAGAGGGAACAGGAAATCCCACCATAGTATCTTTTACGGCTTCTGACAGCCCCTTCCGAAAGAGAGCAGCCAAGGCATTATCATTCCAGGTAGTAAGTACTGCCCACTTTCGGAATTTTTGACAGTACAATTCTGCAGAATCACGACCCTGGTTCAATGCCAGCAGGGTCTTTTCAGCCTGATCAATAGCATTAGGTTCGTCATACAACAACCCCAAGGCCTGAAAAAATGCGTTCACATTAGTCAGAATAGGATCATCTGGTTTCAAAGAAAACGCCCAATCCTGGGGATCGCCACGCAGCAAAGAGATGACAATTTTAACCTGCTGCGCGGAGCTCCCTGACGAGTTAGGCTTCAAGGCAAAAAATAATTTACAATTATTTTTGAAATTCAAAAATTTAGACCGATCCCCAAAAAATACATCAGGTGTAGGAATCTTTGGTTCAGCAGCATGTGAATGAGCAAGGTAGGCGGAAATTCCCCGCACTTCCGCAGCGAGCTGCTCTACACGATCAGACAATTGCTTTATCTCCATTGAGAGAAAAAAAAATTCCCCCTACGGCCTCAGAGATATAGAGGAAAAAATATGCACTTTTTTTTTCTCTTTTTTTTTTTATTTTTTTTTTTTATACAATTCTTTCCTGCAATTGAGTACCCTAGGATCTGCGGTATGGCGGGTGATTCTGTTATGATTGAGTCACCGTAGGAGGCAAAAATAGAAATGCTAGCTAAGTCCAGAAAACCAGAGAAGTTGGCAGCTATCAGATTGCAGACCCCTGAACCTATCAACACAACTAGCAGTAGCCGTGGGGGGCTCCTACGATGCCCTAGGCCCCTCGATCACAGCCGGAGGACTACATAGCCTAAAGACAGAAAGGGAAATCTAAACTGCCCCAGAGCAGACCCCAAAGCAAAAGGCAGCCCCCCACATATAATGACAGTGAAGCAAGAAGAAAGAACAAAACACAGACAGAAAGATAGACTGAGCAAAGATGGGGCCCAAGCTAGCTTAGATAGGAAAGGACAGGAAGGCTGCTGTCTGCAATCCGTGAAAAACCCTATGAAAATCAGAGCCAACAAACTGACAGTAAAAAAGGCCCTGAAGACGCTAGGCTTCAAAAAAGGCTATGTCAGTACTCAGGAATATTCTGAAGACAGAGCAACAGGCAAAAGGAGATTCAGCTCACCCCAGCAGGGAATGGCAGAATCCAGAAAAGCAAGGAAAACAAAACACTAATGCAAAAAGGCAAAGCAGAAATCTTAGCTTTAGATGAGCAGGAATCAGACTGGTTTCCTAGAAGTCCACAGAGAAATCACCCGCAGACCAGAAGGGCGTCGGCAGCCTTATATCCAGTCATTAACTCCACTCAGCCAGTCATCATCATCAGCCCCAGGTGTTTGACAATCAGGCTCACTACCTTTCTTCACCAGAAGAGGGAGTTCCTCGGGCCTCAGTAGTGAAGGGGAAAATGAACTCACAACACGGGACTATGGGATGGAGGATATGTATGATGGGTATATGGGCATGGGACTATGGGATGGAGGATATGTGTGATGGGTATATGGGCATGGGACTATGGGATGGAGGATATGTATGATGGGTATATGGGCATGGGACTATGGGATGAAGGATATGTGTGATGGGTATATGGGCATGGGACTATGGGATGGAGGATATGTGTGATGGGTATATGGGCACTGGACTATGGGATGGAGGATATGTATGATGGGTATATGGGCATGGGACTATGGGATGAAGGATATGTGTGATGGGTATATGGGCATGGGACTATGGGATGGAGGATATGTGTGATGGGTATATGGGCACTGGACTATGGGATGGAGGATATGTATGATGGGTATATGGGCACGGGACTATGGGATGGAGGATATGTGTGATGGGTATATGGGCATGGGACTATGGGATGGAGGATATGTGTGATGGGTATATGGGCATGGGACTATGGGATGGAGGATATGTGTGATGGGTATATGGGCATGGGACTATGGGATGGAGGATATGTGTGATGGGTATATGGGCACTGGACTATGGGATGGAGGATATGTATGATGGGTATATGGGCATGGGACTATGAGATGGAGGATATGTGTGATGGGTATATGGGCATGGGACTATGGGATGGAGGATATGTGTGATGGGTATATGGGCATGGGACTATGGGATGGAGGATATGTGTGATGGGTATATGGGCATGGGACTATGGGATGGAGGATATGTGTGATGGGTATATGGGCACGGGACTATGGGATGGAGGATATGTATGATGGGTATATGGGCATGGGACTATGGGATGGAGGATATGTGTGATGGGTATATGGGCATGGGACTATGGGATGGAGGATATGTGTGATGGGTATATGGGCACTGGACTATGGGATGGAGGATATGTATGATGGGTATATGGGCATGGGACTATGGGATGGAGGATATGTATGATGGGTATATGGGCACTGGACTATGGGATGGAGGATATGTATGATGGGTATATGGGCATGGGACTATGGGATGGAGGATATGTGTGATGGGTATATGGGCATGGGACTATGCGATGAAGGATGTGTGATGGGTATATGGGCATGGGACTATGGGATGGAGGATATGTATGATGGGTATATGGGCACGGGACTATGGGATGGAGGATATGTATGATGGGTATATGGGCATGGGACTATGGGATGGAGGAAATGTACAGTATGTTGGGTATATGGGCACGGGACTATGGGATGGAGGATATGTATGATGGGTATATGGGCACGGGACTATGGGATGGCGGATATGTATAATGGGTATATGGGCACGGGACTATGGGATGGAGGATGTGTGATGGGTATATGGGCACGGGACTATGAGATGGAGGATATGTAAGACGGTATATGGGCACGGGACTATGGGATGGAGGATATGTATGAAGGGTATATGGGCACGGGACTATGAGATGGAGGATATGTGTGATGGGTATATGGGCATGGGACTATGGGATGGAGGATATGTGTGATGGGTATATGGGCATGGGACTATGGGATGGAGGATATGTGTGATGGGTATATGGGCACGGGACTATGGGATGGAGGATATGTGTGATGGGTATATGGGCACGGGACTATGGGATGGTGGATATGTGTGATGGGTATATGGGCACTGGACTATGGGATGGAGGATATGTATGATGGGTATATGGGCATGGGACTATGGGATGGAGGATATATGTGATGGGTATATGGGCACGGGACTATGGGATGAAGGATATGTATGATGGGTATATGGGCATGTGACTATGGGATGGAGGATATGTATAATGGGTATATGGGCATGGGACTATGGGATGGAGGATATGTATGATGGGTATATGGGCACTCGACTATGGGATGGAGGATATGTATGATGGGTATATGGGCATGGGACAATGGGATGGAGGATATGTATGATGGGTATATGGGCACGGGACTATGGGATGGAGGATAATTGTAATTTGTTATAACTAACCACAGTTAGTTACTATGCCCGGGCAGCGCTGGGCTCTTCAGCTAGTAAGATGAAATACTTTACTTGACATATGAACATTCAACTCCACTTTCCTCTGCAGTGTCTCTCTGCACATTAGCACCGCGGTGACACCTTGTTAAACACAGGATATCGCGCATTTCCTACACTGATGGCGCAGCGTTTTCCTGAGGAAATATTAGGCCAGAGACTTGAACCTTGGAAACCCTTGTCCTGCTGTGGATATACCACCAGGGACCATCAGGGGTCAGTGCTGAGCATTTCTCTCCAGGCACAGCGGCCTCTATATATCATTCTATACAGACTGTCCAGGATTTACCAAGATAACAGGATGCTACAAATGTCTCCATCTTTACCTGCTGACAAATTTCACTATTGACCCCAATTTGTCATGATACAAATTCAATACATTGTGAAGAAATGCTAGCAAAATCATTGACCGGCTGCAAAGCACATCTTAACCACTAGTTGGTCACATATAGCATAGACATCTCCCAACAGAATATCAAAGTATTTTTTTTTTCAGGGATCGTCGTCTTGGGCCAATTGTATTAGGCAAGTTTGAGCCAAAATAATAATGAAAAAAGACACAATCTCACATACCGGCACTTGTATCTTTAATACAATGAAGAAACTGAAAAGTTATGGAAACATTTAGGGGCATTTATTTACTTGCATTTGCAAGAATAACCCTTTAAAAAAATCACAATTTCGAACATGATTCTAAGCCAAAAGTACATGCGGTCGGGGCAAAACAAAGGCGACTAGAATCATAGAATGGTAGAGTTGGAAGGGACCTCCTGGGCCATCTGGTCCAACCCCCTGCTCAAAGCAGGATTCGCTAAATCATCCCAGACAGATGTCTGTCCAGCCTCTGTTTGAAGACTTCCATTGAAGGAGAACTCACCACCTCTCGTGGCAGCCTGTTCCACTCATTGATCACTCTAAGGCCTCTTTCACACCTCAGTTTTTTGTGTCAGTTAAAAGAGAGAGAGAGAGAATTTTTTTCGTCCGCCAGAAAGGATTTTAGGGTTAATTTTCTCCCAGACTTCCTTTCTCCGGGCATGCGCAATGGAAAATGCGGATCCAACAACAAAAAAAACGTTGCATGCTCCGTCCAAGCATGCCGGCGGGCGAAAAAAATTTGGAGGATCCTCACAAAAACGGATCCAACGGATGGCCATCCGTCAAGATCCGCCAGTAATGCAAGTCAGTGGGGAAAAAAACGGATCCGCAAAAAAAATGGCGGATCCGTTTTTTTCAAAACCTGGCGGATTTTGACTGATGGTCAAAAACGGAAGTGTGAAAGAGGCCTAACTGTCAAAAAGTTTTTTCTAATATCTAATCTGTGTCTCCTCCCATTCAGTTTCATCCCATTGCTTCTAGTCTTTCCTTGTGCAAATGAGAATAAAGTTGATCCTTCTACAATGTGACAGCCCTTTAGATATTTGTAGACAGCTATTAACACCTTAACCCCCAAGGGTGGTTTGCACGTTAATGACCGGGCCAATTTTTACAATTCTGACCACTGTCTCTTTATGAGGTAATAACTCTGGAACGCTTCCATGGATCCCGGTGATTCTGACATTGTTTTCTCGTGACATATTGTCCTTCATGTTAGTGGTAAAATTTCATTCATGTAACTTGCGTTTATTTGTGAAAAAAACGGAAATTTGGCAAAAATTTTGAAAATTTCGCAATTTTCCAACTTTGAATTTTTATGCCCTTAAATCACAGAGATACGGCACACAAAAAACTTGATAAGTAACATTTCCCACATGTTTACTTTACATCAGCACAATTTTGGAACCAAAATTTTTTTTTGTTAGGAAGTTATAAGGGTTAAAAGTTGACCAGCGATTTCTCATTTTTGCAACACCATTTTATTTTTACGGACCACATCACATTTGAAGCCACTTTGAGGGGTCTATATGATAGAAAATACCCAAAAGTGACACCATTCTAAAAACTGCACCCCTTAAGGTGCTCAAAACCACATTCAAGAAGTTTATTAACCCTTCAGGTGCTTCACAGGAATTTTTTGAATATTTTACAAAAATATGAACATTTAACTTTTTTTCACAAAAAAAAATAATTCAGGTTCAATTTTTTTTATTTTACCAAGGGTAAAAGGAGAAATTGGACTGCAAAAGTTATTGTGCAGTTTGTCCTGAGTACGCTAATACCTGATATGTGGGGGTGAACCACTGTTTCGGCGCATGGCAGAGCTCAGAATGGAAGGAGCGCCGTTTGACTTTTTCAACGCAAAATTGGCTGGAATTCAGATCGGACGCCATGTCACGTTTGGAGAGTCCCTGATGTACCTAAACAGTGGAAACCCCCCACAAGTGACCCCATTGTGGAAACTAGACCCATCAAGGAACTTATCTAGATGTGTGGTGAGAACTTTGAACCCACAAGGGCTTCACAGAAGTTTATAACATAGTAACATAGTTAGTAAGGCAGAAAAAAAACATTAGTCCATCCAGATCAGCCTATAAAATTCTGTCAGAATAAATCCCCAGATCTACGTCCTTCTAAAGAACCCAACAATAACTGTAAGATACAATATTGTTACGCTCCAGGAAGACATCCAGGCCTCTCTTGAACCCTTCGACTGAGTTCGCCATCACCACCTCCTCAGGCAGGGAATTCCAGATTCTCACTGCCCTAACAGAATCCTCTTCTATGTTGGTGGAAAAACCTTTTCTCCTCCGGACGCAGAGAATGCCCCCTTGTGATCGTCACTTTCCTTGGTATAAACAGATCCTCGGAGAGATATTTGTATTGTCCCCTTATATACTTATACATGGTTATTAGATTGCCCCTCAGTCGTCGTTCTTTGAAAAAGGCATGGAGGGCCAAGCATAGTTCACGCTCATCTCTCTTATACAGTAATGAGCGGGATGTATCTTCCATGAAAGAAACCCAGGTTAGATTTATCACTGGTTACAACTCGCAAGCAAATAAGATCCGAGAGGCCCTCCAGAAGTCCTGGTCAATTTTAAAAGTCGACCCCATTCTATCTAAAATTATACCTGAGAGACCTGCGCTGACTTTTAGAAGAGCCAGAAATTTGAGGAATCACCTCACTCGCAGTCTCTATGTGGGGGAACCTAGGACTACGTTCCTTGACAGTAGGACCAGGAGGCATGGTTGCTATCCATGTGGCCACTGCGTCGCTTGCCCAAACATGGATCGCGCCACCACCTTCTCTGACTCTAGTGGTAAGATTTATAACATTAAGAAATCTATTACATGTGATACACAGTATGTCATTTACCATGCTACATGTCCGTGTGGCCTTATCTATATTGGCCTCACTTCACGTCAGTTGAAGGTGCGTGTACATGTGTTGGGCATTGAGGCGTCAGTTGGCCAGATGGATGCATCCTTGCTGAAGACTATTCCTAGGCACTTTAAATGTTGCCATGAGAGCGATGGGAGTCTGATTAGATTTAGAGGCATCGACGCACTTGATGTTAATATTAGAGGCGGTAAGTTATCTACTAAACTGGCACGTCTTGAATCCCGGTGGATTTGGACATTGAAAACTGTGCATCCCCTTGGGTTAAATGAGAATCTCAGCTTTGCCCCCTTTTTGGATTAAGGTTCTTTGTGGAATCCCACGTGTTGTGTTGTCCTTAGTTCTGTGTATTGATTTTATTTATTTTTATTTACTTTTAACTGATCGTTTCTTGCTTGCGGGATATCGGTGGGATCCATTGGTGTGGATGGACATTGTTATGAAGCTTTTTTCTCTCAACGTTGGTGTGCTGCGGTTTCCTCCTCAGGGACGTTCATCATTATGACGATATGGAATTTCTGTTCTGCATATTTATTTTTATTTGTATGTTGTGCTGTATATGTGTTTTTGATTTACTTATACGCAATGTATATTGGGCCGCCCCTCTTTCTCGATTCGGCATCTGGTATATGGTGGATATCAAGCATAATGATTGTATATGGATACGTTTATCTTTGGATTATTATATTACTTGGAATGTATTCACTTTGCTTCCAAATCTTGATTCTGCTCTGTGATAGTCATCATGAGGGCAATATCTTTGTGTTTATATCATATCGAACTTTATTATGGCACCACATAAAAGCAATGTTATAGATATTTTTCTCTTTCTTTAGAGTATGATAATTTTTTCTGTCAAGCACTGTATCTGCTATTTAGGTGCCGTCTTTTGACAGTTTTCATAGTTGGGGGCAGAATTTCTGTGTTTAAATTATGTTTAGTCATATACTGTATATGATGACACCGTATTTGTATTATTTGTAAAAACTTTTTTAGCATTTGGCAATTTTTGATTGCTAGTTCTATCTCATGCTATATTTTCATATATATTTTTTTTACATATCCCTCTGTTTTGAGGGGTTTCTAACCGTCCCTGGTCATCAGTGGCAATTGATGGGTATTTGCCCTTTTTCAATATGGTGGCCTTGACTCTTTACTCCCCACTGCGCCTGTGTGGCTCCCTCGCCACTTCCTGTGCTGACGTTGGGGGTTATGGAGTCCGGTCCCTTGGGGCCCCGCGGGATCTCGGCGTCACACCTCCCTGCTGTCAAGCCTGGAGAGGCGTGTGTGTCCCTCAGGCAACGGACGTTGTTGCCACATATGCGCACTATACATGCACGCAATAGCGGCATGGGAACCGATGACCACTTCCGGTTTCGCCGTGAGTCCCATTTCTGGTTTATGCCCGCTACAAAATCAGCGTCTTTCACTTCACTACTTGCGCCCCCTGATGAAGGTGTTCCGAAACGCGCGTTGGGGCAGACATCGGGACCCTGTGTTTGCCAGCAGCATCTTTGCCCAGGTATTACACATACTGTATATGTATACTTTTTGACTGTTGCCTGGACTTTTTATCATTCAATCTGTCTACCCATTAGTAGAGCATGAATACCAGAATACATAGATACTGCATTGCTGGGTACACATGATTATTGTGCAATTTTTCATGTACTTATGTGCAGTTCTGGCTACTAGGGCCCCTGTGTCCCTATTCACTGTTTTTAATATTTTTATGGCTTTTCATCACGTTGTATTTGTACCTTGCCTCACTGTGTGGAATAAAGCAATTTTATTAAGACCAATAGTTGTTGTCTGGATTTGTCCTCCCCCCCGTGTGCTGTTGTTGGTTACAACTGGTCATATAGTCCTGAGGTGTTCATGTGGGTGGCTAATTTCAAACTGATCACATTTGTTGAAACCTTTTTTCGCCCACATGCTATACACACCGGGTTTCATTACCTTTCTCTGTTAGGCACTGAGGAAGTCAGCTCCCTGCAGTCCCCCAAAGGTCCCCGTCGCCATCTTGGATCCGGGGACCTGCAGGGATGGAGCCCCCCGCAGCAGCGCTGCACATTGCGCTGCTGTGGGGGGCTCAGGGAAGCACGGAGGGAGTCCCCTCCCTGCCGATGCTTCACTTTAACCCCCGGTACACCGCAATCGTATTTGATCGCGGTGTGCAAGGGGTTAACGTGTCGGGGGCGGTCCGTGACCGCCCCTGACACATTGTGCCGGGTGTTAGCTGTGATAATCAGATGACACCCAGCCGCGATCAGCGACGCTCACCACATGGGCGCCGCTGATCGCTGTGACGTACTATCCCGTCCCTGGGAATTAAGTCCCAGGGCACATGGACGGGATAGTACGTCACATGGCAGAAAGGGGTTAAGTCTCCTCTCAATCTTCTCTTCTGCAAGCTAAACATTCCCAAATCCTGTATCCGTTCCTCATAGGACATGGTTTGCAGACCGGTCACCATTCTGGTCGCTCTTCTCTGAACTTGCTCTAGTTTGTTGATGTCTTTTTTAAAATGTGGCACCCAAAACTGGACACAGTATTCCAGGTGAGGTCTGACCAAAGAGAAATAGAGGGCAATAATGACTTCATGTGATCTAGACTTTATGCTTCTGTTAATACATCCTAGAATTGCATTTGCCTTTTTTGCTGCTGCATCACACTGTTGACTCATGTTCAGTCTGTGACCTATTAGTATACCCAAGTCTTTTTTACATGTGCTGTTGCTTAGCCCAATTCCTCCCATTCTGTATATGCTTTTTTCATTTTTATTGCCCAGATGTAGTACTTTGCATTTTTCCCTGTTAAAAACCATTCTGTTAGTTGCTTCCCACTGCTCATATCTTTTTGAATCCTCTCTCTCTCTTCTCTAGTATTAGCTATCCCTCCTAGCTTTGTGTCATCAGCAAATTTAATCAGTTTACCCTCAATTCCTTCATCTAAATCATTGATAAATTGACTATTTTTTTTAAGTCTTACTCCCATTGGAAAGCCTCAAAAGCATTCTCATTCCCTGGGGAGAACACTGCTGGACATGAAAGGAGAGATCCAAAGCTTATTACTAAAAGCCGGCAGCATAAAATGAGATCATATCGCTAAAGGCCATGGTCCAAAAATTGGGGGACGTGCCTTTGTAGGAAAGCTCGTTCCCAATGATCAGCTTTCCGCTAATCAGGTCGCTAATAACCCGACAAATTCGGAAAACTCGAGTTTGTTGGAAGCAATCATTTTAAAGCAGGTTACAGAATCCCGGTTATGCGTTGTAAACAGGTTGTGCTGACGAGAAAATTATATTCTGTGCACACAGAAAGATTGCATGAATGTCCGTTCTGTGAGCGCAGAACATTCGCCGGCCTAACCCGGCATAACATTTTCCTCAATTTTTTTTACATTATTGATGGGAGTTTGACTGCCAGGGCCACCACTGATCCTGAAAGCTGCGTAGCACAGCCGTTTTTTGTGTGTGGGGGTTTTTTTTTACACTTAAGGCCTCCGTCTGAACAGGTCTTTTCTGTACTTTCCAGTATCGCCGGTGACTAAGAGTGCTAATCCAGGGTAGTGCCCCCATCCGTCATACAATGGGTGGGGATCCTAACAGTCTGAACCCCACAAATTAGAAATTTATTGCATGTCCTAGAAAAATTGTGATCTCTTAATGGGAAAGCCTTTTAAGTTGAAAGGGTTAACTGCACTTGTAGGAAAACCTTCGATTGTTGGGGTCCGAATGCTGAGACGCGCTCCCACCAATCACTAAAAAGATGCGCGAAGTAGAGAGCTTTTCTCCATCGATAGAAAGGTCAACATTGGTGATGGAGAAGAGAAAACCTCGGACGATCTTCATTTTAGAGATTGCCAATGGTCTCGTCATCCGCACCCTCACCCATCAAATCTTCTCGTCATCCGCACCCTCACCCATCAAATCTTCTGACATGTCAAAAGCTTTTGGAAAGTGCGGTTAAATTTTTTCATCTCAGGTCACATAGAAAGTGATGAGGGAACTCCAAAACTCTAAAAACAATGTTGGTCCCATCCATGACCCTAGATAAGATGGAATTCTCCTTTAAGATTATCTTTCCAATGTTCTGTGTGTTAAATACAAATGTGATGAAGTCAGAGAAATCCCCGTCATTTAGTCATTTTTTTTTTTTTTTTAATGTTTTGATAAATGATGGAGAGCAGCTGAATCGGGATTGATGGTGGCAGTCGCCTGGCTCCTCTCCAGAACCCTCTGTTTTTTTGCTACACAATAAACGTCTTGTCAAGAGCAGAAATCAAAATGTGTCTTATTGGCCAAATATCCTGGGAGACCGATGTGATGAGTGAATGGAATTTGTACAAGAGTTTACTGGTCCCATTACAACATGGCTTCACCGAGAGCCGCCTGTCCTCGCGCCCCGCTCTCCGCTCATTACCACCCCCGCCACCGGCTACAATAAAGCTCTCAAGACGGCGCACAATCACCTAGATCATCTCTAGTGCGGCGAAAGAATGTCCATTGCGTTGGCTTTTAGGACTCAAAGAAGAAAAAATATTTGGGTTGAGTTCCAAAGTTTCAAAGAAAAATTCTTATTTTCTATCATTAAGGAGCAAGAGTCATTGTGAGCCCTACCTGTCACTTGACTTGGGTGTTGTTCAGACCTTGTTTGCTGAATGGGAGTTTTATGTATCTGCGTGCAAGAAGCCTGAAATATTTACTTTAAAGAGGACCTGTCACTTGCCATATATACGTTTTTATTTTTCCTGGTGTAGATGCCGCTGTTCTCCTGAATCCGGCGTTGTTTTTCTTTTCTTCCTACGCCTCTCCGTTCCCGAGATATGGCCCCTTCTTCCCTGTATGTGAATCTAGTCTTGTTATACAAGTGGGCATGGTCATCAGCTCTCCTCTGTGGGTGTTTCCTCTAAGACCACACCCACTTGTCTAAGATGACTTTATTCACATACAGAGTATAAGGGACCATATCTCAGGAATGGAGAGGCGCAGGAACGAGAGAAAAACTGTGCCGGATTCAGGAGAACAGCGGCATTTACAACAGGATTAAAAAATATGTATTTATGACAAGTGCCAGGTCCTCTTTAAGGGGTTTTTCAAGAACATAAAAATTTTTTTTAGCCCAAGTCAGGCAATGTGATAAAAGAACACAAAAGCCTACCTTCACCAGTTACTGTACATGACCTGTCTACCATTATGGGCATTTTACGTCTGTCTATGTCTGCTGCCCTATGAACAGGATTGTCGTCATGTGCCCGTGCACCTGCATGGGGATTGTACTGCGAGAGCGGGGAGCTGGGATCCCCACAGCCTTTGACAGTGGCTGAAAAACGGGATTCTGACTGAGGCAAGAACGAGAGACACTGACGTGATGTGAATCAAGATTTGTACCGTATTCTGCTCCATCTATGGCTCTCAAAGGGAGCAACTTGAGGGATCCAAGGGTAGGCAATTTCTGTATGTGTAAGTTCACTGCCTATGATGTACTTACCATTTGGAGGTAAAGGGCAGGACAAGCATAGGATTAGAAAAAATGGCTTCTTTCTCCTAAAACAGTGCCACACTTGTCCGTAGGTTGAGGCTGGTATTGCAGCTCAGCTACACTACAGTGAATAGGGATGAGCTGCAATCGTGCAAGCAGCTTGTGGACAGATGTGGAGCAGTGTATATATATACACAGTATATATATATAAAATATATTTATTTTAAGAAAGCACCAATGATTTTCCAATCCTGGACACCCATCGGGTGATGTTCCCAAGAAGTATTGCATAGTCCAGACCAGTCCATGTCGGTGCTAGGCATAACAAGTAGGTTTTTGAGGGTGTGCAACCAACTCAGGCTATAGAGGGGTAGAAAATACCAAGTTTATTATACTGTATATTTTTTTTTATTATTTAAGATAAGTGTTTTTATTCTCCAACCAAACAGACCTATTTGCATTCAGATCGCCATTTTCTGATGCTCACATTACTTATACTTTAAAATTCAAACCGTTGCAGAATTGTCAAAAGCAAATACGGGTTTTTATATATTTTTTTTTTTATTACTGCTCACTTAAAAGGGAATAGTGTTTTTATTACTTTTTGATTTTTTTTTATTAACTACATTGATCTTCACGTTAACTGTTTTTTTTTTTATAAATTCCTAATATGGGATCTATAATATAACGCTGGGAGCGTCACTCTGTCCGAAGCCTTTATAGACTGCGCAGGCACGACGCGCCTGCGCAGTCTGGCTCCAGACAGAAGAAGGCATCCAGCGGTTACAGGTAAGAGGAGTGTGTACGGTGCCGGAGATGGCGGTACGCGTAGACACTGAATGCATACCGCGATCCCCGGCGCCATACTTACATACCTGACCGGAAGGAGCATTGCCGCGGCTCTTCTCACCGGAGACCGGGGCGGGAGTGCGGCATCAGAATCGCGCATGCACATAGCGCTATCCGGCGCCATTTTACTGAAGACACATTTGCAGTGTGTCTTCAGCAATATGGCGCCAGACAGCGCGGTATGGGCATGTGCGTACTCCGGCGCCGCACTCCTCCCCCGGCCTCCGGTAGAAAGGGACGTACATATAAATGTTTGAAGTTTTTTATGTGTGCAGGTTAATAGGGGTGAGAGGACCATACACAGTGTCGGACTGGGGTGCCAAGGGCCCACCAGTGACACTGACTTTGGGGGCCCTGTTGTGAGTTCATTTTCCCCTTCACTACTGAGGCCCGAGGAACTCCCTCTTCTGGTAAAGAAAGGTAGTGAGCCTGATTATCAAACACCTGAGGCTGATGATGATGACTGGCTGAGTGGAATTACTGACTGGATATAAGGCTGCCGTCGCCCTTCTGCCCTGCGGGTGATTTCTCTGTGGGATCCTTGGAGACCAGTCTGAATTCCTGCTCCTCTAAAGCTAAGTTTGCTGCTCGGCTTTTTGTATTGGTGCTTTGACTTTGTTTGCTTTGTTTTTCTGGATTTCTGCCATTCCCTGCTGGGGTGTGCTGGATTCCTTTAGCTCTGTCTTCTGAAAATACCTGAGTGCTGATTTAGTTTTTGAAGCCTAGCTGCTTCAGGGTCTTTTTCCATATCAGCTTGTTGGCTTATTTCTTTGATAGGGTTTTGGCAGATTGCAGACAGCAACCTTCCTTTCCTGTTCTGTTTAGCTAGCTTGGGCCCCATCGTTTGCTCAGCCTATCTTTCTATCTGTGTGAGTGTTTTTTCATCTTGCTTCACCGTCATTATATGTTGGGGGCTGCCTTTTACTTTGGGGTCTGCTCTGGGGCAGTTTAGATTTCCTTTTCTGTCTTTAGGCTATTTAGCGCTCAGGCTGTGATCGAGGGGTCTAGGGCATCGTAGGAACCCCCCACGGCTACTGCTAGTTGTGTTGATAGGTTCAGGGGTCTGCAATCTGATAGTTGCCAACTTCTCTGGTTTTCTGGACTTAGCTTGTATTTCTGTTTTTTCCTCCTATGGTGACTCATTCATAACAGGGCCCACTTGCATACAAATATCACACTACCCTTGTTAACTATGATAAAACTGGACCTAAAATTAACAAGTAAGCTATTAGCCCTGTTTCACACTTCCGTTTGTTGCCATCAGTCAAAATCCGCCGTTTTTTAAAAAAACGGATCTGCCATTTTTATTTTATGGATACTTTTTTTTCCCAGTGACTTGCATCAGCGGCGGATTTTGACGGATGGTCATCCGTTGGATCCGTTTTTTGACGGATTCACCATAATTTTGGCATCCGCTGTCTTGAGTAGACGGACAATGCAACGTTTTTTGTCACCGTCAAAACAGCGGATAGCAACGGATCCGCCGCTATCCGTCATTTGTTATAATGGCCACCTATGGGCGGCGGATCCATTGGCACCCGTTTTTTGACGGATTCCGGCAAAGGATCCGCCTTTTTACACTGAGCATGCCCAGAAGCATTTCCTTGCAATGAATTTAACCCCAAATTCCGTTCCGGCGGAAATCTCTCTCTCTCCCCTCCTCTTTTTTTTTTTCGGGCACGGGTTCCTTTCAAATTCAGCCTTCGACGGATCCGTCAAAACAACGGTCCGCTGGCACACGTTGGTGTCAAAACGGAGACAGATCCGTTTTCCGCCATTTTCGCGGATTGCAACTGATCTGAAAAGTGTAAGTGTCAAACAGGCCTTAGGAGTACAAAGTTGGTAAATTCGGGGGGCATTTGTTTGACCCCGATTGCCCAAAAAATAATCATCGGCAGCCAGTGACCACTTTGCAGGGGCAATGATGGAGTGACAAACCAGTCAAACCAGTTAGACACTGAGGTCAATCATGATTGGATCATTTAAAGAGTAAAAGGTCAGGATTGGAGCCAACTCTGATCCTGACTGCTGCAGCAGGACTTCGGCTGTATGCTACAGCTGATACCTACTACTTATGGCACGGCTCCTGAGCCCACACCACGAAAGTGCAGAAAAAAACAGTGCAAATACTCAAAGTGTGCATGTAGCCTTGTAGTTCTTCCTTGGAATGGAAAAAACCCTCCAGGCCAAGAAGTAGAATTAATCTTTGTTTTTTGGAGTGGGGGGCTGGGAGGGGCACATTCATACTTGCCAACAGTTCCCCCCAACTTGACAGGACTGTCCCTAATTTTGAGAAATAATGCCGTGAAATTTAGGAATAAGGCCAAAAAAGTGGCTAGGTTTACATAAACCCCACCCAAAAGTAGGCAATTCTGGGGATGGAACGTAGACACTCCATTTGACAAAAAGCCAACGTTTGTGAGTAGGTTTGCGGAGTCTTCACTTCAACCCCCTTAGGTTACCATGAACATGGGTCCACATAGAACATCCCATACACCATTAACATGACAGAGTTACTAGCAGGGCTGTGGAGTCGGTAAGCCAAACCTGCGACTCCACGACTCCGACTCCCACATATATTGCTTATATTTAAGTGAAAAATTTCTTGTAGTACAATGTGAACATCAGACATTTAATCATTTTTATGATACAATAATCAAGATATTTAGATAGAACATAATATATATTTATTGGAATACAACTTTAGAACACAAAAAACTGTAATACATTGTAAATATGTAATACACTATGTAATATTGATTATATATATACACTCACTGGCCACTTTATTAGGTACACCTGTCCAACTGTGTGTTAAGACTTAATTTCTAATCAGCCAATCACATGGCGGCAACTCAGTGCATTTAGGCATGTAGACATGGTCAAGACAATCTCCTGCAGTTCAAACCGAGCATCAGTACGGGGAAGAAAGGTGATTTGAGTGCCTTTGAACGTGGCATGATTGTTGGTGCCAGAAGGGCTGGTCTGAGTATTTCAGAAACTGCTGATCTACTGGGATTTTCACGCACAACCATCTCTAGGGTTTACAGAGAATGGTCCGAAAAAGAAAAAAAATCCAGTGAGCGGCAGTTCTGTGGCCGGAAATGCCTTGTTGGTGCCAGAGGTCAGAGGAGAATGGGCATACTGGTTCGAGCTGATAGAAAGGCAACAGTGACTCAAATTGCCACCCGTTACAACCAAGGTAGGCAGAAGAGCATCTCTGAACGCACAGTGCGTCGAACTTTGAGGCAGATGGGCTACAGCAGCAGAAGACCACACTGGGTACCACTCTTCTCAGCTAAGAACAGGAAACTGAGGCTACAATTTGCACAAGCTCATCGAAATTGGACAGTAGAAGATTGGAAAAACGTTGCCTGGTCTGATGAGTCTCGATTTCTGCTGCGACATTCGGATGGTAGGGTCAGAATTTGGCGTAAACAACATGAAAGCATGGATCCATCCTGCCTTGTATCAACGGTTCAGGCTGGTGGTGGTGGTGTCATGGTGTGGGGAATTTTTTCTGGGCACTCTTTGGGCCCCTTGGTACCAATTGAGCATCGTTGCAACGCCACAGCCTACCTGAGTATTGTTGCTGACCATGTCCATCCCTTTATGACCACAATGTACCCAACATCTGATGGCTACTTTCAGCAGGATAATGCGCCATGTCATAAAGCTCGAATCATCTCAGATTGGTTTCTTGAACATGACAATGAGTTTACTGTACTCAAATGGCCTCCTCAGTCACCAGATCTCAATCCAATAGAGCATCTTTGGGATGTGGTGGAACGGGAGATTCGCATCAGGGATGTGCAGCCGACAAATCTGCGCCAACTGTGTGATGCCATCATGTCAATATGGTCCAAAATCTCTGAGGAATGCTTCCAGCACCTTGTTGAATCTCTGCCACGAAGAATTGAGGCAGTTCTGAAGGCAAAAGGGGGTCCAACCCCTTACTAGCATGGTGTACCTAATAAAGTGGCCAGTGAGTGTGTATATATATATATATATATATATATACAGTACAGACCAAAAGTTAATTGAATTAACACATGTGGAATTATATAATTAACAAAAAAGTGTGAACCAACTGAAAATATGTCTTATATTCTAGGTTCTTCAAAGTAGCCACCTTTTGATTTGATTACTGCTTTGCACGCTCTCGGCATTCTCTTGATGAGCTTCAAGAGGTAGTCACCGGAAATGGTTTTCACTTCACAGGTGTGCCCTGTCAGGTTTAAAAAGTGGGATTTCTTGCCTTCTAAATGGGGTTGGGACCATCAGTTGTGTTGTGCAGAATTCTGGTGGATACACAGCTGATAGTCCTACTGAATAGACTGTTAGAATTTGTATTACAGCAAGAAAAAAAGCAGCTAAGTAAAGAAAAACGAGTGGCCATCATTACTTTAAGAAATGAAGGTCAGTCAGTCCGAAAAATTGGGAAAACTTTGAAAGTGTTTCCAAGTGCATTGGCAAAAACCATCAAGGGTTACAAAGAAACTGGCTCACATGAGGACCGCCCCAGGAAAGGAAGACCAAGAGTCACCTCTGCTGCGGAGGATAAGTTCATCTGAGTCACCAGCCTCAGAAATCACAGGTTAACAGCAGCTCAGATTAGAGACCAGGTCAATGCCACACAGAGTTCTAGCAGCAGACACATCTCTGCAACAACTGTTAAGAGACTTTGTGCAGCAGGCCTTCATGGTAAAATAGCTGCTAGGAAACCACTGCTAAGGACAGGCCACAAGCAGAAGAGACTTGTTTGGGCTAAAGAACACAAGGAATGGACATTAGACCAGTGGAAATCTGTGCTTTGGTCTGATGAATCCAAATTTGAGATCTTTGGTTCCAACCACAGTGTCTTTGTGTGACACAGAAAAGGTGATCGGATGGACTCTACATGCCTGGTTCCCACCGTGAAGCATGGAGGAGGAGGTGTGATGGTGTGGGGGTGCTTTGCTGGTGACACTGTTGGGGATTTATTCAAAATTGAAGGCATACTGAACCAGCATGGCTACCACAGCATCTTGCAGTGGCATGCTATTCCATCCGGTTTGCATTTAATTGGACCACCATTTATTTTTCAACGGGACAATGACCCCAAACATTTTCACCTGCATGGAGAGCTCCTTTGACCGCATGTTTCCTTCACAACAAAACCTTCCAAATGCAAGCAACACACCTCAAATCAACTCCAGGCCTTTTATCTGCTTAATTGAGAATGACATAACGAAGGGATTGCCCACACCTGTCCATGAAATAGCCTTGGAGTCAATTGTCCAATTACTTTTGGTCCCTTTAAAAACAGGGTGGCACATGTTAAGGAACTGAAACTCCTAAACCCTTCATCCAATTTTAATGTGGATACCCTCAAATGAAAGCTGAAAGTCTGAACTTCAACTGCATCTGAATTGTTTTGTTTAAAATTCATTGTCGTAATGTCTAGAACCAAAATTAGAAAAATGTTGACTCTGCCCAAATATATATGGACCTAACTGTATGGCAGCAGTAGCACTGTCAGGACCCAAGTTCTCTTGCGCCTGGCAGTCCTCCTGTAAGCCCCTTATCCTAACTGCTACCTCAGTCAGAGCTTCTTTTCCTTTAGTAAGCTGTTTATCATCAAGCAGTATACGATGACTTGGGTCCACATAAACAGCTGCCATAAAATTTTTATTTTCCAATAGCTGTGTCTCTTTCCATTTTATTGAAGCAGAAATGCCATCTGCGATTAAACCTCCTCTTTGGGACAGGCAAAATAGCAAGTTCTTCCACTCCCTTATGAAAATGCCAGGAGTTAAATCCTCAGCTTGTAATTTTTTAGTGACGGTAAATGGGTGATTAAGCAATTCCTTCAATTCAGCCACCTGTGTCCATTTTCCTTCATTTAGGGTTACCTGAGGGTTCGCCATATCTATAACAAATGGTTTTAGTTCAAGCAATCGCTCAATCATTAAATAAGTGCTGCCCCACCCAGTGGCTTGATCGACAATTGCCCCTTTCCCAGCACGTTTCTTCAAGATGGAATCAATTTTAGGGGTTCTGGCGGCAATAACCAATTTCCTCACTTTTCCAATCAGATTTCCAGCATGTCCCTCTTGCAGACTATCTCTTATTGCCAGCTGCAGCGTGTGCACAACACAGCGCATGTGATGAATATGAAAGTGTTTTGAAGCAGCTTCAACAAGATCATCTATTTCTACAGTATAATTTTTCTGTTCTTCTGTAGTAATATCTGTTTGTTCCTCAGTTACATGAACAGCACTGTGGCCTTCCAGCTCAAACACACTGAATCCTAAATTTTTTTCTAGCTGTTGTTCATTACTTTCATTCATCAGTGTAATTGTACTTATCATGTTTGAAGCATTGTCCGATACAATAGCAAGAACCTGTTCTTTTTTGAGTTTGTAATCTTGCAGAACTTTTTCCACTAAGGCCTGGAGAAACTGGCTGCTGTGATGAGCTTTAGTATCTTTTACTGCCAGTGTCTTGGTAACAATTTCTTTGTTGTCACAAACATATCAAACATTGATGGCAAAATAGTTCACTCTGTGACGTGTGCAGGCATCCATTTTAAGAAACATAAAGCGTCTTTTCAGAGTCTTTTTAAGATCTTCCTTTTGTTTAAGAGCTTCTTCAATCACTAATTTTCTAATACTTTCTCTTTCCAGAGAAACACCAAGTTTGCGGGCCATGTCTCCATTAAGAGCTGTAAAATCTGGTCGTGCCAATAATGATAATGGTACACCGTCCTTCACAACAAGCTGTATAAGCTGTCTTTTAAACATATCTGCTGTCATTGTTACTGTAACTTTGTCACTTACAAAATATCTTGTTAATGATGTTTGAGATGCTCTTTCCTCCTCCATTGCCTGGCAGGAAGTGCTGGGCGCAGGTTTCTTGGTGCTGCTGTTATCTTTCTCAGTCACAGCTTTGAAAACTTCTGGGTGGAAGCGTTGTAAATGTCTTTTTAGATTGGAAGCTCTTGTAGGAGCATTTTTATCACTGCCTGAGTATGCACTGATTTTGGCATCACAGCATTTGTTTTCCTCTGGGTCACTTGTCATACATTGACACACAAAATATTTTTCATCTTGAATCACTGTGAAATGCTCAAATACAGCTGACTTCATGGGGAGCTTCTTAGACATTTTGTAATCATATAAATTCACTCCCAAAATAATTTTGTTCCATAAAATAAAATAATGTATATTATACTTCCAGCAAGAACAGGGAATCATGGACAGTGGGGAAAATAAGAACAAAGAAACTGATAACAGAGCTAATAACTTGATGTTTTGGCTTCTATACCTATACAAGTCCTCATATAAGTCCTCATCAATCCTGTTGCTGTATTTTCCCTGTATATTGTATGCATATTGTATAAAAGCTAGCTTCCCAAAAGTATATGAGCTCAAAGAAAAAAAACAAACAAGCATCAAGCACACAGAGAGACCATACAGTATACTGGACTATTGATTTATGCACAGTTTATTGAAAGTTTAAATATGCTTTAAGAAGTAATTACCTTAATCTTGTTATCCTGTTCACTCTAGCAATTCTTCTGAGATGAGTGCAGGCCTTCCTTCTTTCTGAGTGTGTTTACTTTGTACCCTTGTATGAAGAGGAGGAGCTTCACTGGTGCTGGAGTGCAGCACTGACTTATCTCAGCTAAGGGCAGTTTCACACATCCAGATAATTCCGTGTCCGTGTGCTATCCGTATGTCCGTGTGTACCATCCGTGTGCTGTCCGTATGCTGTCCGTGTGTCCGTGGTTTTGAAAAATTATTTTCAATGTTAACCCTTTGACTTTTAAAAACGCACATGGATCGCACACGGACAGCACACGGACAGCATCCATGTGCGGTACGTGTTTACACGGACCCATTGACTTGTATGGGTCCGTGTGATCCGTGCTGTTGCACAAAAACGGACATGTCAGCGTGTTTTGCACACGGACACACGGTCCTTGAAAACACGCTGACATCTGAATAGACACATTCATGAGAATGTGTCTACGTGTGTCAGTGTCTCCGGTACATGAGAAAACTGTCACTACACGTACCGGAGACACTGACGTGTGAAACTGCCCTAAGACAAAGCCTAGATCCTCGGGCTACATTCACACCATGGGCGAAGCCAGGATCAAACCTAGGGGGGGCAGAACCTCATACTGTTCCGCAGAACCTAATACTGCACACCTCAGCTGCTGCAGAACCTCATACTGTACACCCCTACACTTGAAAATAAAGCCTGCAACTTAAGAAGATGTGGTGGTGAATACAGTCTATTTATTCCAACTATCAATTGATGTTGATGTGTTACTGAAGACGAGCAATGCCTGTCCTGGGCGTCCTTTTGGGAAGCTATGAGGTTTACCTGACTGGTGCTAAAAAAAAAAAAGGAGTGTTAGTCTGTGTGCTACCCGGCTTTCATTCTTTTTGGTACAGATAAGATATGGATAGACAGATATGGATAAATAGATAGATAGAGCAGATTTCTAATCTGATTTTGCTATTGAAAACATTATCTATGAGCTCAAAAACCTTTCAGGTGATGCAGTCTTTTAAAAAGCTGATCTGCTTTTGCAGCTGAAGAACATATCCACAAAAAAACGCAGCAAAAACGCTGTGTGTGAATGTAGCCTTAGATCAGGAATAGAACAGCCATTTATATGACATTTCATAACTTTCCCAAATTCCTATAAAAAAATATTCAGCACATTCTGCATTGAACTACTGTACCCAATTTATTATGTATTTTAGGAGTCGGTCCATTTTATACCGACTCCACCAAAATGAGCACCGACTCCGACTCCACGACTCCGACTCCACAGCCCTGGTTACTAGCACTGCCCCAGTTCTTTTTGGATAATTTGGTTACCTGACCAAAAAGAGGTCCAAATGGACCCAAAGTTTGTATTATTAAATTTTATTAAAAACTTCCTTTTTTGTCTACAACAAAAAATTAAATGATTATGTCTATCAACTATAACATGGCACCAACAAAAAGCATAAGGCTACTTTCACACTAGCGTCGTGTGACGTACGTCGCAATGCGCCGTTTTGGAGAAAAAACGCATCCTGCAAAGTTGCCCGCAGGATGCGTTTTTTCTCCATAGACTTGCATTAGCGATGCATTGCGACATATGGCCACACGTCGCATCCATCGTGCGACGGATGCGTCGTGTTTTGGCGGCCGCGACGCACACAAAAACGTTACATGTAACTTTTTTTGTGCGTCGTGTCTGCCATTTTCGACCGCGCATGCGTGGCCGCAACTCCGCCCCCTCCTCCCTGGACATTACAATGGCGCAGCGGATGCGTTGAAAAGCTGCATCCGCTGCCCCCGCTGTGCAAATCTTTCACAACGTGCGTCGGTACGTCGGCCCGATGCATTGCGACGGGCCCGTACCGACGCTAGTGTGAAAGTAGCCTTCCTCATCCCACAAAAAGAAAAAAAAAACACTCAAAGCCTCACCCGGCTACGTTGGGAAAAAATACCCACCCAAAGCCTCATCTGGCTACGTTAGGGAAAAAACTCACCCAAAGCCTCATCTGGCTACGTTGGGATAAAAACCCACCCAAAGCCTCATCTGGCTATGTCAGAGAAAAAAAAACACTCAAAGCCGCATCTGGCTACATTAGGAAAAAAAAAAAACACCCAAAGCCTTATCTGGCTACGTCGGGATAAAAACCCACCCAAAGCCTCATCTGGCTATGTCAGAAAAAAAAAAGACTAAAAGCCTCATCTGGCTACGTCAGGGAAAAAAAAACACTCAAAGCCTCATCTGGCTACGTCAGGGAAAAAAAAACACTCAAAGCCTCATCTGGCTACATCAGGAAAAAACTACCCAAAGTCTCATCTGGCTACTTCGGGATAAAAACCCACCCAAAGACTCATCTGGCAATGTCGGAAAAAAACCCCACTCAAATACTCATCTGGCTACGTCAGGGGAAAAAAAACACCTAAAGCCTCATCTGGCTACTTCAGGATACAAACCCACCCAAAGCCTCATCTAGCTTCATCGGAAAAAAAAACACTCAAAGCTTCATCTGGCTATGTCAGGGAAAAAAACACTCAAAGCCTCATCTGGTTAGGTCAGGAAAAAAAACACCCAAAGTCTCATCTGGCTACTTCGGGATAAAAAAACCCACTCAAAGCCTCATCTGGCTACGTCAGGGAAAAAAAAAAAAACACTCAAAGCCTCATCTGGCTATGTCAGGAAGAAAAAACACCCAAAGCCTTATCTGGCTACTTCGGGATAAAAACCTACCCAAAGCTTCATCTGGCAATGTCGAAAAAAAAAACCCACTCAAAGCCTCACCTGGCGACGTCGGGAATGAAAAAACACTCAAAGCCTCATCTGGCTATGTCAGGGAAAAAAAAAAACACCCAAAGCCTTATCTGGCTACTTCAGGATAAAAACCCACCAAAAGCCATTTCTGGCTACGTCAGGAAAAAAAAAACCACCCAAAGGCTTATCTGGCTACGTCGGGAAAAAAACCCCACTCAAAGCCTCATTTGGCTACGTCAGGAGAAAAAAAAACACCCAAAGCTTCATCTGGCTACGTCAGGAGAAAAAAAAAGTTAAAATAATGAAGATATAAAACAAAGAACAGAGGGAATAAATACATAGATTCAAAAATTGTTCTCTTCGTTATGGCCCCAAAAAATGAAAGGGTTATGAAACGTACAGTACAAGTCAACTTTTCATCATCCTATGAGCCGTTGTGTGCCTTCAGACCACTCGATGAGCTTCATCATCTGCCCTCACAATATTCTGGACTGGATATCTCCGAGGAAGAAACTTTTGGATTTGTTTTTTTTTCTTTTTTTTTGACGGCCACAGTGTCAAATTAAAAAGAATTTCACCGGATAATGAGTATTTGTAACACCATTATCGGTTCTAAACTTTCGTCTACCTGCTGGGCTGACATTATTAGCACGATGTTACAAGAGAGCTGCTTACATTATTTCAATAATTCCGAGAATGAAGCCCAGCAACATCCATCTAGAATCCTTTCGTCGCTCAGCAGTGCCATTCTGCAAAACTTTGCTGAGGAAATCATTTTCTCTGCAGGGCCCAAGTCATTGAATTACGATTCTCAGCTTTGATAGAAAATGTTGAATATGTTTGTTTTAAAATATGAAAAAAACAAACAAAACAACTAAAGCAAAATTTTGAAGGGCAATAGTTAGCCTATAACTTGGTTCACTCATGGCAGAAGTGGAGCCGCTCTTTAGCCACATGGTAAGAACTTCCAGCATTTCCCTTTCCTCTACTGATCTTTATAACTTGGGTCACAATTCCCCTTTGATCCATTACCGCTGTGTACTCCTTGCTTATCGATCTTTGATAGATCGAAGCAAGAAGCCATATTGGGCATCAGGTAATAAAGACATTTACAGAGGACCTGTCAGTTTATTAAAAAAAAATTTAGATACCTTAAATACTTTGGAAAAATACCTGAGCTCCCCTGATTCTGACACTCTTTTCCGTTTTGTGCTGCGACACTCCATTGCAGAGATATTCACATTTGTTGCTTTTTGAAGCACAGTATGTGAAATCTCTGCTTGTGGTACAAACAGGTGTTTCTACGGAGTCTTTGCCCCTCATTCCCTGATGCTGGCAATCACAGCTTGGCAGCGTCTGAAACTGCTACATCAGCTGCCGAGCTGTAATTGGCAGTGTTATGAAAGGGAGGAAGGGTTGATAGCACACACCACCAGAGAAGACTATTAAAAAAACCCCATTTGGACTGCAAACAGAGATTTCTCATACCGCGCTCCAAAAGCAACAGATGTGAGTATCTCCGCAATGAAGCGACGCAGCAGAAAATGGAAAACTGCGGCAGAATCAGGAGAGCTCGCAGATTTTTACAAGGCTTTTAACTCAAATTTTTTTTGAGCACGTGACAGGTCTTCTGGTGCAGGCCACACTTAAGTGGTCACTGAATTTTCAGGTGCCATGCTATCATATAAAAGATGATAAATAGATGCTAAATAGACAATCAGAAAATCACCCTATTTATAAATGTTGCCATGATACCCCTTACAAATCCCACCTGATAACAGCCACAAGAAGTCACCCTTTTTTCTAAATTGTTTAATGCCTGTTGTCAAGTACAATCTGTCTCCAGGAGCTGAGAGGTTGAGATGGTTTACAGGGAGTGTGGCGGGGTCTAGGTATCTTTATAGAAAGTTTGTAACAGACAGGAGAACAGGAGCAGAGAGACAAACTACCTAAAGGCACACAGGAGTGGAATAATCTAAGTTCAGGGCAGGCAAGTCATTGGACAATAGCAAGAACAATACAGGCAGAGGAAAGGAAGCTCCAGCACCTATAGTGCTAGCAGAATGCTCTCAAAGAGAGGATGCTAAGTTACATGGTGTGATAATTGGGACAGTTCCTGGAAATATTAGACTGGTATGTGCACCTAAAGCGGTTTTGCCTGGTTATCGAGGACAAGGTCAGCAAGAAACGCGTTATCACAATTTATGAATAGAAGGAGATGTACACATTAAAGGTAATAACTTGTTTTTACCAGACAAGCGATAACTTTTTGATCAGTGGGAGTCCAATCTCTGGGATCTACAACAATCGACTGAACCGGTGATTTTAATGGGTTGAGCGTCGGCTGAGCATACGCATAGCTGCTCCGTTCTAAGGTTTTATTCACACATCAGTTTTTCTCATTCAAGTGTTATACATGTTTTCACGGATAACAGTGTCACCTATAATAAATAGTGTATGGGGTCGTTCACATGTCCATGATTTTTCGCAGAATGATCATTCCATGCAAAACCACAGCAACATGTCTGATCTTGATGAGGGTCTCAGATCAAAATCAGCAATGCAAGTCTATTGGTCAGTGAAAAAAATCAGACAGCACTCGGATGTCATCCAAGTGCAGCACAATTTTCACAGACTGTTAGGTAGGGGATGGTGAAGCAACTTTTTTTCTACACTCTGGGGAAAACTCTGCTTGTTTTTGTCACACATTTAAAAAAAAAACCTTGATATGTTAATGAGGCCTAACAGGGATAAAAGTGCCCAGTTCTGTCGATAGGTGCAGTTTCCAGTGGTTGGACTCCCCGAGTATATTGGAAGGCAATGGGAAATTGGAGCATTTCTCCGGAAGACCCTAACAGGAGGTCTTTGGGGGGGTGCAGGAACAAAAAAAAAGAATAAAGAAATTAAAAAAAAAAAAAAATCACTGAAATGGATGGAAACAGCGCTCAAATGGAATGGGAACAGTATGGGGAAGACGCCTGGACGCATTTCTGACTCCCAGGTTGCTGCTGGGAACAATATTGTCAGAGTAATACGCAGCTTTTAGGGTACGTTCTAATGATCATCGTTTGTTCAGTCTTTCACGCCGCTGAATTTCCTCATGAATCCAGCTCTTCAGCTTACTTACATTTTCCATTATGTTTTTGCTGCATGCGTTTTTATCTCTCTTTGGTACGTTAATAGATGTGCAAAGATAGAGATAGATCGATCGTAATGGGGTAGATAGATATCTGAAAGATATATAATTAGTGCCACGCGTGTGTAGTTTACTGAACATGGATTAACCTAATAAATAAAGAAATGAATAAAAAAGACAAAGTGATAACCAGCCAAGATGAGGCAGACAGGTGTGGTCTGATATTATCAGTCTGGGAAGGTTCTTGGTTATTGGGCTCTTACCAGCCTAAAAATACCAGCACGCA